>NC_141694.1:1865714400-1866350724 GCF_964263255.1 Lissotriton vulgaris
CGGAGTGAAGAGAGATAAGGGGAGGGAGTGAACTGATGTGCACGCGCTTTTAAGCTCAATGCGCATGCGCATTGAGCTTAAAAGTCACGGGCACTGCAAGGAATCACCACGATTCCTTGCAAGTTGGTTCAAGAGTGGATAAGCCCCCATAGTCTTGCACGCTCGATGCGCATGCGCATCGACAGGCGAGACCTAAAAAGTATGAACTTTACTCAGTGCAAGCCAGCCTTAATGTTTTTACAATTGGTAGAATCTCCATTAATTATGTTCTGCGTTGCCAGCTATCTTGCAGCGTCTGTTAGAGAGAAGAGGGTCAGACAAAAAACTGATCCCCTCAATTAACAGACAATGAATTTGTATTAACTGCACTAGGTGGCTGCGGTCGATTATGAATTTTTATTGTTAATGAATAGTTTTTATCTGTATAATAGTTATTTTTAAGATTTTTAATATTATATACATGTATAGCATACTTTTATGATTTTAATTAATCGAATAAAGTGGTTTTGACTTGACTTGACTTGACCCGAAGGTGTCGGAGCGCTTTACATAAGAACCAGTTGCAATACATAAGGACTTAGGATTACAAGCGTTACATAAAAGATACAAACCGAAAAAAATTCAAATGTACAAGTTGTAAAGTCACACAAGGAAGAGATACGAACAGAAGAAAAAACAAATTGCAAATGTACCAGTAGTAAAGTCACACAAGGAAGCGATACAAATGGATAAACTCTAAGCGTAACATAGGAATGGTAGAGAGTACAATGGTCTACTGCATATACTAGTGATTAGAGTTATCTCTATATACATATATATACAAATAGAAGATTTGGGTGGGAGTAGGGAGGGTGGGAGGGAAACAAGGGTTTGGAATAAAGGCAAATTAGAAACATTTGAGGATCGTCAAGGGGGAAACGAGGGAGAAGGGTAAAGGCCGAGGGAACGGACAAGATGGCGGGCCTGGGTCAGTAGAAAAAAGCGGCCGAGAGCAAAATGGCGGGCAGGACAAAAAAAAAGTAAATAAGTCCATGAGAGTAGCCCAGTGAGTATGACCCAAAGTGCCAGGAGAAGTCCGGGGGGGTACATAGTTAAAGAAAATCAAATTCAGGAAGGAAGAGGAGGCGTGTGGGCCCGGGTCCACTGAATCATCGCCAAAGACCATCAGCCGGTCTTGGCTCCCACGCCCCCATACCTGGCAGAAGTTCACTGGGGTCCCCAAAGTCAATGAAGAGGCGAGGCAAAATCCAGGAAGATAGCCAGCATGCTATAAGCGCTGCAGGCACAAACTAGCATAAATCCACTGACCCTCGCCATTTCTATTTTTGTAATCAACAAATTGTTAATTAAAGATGAAACCTAAATATTCTAATCCCTACCAGTTCTCACTTTTAGGTGCACTGTGAAGCAAACTGTTATTTCAAGTAAGTACCAGACCCCACAGGATTTGTGGCTTTTGAGTGGCAAATTTTGCTGCCCAAAACCTCAAAGTTTGTGGTATTTTTGCAGTGGGCAGAGAATGTGCTAGCTACAAAAATACAGAAATCTTGTGCTCTGTCACTGCTGGAGACTGTGCTTTGTCACAGTCTGTAACTTTTCAGAGTTTCCGGGGGGCGGAGCTAGCCGGCGTCGATGGCGGACGTGTGAGCTCTCGGCTCCTCGCTTAAGCCCCTTAATAATCCTGCAAAACTATCCTGCTTAATGCCGAATTGACTGGGTTCGGTGCCTGGTGACCCCCGGTAGCCCCCTGACCCGGTTGAGTGGCCCGGAGCGCCGGTGGCTGTGGGTGACGACCCGCACAAGATCGGCGACGGAGAGAGGCGCGGACCAGGCCTGAAGCCGCGACCTGCCCTGCGGAGCTGGCCGCACGACGTCACCTGACGTGCGGCCTTGTCACCCGGAGGAGCCGGAGAGTGCAGCACGCAGATACTGGGGCGGGGCACGATTCGCATGCCCGCCAAGGTTCACTTGGAATACCAGGCGCAGGGAAGACACGCTTGCAGGGACACTACCATTAGTACGCTAGTCGAGGCCAGATACTGAGCTGGGTGGTTGGCGAACCCCGACACGAGGAGCACCCCGGAGGTTACTTCTGCGACGCAGCCGCCATTTTAGGCTCGCCAGTGCCGCCGTAGCTGGGACGAAGGAGTGTGCGGTACTCTACGATTGCGGCACTGTCTGGACGTCTGCAGGGTGAGATCCGCACTGGTGTTGGATCCTCACCATGGGGAAAAACGATGCAACGCAAGCGAAACTCTCGTTTGACCGCCGGAAAACGAGGGGGCCGGAGTCACAGGCGGTAGAGGCCTCCCCAAAAGGTGCCGCAGCGTCCTCGACCCCGGCGGACCTAAGAGAACTGCTGGCGGCGATGGAGAAAGGAATCCAGAACAGTATAGAAGCGGTGGGCTCCAAGATCGACGATTTATCGTACCGCATGGACCGCATGGCGGAACGTGTGGACAAACATGCTGAGCGCCTCGACATGGCAGAACGGCGCCTCACGGAAGCGGAGGAGGCACAGACAGAGTGGGACAAAGACCGCCGACAATTCGGCAGGCTGCTCCAAGTGATCCGTGATAAGGCCGAGGACTTGGAAGCGCGCTCCCGCAGATCGAACATTCGCATAACGGGAGTGGCGGAATCAACTCAGACGGGCAAGATGGAGCTCTACGTGGAACGCCTGCTGAAAACGCTACTTGGGGAGGAGGCCTTCTCCCCAATGTTCATAGTGGAGAGAGCGCATCGCACTTTGGGCCCTCAACCCCAACCTGGTCTGCCTCCTCGACCCATCATTGCCAAACTCCTAAACTACAGGGACAGAGACACGGCCCTGCGACTAGCTCGGGAGAAAGGACAACTACAGTTGGAAGGTATGAAGATATCATTGTACCCCGACTTCACGGCCAAAGTACAGGAGGAACGCCGCCAGTTCATACCGCACAAGAAGCAGCTGCGCGAGCTGGGCCTAGACTATGCGATGCTGTACCCGGCCAAATTGAGGATTAACACAGGCGGAAAATCGTACTTCTTCACGGACCCGAAGGAACTGCAGAAATCACTGAAAACTTGGGCCAAAGAACGCAAGGAACACCGACAGCGACACGGAGAGGACTTGGAGGAGGCGTCAGCGTTGGAGGAACAGGACTGAGGCATCGCACCTGCTTTATTTTTCTGTAGTTGTGTGCTTGTTGGATAAGATACTGTGGATGCACTCTGAGTCTCCCTGTTAGGGGATGTGGCCTGGACTCAACTAGAGACAATTGCTGAGAGTCGAGTGGAGGCGCGTCACAACGACTTATACCGCCTTGTTGTTACTGGTCCGATCCACGAATGCTGGTGAGGAGATCACAATGTTATGCCCAGAGACAGGTTGGGGGGCGGGGGGGAACCCAAGTGAATTCAATTTGAGGCATTGCAACACGGGGGGGCTGTGCGGGGGGACGGAACTGGAGATAAGAGAACTTTTACACCACTGGTGGTTCTTACGAAGTTTCGGCACGCTTTGCCCCTGAGCTTTTGGCTGAGGCACTCCCCAGGGAGTTGGGACTAGTATCACCCGCTACTTTGGGGCATTTGAGTTGATGGGGAATTGTGGGGGGTACTGTCTGGCCGGGTTGGGGGTGGTCAGCTGTGGGTGGGGCGGGGTCAGGGGGGAGGGTGGATGGAAGAAAGTTGAGGGGTTTGTTGTTCGGGAATTGAAGGGCCTGTGGTTTGCTATGAATATCTGGCGAATGGTGTGTGCGAGTGAGCGGGGTGACTGTCTGCCTGCCTTGTGTGTTGATGTACTGTTCGGGGGTCCGATCCCTCCCGATGGAGTTAATATGGCGTGCTATGATTCAAGATGTCTGCGGCTGTAGTGTCTGAGCACCCGCAGTCGATACGCGCGCTGTCCCTGCTAACCTGGAACGTGCGAGGGCTGAATGACCACCGAAAGCTACGGAAGGTGCTGAGCTTCCTAAAGAGGCACCAGGTGGATGTAGCCCTGCTACAAGAGACACACCTGCCTGTCCACAGTAGGATGTTACAAGTCAGAGGGTTGGCAGGGAATATAGCGGTAGCGGGTTTCACCTCACACGCCCGCGGGGTAATCACCTGGGTTAACCCTGCATCGAGGTTGAAACTTACCCCTCTATCTGTGGACACTGAAGGTAGATATGTGGTGGCTAAGTGCACGGGGAGGGGGTTGGACCTGCTTCTGGTGAATGTTTATGGCCCTAACCATGACAGCCCGGAGTTCTACACAGCATTGTCAGCTACCTGTAGATCACACACATACACCAAAATGTTATGGGGGGGGGACTTCAACTTTGTGTTTGACCCCGATAAGGACCGCTCGGCGGGCCCTGTTAGGAGACCAGTTGCGTCTGCTGTCTACATGAGAGCGGAAATGACGAAGCTGGACCTGGTGGATGTTTGGCGGGAAAAGCACCCTACGCAGGGCGGTTACACGCACTACTCCGCATACCACAACATACATACTAGGATAGACTACTGGCTCGCCTCCTCCTCGGTGCTGGGTGGCATCAGCTCGTGTACGGTTCTCCCACGCACGTTATCGAATCACTCCCCGGTCTTGCTCAGTCTCTCCACTGCTAGGAAGGGGATCCCGCCATATACTTGGCGTTTCCCGCCCTATGCGCTCCTTGATGACGCCTTCCGCGGGGAACTAGCGGAAGACATAGAAAGGTTTTTCGCCACCAATACTAACTCCGTAGATAGCTTCTTCACCGTGTGGGAGGCCTTCAAGGTCTATATCAGGGGGATGGCCATGTCCAAACACTCCAGTGTCCTACGCTCCATTAGAAGGGATCTCTCTACACTCGAGAACAAGATTGCGACCCTGGAGAGGGAACAACTGACGGACCCGAAGGGAGAGGCGGGACGAGACCTAGCGCCCATGTTAGCGGAATATCACGCGCTGGCGGATAGGGAAGTTCTCTATATGGGAAAGTATGCCACGGCTCGGGCTTACGGAGAGGGGGAGAGGCCGGGGGCCCTGCTGGCGCGTATGGCCAGGGGGTCCCGTAAACCGTTGGTGGTAGATGAATTGCAGACTCCGGAGGGCGACCGTGTGATTGAGGAGGACCAAATATTGGAGACGTTCCGCCGATACTACTCGGACCTGTACCGTTCTAGGGCGGGGGGTGTGGAAACCGAGATAGATGATTATTTAGATTACATCTCGATGCCGTTCCTTAAGAATTCAGACAGGGAATTCCTGATGGCCCCCTTTCATGAGGATGAGATTCTGGATGCACTGAGTGGCATGCGTTCGGGGAGCGCTCCGGGCTCTGACGGTCTCACGGCCGGCTTTTACAAAGCCTTCAAGGACCTCTTACTCCCACATTTGCTTGCCCTCTTTGACACAGTCTGCGAAGAGGGCGAAATGCCGGCCTCAATGCGGGAAGCGCTGCTAGTCACGATCCCAAAACCAGGGAAGCCCCCGGACCAATGTGGGGCGTACCGCCCGCTCAGCTTGCTGAACGTGGACGCGAAACTCTACGCGAAGGTCCTAGCTAACAGACTCGCGCTGCTGGTCCCGGACATAGTGGCGCCGGAACAATCGGGCTTAGTACCTAGCAGGAACCTAACCTATAATATCCGCACGGTGCTGGGGACGATACAGCATGTGAAGCAGGAGAACCCCGCCTTGGCGATATTCTTAGATATGGAGAAGGCGTTCGACTCTGTCGAATGGCCGTTCATGATCAGGGTCCTGCGCAAACTGGGGCTGGGAGAGCCGTTTCTTCAGAGAATAGGGGCGCTTTATCATCACCCTTCAGCCCGCCTGCGTCTTGGCGACGGGGTCTCGGCACCGATACACATCGGTAGAGGCACCCGACAGGGATGCCCCTTGTCCCCCCTGTTATATGCATTGGTGGCTGAGCCACTAGCGTGTGCCATGTGAGAATATCATAGCCTGGAGGGTGTCAGCTTCCCCACATACAAGATTGGCATCTCCACTTATGCAGATGACACCTTACTGTACGTCCGAGATCCGGTCACTAATCTAGCACCGATACTCAGGGAGGTGGTCCGATTTGGGGCGCTGTCGGGACTCAAAGTGAACTGGGATAAATCCATTGCTTTCCCCCTGACCCCAGTCACGCGGCCGTTTGAGATGGAGTATCCCTTACAGTGGACGGACGACTCAGTGAGATACCTGGGCATCCGTCTCCACACGGACACAGAGATCCTGATCCGCGATAACTATGGGGTTGCGTTTGCCAAGCTTGAGGATGATGTGGACGCCTGGATTAAGCTCCCCCTCTCCTTGTTGGGCAGGATTGCCCTTATGAAGATGGTGGTACTCCCCCGGTTTCTCTTCCTCTTTGTTAATATTCCGGTGGTCTTGTCGAAATCGTTCTTTAAGCGCTTGAACCAAGTCCTGATTAAGCTCGCCTGGGGCGGAAAGCAACCTCGTGTTAAGTGGACGACACTCACGCTCCCATGTGAAATGGGGGGCCTGGGGGCGCCGGACCTGGAGCGCTACTACCGGGTGGCACAGGCGACCCACTTACACTCCTGGATCCATGGAGATGCCCGCACTCCGCATCTCATACTGGAGAAGCTATTCGCCGACCCACTTCCCTTACCCGCCACGATTTGTCTCCCAACAGACCGAGCAGTTGGGCGAATGGACTCGCTTAAGGCGACGAACCATGCGTGGCAAGCACTGCTGAGAGAAAGGGGATGTCCCTTACTGTACTCCCCGCAGATGCCGGTAGCCTGGGCCCTGTGGTTGGATCCGCTCAATGAGAGGGGGGTGACAGAGGCCTTGAAGGCCCTGGGCGTGCACACAATGGAGGACTTGTTCTTGGACGGAGCGCATGAAAACCTGGGAACAACTCCCCCCTGTCGCCCCGGCTCCGTCGCTGCTGCAGAAGTTTCAGTATCACAGGATACGGTCGGCCTGCAGAGTAATACTGGGCCCCGCGCTACAGGAGCCTGAAGAGGTCCCAGAACTGACGCACATCATCAGAACGAAAGCTCCGGCCAAATTGATCTCTGCGGTTAACAGGCTTGGGCCTTCATTTCAGGCATTAACTACTTCGGCCCCTAGGGCGGCGTGAGAAGCGGATCTCCAGACCCCCATAGACGATGCTATGTGGCGCTACTGCTGCGCCAACACTCGCAGGGTCTCGCTTAATGGTAGACACCGCTTGGTGCACTTCAAATTCCTACAGAGAGTCTACTATACACCGGAGCGGCTACACCGCTACGGCCTACGTGGCTCCCCGGAGTGTGAGCGCTGCGGGACTGGGACCGCTGATTTCCTTCACTTAGCATGGCTGTGTCCGGGAGTGAGTGCGTTCTGGGAGGAGGTCTTCGCGGAGTTGGGACAGATTATAGGGGAACCACTGTTGAGATCCCCATCGCTTGCGCTACTGGGCTTCTCCAAGCCGTTGGCTCCTGCGCTGCGCAGATTAGTAGACGTAGCGTTGCTACTGGCCAGAAGGGTGGTGGCTGCGTGCTGGATGCGCGGTCCTCTCCCCACCAAGACGAGATGGCTCAGGGATCTCCAATACTCTTGCACGCAGACGGAATTGTACAGCGAGCTGCTGCCACCCAAGAGTAGACCGAAGTCCTTTTGGGAGCTCTACAAGGAGTATCAGCAAAAGGGGGAGGTGGACGACAGTGGCATGTCGGAGGACGTGGACCCTCAGGATGAGGGGTTAGATACTGCTATAGAACGGAGGCAATTACCGCAGGGGAGGCTTTAGTGTTCCTCTGGGGGGAGGTGGGTACAGGGATAGTGTAGGCGAGTGACGGAGACGGGGGGATTGGTGTATCATGGCTTAGGGGACAGGGCTAGCGGGGGACGGGTGCAGAACATACAGGGCACGTACACGACATCACGCACACAGGAAGCGTCACTAGGACTCCTTCACGGTACTCAATAGCAAACGGGGTGGGCCTGGGGGGTGTTTGGGGGAAGTTTGGGTTAGTTTTTCCCTTTTCCACTTTTGTTTTCCTGCCCTTTCCTGGTTCATGAAAGACCGTACTATTATGCCTCCATTTATTGACTGTCGACTGTCTTGATGCTACGCTGGGGGCCAACAGTGCACGATCACATTGTTCTTGATTAAGTTATGTCATCGAGTTACGCTGCTGGGCCTCCGGGATGTCGGCACACAGGCTGTGTAATGGGTGCAGCGAATCCGCTCTTGGAACTTGTGTAAACTTTGATGCACTGTACAGTCGAACTGCAATGACATTTGTATTCTGACAGTTGACAACATTCGCAATAAAGGTCTTTTTCAAGAAAAAAAAAACTTTTCAGAGTTTCCAGCAGCGCAGAGCCTGGAACCGGAGGGTGTCTGATACCAAAGAGAGCAGATTACCATATAAAACCTGCTCTTTTTGGCATCAGACAACTTATGCACTGGGGTGAAGGGATGGGGGTGGCAGCAGAGAAGGTTGACGGTAGGTAAAAAAAAACAATAGGAGACGTGGGAGGTTAGGGGTTAGTCTGCAGGTGGCACACAAATGTAAAAAATTGCTCAGGAGGGGGGGCTAGCTGCATTTTAAAGGCAGGCAGCGAAGGCATTTGACACCTCTGCTAACTGCTGGCCTGTTGCTCACCCTCTCTTTACTGGCTCAGTGGCAGCAGAGAGCCAGTAAAGAGAGGGTGAATTGCAGGGTTTCTTTTTTAAACATATTTCCAGGCACTTTTGGAAAAATCACTGCATTTTTACAAAAGTGCCTATTTCGCTGGGTTTTTTTGGTTGCAAATTGCAAAATCCTGGGGGGTCTAGACTACCCCAGAATAAACATGCAATGTAAAAATAAATAACTCGTAGCTTTGTAATTTGGTCCTATCTATTGCCATCTCTTTACAAAGCTTGACCTTTCTCATTATGCCTTCTACCCCCTTGACAAATACTTAAACTTTAATACTAGAGCACTATACGATCTGCCAAGGAATACTCCCACTTCTTACTATCGCTACTAGATTTCCACTAATAAGATTCCTTACACATTTCTAATCCATGCCTTCAGTGCTGCTCATGGGATATCCCAGGTATTTATCCAGATACACAAGCACACACAACTATAGTTCAGCTTTTTAGAATTTCCTACCCACACTGAAATAGTTCTTAGCACTGTCGAGATTCTGCTCCTTCACCATCTTCAACTCAGGCAATGGAACGCTCTCACACATGTCAAATGACAGAATCCAAACAACTTCCTACACATTTTCCAGTTGAGGATGTGGATCGTAACTGCGATTTCACCTCACCCATGTTATTCATTGGTGTCAAAAAATGGTATCATACTCGAGAACTGACTATTCACGCTGAACCGGTTCACAAGGGCAATGCCCTGTGGTTAATGTATCTACACACAGAGGTTTAACCCGATGACCGGGTTATTTATGACTGGTCGTGGTTAGGACGGCCCCCGGCTGTCCTCCGCACACACCCACCGTGACGTCGGACGGCCGGGGGCCTTCCGACGCACGCAAAGGGTTAATGTTCAGAGTTCCGTGTTCAAACAGTCAACTCTATAAAATGTCTGCAATGAACTTAATTATTTTCTTGGACCGTCTAGGAAATCACTGTCCTTTATTAGTAGAAATTACAGCTATTAAATTAATTGCACTGCTGATTCCCCGAATGAAAGTGCATTGTTACAGGCAGAAATGAGAGGTATAGAAGTTGAGTGAGGTAAGTGATTGATATATTAAATCCAGGTAAATAACAGCTGTGTTGTTTTCTTTGCCATATAATCCACAGAACTTAATTCTGTGACACTTTTTCCCCTTATTCCTCTTGTGTTTTCACCAAAAGGGTCACTTTAAACAAAACTCTTATTTTGCACTTAAGGAAATGTCAATTAGTTGGTCATATAGCATTTTCAAGCAGCTCTGTCTACCATAACAAATTCAAGAACAGTAACGTGTGAAACACCCTCAACTATACCGTGGATCAGAAAAGGTGACTTGTTTTTATTTTTCATTTTTTACTGTATTGTTTCTGTTAGAATCCTGAATGTAACCATGGCCAGTATAGATTTGGTAAAAACTCACCAGTTCTTAATAATCTTTACTTAAGTTGTGTATAGCTGTCAGTTAATGGCCAATCACAAACAACCACTTTTATGCATTTTTTCAGCATCACTCCCTTTTCACCAAGAGAGCTTACATCCGTAAAAGAGTAACTGAGGTTCAGCCTCGGAATGGCTGCCCTTGATGTACACTGGATTGGTACTTTAATGGCTAAAACATGTGCAATCCTTCTAGTCTCAAAGCTTCAGGCCAAACATGTATATTGTTGGTGAAACACAATACTTCCACAAATGAGCAGAGCTTCTCTGGTCTCGCACTAAAATCTCAACCAGATATCTGGGCAACAGAAAAACTAGTTGATAGCACACACCTCCGCCTCTAACTTTACCAGGTCCTTGTATTCTGTAAACCAATAACCCTCTTCCTAGCACTTGAATGTAGGCCCCTATAATAAAATGATTACTGTTCAACTGGACATTTTTTTTTAACAAGCACAGTTCAATAGTCCTTCTACCTCGCAGCAATGGCCTGGAACGACCTCCCCTTCCATCTATGGCAAGTCCCTACACTGCTCTAGTTCAGGAAGGACCTCAAGACCTGCCTCTTTGGCTGACCCCAGAACTCAAATGAGCTGCCCCAGCGCCTTGAGACACCCACGAGTGAGTCGCTGCGCTTTACCAACCCTGATTGATTGATACCAGATTTCCATCGGATACCCACATGAAAGCCAGAATATTTTGACCAAAGGGCCATATCCGGGGCCTCCTGAGGCACTGTTAATGAGGTATACAGGGACAGTTGCCATATTTTATATAATGCACTGGCTCCAGGGCAGCTCATTAGTGAAAGGTGAAGCCGTCTTTTTACAGTGAAGGGTTGAAGGCGGCATCAGGTCTGCACCTCGAATGGGGTCCAGGGATCCTCTTGCAGGCAGGTGCAGTGAATGTCTATACCCGCTTGCAGGGGTATGTCAGGCGCATCCATTGGAATTGGAATGCGCATTTGGAGGGGGGACAGTCAGTGCACCTCCTGACGGCCTCTTTGCATCTGCATCAGTGTGCATAATATGGTTTGGGTGCACAGGTGAAGTTTTTTTCCTCATTGCATGAGGATACACCCCAAAGCAATTGAGGAAAATGCACCTTACGATAGGGCTCGAATTGTCTATTTTATAGAGGAGCTGCACAAGAGTCTATAGCACCTTTTTGTCATATTAAACTGCCTGCAGAAAAGTGTGAAGTGGGTCTGTGGCACTCTACTTAGTATGTCCCTGGTGATCCATATTGTGTAACTCTGGGAAACTGTTGCTTTTTCTAAATCATGAAAAATAGTTTGAAATATAAAAAGGAGCACTTCTGGAGATGGATGGCTGCTTCCTTACACACTGGGACTGTTCTTCTGTAACTTTAACCCTCCACTCATAAGAAAGTGCACCCAGAGTTAACTGCTCATGTGCGATAATCATCTCTTTCCCCATACTATACAGTATAGGGGTTTCCTTTGCTGTTTTTGAAGGTGGGCTGGTTACATTAAAAAGTAAAATTAAGTGCTTGAAACAAGCTACTAATGTAATTTTTTATTTTTTCCGATTTGTGAAATATTTGTGCAAGGCCAACAGCTCTGGTCATCCCTAGAGAACATGAGGAGAACGTGTGCTTTAAAGATCTGCAATGCTAAAAGAGGCCTAAAGAAATCTCAGATTGTGGAAATTCACTTTGCAGTTGTTTTTATTCTTAATTATTACTCTTTGTATACTTGTTAATGTTATTGTATTGTGCAGTATCATGGGTCCCTAAAAGGCCAAGTACCTACTTTACTTAATAAATCGCATGTTCTCACAATTCAGATTTTTCGTTTTAATATTTTTTTTCCAGTCCTTTACCATAGGAAGTCTCCATATTTGAAAAGAAAACCAATAACAAATGGCTACCACCTCCAGTGAAGGAAAGATCAACAAGTATGGTATATGACAAGCTGCATGGCGTCTTTACAATGCTGAATCTTTGACTGACTTGCCTGCACCTAATTTTATTGCAGATTCATTTTATACCACTTTCTAACATTTTGCCATTGTGCTTCATGAAATAGTCGACTAAAGAATTAATACCAAATGGCCTGATGGCTAATTATTTATAATTCATAGTATACAGTTAATAGAAATGTTGCATCCCACCACAATGCCCTTTTTGTCATGGAAGAAGTAATCTTCCTAATATTTACTTACCAGCAAATGTGAATTTCAAAATTTTCCTTGAGGAACCGAGAATTGGAAGTGGCATTCGGAGAGTATGTTCTTGTATAACACAAACCTCACACACGTAAATCAAACCATTTCTGATATTAAATCTTTCAGGAATAATCCCCGGCAATTCCTGTAGTAATCTTATTGCACAGTTGACATGAAATCATCTAATATATTCAAGCTTGTCCTGAAGTTGTCATGAAAGCATCCTAAAGTAATCCACACTCATCTTGAAGTTGTATTGAAATCATCCATAACAAATCTGCACTCATCCTAAAGTTATCATGAAATCATCCTAGAGAATTCGGTGCTCATCATAAAGTTGTCCTGGATTTATCCAGGCGTAATCCACTCCCATCCTAGAGTCGTCATTTAGTATTCCTGGAGTAGTAGGACATCATCAGACAATTTTATTCAAAGTCATCAGCCCCTAATCCTGGAGTCGTTTCTCTGATGACTTCTAGACTCATCTCATTTAAATATTTATCCCTACAGGCATACTTTAGGATGTCTTCAGATGACTTCCCCAGATAATTGCAATTCATCGGATGGCTGCAGAATGACTCCATGATGATCTTCATTTTTGACCTGGGAGCTCTCAAAGATGTGTCTAGGAACTGTGATTATTGAATAAAATATTGAATTTATTGATACGAAAGGCAATTAGCTGCAAGGTGTATTTAATGACATTGAATTCAGTTGAATTGCCAAAATGTTAGACCTGTTAGAGTGCAATAGTCCATAAAGGTGCTCAACATATTAGTGCGTGTCAAAACAAATGTATATTGCGAAATGCACCCTGCCACTTCACCCGCACCCTATTTTTCTATCCCGCTCCCTTGTTTTCCGTCTTAAAAGTGTTTTTCGACTAATGCAAAAGATTGAAAGACTTGATTGTGCCATTGATGAGTGGACTCCTTCGGCACACCAATGCAAATATGAATCTGAAAACAAAGAAACGCGCACTGGTCTTCCAACCATGCCCGCGGGTCTCCATCTCAAACGTTTGGGTTAGACAACAAAGGGAAGCAGCCTTTTTAGGTTGAGCCTGGTCCAGCACGCATGCGCTGCTCTGGCGATCTGATGTAGTTGATTATAGAGGAGAAGCCCTTCCCACCTACCCGCCCATATTTTTCATTGACTTGTGCTGTTGTCTCTTGTAAATGCTGGCTTCTGATTCCTTAATAGGCTTGTTAGTCCCTCCTTTGTCTTCATTTGTAACCTCCCATGGCCACTGGCCCCCTTTACTTCGGTTGTTACATGCTACTGTTATTTAGTTTTGTGAGCAGTATTTTCCTTATTGTGGTTTTCTTACTGCAGGCACAATGTGCTTTGCTTAAGTTAACGCGCCCTGGGTGCGTTCACTTTAGAAGCAGCCGGCGCAATGGCGGCTGCTTGTTTGCAATGCCATAGGTCTTTCACTTAAATGCCAGACCGATGCCATTGCACATATTTTTTAACAAACTCTTGCGTGCTTTGGATGTAAACACTTTCACTTTACTTGCATGCACTGGAAGCCACCAAGAACTGCAAAGCTGTGGTGATTTTTCCCTCATGCCCCAGCTGCTGATTAGTCCTAGTTGTTACTTTCCCCAGTGTTCGAGGGGGCACAGCCTGGCCGTGCAGGATAGGTGGAGTTTCTATCGCCTGCCACTGGCAGAGTAACTAAAACCGCTGCTACTGACGGACACCGGAAGTCTAATTGGAAACCACAAATGAAGTCCGCTCTCCACTAACCCGCGCAGCAGACTGTGAGGAACAGTGTAAATATACTCAGACAAGGATTGTGTTTTAATTACAGCGCGAATAGTGTCTATTTTAAGATAAGACACAGGGGGATATTACCAAGGGCTAGTATCGCCGCTTTCTCGGCGAATTGTGCCGAGAAAGCGGCGATACAGCTAGAGCCCTATTACCAAGGGCACTTTAAAGCCTGGTCCGAGCCCACTTTGCATGTCGGCGATAAACATCGCTAATTACATGCAAAGTGGGCGATCCCACGTCCAACCACATGTAAAATGTGGTTGGAGGTGGGAACACCCTATTACCAAGGCAGGCATTGGGAGACAAAAACCTGAGATAAACTCATTTATCGTAGGTCTCCCAACGCCTACTCCGACCAGGCGTTAGGCATTGTTAACATGGAGGTGTGGATCATAAAGCTGAATCCACCCCCCCATATTATCAAGGCCCACATTAGCGCATGAAAACCACGTTTGTTTTCATGCACTAATGTGCCATATCGCCAACTATCGCCGGATTTCTAATCGCCTGCCTGATGCGCATTGATAATTGCGTGCTAATTAGGCGATGAAATCCGGCGATGAAATCCGGCGATAGCCGGCGATACGGAGATGTGCGTTGTTCATTTTGCAACGTACACCTCTGTAATATGCCCCACAGTTTCTTATTAATAAATATCAGTCACAGCGTAACCCCACTATGTTTTAAGCACAGCGTCTAGTGTTCGAGAAAGCTTTAAAAAAAATAAAAACATTAAACACTTTTTTCAGAATACTTCTGTGCTGAGCGCAGTCTTATCGCTTAAGTAGACACATTTACACTACAAACGTTTAATGTAAATTAAATACTACAGGGCAGATTTACAAGCCCCCTGCGCCACTTTTGAGTCACTTTTCCCATGTTAAGAATGACGCAAAAGTGGCGCAAGGGGCTTGTAAATCTGCCCCTACGTTTGGAGGGGATTAAAACTTTAAAAAAAATGAAAACATTAAACACATTTTTTAAGAATACTTCTGTGCTGAGCGCAGTCTTATCGCTTAAGTAGACACGTTTACAGTACAAACGTTTAATGTAAATTAAATACTACAGGGCAGATTTACAAGCCCCCTGCGCCACTTTTGAGTCACATTTACCATGTTAAGAATGACGCAAAAGTGGCGCAAGGGGCTTGTAAGTCTGCCCCTAAGTTTGGAGGGGATTAAAACTTTAAAAAAAATAAAAACATTAAACAAATTTTTTAAGAATACTTCTGTGCTGAGCGCAGTCTTATCGCTTAAGTAGACACGTTTACACTACAAACGTTTAATGTAAATTAAATACTACAGGGCAGATTTACAAGCCCCCTGTGCCACTTTTGAGTCACTTTTCCCATGTTAAGAATGACGCAAAAGTGGCGCAAGGGGCTTGTAAATCTGCCCCTACGTTTGGAGGGGATTAAAACTTGGAAAGTCGTGTCTAAGTAAAATGTCATGCCTTTTAAGATTTTATTGTACCTATCAGATATTAATGTGAGGCGCTATAAACTTAATGTGTTCAATAAACCATGTATCAGCTATTTGAACTGCCACTAACTGCCAGATTCTGGAAACTATAAGACAGTTTTATTGTTATTTATTTTCAAAAGCTTGTTGAGTACATAGGAAGAACCCACTCGTCCTAACACATAATTATGTTCCATGTAATCTATCGCTCTGTCTTCCAGCCTTTTTCTATGCACGCCGCTATTCCCAATTAACATGATATTAAAATAATCAACTTGAAGCCAAATCAATTCCTAGGCGAAACATGAGTATGGCCTTAACTGCCTGAATTATGGCAGTGTGCCTATCAGTTCATATTCTTTACACTTTTCTGTTTTTGTAACTATGAAAACGAACCAAAACACGATAAAAAGTGCCTTATTTCGCAGTGGGGTTCACTATATTGTTCTTTATAAATTAAAAAAAACATGTTCAAATATGTTTTTTTTTTAGAAAACGTATATGTGTCTTTTGTTTGCTCCGGTGAAGGGCACCGCAGGCAGTTACTTCTGAGGAATATGTCGACCTGCATTTCTATTTATGTAGCATAAATAAAGTGCTAGATCCGCAAAATTCCACCAGGAGCCTAAATGTAACTTACAAATTTTTGTTTTTTACCTCGAGTTTACCAAAAATATAATATCTGGTTGCTTAATATTGTTTTCTTTGAATATAGTCCATTCATTAGTAAACTGTACTCTCTCGTGCATATCGTAAATTTTACAAATATTTACGTTTTAATGAAACTGTTAACACCGACTCATATTTCTGAATTTTTTTTTTTGCAGGGTTAAAAAAACACAGGCTTTGCAGCACCACATAAAACACACTAATCTTAGTGGCACTGTTTGCAAACAACTCTCCCGGAGAACCATATATGTCGGTTAAATACTTAATATATGGACTAAGAAGTCTGTGCTATTATACCTGCAAAAACATTGGTCACTAAACATATTTCAACAGTGTGACCTCTTCATGACTATGGAAATTGTTATTTCACAGAGAAGCACCGACATTGAAATACATTCTCATTTTGAACCAAACTCTCGTACAGTCACAAAATAGGGCTTAGAGCAAACAGGGCAGCAGCATTTCGATATTTCTTTAAAGCACATGACCCACATTGAGAATTTACTATTTTGGGGTGAAGTATAAGCATTATTA
This sequence comes from Lissotriton vulgaris, assembly GCF_964263255.1. NCBI lineage: Eukaryota > Metazoa > Chordata > Amphibia > Caudata > Salamandridae > Lissotriton > Lissotriton vulgaris. The sequence continues at coordinate 1,865,731,082 of NC_141694.1, forward strand.
AATACTCTTGGGGTTAAAACTTTTTCACCCCTTATTAAAAAAAAGAGTGCGAATTGTCATGCTCAGTTGTTCCACGTGTGTAAAGTGCCAGGGAATATTTTATGATTTGACGATGGTTGGCTGCCTGCTGTTCTCCACTCGTTGACTCTCTCTGATGTACACAATGCTCTGTCCACACGCGTCATCGCCTCGGGGGCCATTTTGTCCACGAGAACGTCTGCCGGCCTCGCTTCTGCTGATTGGATCACCTAGGCACCTGCTTTCGAGGATGGTGTGGTGGCTTCACTGTGCTCACTGGTCGAAGTGCATTCAAAAATGTATGGGAACTGTAATGCTGTGTGCAATGGGGTCGGGCTGAGTGAGGACGGGGGCTCCCTCAAAGACATGGCAAAATATTCTGTAACTTTTTTCGGTCTTTCACCTTCAGGTAACTACATATAAAATATGGCGCAGCTTCAATGGAAAATAAATACATGTTAAGTTAATCCGTGGGAGAATCACTATCGTACATTATGAAACCTCTATTTGTTGATGCACTGCAGGGGTCTGTGTCTGTAACCAGAGAGCTACAGGAATGAATCCTGGTTGGTGGAGTGGAGAATAGTGACTTGCGTATGTTTAGTGCTACAAGGTACCAGTCCGTGACAGAAAGCACAGTGAATATGTATTCAATTATTTTAAACTGTCAATGCACACAGTATAAGATAAGCTGTTACAAAAAGCGCTAACGTTTAAGATAAAAAAGTGCTTCCAAAATATAGATTTTAGTAGTACCCAGACTGTACATAGTGCAGTCTTTGTTATAACTGTCCTTAAAAAGCCCATGCCACACAGCTCAGCTGGTAACTGCCTTGCAATACCACTCAAAAAAAATAAATCTGTGTCACCAGGAATATTAAAGCCATTCTATCAATTAAAGGAAATACTGGACTATAGCAACACTCTATGTTGGAATCTCCAAACTACTCATACACAGACTCTAGACTATATAGAATGCAGCCGCAAGGCTCATATTCGACCTCCTATGCAGCATCCACATCACACTGCACCTCAGTAAGCCTTACTGGCTCACCATTCACAAGCGCAGCAAATTCAAACTTCTCACTCACACACACATAAAAAGCCCTACACAACACAGGAACAGAATACCTGATCAGCCATATACACTATCACCGACCCACCAGACTCCTACGCTCTGCGCATTCACACTTGAACAAACTCCCCACATCCACAAAAGCAAAACTGGAGGTCGCTAATTCTCTCATTCTCCTACATCGTCCCAAGACATGGAACAAACTCCCTCAATAAATCAGAACCTTCTTCTCACTTCTTGAGTTCCACAAAAAGCTGAAGATCTGGGTCTTCGTATAAGCACCTTGGGTCCACACACCTTAAAGAAGCGCCTGAATATACTCTTGGGTTATTAGTACACTACACAAATCAGCGTAACAGAACACAGTAATGTTACATAACGGAATTTTATAAATAGACGACGCCCATCTCCGGACTCCAGGGTGCTTGATTGTCATGTGGACATGCCATCCACTTACAAATCAGCTGAAAAAGAGAACAAGCACTTTCGATGCCTGTCTTTACCGCTGGTAAATAAATCATTTGTCATTGGGCACAGTCCATGTTTATTATAAATTTTTAGGTCGAGCCTGGGCAGCCTATGCGCTTCTCTGCGAGGCATACTGTATTTGAGTATGGACTAGAAGCCCCACCCCCTCTGCCCATATTTGTCATTGGTTTGTGTCATTGTTCTTCATAAATGCTGGCTTCCGATTTGTTAATAGGCTTGTTACTCCCTCCTTAGTACCGCCTTGTCTTCATTTGTAACCTCCCAGGAGGTCTGGCCCTTTTACTTCTGTTGTTACACGGTATGTCTTATTTAGTCTGTAAGCACTATTTTCTTTAATGAGTTTCTCCTACTGCAGGCACTGCATGCTTTCCTGCAACATTTAGCTCGCCATGAGCACTTTCACTTTCCAAGCAGCCCGGGACAATGGCAGCCACTTCTTTGAAATGAAATAGGTCTTGCATTTACAAGAGTTTGAGCTATTGGCATTGTAAATAACAATGCCTTTTTTATGTGTTAATTATCACAACAGATAAATAAAAGGCATTGTCATTTACAATGCCAATAGCTTAAACTCACGCAACGCAAGACCTATTTCATTACAAATGCTTGTTAAATGTATCTACTGGGATCTGGAAGAGAAGAGAGGAAGGGAGAAGGGGAGGGCAGGAGTTAGGAAGGGACAGAGAAATGAAAAGAACAAAGATAGGCACGAGAGGGAGGGAGGAGGCGTAGGAAAGGGGAATGATCGAATGAAGATGGACATAAGTCAAGGAAGTGAACGAACAACCTAAAGAAACATATAAAGATTCCACTGTGTCTCGTCATGAAGTGCAGACCAGTGACCCCATGCTGCACCAGGCTGTGAACATCTCCCTGTGAACGGGAAATCATGTAAATTAAATAAGTGTAAAAGAAAAGCAATTACCGACCACGTCTGTTTATCCACTTCTCTTCCCGGCAAAAAAACCACGGAGCCTGAAGTAACCAGTCAACAAACCTAACTAATCCTGGAGCTGCTCTGCATGAGAGCAGTGCCATGATTGGTTGGAGCAGGCTCACACAGCGCTCCTTTTCCAAGTAGGAGCCGGTGCCTGCAGTCTGTCTGACTGTTACACAGCTGGTATTGGTGCGGGCTGAAGTACGCATGTTGGGCTGGCTGTCGCAAGACAGCTGGCCAATTCGACATACACACTTTAGGGTTTAGGCATGTAATTCCTGCTGCCAATCAGCAGCAGGAATGGCTCCGCCCGAGACGAGACACAGTAAGTGCTCTTTGGTAAATCAAATTTCAGATTGCTGCAGCTGCTGCACTTGCAGCAGGCGGGGCGATGCTCCTCCGCCTTATAGGAGGAACCGCCGCTGGGTAAAGGTGCTGCTTGCTCATCAGATATACAGGTCTGTGCTCACAGTATCTTTCATGGTCAATGGGCCCCATTCACGAAGGTAAAGTTAAACCAAAAGTCTAACTTTACTACTTTTTGATATTCGGAAAGGTAAACTTCTTAGAACAAAAGTCTAACTTTAATACTTTTCAGTATTCACAAAGGTAAAATTAGACCAAAAGTCAAACTTTAATAGTAGTAATTTACTTTTGTGAATACCGAAAAGTAATAAAGTTAGACTTTTGGTCTAAGTTTACCTTTGTGAATACCAAAAAGTAATGAAGTTACACAAAAGTGTAAGTTTACGTTTGTGAATCGGGCCCGGTAACTCTATGGATGTCTCGGACCCTGGTACCCACTGCTGCCTTAAATGAAACCAATCACCTCAACGGCCACACCCATCGTATGTCTGTCTGCTACTGTCATGTCTTAAATCATCAATAATAAAACCCTGTTCAATATTTCATAAGGACTTTATTTTGATTGCATGACTGCATGTCCACAATGTAGATTGTATGATATTTGCACTTTAAAGCTAACACATCATGCCTCCCCCACTGGCCTAATCTACAACACTCAACCCAAAGGTGGGCCAGCAAAATCACAGTTATAGAGATAGAAGACCCCATCATAGGCCCAAGGTTCTCCTGCCACGTGTGATAGGATGATCTCAGCAGGGCTTTGACGGGTGATCCAAGACAGACTTCAATCCTCTGATTCGTCTGATTCGGCTGATTCGTCTGATTCGTCTGATTCGTCTGATTCGTCTGATTCGTCTGATTCGTCTGAATCTGTAAAGAAAATAATAGTGAATATAAATGTATACACAGAAGCAATCCTAAGTACATCAGAAATCCTTGCAATGTGATGTAAATACAAAATAAGGGGCATAATAATGAAAGAGAGTCGCCCTTGAGCGGCGCAAGGGGGTGTGAGGGCGACACAACTCTTAGGTTTGATGTGTGGCCTTGCGTGGCTTGATAAATTCAGAGTAATGCAAGGCAGAACAAATCACTGCGTTGCGTTACTCAGCCCCAGCGAGGCATTCCATGGATAGAATGTGGGTGTTACCACGTATCAACCCATGGACTCTGGCACAATCACAGATTTAACATCAGTGGTAGGCCTGGGAATGTTTCCAGTCCAGGGATGACCTGACCTGGAAGTTGGAGCTGGACTATTCCTATGAGGAGCAGGGTCAAGACTGATTAACATATGGCTGGGTCTAAACTGAGGTCGCATAGTGAGCAAAAGAACAATGGATTCAACCCAGATCTCTTGACTGGGGGTGAGTGATTGAAAAGTTCCAGCACTCCGTCCATCTTTATGTGTTTGCTAGGCCTAGGAATGCATCAAAATGCTAAGACTCCCCAGGTAAGACATAACGTGGAGAAACATATTTAGTTCTCTGGGTTACTTCCTCTTTCTATGTGTGCTGCATTGTGCAGCACACATAGAATGAAGAAAATGTCTCAGGGAATTGTTTTTGTGCAGGAAGGTGTCCCTTTGTGCACAATAACAATCCTCCAAAACACCACCACCCTTGCACCATGGTGCGAGGGTGGCTGAGTTGGCGCTAGGCAGCATATGTGCGCCAGCTGTGAGAAATGACAGAAATGTGCGGTATATTGTTAAATAAGGTGCATTTCTGCCCTTTCCTTATCACATGCTGCACGCGTGATTATTTGGTAAATAAACCCCTAAGTCAATCTATTCAGAGTCACATTTGACCAGACTTTAGACTAAGGAAGAGATCAAGTCAAGTCGCTCTATTTCATTGTGTGATCGGGGCAGACCTTATTTCATTTTCGTTTCTGCCAGTAGTTGAGTTCCCCAAAGCATGTTAAGTAAACAGTTGTATTTGGAAGGTTAAGCTGCACATTTTTCTTGACATGCATATAGCTGTGTGTGCCACGTGCACAAATACTGTGCACTGACCGTTATTGAACATACATCATCAGCATCATTGAAGATAAGATATTCCAGGCCGAGATAGCATTAAGACAATCAAAAAATGTATACAAGTGTAAATGTTTTTGTAAAAAGATTTCCCTGGCCTAAGAGGGGCTTTAGGCTTCCAATATTGAGTAGCAAATGTTTTTCCCACTATAAAATGTTCTTAAATCAGGGGATAGCATTCCTGTGGGAGACGGCGTGTGGGACTTGAGACTCTTACCCGAGGTTTGCTCTCACCCCTTCTAAGGGGATTTCGCTGACTGCCTTGCCTTGCCGCTCGCCGCACCCGCTTCGTGGGTGCCGCTTCGCGCAGTCAGCGAGAGGCAAATCGGTTCACCTGTTCCCTGAGGAGCTGCGGCCATCTAGGATCACCAAGGAGCTCGCTGGAGGAGGAGCAGCGTCAGTCAACTACACTGACCATTAGGCTCAGCGCTTCAACAGCAATTGCCGCCGCGCCCCCTGGACACCACGCCCCCCGCCCGGCCAGGTGCAAAATGCCGGTGTTCACGACCATCAAGCGGGGGGCGTGTGGGATTTGAGACTCTTACCCGACGTTTGCTCTCACCCCTTCTAAGGGGATACCGCTGACTGCCTTGCCTTGCCGCTTCGCGCAGTCAGTGAGGGGCAAATCGGTTCACCTGTTCCCTGAGGAGCTGCAGCCATCTAGGATCACCAAGGAGCTCGCTGGAGGAGGAGCAGCATCAGTCAACTACACTGACCAGGAGGCTCAGCGCTTTAACAGCAATTGCCGCCGCGCCCCCTGAACACCACGCCCCCTGCCCGCAACGCCCTTTATCAAGGAATAGTAGCCGCATAGCGGGACGCGTGCGGGACGCGTGCGGGACGCCGAGCGAAGCCCGGGCAAAGGGCGGCCAGTCTGTGGCAGTCAGGGGGTTTCAGTGGCTGGGCTGGGCCACCCCTCTGTAATCTGCGACCTCGGGCCCTGAGGGTTTTCGAACTTTGGGCGAGTGAGTAGTTTTTATCATGTCTACCCGTTCGGGGAAAATCCTCAGGGGTGGGGGTGATGGAGTCGCTGGGAGCGCCATTATAGGAACAATGGATAAGTTTATAACCAGAGTAGCCGCGGTGATAGAAAAGGAGATCGTGATGACGGAACGTCGCCTTTCTCAGGACTATTTACCGGCTAGGCGCTCGTCTCTTGGCTCTATGGCACAGGTTTTGTCACCTCCTACTGTGCCGGATTCCCCCCCCCCCTGTCTTGACATGGCCGAGCAGCCACGGCTGTCTGCCATAGAAGCAAGCATCGACAGACTGGAGAGCTTGGCAGTTCAATTGCCATCCTCTGGTGCCAGTCCTGTGGTTTTGGGCTCTTGTACCTCTGATCCCTCCTGCCCTGATAGTGGCCAGGACTTGCATCCACCACACAAAGACTCTCCTCAGGTTCTGCCTTTGCCGTGCTTGGTTCAAGTCTCTTCAAATCACCTCAAGAGGAAAAGGGCTGTGAGTACGTGGAAAGGCAGTTACTCCAGATTGCATAAGCGCCCTAGGAAGCAAGTGTTAAGGGGCACAGGCTCTAAATTAGACAATGGTTTGGCGCCAGTGAATCCCGACATGGTAGGAGGGAATTCTTCTTTGAGTATGGCATCTGAGGCTGTGCAGGTACACTCCAATTCCCCTGACAAGCCACCAGCTCCGCTGGACCCCGCTTCTCTTAAACAACTCGAGGACCTGTTTAAAACCCTACTAGTCCCACTTATTGATCAAGTTAGCGGCCTGGGGGAACGGTTAGATACATTTGAACAGTCTACCCTTGATAATTTTTTCTCACTTAAAACTCTCATTAAACTCCAGTCTAGAGCTAGTGAGGACAATTTGGGTGGGAATATGGGAAAACGAATACAGGGAGATTTAGTTCAGGCCCCACCCTTGCCAACGCATGCACCTAATGCCGTGGCTTGTAAGGTGTTAAGCCCTACTGCTCCAGCTTCTGCCACGGCTAAACTGGGATCTATCACCCATGCAGTTCAGGTCCATGCTAGTTCCCCCAAGGCTTCTAAAGCGCAGCAAAAGAAACCAGACAAAGCCAAGTTACCAGTTGTCGGTGACCTGGCTAAGTCAAAAAAAACTGTTCCGGGAATAGCCAGTGGCAAAGGAGTTGGGCCGGACCCCCTGGCTAAGCCCATAAAGAACTATCCGGGAGATGGACTCTCTGGAGCTACATCCTCCAAGGTAACTCCCTGGAGCCCCTCCGTAAATCTCCCCCCTGAGTGTCGCCCATACGTTGCTGTTCTTCTCAATGTCCCTCAGTTGAAGGATAATCAGTTCGAAACCCACCAGACCCTAAAAAACAAAACCTTGCACTGGTTAAAAACCAACAAACCGCTACCTAGGGGCTTGGACGGGTTGGTTCTCGGAGTCCGCAGGGTAGGCTGGGTTGGACATAGCAAGAACGATTGGAAGGTGATTGTGTGGTTGTCAATTTGAAAGACAACAGTGTAGCCCACACAATCTGTAACCAACATCAGGTGGTGGGTGGGCCTGGCATTAGTGTGGTGGACCTGACCTATTTTTACCCGCGTCCCGTTACGAACCATGTAGGGCCAGTATTTGGGGAAACACGCCATAGCACTAGTGGATGCCCACTATATCCGGTGGTGCCTCAGTTCTACCCTCAGGCAGTTTGGCCAGGTTCGAGCTGGGGCTCTTTTGGGATATTGACTTAATGATCTCTGTGGGTTGGTGTCGGGGGAACATAATAGTGGAGGGCCTCCCCACCCTATCGAAATGTTGACTAGTTTGCCATCCCCAATAGAAAACTATACAGCACCAATGGCCAGTCGGGAACCCAACGGGGGGCAGGCCTACACTGGAGAAGGCAGCAGACCAGTCATCCAGGTCGGGGTTGTTGTCGATCATGATGCCGTTTCCGGTCACGTTCCAGCTGTGACGGATCCAGTTCTTAGGGTTTTCAGCTGGAACGTGGCTGGAATCGTCAGAAAGCTGGCCCTGCCTGACTGGAACGCTGTAGTGGAAGAGTACTCCATCTGCATCTTCCAGGAGACATGGAGTAGGGAGCCCACCCACAAGGTGGGGTATTCTTCCTACTCTATTCCGGCTGTCTATCCAGAATCAGGGAGGGGTCGCCCGTCGGGTGGTCTCCTCATCTGGGTGGCTACTTCTTTGAATTGCAGGGTAGAGGAGCAGCAGACCAATTCTCCTGATCTCCTCAATATCACACTAAAAGATGTCCGGGGCCGTCCCATCCTGAATATCTATAACATCTATGCTCGTGGCACCAAGGGTGGTAGTCAGTCGCCCACAATTGCCCTCTTGGAGGGCTTGTTACGGTTATCCCCATATAAATCTTGCACCCTGGTCGCTGGTGATTTGATCTGTACCTTCGAGCCCTTAGGCTTGGATGACACTTTGGATCAGGAGGAGGAGGACAATAGGAGGGTGTGAGAAGTTGGCCTGGTATATAATGCTCACTAGTTCTAGTGATCACTTTGTACCATGCCAAGCAACCCTTATGATGATGGTTGTAATTCAACCTTGTAGACCAGTTATCCTAGTGGTAACGTGGACAAAGCAGTCTTAGGCTAAACTCTGAAAGGCATGTGAAGCCAGCTGTTATACCATACACAACCCCCTTGAATACCAAATGAAAGGGACACCACACAGATATATATTGAAAATATATATTGATTTATTAACTATAAAATCCCCTGGACTCTTTATGAGCACAGAAGCACAAGCGTTAAATCACAAGACAGTTTAAAATACACAAAAGTTGCACAATATGGATGAGCCCTAGGGGCCACCTAAACCATATACTAAATAAGTGGTATAAGAGATACCAGGAGGAAAGTGAAGAGGCCTAGGGCCTTGGGAATCGCTGGAGCTATTCGAGACTGGAAATAACTAAGTCGGGAAAGGCCCACGGGACTCGGATGCAGTGTTCAAAGTGCACGCACTTCTCAATACAAAGTCTATGGTGCGTAAAAAGCACAAAGTTAGAAAGTTAGGAACCTTCCGAGTGACCTACGGAGCTGAAACTTAAAACACAGGCCCTTGGGATGTGTACCAGTGCAGGAGCACCGGCGGAGCTGAGTTACCTCACCCACAGGAAGCGGGTGCACAGGGTCGAAGATGTGTCGGGTTTCGTCACGCTGGTCGATGGTGCTTGGAGCTGAAGATGCTGCAGGCGGCTCGATGAGAAGAGTTCCGGTGGATCCAAGGGTGGATCTGAAGAGTTGAAGACCTGAAAGCAGAGGGGACAGTGTTCAAAGTCACTAGCCAGTGACTACCGTGGAACCAGATTGGAACCAGGCGATGTCGGGTGCAAACAGGCGTTGTCGGGTAGCTTCTTTCTGCAGCCACGTGGATACCCGGGGTCGAGGACGTCCAGGAGTCGGTCACGAGCTGTCCCACGTAGGCTTCTCGCTGTTGGCGGTGTCGGCGACCTGATCGGAGCAAACAGGCCTTGGCAAATGCAAGCCACGCAGAAGTTGAAAGATGCTGTTCACTCGGACCAGCAAGGTCAGAGCGGGTGCTCCTTTTCACAGGAGCTTGGGTAGGTCTGGAGCAACCAGACCTGCTGTTTAAATCTTCGGGTTCGTCGCCAAGATGGCCGCTGGCCGCGTGGCTAGTGGCCGGGATGGCGCGTCGAGTGGCACAGTGCAAAAGGGCCCCACGCAGATCGTGGAGATGCTGGGGGGCTGATCTTCGGTGCAAGGGCTGCTCGGTGGTGGGGGTTCTCAGTCCCCAAAGCACAACGTCGAGGATGCCTCAGAAGCTGCGCAGTCAGCTTTACGAGTGTCTTCCAAGAGGTCCGGTCCCACGTCACTCGGTGCCTCCACGGGTCCCTTCTTTGCAGGGACTGTGGATCGGGCTCTGAGAGGTCTGGGAATCTGGTTCTTGTCGGGCTCTGGGCTCGGGCTCCGGCGGGAGGCGGCGGCAAAGCAGACGTCGAGTTGCTGGTTGGTGCCTGTGTTCACAGGGTGGTCACTCCTTGGCCACAAGGGAGATTCTTCTTCAGTCTTCTGTGCAGCAGAATGTCGAAGTCCAGTCTTCTTCTTAGTTTTAAGTTGATTTCGGGATGATCTGCTGTGCAATGGCACTGCTCCCCCTCTTATTCCAATCTAGGGGGTGGATCACCTACTAGGTCCCTCCTCTGGGAGGAACCAGGAAGGGGGGCGGTTACACCCCCTTTCCTTTGTCCAGCTCCGCGCCAGGACTGGGGCTGGAAGGCCCCAGAACCGGTTTGGGCTGGCCTATGCACGGGGACACCTTGTGTGCCCCGGGCATGTCTGATTCTATTCAGCCCTGTCCTACCCAATACACAAAATCCTGTCTGGGGTGGTGCTCGCACCTCCCAAGGCAGGAAACCCTTTGTCCAGGCCACCATCTGCCGAGTTTCGGTCAGCAACAGGAGGCCAGACTTGTGTCTGTGGTGGCAGCGTCCATTTTGTGAAGCTGAGGCTCTGTTTAACTTTAACCGGGGTTAAGGCTACACACATGTCGTGTCCCTCTAGAAGGGTGGAATGCTATCCCCGTCGCCAGAATTGGCGAGGGGATAGTATTCCAATTCGTATGACACCTTACTCGACATGTTTTGATAAAGCCAAACCAAAGATAGCATTTAACCGCGAGGATTATAATGCACTTAAGAGTATATGGTATGGCAATATCCCGGAACAGCTTAGGGAGTGGTTCCCGACAGCTGCAGACAGGCTCAGCTCATGCCAGAGCACCATCTCACATATTTCCAAGCACTCTGCCTCCAGGATTGATGAGGCCTTCCATAGGAGTGGCTGATAGGAACATATGTGTCCAGTTTAGGGTTAGGCACAGACATACTGTACCTAAGTAAGAGGTGGTTACACCGACTTACCCCAGCTGAGTGATCAGCCAGTTGTGTCAAATATGGAGGCCAGGCCAGGGGTGGCATAATACATGCTGCAGCCCCTGGTAGGCCTTGGATACACCTATGCCCTGGGCACCTAGGGTGCACTTATACAGGGGCTCATAAGGTGAACCAGTTCCAATTCGTAATGCACCTAGAGTGCATTGGCAGTAATTTAGAGAGAGAACAGCAGGCTGTGGGCAAAAATTTGGGGTGACCATAGGATAGCAGACCCTACTCTCCTACATAACCCCCCCCCAAACGCAGGGACATTAGACTAACCTTGACCAGTTGTGTCTTCATGTTCTAAGTGGAAGTACCTGGAGAGACCATCTGCGTTGCCATGGTCAGTCCCTGGGCGGTGCTCCACTGTAAAGTCCATCCCCTGTAGGGAAATGGACCACCTGAGTAGTTTGGGGTTTTCACCCTTCATCTGATTAAGCCATAGGAGGGGCTTATGGTCGGTCTGAATCTTGAAGTGAGTGCCAAATAAGTATGGTCTCAACTTCTTCAGGGCCCACACCACAGCAAAGGCCTCCCTCTCTATAGCTGACCAACGTTTCTCTCTGGGGGTCAGCCTTCTGCTAATGAAAGCAATGGGCTGGTCCTGGCCATCTACATTAAGCTGTGAAAGCACTGCTCCCACTCCCAACTCAGAAGCATCTGTTTGGACAATGAACTCTCTTGAGTAGTCAGGACTCTTCAGGATAGGTGCAGAGCACATGGCCTTCTTCAGGTCATCAAATGCCTTTTGACAGATTTCTGTCCACTGAACCTTTTTGGGCATCTTCTTGGATGTCAGATCATTAAGAGGAGTCACAATGGACCCATAGTTCTTAACAAACTTCCTGTAGTACCCAGTCAGGCCCAAGAAAGCTCTGACCTGAGTCTGGGTAGTTGGAGGGGACCAGTCCTTGATGGTCTGGATCTTACTCTCCAGTGGTTGAACTTGGCCTCCACCTACAAGGTGGCCCAGGTATACAACCTTGCTCTGCCCTATCTGGCACTTTGTTGCCTTGATAGTGAGGCCTGCCTTCTGCAGAGCCTCAAGCACTTCCTTCAGGTGGATCAGGTGATCCTCCCAGGTGGAGCTAAAGACAGCAATATCGTCCAGATAAGCTGCACAAAAGTCATCCAACCCAGTGAGGACTTGGTTCACCAACCTTTGGAAGGTGGCAGGTGCATTTTTCAAACCAAAGGGCATCACCACAAACTGATAATGCCCACTAGGGGTAGAAAATGCTGTCTTGGCTTTAGACTCCTCAGCTAACCTGATTTGCCAGTAGCCAGCTGTTAAGTCAAATGTGCTCAAATATTTGGCAGAAGCCAACTTGTCAATGAGCTCATCTGCCCTTGGAATAGGGTGTGCATCTGTCCTGGTGACAGCATTGAGTCCTCTGTAATCCACACAGAACCTCATCTCTCTCTTGCCATCTTTGGTGTGAGGTTTGGGGACCAGAACCACTGGGCTAGCCCAGGGGCTCTCTGAAGGCTCAATGACACCTAATTCCAGCATCTTTTGCACCTCAGTCTTTATACAGTCCCTGACGTGGTCAGGTTGCCTGTAAATTTTGCTTTTTACAGGAAGACTGTCACCAGTGTCCACCACATGTGCACACCAGTTAGTCTGACTGGGTGTCAATGAGAACATATGCCTGTATGCCTGTAGAACTTGTCTGCAGTCATGTTGCTGATGTTCAGTGAGGCTGCCACCTAAGGCCACACCATCAACTGAGCCATCCTCAGGGTTCTGAGTGAGCAGGTCTGGGAGAGGGTCACTCTCTTCCTCCTGTCCCTCATCTGTAGCCATGAGCAAGCCCATGTCTGCCCTGCTGACATATGCCTTCAATCTGTTCACATGGAGCACCCTGTGGGGGCTCCTGGGAGTTCCTAGGTCCACCAAGTAGGTAACCTCTCCCTTCTTTTCCAGAATTGTATGGGGTCCAGACCACTTGTCTTGGAGTGCTGCTGGGGCCACTGGCTCCAACACCCATACCTTCTGTCCAGGCTGAAATTCAACAAGGACAGCCTTTTGGTCATGCCAAGCTTTTTGTAATTCTTGGCTAGCCTCAAGGTTTTTGGATGCCTTTTCCATGTACTCTGCCATCCTGGAGCGGAGACCAAGTACATAGTCCACTATGTCCTGTTTAGGCTTTTTGAGAGGTAACTCCCATCCTTCCTTCACAAGACACAGGGGTCCTCTTACAGGGTGCCCAAACAACAATTCAAAGGGGCTGAAGCCAACCCCCTTTTGAGGGACCTCTCTGTAAGCGAACAAAAGGCAGGGCAGAAGGATGTCCCATCTTCGCCTGAGCTTTTCAGGTAATCCTTTAATCATGCCCTTTAGGGTCTTGTTAAATCTCTCAACAAGCCCATTGCATTGTGGGTGATAAGGGGTGGTGAACTTGTAGTTGACACCACATTCCTTCCACATAGCTGTCAAATATCCAGACATGAAGTTGGTACCTCTATCTGATATTACCTCCTTAGGAAACCCCACTCTGGAGAAAACTCCAAGTAAGGCCCTGGCCACAACAGGAGCTGTTGTGGTCCTAAGGGGAATTGCCTCTGGGTACCTGGTGGCATGATCCACTACCACCAGTATGAATCTGTGCCCAGATGCTGTAGGGGGATCCATTGGACCAACAATATCAATCCCCACTCTCTCAAAGGGAACCCCCACCACAGGTAGTGGTATCAGGGGGGCCTTTGTTGTTCCACCTGCTTTACCACTGGCTTGGCAGGTTTCACAGGAGCGACAAAACTCCTTGGTGTCTTCAGACATGTGAGGCCAGTGAAAGTGAGGGACAAGCCTGTCCCAAGTCTTGTTCTGGCCTAGGTGTCCTGCTAAAGGAATATCATGGGCCAAGGTGAGTAGGAAGCCCCTAAATTGCAGAGGTATAACCAACCTCCTGGTAGCACCAGGCTTGGGGTCTCTAGCCTCTGAATAAAGGAGTCCATCGTCCCAATATACTTTATGGGCACCTTGAGCATTCCCAGCAGCCTCAGCAGCAGCCTGCTGTCTGAGGGGTTCAAGAGAAGGACAGGTTAACTGAGCCTGCCCCAAGTCTGCCCTAGAAGGTCCCCCTGTCCCCAGAAACTCAACCTGATCAGGTTCAAGTTCTTCAGGGACAGTTCCTTCAGGGGTCTCAAGATCAGTTTCCTGTGAAGCCTGATCCTCACTTGTAGGCAGTTGGGAAGGCACAGCCTTAACCCTCCTGTTCTTCTTCTTGGGAGGTACTTGGTCCATTGTTCCAGGATCCAAGACCTGAGGTTCAGAGAGGCACTTTTTGGCCTGTGACCTGGTCACAGCAAGGACATGTGATGATATCCCTAACATCTCTGCATGAGTCCTGTACTCAACTTCTGACCATAGAGAGTTCTCCAGGTCATTGCCCAACAAACATTCTACTGGGAGATCAGCACTAACCACAACTTTCTTTAGGCCAGTTACCCCTCCCCAGGAAAAGTTAACAAGTGCCACACTATGTGTAGTAGTGACATTGCTGGCATTGGTCACCAGGTAATCATCGCCTGGCATGTATTGTCCAGGGTCCACAAAGTTAGGTGTCACCATAGTGACACTGGCACATGTGTCCCTGTAAGCTTGAGCCACTTTGTTGTTAATCAAAGGTGTCTGTCTGTATTTGCCCAGGTTACTGGGACTTATGTCAGGGGTCAAATCTATGTCCCCTTCACAAACCAGAACAGCCTGTGTAAGAGTTCTGACTAGGCCAGAATCTCCTTCAGTTCCCAAAGTGATTCCCACTAAACCCTTGCCTTGAGGACCAACACTGCTAACTGTACTAGTGGGTGCAGGTGCCTTAGGGGCTGCAGTGCTGGGGGCTCCACCCTTTTTACACTCACTTGTCCAGTGAGAGGTGTTCTTACAAGTTTTACACCAGGGTTTCTTCTGACCTTCTTTCTTCTTCTTCTTGGAAGTTTGGGACCCACCCTCTGTCTCAGTTTGGGGCCCTGTTGAAGACTTCTGGTCTTTAGTTTTCTGCTCCCCACCCTTCTGGTCTGTTTTCTTCTGGTCACCACCCTGGTTCTGGTTCTGGTTCTTTTGCTTAACTCTGGTTCTTACCCATTTATCTGCCCTCTTTCCCAATTCTTGGGGAGAGGTCAAATCTGAGTCAACCAAATGTTGATGCAACTGCTGGTTCTGACAATTATTTAAAATTTGTTCTCTCATCAGCAAATTATACAATCCTTCATAGTCTGTAACCTTGCTTCCCAGCAACCATCCCTCCAGAGCCTTAGTGGCACACTCAACAAATTCAGACCAGTCCTGAGTCTGTGTCTTCTGGGTATCTCTGAACATTAACCTGTACTGTTCAGTGGTTAAGCCTAACCCATCAATCAGAGCACTCTTCAGGACCAGGTAGTTTCTAGAATCCCCATCACTAACTGTGAGGAGTCTGTCTCGGCCTCTACCTTCAAAGGAGAGCCACAAGATTGCTGCCCACTGCTCCTGAGGGATCTGCTGTACTCTGCAGGCTCTCTCCATTGCAGTAATCCATTTATGGATGTCATCCCCAGCTTTGTAGGGGGGCACAATCTTACTCAGGTTTCTATTATCAAAAGACCTGTCTTTATCCTTGTGGATATTGCTGCCACCAGTGGGTTCTATTACCCCACTCTCTCTAGGCTGTCTTGCTCTAGCAAGTTTCTCTTGGGCCAGGGCAATCTCTAACTCTTGTCTCTGGACTCTCAATTCAGCCTCTCTAATTTGAGATTCTCTCAATTTGGTCTCATGTTCCCTTCTCTGAGGGCTAGTCATCCTCCTTCTGGAGTGACCATGAGAACCTCTAGAAGCATAGGAGTTGTCAGAGTCACCTGAGTGAATCCTTCTCCTCCTAGGCTCCTGGTTAAGTCCACCTGAGGGTCTGAATGGGTTGTTACCTGATTCATTCCCAAGTTGACTTAAGTTAGCCTGGTTCAGTCTACTGACCAGCACCTGACTATCTCTGTCATCATCTGACTCACTGCTTTCCACCTCCTCCCCCTCTTCTTCTTCCTCTTCCTCTACATCTACTTGAGGAGCTCCAGTGATGGAGGCATCCTCATCTACTAGGATGATAGGGGCAGGGGGGTCTACAGTGTCATCCTCTGAAGGATGGCCTCCTTCAGCATTCCCTGTGGGGTTTGCTTTAGAGGTCTTTAGAGCTTCAGACTGATCCAAAAGCTCTCTTAGGTGGTCTGCAGTAGGGGAAGGCCCTGTCTTCAGACCCCTTAAGACACAAAGCTGTCTTAATTCCTTAAAGGGAAAAATAGCAAATTTGGATGGTGCCCTTGGAGGGTCACTCTCAACAGAGACATTCCCAGTGGGACCCTCTGCTCCAGACATTGCTCTAGTGTGGGTGGATGTGTTGCAATCTACCTACACTGGTGTTTACCTACTAAACCTATCTAGTAGTTGTAGCTAGGGTGTGCTACTCCCTTTGCTCTACAACAACTAAGTTCAGTAGAACTTAAGTATACTTCACTGGTTTCTGACTTAATGTGGCTGTGGGCCTGCTAATCAGACCCACAGCCTGCTGTTCTCTCTCTAAATTACTGCCAATGCACTCTAGGTGCATTACGAATTGGAACTGGTTCACCTTATGAGCCCCTGTATAAGTGCACCCTAGGTGCCCAGGGCATAGGTGTATCCAAGGCCTACCAGGGGCTGCAGCATGTATTATGCCACCCCTGGCCTGGCCTCCATATTTGACACAACTGGCTGATCACTCAGCTGGGGTAAGTCGGTGTAACCACCTCTTACTTAGGTACAGTATGTCTGTGCCTAACCCTAAACTGGACACATATGTTCCTATCAGCCACTCCTATGGAAGGCCTCATCAATCCTGGAGGCAGAGTGCTTGGAAATATGTGAGATGGTGCTCTGGCATGAGCTGAGCCTGTCTGCAGCTGTCGGGAACCACTCCCTAAGCTGTTCCGGGATATTGCCATACCATATACTCTTAAGTGCATTATAATCCTCGCGGTTAAATGCTATCTTTGGTTTGGCTTTATCAAAACATGTCGAGTAAGGTGTCATACGAATTGGAATACTATCCCCTCGCCAATTCTGGCGACGGGGATAGCATTCCACCCTTCTAGAGGGACACGACATGTGTGTAGCCTTAACCCCGGTTAAAGTTAAACAGAGCCTCAGCTTCACAAAATGGACGCTGCCACCACAGACACAAGTCTGGCCTCCTGTTGCTGACCGAAACTCGGCAGATGGTGGCCTGGACAAAGGGTTTCCTGCCTTGGGAGGTGCGAGCACCACCCCAGACAGGATTTTGTGTATTGGGTAGGACAGGGCTGAATAGAATCAGACATGCCCGGGGCACACAAGGTGTCCCCGTGCATAGGCCAGCCCAAACCGGTTCTGGGGCCTTCCAGCCCCAGTCCTGGCGCGGAGCTGGACAAAGGAAAGGGGGTGTAACCGCCCCCCTTCCTGGTTCCTCCCAGAGGAGGGACCTAGTAGGTGATCCACCCCCTAGATTGGAATAAGAGGGGGAGCAGTGCCATTGCACAGCAGATCATCCCGAAATCAACTTAAAACTAAGAAGAAGACTGGACTTCGACATTCTGCTGCACAGAAGACTGAAGAAGAATCTCCCTTGTGGCCAAGGAGTGACCACCCTGTGAACACAGGCACCAACCAGCAACTCGACGTCTGCTTTGCCGCCGCCTCCCGCCGGAGCACGAGCCCAGAGCCCGACAAGAACCAGATTCCCAGACCTCTCAGAGCCCGATCCACAGTCCCTGCAAAGAAGGGACCCGTGGAGGCACCGAGTGACGTGGGACCGGACCTCTTGGAAGACACTCGTAAAGCTGACTGCGCAGCTTCTGAGGCATCCTCGACGTTGTGCTTTGGGGACTGAGAACCCCCACCACCGAGCAGCCCTTGCACCGAAGATCAGCCCCCCAGCATCTCCACGATCTGCGTGGGGCCCTTTTGCACTGTGCCACTCGACGCGCCATCCCGGCCACTAGCCACGCGGCCAGCGGCCATCTTGGCGACGAACCCGAAGATTTAAACAGCAGGTCTGGTTGCTCCAGACCTACCCAAGCTCCTGTGAAAAGGAGCACCCGCTCTGACCTTGCTGGTCCGAGTGAACAGCATCTTTCAACTTCTGCGTGGCTTGCATTTGCCAAGGCCTGTTTGCTCCGATCAGGTCGCCGACACCGCCAACAGCGAGAAGCCTACGTGGGACAGCTCGTGACCGACTCCTGGACGTCCTCGACCCCGGGTATCCACGTGGCTGCAGAAAGAAGCTACCCGACAACGCCTGTTTGCACCCGACATCGCCTGGTTCCAATCTGGTTCCACGGTAGTCACTGGCTAGTGACTTTGAACACTGTCCCCTCTGCTTTCAGGTCTTCAACTCTTCAGATCCACCCTTGGATCCACCGGAACTCTTCTCATCGAGCCGCCTGCAGCATCTTCAGCTCCAAGCACCATCGACCAGCGTGACGAAACCCGACACATCTTCGACCCTGTGCACCCGCTTCCTGTGGGTGAGGTAACTCAGCTCCGCCGGTGCTCCTGCACTGGTACACATCCCAAGGGCCTGTGTTTTAAGTTTCAGCTCCGTAGGTCACTCGGAAGGTTCCTAACTTTCTAACTTTGTGCTTTTTACGCACCATAGACTTTGTATTGAGAAGTGCGTGCACTTTGAACACTGCATCCGAGTCCCGTGGGCCTTTCCCGACTTAGTTATTTCCAGTCTCGAATAGCTCCAGCGATTCCCAAGGCCCTAGGCCTCTTCACTTTCCTCCTGGTATCTCTTATACCACTTATTTAGTATATGGTTTAGGTGGCCCCTAGGGCTCATCCATATTGTGCAACTTTTGTGTATTTTAAACTGTCTTGTGATTTAACGCTTGTGCTTCTGTGCTCATAAAGAGTCCAGGGGATTTTATAGTTAATAAATCAATATATATTTTCAATATATATCTGTGTGGTGTCCCTTTCATTTGGTATTCAAGGGGGTTGTGTATGGTATAACAGCTGGCTTCACATGCCTTTCAGAGTTTAGCCTAAGACTGCTTTGTCCACGTTACCACTAGGATAACTGGTCTACAAGGTTGAATTACAACCATCATCATAAGGGTTGCTTGGCATGGTACAAAGTGATCACTAGAACTAGTGAGCATTATATACCAGGCCAACTTCTCACATTGGTGGCAGCGGTGGGATCTGAGCTTGCTGTTGTTTTACCATTACAATCTTTGAGATTATCATCTGAAAGATCACACAGGTACCTGCTAGGTACATATAAAACAGAACTAGTGAGCATTATATACCAGGCCAACTTCTCACAGAGGGGGATCCCTGCCCTAGAACTAACCCCTATTAAGAGGTGGACTGAAGTTATACTTCAGATTAACTCCCTTAACATGGAATTTGACCTGAGGGCCCTTAATGGGAGGTCATGCTCGGACAAGGTGGGTGCCCATACATACAACAGGCCCGGCCACACGTCAAGAATTGACTACATCTTGTTAGACGTGGGCCTGTGGAGCTCAGTGAGGGACATGGTGATTATTCCGTCTGTTGAGAGCGATCACAACTTGCTCTCTCTTACTCTGATTCCTTGGTGGGTTGAGAGCACAGGGGGTTCTTTGCCCCGTACCGCCGCCAGCCATAGGGGAACATCTATTTCGCATTGTGGCAGGAGGCTGAAGTGGGCAAAGCTTACCCTCTCTGCAAAAAAGGTTGCAGCTATAACGCAACTTTTGGCCTCAGCCCAAACCAATTTGGCCATTTCTGAGGGCGGGCCTGTGGAGGTAGCCGGGAAGTTCGGCGACCTGACTATGGCCTTAACCAAATTGTTTCCTGTTCCAACTGGGCAAAAGGGGGTCAATAATAGGACATTGAGAAGACAGGGGTGGTACACACATACATGCAGGGTAAGAAAGAAAATGTTGGTGGAGTCAGTCAAGTCAAAATCCCAAGCCAGGATCAGGGAGGCTAGGAAGCTCTATTCCCAGAGTCTACAAATAGCTAGAAAAGAATGGGAGGAAAAGTTTTGGGCGGACCTTTTGGTTGCCAGTCAAGGGAAAGATGCCAGGGGATTCTGGAACCTGGTGGGATCCAGGACCAGACCTGACGACACATTGAGGACCTGTACTATTCCGTCCCAGACTTGGTTCAATCATTTTGGGGCCCTATACTCGTTAGTAGAAGGGCCTCTGAATGAGCCAATCTCACTTCCCACCTTGGTAAGGGATAGTATCCTCGATTCATTCACTGTGCAGGAGGTTGCGAATGTAATAAAGTCTGTGGCACCCTTGAAAGCAGCCGGCCCTGATGGACTTCCAGGGGACTTACTCCGAGCCTATCCGACTGAATGGGCTAATTTGGTTTCCGCCCTCCTGAATGCCATCCTAGAGGGGGGACCTGTCCCAGAATCTTGGAAGGGGGCAGAGGTGGTCCCCATTTTTAAAAAGGGGTGTCGGGACAATCCAGGGAACTACAGGCCGATAAGCCTGATTGACTCGACGCAAAAGGTGGCCGGGAAGGATATTCTAGGGAGGATCCTCCAATGGGTGGATGAGAACCAGGTCCTATCCGACTTCCAGGCAGGATTCGGCTCAGGAACGGGCACCATTGAGCAGGTTTTTAGATTAATGCTTCTGTACTGGAAGGTGGTGGAGCTGGGCAAAGGTAGTCTTTATTTGGCCTACATTGACCTGAAGACTGCCTTTGACCTGGTTCCTAGGGAGGAACTCTGGAGGGTTCTGCAGGATCTTGGACTCCCCCCCTACATTCTGTCGCTCCTGATCAAATTACACACAGACAATTATGCTCAGGTGCGCTGGGGCCAGAATGGGGAAACGACTGATAGGATCCCGGTCTGCAGGGGTGTCAGACAGGGTTGTGTGTTAGCTCCCACCCTATTTTCCCTGTATGTAAATGGTGTGGTAGAGCACTTGCTTCAAGAACCAGCAGATGCACCCTCCCTGGGGGGTGTTTGGATCCCCACACTGTTGTTTGCAGACGACACCCTCCTTATTGCCAAGACCCCCAGGGTCTCCAGAAGCTTTTGACCCGTTTTCAGGATTTCTGCTTGACAAAGGGACTGGTTATCAATGTGGACAAAACCAAATATTTGATAATGCATCCACCACGGAAACTAGGCCGACCTCCTGTTTTAAATTCAGTTGCTCTGGAGAAAGTCTCCGAATTCGATTATCTGGGAATACGCCTGAGTAACACTATGACTTGGACGCCACACATCAACAAGATGGTTCTCAATCACAAAAGGATAGGGGGTGCATTATTAAGGGAATATCGAGCCTCACCCAAACACTTTGTGGCACCTGCAATTGACATCTATAAAGCAAGAGGAGTCACGTCAGCACTCTACGGGGCAGAGCTGTGGGGCCACTGCAATTTGGACTCCCTATCCAAGTCTGAGAGCAAATTTTTGAAAGACTTATTAGCTCTCCCCTTGAGCACCCCTACAGTTCCTGTGCTCTTGGATGTGGGCTGCAAGTCGATTAAGGACCAGGCCCGTCTCGGGCCTTTGCTTTTATGGGCTCGCCTGTGGAGGGTTCCAGAGTTAAAATCTTATGCTGATGGGCTGTCCGAGGTGATGGGAATAGTGGGCTGGCATAAGATCAAGTGGCTGAGGGACACTAAAAACCTCCTGGGGGAGCTGGGTTTGGGGGACTGTTGGGCTACAAAATCCGCTCCACCAAAAGCTGTCCTAAAAAAACTGTACTGGGACTGGGTCTCCTGCCAACTCATTGGCAATCCACGCCACTGCAATTCGACCGCGGTATTTTTAAGAATTAAAGACGTGGTAGCCTACGAACCCTACCTGGATTTGATCACCATGCCAGTGGATAGGGCTCTTTACTTTAAGTTCAGAATAGGCACTCTCCCGATTGGGGACCTTCTTTCCAGATGGAAATCGCCAGTTCAGCTATCGCCTTTTTGTGCCCTTTGCGCAACAAGGCGTGAGACGGTGGCTCATATCCTTTTCGAGTGCCCGGACTACATTCGTCCAAGGAGACATTGGCTTAAACCCTTATTCAGACGTTTGGGGACGCGCCAGCATTTGGTGGCGCTACGCATCCTGTTAACTGACACTTCCCCTCTTATAGTTTGTGGTATCTCCAAATTTTTAAAGTGGACATGGTTGATTCGCTGCAATAGATTGTCCATCTCAATTTAATCTATTTTTCAACTAATTTATTATTGTATAAAAGGTATCCTTTCCCTTTTTTAAATACTGACACATTTGTACTATTTTGATCTGCAATTTTAAATGTATCTAATGTCGAAATAAAGCTTTCAACCAGCAACCAGCTTAAATCAGGATGTTACATAACTGTAAAGCTCTTGGTGTATCAGGCCATTGAATCTCTAGCAAATGCCTAATACAAACAAACTCCTATTCTGAAGTATACCAAAATATTGGCGCACATTATAAATATGTAACTTAATTAACTTATGAACTCAAGCTTCTTCATTATGAGATTTCATATGTTTCAGATCTGCGTTGATTTATTGCAACCTGTAATTCAAACTAATTTAAAAAAGCAATAACATATATTGTAATTGTCCAGCCATTCCTGCCAGTACTATTTTACACTTAGCAACACTAATGATATATACCTAAGGAATTTACCCTCTGTGACACTTGAAGTATGAGGCGGTTACTAATTTTGTTTTGAAAGGCTATCCCAGCCACTTTTCATTCCATTCATTTTACTTCGCTAGATTCTTCCTGTCCAGAATAGCTGGGTACCTGAACCCAGTTTTTGCCCTTACAATCTGTGCATCTGCAGTTTATGTAGGCCAAATGCGGACCGTGGAGGTAAGTTAATCTACCACTTTTGCCTTCTCTTCCTATGTTTATGTTTAAAACTTCCTTTCTCCTGCCTCTTCTTTTTCTCTATTATTTCCACCCTACCTTGTCCTTCTTTTTCACCCTGTTCCATATTGTCTTATCCCACCTAAACCCTATTGTGACCTTCTTTCTTTTTTCTTTCACTTTACATTTGCTTTCATTTTTATTTTTTATTTTTTATTGTTTTTTTCTTATAGGTTGACCATTGCTTGATATTCCACATCTTCAACATTGACTGAAATAGACCCCACAAATGTGCAGAATACAATAATGTTCATCGTATTAAAACATGTATTACCATTATTAAATAACAAGTAGCATTATTAACTAACAGTGACCTGTACATAGCTGACCGCACACCTTTAATATGTACGACCAAGGAGGAGGAGCCTAACGCCGTACCAAGATGGCCGTGTAACCTCTCAGCTCCACGTCGCCTTCCCCGGAGTCCGACATCCTGCACATTTTCCTGACCCTGGAGAATGGGCTTTAGAATAGGGAAGCCTGCGATGCCCCCGTGTCTTACCGCGGTATCCAGACGAGTTTGTGAGCCGAAGTAAGGGCACCGTCTGGAATCTGGGGAACAAAGTGGTGAACAAGCCGCCCGAAGACGTCCAAAACTCGGCGGCCAGAACCAGAACTCACCGGTCGCGCCGACACCATCGTCTGCTGGTGCCCGGATATTGGAGCCGGGCGGCCATCGATGAGGTCAAAACATCCCTGGGGAACAAAATGGAGTCGTTGGATCATAAATTAGACACAGTTTCAATGGAGGTGACCCTTATTCGTGCTGATCTCACTAAAGTCAACGAAAAAGTAAAGTCACTGGATATAAAGACAGCTAGTTTGATGGAGGATGTGACGCAGCTCCAACAGGAAGTTAGTGACTTGAAATCTTTCTGCAAAACGGCAGAACGTAAACTGGATGACTATGAGGGGACATCCAGAAGCAACAACATCCGCATCTTAGGAATGCCTGAAAAATCAGAATGCCCAGCCCCCGATCTGTTCGTAGAGGAGCTCATTCAGCAACATCTCAAGCCCAAGGGACTTGGCAAATTCTTCACTATCGAATGGGCGCATAGGGTCCCGGGAGGACGGCCAAGACCTGGAGAGCCACTGTGGCAGATGATAGCACGGGTTCTAAACTTCAGAGACAGAGATGCAATCCTGCAGGCAGCCCGGGCGGTGCCCCCACTGTGCTATGAAAATGCCACCCTCTCATTCTTTCCCAACTTTACGCAGCTGGTACAGAGACAACGCAGAAACTTCCTCACCGTCAAGAAGAAACTTAGAGACAAAGGACTGAAATACACCATGATGTTCCCGGCGAGACTCCGAGTGGAGGTGAAGGGTAGAGCATGGTTCTTTGACAATTCGGAGGTGGCGTCTCACTGGCTGGACAGTCGTCCCGCGGGCGGCGCTGGGGCAGGAGACAATGGAGAAGAATGTGCAATGCAGGAACAAGATTGAAAACCAGCCGAGTAGAGGGACAGATGATTGTCAGGAACAGGAGTTGGGAGCCCTGCAAGTGGACATTAGCCTTGCAACCTTCAGGGACCAATTTATTCTTGTGACTCAGACTTGGGGGTGGGGGGCAGAGTGCCGGCCTTCCTCCTCTTTCCTACCTTTAGTTATTAGTTAGTGTTGGTGTGTAGGGCAACAGGCACTCTGCCAGTTTTGTAATGGGCGGACACCACAAGCAGGGGTGCAGGAGGGGGGATTTGGGGGGGTGTATATTGTTTTTTGATTTTGAATTTGTATTATTCCCATTTTTTTTTGTTTTGACATCATCAAATGACATTGCAGAGCAGGTGATACTTTTGCACAGATACAATGGCGAGTGACAGGCGGGTAGTGGGGATCAGCGTGTTGAGTTGGAATGTGAATGGTCTGGGGGACAAAATCATGAGGAGTATGGTCAATTAAGTTTAGTAGACGACACACCCCGAATGTGGTCCTTTTGCAGGAAACACACTTAATTGGGAACAACTGCATGGCCTTACGTAGAGGAGGGTATAAGCTGGTGGCACATGCAGGATTTATCTCTGGGCGATGAGGGGTGGGCATTCTGATTAAAAACTCATTCCCCCTCACTATACAGGCCATGTGAACTGACAATCGAGGTAGATATGTAGGGATTTCAGGCCAATGAGAAGGGAAAACAGTTACGTTTGTCTCGGTGTATGTCCCTCCTGGCCTGCAGATAGACTTTTAGCGTTGGGTGGTGATTTCAATGCAATAATAGATGGGGACATGGACCGACATCCACCTCATACACTTAGGCCTGCACAAAGGTGGCTCCCTGAATTTGTGGACACAATGGGGCTGGTAGATGGCTGACGAGTACACAACCCAGGCAGACAACAATACACACACATATCATGCGCGCATCAAAGCTTATCAAGGATAGATACTACTCCCTGCTGCCCAGGCCCATGCTCTTCGGGAGGTACTCACCTGGGTTGGGGCGTCTCGGATCACTCCCCTGTGTGGCTCTAGATGGAATTTGATCATGTGAACACCGGTAGGGTCGCCCCCATTAACCCATGGTATCTGAGAGACCCCAGTACAAGGAAGAAAATCACCACAGCCACAGATAGATACTTCCAGGAAAACCGGGGTACGGTTCAGTTAGCGCGTCGGAGGCATACAAAACTGTTATTCAGGGAGAGGCCCTCTGCTTGATTGCAGGGAAAAAGAGGGAACGAAAAGCTGAGCTTGAGAGAGCGGAAGAAGACGTGTTAAAATTGAAGGGGGATTTGTCCTGAGCGGTAACCCCTAAAGGCCTCCACCTGTTGAGGCTACGACAGGATGAATTCAATGGTATTGCCAGAGACAGGGCTAAGGCGCAGAGTAGAGAAGTTCGGAGTAGAATATATGAGCATGGAGATAAAGCGGGGAAGCTGATAGCTTGGTTGGATAAAAGGGAATGGGCGTCGAGACTGGTGCGTGAGGTGCAAGGGGAAGATTCCAGAGCTATTACAGACCTTCAGGCCATAGCAGATACGCTTACAGATCATTATTGTGAGGTATATAATACGTTGGGCAGGTTCACTGAAATAGAAAATGGGGAGATGATTAGGGATATTAAGCTACCCACATTATCAGGCGAAAACTGTGACTATTTGAAATCCCCACTGACAGACGATGACGTGGCCCAGGCCATCAGAGGTATACATTCGGGGAAAGCCTCAGGACCCAACAAAATCCCTATCGAACTTTATAAATTGAGGTCAAATATGCTTGCCCTGCACCTACGTTCCATGTTCAGAGAAATCAAGGAGAAGGGGCATCTCCCGTATGACCAACGAGTAGCCAACATCGTGGTCATATATAAGGCAAACCAGTTGTGCGCCCTATAGGCCTATATCGTTGCTTAATATGGAGCCCAAAGACCTTGCGAAATTGTTAGCGGCACGGCTGGCAAAAGTCATCACCACCCTGATACACCCAGATCAATCAGGCTTTATGCCCCACTGTAATACGGCCCTCAATTTGCGTCGCTTGCATGGGGTGCTGGGCAGGACTCCCACGATAATGGAGCTGGCAGCCCTGGTATCCTTAGACGCCACCATGGCATTTGACATGGTTGAGTGGCTGTATCTGTTTGCAGTATTAGACAAACTGGGCTTTGGTCCGGAGTTTACGGGCTGGATACGCCTCCTATATTCTGATCCGATGGCTTGGGTGGTGGTAAATAATCGCAAGTCCCCTGATTTCCACCTGAGTAGGGGCACCCGGCAGGGTTGTCCCCTATCTCGGCTTCTTTTTGCACTGGCCTTGGAGCAGCTTGCAGTCTGGATCAGGCAGGACCGGTCAATATGTGGAATGAGGTGGTCATTGGAGTGGGAAGGTAAGATCTCCCTGTACGCAGATAACATTCTGCTCTATCTCCTCAATCCGAGAGGGTCGTTGAGCTGCCTTCTGGATGAGCTGGCTATCTTTGGCAGATACTCTGGCTTTGTGAAAAATTGGTCAAAATCGATGCTATACGTTCTCCGGAGAGAACCCACCGGTTATTCCAAATGCCTGCCAGATTCCAATTTCTTGTGAAGGTTTTAAATACCTCGGTATCTACATAACATTAGATTCGAAACTTCGGTATGCTAACTATCTGAACCTTCCCTTATTGAGACTTAGGAGTGACGTCGCTCACTGGAAATCCCTTCCGCTCTCCATGCTGGGTAGAGCGGTGCTTTTTAAAATGATGGCTCTACCTCGGTTCTTGTATGCACTTCATAACACAATGAATCCAGTCCCAGCGTCCCATTTCATAGAGATTGTGGGTCTCCAGAGACAGCTCCTTTGGGATGGTAAACCCCGTATAGGGTCTACAAAGTTAACTCTCAACTGGTATGATGGAGGTATTGGGTTGCCTGACCTTAAAAAATATTACTGGGCGTCCCAGCTTGTGGCTATTAATCACTGGGTCTACGGTCGGCCAAATGATTTGCCATGGGTACATGGCAGCTTCCCGGGGGAGAATATACCAGAGCATTATATGCTGGGCCACGTAGGTTGGCGCTGACTGGACCTACGGCACACGCCGCTCAGATATGGCATGCAGTTAATAGGCACCTAAAGTGGGAACACAAACTCGGAGAAACTAGGGAGCCTCTGGAAATCCAAAGGTTTCGACAAGTGGGACCTTATCGGGATCTCGCTAATACAAGACATCTGGGCAGGGGGAACAGTTCACACGGTCGAAACACTTAAGCAACAGTTCAGTTTGCATGACAGTGAGTACTTCTGTTACCCTAAGTTCGACATGCACTGCTTTCCCAAATCCCCAGGTACACGGCTCTTCCGGACGCCTCTCCCCTAGAAGATAGGGTGCTTGACGGCACCTTCCAGAAAAGACCATCTCTCTGATATATCGGAAATTGATAAATACTATGGAAGATCCATTACTGAAACTCAAAAGAATGTGAAACGAAGATGGCCTGGAACTAGACAACGAAGAATGGCAGGAGGCAGTTTCTTCCCCACGAGTAGTAGCAATTCAGGCCAGGCTGAGATTAGTGCAGCTTAAAATACGCATGTCATGGATCCCCGCCTTGTTCAAATGGGTTATTCAGAAGATGGTGAGTGTAGAAGGGGCTGTGGGGAACTGGGGACGTTTATTCATATCTTGTGGCCCTGCCAACATATACAACATATACAATCATATTGGAGGGAGGTCCACCACACAATGCGGGTGGTTATAGGGATTGAATTGCAGCTAGTGGCTCATAGATGCATATAAAATGTCTGGGAACCCAGGGATCTCAACACCTACACAACACAGTGGGCAACATTGGCATTTATGGTAGCGAAGCGTGACATTGCTCAACTGTGGGGAGCTAGCCAAACACCTCAGATTGGGAAATGGATGGAAGACCTGGATTGTTGCATGTTCAAGGAGAAGTCAGTCTACGTTGCCAGGGGGTGCCCGGGGAAATGGAATAAGGTAAGTGAGGCTTGGAACCAACATAGAGGGGATATCTGTACCCCACCAGATCGTCCGAGCAAGGCAGATACGCTTGAGTCCCCGTGATCCACCTATCACAATAATTGTGTATCATTGTGTAAAGTGTAACATAGTATTGGGAAACGATGGAGACACCTGCTTGTAATCATTTGATGTGTTTTGGTCAAAGTGTTTAATAAAAAGAAATATAAAAAAAATATATATATGTACGAGCAAATGAGTGACTATGACATCACATGATGTCCCCGACTGATAGTATCCTAGAAAGAGATGAAGTTATGGTTGTACTCAGTGAAATTCAACAAGGTGGTGCACTGAATTGCTTGAACTGGATTATTACCTCCGATTACAAGCGGTGCCCTTCAGAATGGAGTATATCATCAGGGGCGAAGCTTGGTCAGTAAGATTCGGGGGGTGTGAGCCTCAGATTTTCAGACAATCATGCTGGCATATCAGGGGAATGAAGAGCGGATTTTGAGGGGAAATTAAAACATTGTATTTTGTAAAATAACCATGTTTTCAGAACTTCAAAAAAGATAGAAGAATATGTGTGTATGTGTTTTTGTATGAGTGAGTGTTTAAAAATCCCAGGTGAAATCTTACTATATCCGACTGAAAGATCCTGTACCCAACGATTTATTAAATAATACATTTATTAGGCAGGTCTAACACCCCACTGAAGCTACACCCCTGTATACCACTCTAATTTATCATCATATTTGCATGTTCTCCTACTTACAGAAGATTTTGTCCTGGCGTTCATCAGAAAGGTTATGCCTCTGATATGTATGTTATTGCACTCGTTAATTACTGAGTGCAGGAAACTTTACACAGCTTATTCTGATCCCTATGCGGAAAGGTGGTACAACGTTTGCTGATTATTGGGGCCATTGATGACTAGATACCCACTAAAAGACCTCCAGAGAAGGAAGAAACTGGAACTCTGATGATGCCCAACCTACTGTATGTTTCTGGATCATGCTTGTGCCCGTGTGCAATGCCTGTGTGCTACCTCCACTCCCCAACCTACTGTATATTTCTGGATCGTGTTTGTGCCTGTGTGCTCCGCCCCCTTTCCCAACCTACTGTATGTTTCTGGATCGTGTTCGTGCCTGTGAGCTCTGCCCACTCTCCCAACCTACTGTATTTTTCTGGATCGTGCTCGTGCCTGTGTGCTCCGCCCCCTCTCCCTACCTACTGTATGTTTCTGGACCGTGCTCGTGCCTGTGTGTTCCGCCCCCTCTTCCAACCTACTGAATGTTTCTGGATCATGCACGTGCCTGTGTGCTTCGTCCCCTCTCCCAACCTACTTTATGTTTCTGGATAGTGCTCATGCCTGTGTGCTCTGCCCAATTGTGCTTGTGAATGTGTGCTCCGCCCACTCTCCCAACCTACTGTATATTTCTGGATCGTGCTTGTGCCTGTGTGCTATGGCTGTGTGCTCCGTCCACTCTCCCAAACTACTGTATATTTCTGGATCGTGCTTGTGGCTGTGTGCTCCGCCCACTCTCCCAACTTACTGTATATTTCTGGATCGTGCTTGTGTGCAATGGCTGTGTGCTCCGTCCACTCTCCCAACCTACTGTACATTTCTGGATTGTTCTTGTGGCTGTATGATCAGTCCACTCTCACAATCTACTGTATATTTCTGGACCGTGCTTGTGCCGGTGTGCAATGGCTGTGTGCTCCGCTCCCTATCCCAACCTACTGTATATTTCTGGATTGTGCTTGTGCTTTTGTGCTCCGCCCACTCCCCCAACCCACTGTATGTTTCTGGATCGTGCCTATGGCTGTGTTCTCCGTTCACTCTCACAACCTACAGTATGTTTCTGGATTGTATTTGTGTGCTCCGCCCACTCTCCCAACCCACTGTATGTTTCTGGATCGTGCTGGTGCCTGTGTGCTCCACCACTCTCCCAACCTACTGTATGTTTCTGGATCGTGTTCGTGCCTGTTTGCTCCGCCGACTCTCCCAACCTACTGTTTGTTTTTGGATCGTGTTCGTGCCTGTGTGGTCCGTCCACTCTTCCAACCTAGTGTATTTTTCTGGATCGTGCTTGGGGCTGTGTGCCCTGCCCCCTCTCCCAACCTACTGTATATTTCTGTATCATGTTTGTGACTATCTACAATGGCTATGTGCTACGTCCAGTCTCCCAACCTACTGTATATTCCCGAAGCGTGCTTGTGGCTGTGTGCTCCGTTCCACTCTCCCAACCTACTGTATATTTCTGGATCAGACTTGTGGGTGTGTGCTCCGTCCACTCTCACAACCTACTGTATATTTCTGGATCGTGATTGAGCCTGTGTGCAACTGCTGTGTGCTCTGTCCACTCTCACAACTTACTGTATGTTTCTGGCTTGTGCTTGTGCCTTTGTACTCCGCCCACTCTCCCACCCTACGGTATGTTTTTGGATCGTGCTTGTGCCTGTGTGCTCCGCCCCCTCTCCCAACTCACTGTATGTTTCTGGATCGTGCTCGTGCCAGTGTGCTCCGTCCCCTCTCCCAACCTACGGTATTTTCTGGACCGTGCTCGTGCCTGTGTGCTCCGCCCCCTCTCCCAACCTACTGTATGTTTCTGAATCGTGCTCGTGCCTGTGTGCTATGTCCCCTCTCCCATTGTACTGTATGTTTCTGGATCAGACTTGTGCCTGTGTGCTCCGCCAAATCGTGCTTGTGGCTGTGTGCTCCGCCCACTCTCCCAACCTACTGTATATTTCTGGACAGTGCTTGTGCCTGGGTGCAATGGCTGTGTGCTCCACTCCCTCTCCCAACCTACTGCATATTTCTGGATCGTGCTTGTGCTTTTGTGCTCTGCCCACTCTCCCAACCCACTGTATGTTTCTGGTTCATGCTTGTGGCTGTATGCTCCGTCCACTCTCACAACCTACTGTATGTTTCTGGATTGTGCTTGTGTGCTCCGCCCACTCTACCAACCCACTGTATTTTTCTGGATCGTGCTTGTGCCTTTGTGCTCCACCCCCTCTCCCAACCTACTGTATGTTTCTGGATCGTGTTCGTGCCAGTGTGCTCCGCCCACTCTCCCAACCTACTGTATATTTCTGGATCGTGCTTGTGGCTGTGTGCTCCGCCCCCTCTCCTCACCTACTGTATATTTCTGGATCGTGCTTGTGTTTGTGTGCTCCACCCCCTCTCCCAACCTACT
This sequence comes from Lissotriton vulgaris, assembly GCF_964263255.1. Lineage (NCBI taxonomy): Eukaryota > Metazoa > Chordata > Amphibia > Caudata > Salamandridae > Lissotriton > Lissotriton vulgaris. Next base: position 1,865,762,366 of record NC_141694.1, read on the forward strand.
GTATGTTTCTGGATCGTGTTCGTGCCTGTGTGCTCCGCCCACTCTCCCAACCCACTGTATTTTTCTGGATCGTGCTCGTTCCTGTGTGCTCCGCCCAGTCTCCCAACCTACTGTACATTTCTGTATCATGTTTGTGACTGTCTGCAATGGCTGTGTGCTACGTCCACTCTCCCAACCTACTGTATATTTCTGGATCGTGCTTGGGGCTGTGTGCTCCGCCCCCTCTCCCAACCTACTGTATATTTCTGGATCATGCTTGTGGCTGTGTGCTCCACCCCCTGTCCCAACCTATTGTATATTTCTGGATCTTGCTCGTGCCTGTGTGATCCGTCCACTCTCCCAACCCACTGTATTTTTCTGGATCGTGCTCGTGCCTGTGTGCTCCGCCCAGTCTCCCAACCTACTGTATATTTCTGTATCATGTTTGTGACTGTCTGCAATGGCTGTGTGCTACGTCCACTCTCCCAACCTACTGTATATTTCTGGATCGTGCTTGGGGCTGTGTGCTCCGCCCCCTCTCCCAACCTACTGTATATTTCTGGATCATGCTTGTGGCTGTGTGCTCCACCCCCTGTCCCAACCTATTGTATATTTCTGGATCGTGCTCGTGCCTGTGTGATCCGTCCACTCTCCCAACCAACTGTATATTTATGGATCGTGCTTGTGCCTGTGTGCTCCGCCCAGTCTCCCAACCTACTGTATATTTCTGGATCATGTTTGTGACTGTCTGCAATGGCTGTGTGCTACATCCACTCTCCCAACCTACTGTATATTTCTGAAGTGTGCTTGTGGCTGTGTGCTCCGTCCACTCTCCCAACCTACTGTACATTTCTGGACTGTGCTTGTGCCTGTGTGCAATGGCTGTGTGCTCCGTCCACTCTCACAACGTACTGTATGTTTCTGGATTGTGCTTGTGCCGTTGTGCTCCGCCCACTCTCCCATCCCACTGTATGTTTCTGGATCGTACTTATGGCTGTGTGCTCCGTCTACTCTCACCACCTACTGTATATTTCTGGATAGTGCGTGTGCCTGTGTGCAATGGCTGTGTTATGTTATGTTACGTTATGTTATGTTATGTTATGTTATGTTATGTTAAAAAGATTTGTAGCGCCCACCGCTACTCAGGAGTGTCCCGGCGCGAAAACAAAATAGCAGGAGGTGCTGAAATGGGAACCAGTGAGTTAAGATAAAAGCCGAGTTTTAAGTTTCTTCTTGAAGAGCCTGTGGTATTGGTTTTGCCTCAGATAAAGAGGTAGAGTTTTCCAAGTAGATGCAGCATTAACTGATAAGGAGCAGCCTCCCATCCTAGAGAGCCGGAACCGAGGAGCGATTACCAAACACTGGTTGGAAGATCTCATATGTCTGCTGGGGGCATTAAAATTAAAACGTGTTCTCAAATAAGATGGACCCTCATCGAACAGTGCTCTGTGAGCGATTGCGAGAGCTTTGAATTTAATGCGTTGGTCAACGGGGAGCCAGTGAAGCTCTTTCAGAAGAGAGGAAGCGCTGCAGGATCTATGAGTGCCTAACAGCAGTCTTGCAGCTGAGTTTTCGGATAACCTGCAGCTTTTGGATTTGATAGGCATAAAGGCCCACATAAAGGGCGTTAGCGTAATCCAGGCGTGAAAGTATAAGTGCTCTCGTCACCATCTCTCTTGCGTTTTTTGGAAGGAGCGGCAGGAAGGTCCTGAGCCATTTCAAGATTCCCAAACAGGAACCTACAAGCTTGGTTATCTGAGTAGGGAAACAAAGAGCCTCATTAATCCAGACACCCAGATTTTTTGCAGAATAGCTAGCGGCGTCTGGGTAGGGAATATTAGGGGGCCAGAGATCTTGCCTGAAGTTGTCGGGAAATGACCCATAAAGGAGGACTTCAGATTTAGCCTTGTTGCATTTAAGTTGGGCTGCAGCTAACCAAGCAAAGACAGTAGAGAGGCAGAGCCTCGCAGTGACTGGGAAGAGATGTTCTTTTCTCCATGTGAACAGGCGCTGATTGTCATCAGCATAGGCCACTATCTTCGATCCTAAGGCTTCTGCAATATAAATAAGTGGAGTAATATAAACATTGAACAGAAGGGGACTTAGGGACGAGCCTTGGGGAACTCCCGTTTCCACAATTTTAGGGTCAGAGTAATACGGTGGTATCCAGACCAGTTGAGATCTATGCTTGAGATAGGATCTACACCAGCATAGTACCTGATCTGAAATGCCGATCTCCATCAGCCGCTCCAGAAGAAGGTGGTGAGGAACCGTATCAAAAGCAGCCGAGAGATCCAAGAGAATCAGGGCTCCTCTTCCACCACCGTCAAGACATTCTCTTATAGCTTCAGAGATTTCCACCAGCGCTGTTTCAGTGCTGTTTGTCTTTCTAAAGCCGGACTGAGCAGAATGAAGAGCGCCGGTGGATTCCACAAAGGTATCAAGTTGCCTGTGCACGGCCTTTTCACAGACTTTGGACAGTGCTAGGAGAAGCAAAATGGGGCAGTAGTTAGCCAAAAGCTTAGGGTCCAGAGCCGATTTTTTGATAAGTGGCAACACTATGGCCTGTTTCCAGTTGGGGAGCACGGTTCCTGATGACAGAGACAAATTAATTATATTGGTGACTTCAGACACAACTGCCGTGGCTGATTCTGCCAAGGTGCGGGCTAAGCATGGATCGTCTGGAGAACCTGATTTCAACGAGCTAAGAATGGCCAGGGTGTCCTCATCTCCTATCAGTCGGAAGAAGGAAAATTTAGACTGGTCGTCCAAGTGAATGTTTGCAGTGTCCGAAACCTGAGGAGAGCTGCTAAAGCTATCAGAAATTACATTTATTTTATCAATGAAATAGTGCGAAGGTTCTTCGCACCAGTCCAGAGAAGCAGGGCTATCAGAGCTCTTGGAGCAGGGTTTTAAAAAGCTTTTCACAATTGCATAGATCTTCTGGGCATTGTTTTTTGACCTCAGAATTCTGTCAGTAAAAAAATTTGTTTTGGCTTCCTTAATGGAGGCATAGTATTCTTTTTGTGCCTGCCTAAGTATTTTTTTTGCTAAAGGTCAATAATCGGAGCACCTAATGCGCTCGAGCACTTTGCAAGCATGTTTATGTTCTTTGAGCGTGGCACTATACCATGGTCTGGAAAGAGAACATCTGGTCCGTTTGGAGGGAGAGCTAGCTCTAAATGTTGCACAGGCTCCTGAGAACCAGTTGGAGAAGCTGGCTAAAGCCTTCCCTCTAAAGGGGGTCGCAACGCTTACAGGGTCTCAATCAGCTTCGAGGAGGAGATTCTGTGTGAAGGCTTGCCGGACAAAGCTGAGTGTGTGGACCTTGTTGTAGGTAAATTCCAGGTGAAGGCAACTAAGGAGTGATCCGTCCAAACCGTTTGAAGGGGAACACAGGTGGCCAAGGGAAAATTAGTGCAGATCAGGTCCAGAATGTGCCCACCATTATGAGTGTGATAGACTACGCATTGGGTCACTCTCCTAACCCACTGTATGTTTCTGGATCGTACTTGTGGCTGTGTGCTACGTCCACTCTCACAACCTACTGTATGTTTCTGGATTGTGCTTGTGCCTTTGTACTCCTCCCACTCTCCCACCCTACTGTATGTTTTTGGAGCATGCTCGTGCCTGTGTGCTCCGCCCCCTCTCCCAACCCACTGTATGTTTCTGGGTCATGCTCGTGCCGGTGTGCTCCGTCCTCTCTCGCAACCTACGGTATGTTTCTGGACTGTGCTCGTGCCTTTGTGCTCCGCCCCCTCTCCCAACCTACTGTATGTTTCTGGATCATGCTTGTGCCTGTGTGCTCCGAACCCTCTCCCATTCTACAGTATGTTTCTGGATCGTGCTTGTGTCTGTGTGCTCCGCCCAATCGTGCTTGTGGCTGTGTGCTCCGCCCACTCTCCCAACCTACTGTATATTTCTGAATCGTGCTTGTGCCTGTTTGCAATGGCTGTGTGCTCCGTCCTCTTTCTCTCAACCTACTGTATATTTCTGGATTGTGCTTATGGCTGCGTGCTCCGCCCACACTCCCAACCTACTGTATATTTATGGATCGTGTTTGTACTTGTGTGCAATGGCTGTGTGCTCCGTCCACTCTCCCAACCTACTGTACGTTTCTGGATCATGCTCGTGCCGGTGTGCTCAGTTCCCTCTCCCAAACTACTGCATGTTTGTGGACCGTGCTCGTGCCTGTGTGCTCCGGCCCCTTTCGCAACCTACTGTATGTTTCTGGATGGTGCTCGTTCCTGTGTGCTTCATCCCCTCTCCCAACCTACTGTATATTTCAGGATCGTGCTTGTGCCTGTGTGCTCCGCCCACTCTCCCAACCTACTGTATATTTCTGTATCGTGTTTGTGCCTGTGTGCAATGACTGTGTTCTCCGTCGACTCTCCCAACCTACTGTATATTTCTGGATCGTGCTTGTGGCTGTGTGGTCCGTCCACTCTCACAACCTACTGTATATTTCTGGACCGTGCTTGTGCCTGTGTGCAATCGCTGTGTGCTACGCTCCTTCTCCCAACCTACTGTATATTTCTAGATTGTGCTTGTGCCTTTGTGCTCCGCCCACTCACCCAACCCACAGTATGTTTCTGGATAGTGCTTGTGGCTGTGTGCTCCGTCCACTCTCACAACCTACAGTATGTTTCAGGATTGTGCTTGTGTGCTCCGCCCACTCTCACAACCCACTGTATGTTTCTGGATGGTGCTTGTGCCTGTGTTTTCCGCCCACTCTCCCAACCTACTGTTTGTTTCTGGATCGTGTTCGTGCCTCCGTGCAATGGCTGTGTGCTCTGTCCACTCTCCTAACCTACTGTATATTTCTGGATCGTGCTTGTGCCTGTGTGCAATGGCTGTGTGCTCCGTCCACTCTCACAACCTACTGTATAATTCTGGGTCGTGCTTGTGGCAGTGTGCTCCGCCCCCTCTCCCAACCCACTGTATGTTTCTGGATCGTACTTGTGGCTGTGTGCTCCGTCCACTCTCCCAACCTACCGAATATTTCTGGATCGTGCTCGTGCCTTTGTGCTCCGTCCACTCTTCCAACCTACTGTATATTTCTGGATCGTGTTTGTGCCTGTGTGCAATGGCTGTGTGCTCTATCTACTATCCCAACTTATTGTATATTTATGGATCGTGCTTGTTGCTGTGTTGCCGTTCACGTTCACAACCTACTATTTCTGGATCGTACTTGGTACTGTATGCAATGGCTGTGTGCTCCGTCCCCTCGCCCAACCTACTGTATATTTCTGGATCATGCTTGTGGCAGTGTGGTCCATCCACTCTCACAACCTACTGTATATTTCTGGATTGTGCTTGTGCCTGTGTGCAATGGCTGTGTGCTCCGTCCACTCTCACAACCTACTGTATGTTTCTGAATTGTGCTTATGCCTTTGTGCTCCGCCCACACTCCCAACCCACTGTATGTCTCTGGATCGTGCTTGTGGCTGTGTGCTTCATCCACTCTCACAACCCACTGTATGTTTCTGGGTCGTAATCATGCCTGTATGCTCCACCCACTCTCCCAACCCACTGTATGTTTCTGGATCGTGCTCATGCCTGTGTGCTCCGCCCACTCTCCCAGCCTACTGGTGGTTATCACTCGACATCACGCACTCCGCCTAAAGATTTGCGGACCCTGGCACTGTTCATCATGCCGATCCTCTACTTAGGTTGCACCCCTTTCATCTAGATTAGATAAAATTGTGGTGATCCTCTGAATTCGTACATCAAGGACACATCCCCCCCGGCCTGACCTCAAGATGGTCGTCACAGTCATTTACTCTGTGAACTCTCCATCAACAGCTGAGACCCAGCCATTTTGACTGATGCCGTGTGAAGCTACCTCACGAGCTAAAGGGGAGATGGGCTATGGATTCCCTCCTTGGTCATCACCTACCCAGCCGGTCCTTGGGCAAACTCTCCTGTGTCTCTCCTGACCTTATATCCCTCCTCTCCCTTCACCCTACCTCTCTACTCTCCTCTTCTTTCCAGCTATTTACCCTTGCTCTCACCTGTCCTTGCTCATAGTTCCCACCCTGTTTATCCACTGGACTTTCTTATGTGAACTTTCCATCGTCAGTTGAGACCTATCTATTTGACTGATGCCTGATGGAGCTACCTTGTTTAGCTAAAGGGGAGACGGGCTGTGAATTCCCTCCTCGGTCGTCACCTACTCAGTCTGTCTTTGGGCAGACTACCCTTTGTCTCTCCTGACATATTTTCCCTCATCCTCCCCCCTCCTCCCTACTTCTCTCACCTTTCTTTCCTATTTCAATGTGTTGTTTATTTTTGACATAAGGTGTAATTGTTATAATTTTCTGTAACATTGTGTAACCGAATGTAAAGGGCTCTGATACCTATGGGTCTAGCCAGCGCTACATAAAACTCATTAAATACGTAAATAAATACTGTATATTTCTGGATCGTGCTTGTGCCTGTGTGCTTTGTCCACTCTCCCAACCAACTCTATATTTCTGGATCGTGTTTGTGCCTGTGTGCTCCGCCCACTCTCCCAACCTACTGTGTAAATTCTGGATTGTGCTCGAGCCTGTGTGCTCCGCCCACTCTCCCAAAACTGTATATTTCTGGATTGTGCTTGTGCCTCTGATCTCCGCCCACTCTCACAACCTACTGTATATTTCTGGATTGTGCTCGTGTGCTCGGCCCACTCTCCCAATCTACTGTATATATTTGGATCGTGCTCGTGTGCTCTGCCCACTCTCCCAATCTACTGTATAGTTCTAGATCGTGCTTGTGGTTGTGTGCTCCGCTCACTCTCTATGCTTGCTGCTGATGCTTTGCCCGTGCTGCATGCACTGTATAGTGAACGCACCAGTTGAATTTGTCACAGGTGCCAGATCAACAGTTGAAGGGCGTCACTGTTGCTGAACGTGGCAAGGCCACAGGGATTTTACCAGCTTTTGACATCTTGCCCTTCACATCCTTCCGGAATCCCAAGAACTCTGAGGTTGTTCCTTCTTAGTCTATTTTCTAAGTCTTCCAGTTTCCACTGGACATCCTGTGCGTGTGTATCGAGAGATTCCACTTTACTAGTTGCTGTTGCCACCTCCGCTTCAGTAGCGACTATCCTCTCTTCCAGGTTTGAGACCCTATCTCCTACATTCTCACAGGCTTTTGAGAGCTTTCTGACCACTCCTTTCATTTTTCTAATTGCGGCTTGGGCCTTAAGACTGTCTGATCTGGTTTCTTCACGGTGTGCTGTAATTCCTTGATGAATTGATTCCATCATTGTCATCATTGACAACATTGAGAATTGTGTAGTCTCCTGTGTAGCCTGTAAGGCTTCCTGATTCTGTATCGAGCCTGCCGCCTGATTTAAATTTTCTTGTAGCGAAGTAGTAGGGGAATGATCCCATGTTAGATCGACTTGACCTTTTTGAGGAAACATTGTTTTCATGGCCGTTGATGGGATCGCTTTCTGATTCCAAATTACTGCCATCGATGTCAGAACTATGCAGCTCCTCTTCCTCATCCACTGACCAGTCGACCTCCTCAGTAACAGAGAAAAAACACTCACTGGGGGTCTTCTCTTTCTCCTTCTCCTTATCCCCTTCAGTCGTGCCGCTCTGCGTGTTGTTTGCTGGTATTTGTCCTTGTCCTTGTTCACCTGGGAAAGAGCCCACAGCATTCTCCTCCACTGATTCGCCTGTGCCCGAGAGAGCAGAGTCTTTAGATCCCACTTGGCGATCTTAAGCACTTGCACAGCTGATATCTACAACCTGGGAGAAGATTTCGACTGGCTGCTCCATCACATCAGCTGAGGACATAGCTGTCATATCAGTAACTAACATAGGCGTTTTAATCACATTGCATACAACATTGTCAGCTCCCCCTGCCATTGGGATAGATTGTGCCGAGAGATTCGTTTCCTCTTGAGCCCTGTTGTCAACATCCTCAGCTGCCAGATCCGGACGAGGCTCTTGCTCTTGCTCAGACTCCTCAATCTCATCGGCAACCAATGGGGGTGTTGCTCCCGTGGCAGGAGCCGTCCCAATGTTTTTAAATTTTTTTGCCTTTTCTTTTCTATTCATCAATTCTACTACGCTTACAGTAGCAGTGGCGGCGGCTGTGGGCGTGGCTTGCCTGGTTCTAACAGCTGGGGGCCTCATCCCTTTAGGGGTACCCACCACTGGTGCCAGTTGTTTTATCGGAGTCCCTGGCTCGTCCTCAATTGATCCTACTACGTTTTTAGCACAGTTTATGACTCCATCCGTGGTGCTCGTAGCTACATTAGCATTAGCATTTATCTTCGTAGATATCAGCTTACCTCCGGTATTAATCTTCGGAGCCATCCATGGGGGTAGCTGCCGCTTTGCTCCACTCTGCTAGTAACACTGTCGGCTATCTCCACACCTCTTGATTATCCTGTTGCCGCTACTGCTGCCTCTGATCCTGCTCGGCTCCGCCTGACCATCCGCCTGACCGGTGATGGACTGCCCCCTGACTCCGTGAGCTCCGCGGGCTCTGCAGGAATCTCTGCCGACCAACCCGATCCTCAGGAGCAGTGCAGCGGCGGCCCTCAGAAGCCCAGGTGAAAGCGCCTTTCGGTAAGATGCAATCAGAGGCATCTAGCTCTGCAGCGTTGATTCCGAGTGGTTACGGAGCTTATTGACTCTCTTTGTTTTTTCCTCCGTTCGCTCGAAAAAGTATCAAATTATCTTAACATATTGTGGTGCCAAGAGGAGCCCCCACATAGTGAGCTTTTGGACATAGCGGTTACGCAGGGGTATTTTCCGAAGTTAGCCATATCTGAGCCCTCACTGCTTAGCGCTGCAACTCAGCCGTGCATCACGGCCGCCATCTTGCCCCCCATCGTCGATTAGTGACAGCCTTCATTGTTAAAATATTCGAGAAAGCCTTTCCAGACGTTGCTGGGTGGAACTGGACTACCGAAATCCAGAGAGCACATCGAATACCATTTAAGCTGAGGCAGAATGCCAGGGGAGATGATAAGCCCTGAGCAATCTTGATTTATATAGGGAACTTCCTGCTCCGTCAATCTATTGCAGAAAAAGCGAGATCAGATTCTAAAAGGGCTTTCGAAGGGGGGCTCTTCTTCGTAAGGCCAGACTTTTGCCACACCACTGTGGAACGGCGTTGGAGACTAAGACAGTTAATCAAACCTTTTCAGGACAAAAAAATACAGGTGTACCTTATCAATCCTGCCCAGCTTAAAGTAATCCATCAGGGGAAGACTATATATTTCTCCTCAGAAATCAAAGCTCGGGAGTATTTAGATTCAGTATATTATTGGTTTATGTTCAAAGAAGTAACCCCTAATTCGATAAGTCCAGGGAAGGTAGAACAGTGGTTGTTAAGGGTTGCTGAGGGCAATTTCTAAAGGTTTGAGTTTCTGGTTTTTCCATGGACTTCACAGCTCTTAACCAGATGGTTTTTGTTTGTTTTCTGTTTTCCGTTTATTTCAGGGGACGGGGGTATTCAATTAACTTTTTCGCTTATATAATGAGCCCACTGCTACGCTGCATCCATCACACGCACAGACTTAGTCTGTGCGCTCCTTCAGGGTGGGGGTCGGGGTCAGGGTTGGGCTCAGGGGGGGGTGTGTCGTGGGGTGGAAGGAGGGAAGAGGGGGGGACAAAAGCAAAAGAAAAGAAAGTTCATGCAGTTAAAGTGTATACTGGTATAATCGAAATACTGACAAAGGTGTTCTATTCGCATGATTTGTTCAGGAGAATAAATGAACGTTTAGATCAATGGCTAGGCTTTTTACAGGGGTATGTCTAAACTAAATGTAGTAAGCCTTAACATAGGTGGTTTGAATAACTGGAAAAAGAGGGGTAGGCTGGAGGAGTATATAAAAATAATAGGGGCCGACATTCTATGCCTACAGGAAAGCCACCTACCCTGGAAAAAAAGACATTGGCTAAATTTAAAGGGGTATGAAATTCTATCTTGCTCCTCACAAACATCAATGATAAAGGGGGTAGCAATTATTGGCAGGGTAGGGTTGGGGGTGGGGGCCAAAAGATGTAAGGCCGATATATCTGGAAGATGGGCAATATGTGAAATGAACATATGCATCACTATATGTTCAATATATGGTTCCAACCTGGATGACCCAGCAGTGATGGACCATATAGAGCAGGAATTAACTAACTGGCCGGCACCAATTGTAATCTGTGGAGATTTAAATATCTCAGCAGACTTTACAAATGGGCTCGTATATACAGGCCGCAAGCCACGTGTATTCAAAGCATTATCTTCTGTCATTCAATCTCATGGGTTGATGGATGTCTGGGGTAGTTTAAAGAAGGACGACCCTGGGTTCACGTATTTCTCACATCCATTCAACAAGTATACCAAACTGGACTATTTCATGATAACAGCTAATTATCTCTCTAATGTGGAAATAGCAAAGCTACCTAGGATAATATCGGACCACAACCCCCTTGTCCTAATATTGGATATCAACAAACAAGGGAAAAAAGCTAGACCTTGGACTTTTGACAGGAAGCTTTTAGTGGATAATAACTACATAACGCACCTAAAGGATTGGTCCCAGTCATTTTTTGACGCTAATAGATATAGTGCCTCCCGCACTACTGTTTGGGATAGCTTTAAAGCCGGCTTGAGAGGGGAGACAATTAGCTATACAGGCCGAATGTGGAAAAGAATCAAGACAGAGAGAGAACGTCTGTTGGGTAAGCTGGCTGAGGCAGAGGAACAACACAGCAAAGATGTATGTCAGGGGATTCAGGGCACCACACGTTTAGAACGATTGAACAGTATCAAGGCTGAAATCCAAAGACAATTGGCAAAAAAAGCTGCAGCAGTATATCAAACTTATAGAGCAGGTATGTATGAAACAGGAGAAAGTGCAGGCAGGGCCCTAGCTCTGCGGATAAGGCAGGCCACATCTAGGAATATTATCACTGAAATCAAAGAAGGGGACCAGACTTATAACAGATCAGATGAAATTCTTGATGTTTTTAGAAGATTCTATCAAGATTTAGATAAGGAAGAATCGGATATGGACGAGATGGGTATAAATTGCCCGGAAATGGGTACTAAACTTACTCTTAGTGAGAGAGAAATTTTGGAACAAAGCATCACTATAGACGAACTATCCGAGGCACTACAAGACTTAGCAACTGGTAAGGCAGCAGGCCCCGATGCCATACCCCTGGAGGTCTATAAATGCTTGAAGGAAGAAATAACGCCTTTGCTATTGGATTTATTTAATGGGGTTATGAACACCGGGGTTATTCCGGAATCTTGGACCGAAACAAATATTGTGGTCTTCCACAAAAAGGGGAAACCTAAAGTAAGCCCCGGCTCCTACAGGCCAATATCGCTAATAAATAGCGACAATAAACTATATGCTAAAATCATGGCGACGTGGCTGGGTAGGATCATCGGGACCCTGGTCTCTCCTTGGCAGCATGGTTTTGTCCCAGGTAGGGGTACGACTGACCATATAAGGAGAGCCATCACATTGTTTGACATACACGCTGCTGGGGGGGTGGGGGTTGCGATGGCCCTCCTTGACGCGGAAAAAGCTTTCGACCGCGTCAGGTGGAGCTTCTTGTGGAGAGTGATGGGAGATAGAGGTTTCGGTCCTAGATTCCTGCAGGCAATTCGGGCTATGTACACCAATCCAACTGCTAGTATACATCTTATGGGCGAGCATTCTGGGCGGATCCATATATCAAGAGGCACGCGGCAAGGGTGCCCGTGCTCGCCCATCCTTTTTGCATTATATATAGATCCTTTAATAACTCTTTTAATGAACAGTACAATCAAGACAGTGGTTATCAATGGATTCCATACTAAGGTTCTCGCCTATACGGACGACTTAGCTATAACAACTACGGATCCCGATAGTGCCCTGAGGGAAATAGTTAGAATCACCTCTGAATTTGGGAGATTATCCGGATACCGGTTAAATGCAGCTAAGACGCAGGTATTATGCACCAGCAATATAACTAAAATGGACAATAGATATGTGGACTCAGTAGTATACTTAGGCATTACAATCAATGCCCAGCCAAGGGATATCATCAAAGATAATTTCAAGCCGTTATTGTTAAAGATCAAACAGGACCTAAAAAGAATAGACAAGCTCCACTTATCAATTATAGGAAGGGTCAATGTCATAAAAATGTCCATCTTCCCCAAGATCCTATATGAATTCAGGTCTATCCCCTTTAGAATAGAAGACACACTGATTAAGGAAATGGAGTCTATCTTCATGAACTTTGTCTGGCAATATGGCAAGGTCAGGAGATCTAATAAACTTATGTCTCTTCCCCAGGAAAAGGGTGGGCTGGGAATACCAAACCTCAGGTTGTACAACTGGGCCTGTCTCCTCACAGAGATGGCTATACTTTTCTTCCCAGAGGACATTAGGTACAGTCAGGGAGATATCCCCTCTATCTATCAGTTGGCACTTGGGACGGAAGTATATGGGATATTGTTGCGGAAATACGACAAGCGCTTCTTTAAGGCATTAGGATACAAGATATTGGAAGACATCTGGGGGGTATGGTCTTCTATACAAAAAAATCAGAGCATCCCAAGATATAACCAACATACTTTACTATGGAACTCTGATTCATTCCCGCATCTAAGTGATGATGGTCCATGGAAACACTGGGAAAGACAGGGGATCACTACATTAGGCCAAGTAATGATAGAAGATGTATGGAGGCCCCTCGAATTGTTGAAGACACAGTATTCTTTACTAGGCAGTCAAGAGTTTAAGTATATGCAGCTGGTTAATATAATTAGATCAAAAAGACCGCGCTTGAATATATCCAAAGGATGTGCATTATTAGATTATATGAAAGGTGGTGGTCGCAGAATCAGGGAATTATACGGGCTATTTCTGGAGAGTCTCCCCGATGATTTGATTAAGACAGAGGAAAGATGGGCCTCTAAATTGGATGATCCAGACATCGATCTCGATAGAGCAATAGCAATGGATAAAAAGTTTTTGCGCTCATCAAACCTCAGAGCACAACATTTCAAGACCCTTTTTAACTTATATTATACGCCGGCTAAACTGTTCAACTGGGGTAAGAGGACGGACTATAACTGTCCTAGGTGTAGTAACGGGCCAGCAGATGTATTGCACATGTTCTGTAGTTGTGAAAAGTTGGGCCCCATTAAAAAGGAAATTGAAAAGTTTTTAGAGGGGCTGCTAGTTGTCAGAATAGACCTATCCCCTACTCTTTTAATACTTGGTTGTGATGCAAAGTTGGGTTTGAGTACAGAGTTTGAGGCGCTGGTTTTTATATCGACAGCTGTTTTTAGGATATTAATTGCTGCTGCATGGAAGGATGTCGAGCCCCCAACTTTTTCAATGTGGATTTGTAGGATGTTAGGGATCCATAACATTGAGTCAGAACTGTATGCCCTAAAGGGAATTAAATCTAGGGAAATGGGGCTAAGGATATGGGCACCCGTGGCTACATGGAGGATGTCCAGGAGTGGGTTCTTATAACTCATGCTGATGGCCGGATTTGTTTATGACCTCAATTTTTCTATTCTCTCTCGCCCTATTAACTTCTTTTCCCTGTAAATACTGTTTTATGATATCAGCTGTCTCCACTTTTATGTCATGTGTATCCATATATTTGTATATACTTATTTATTACATTCTGCTGTTTCTAATGTACACTATATTGTTATGAACTTTCAATAAAAAAATAAATTAAAAAAAAAGGGATTTTACCAGCTTTTAACAGCAGCGACCTTGGCCTCAGTCCCCTTTAGAGGGGTAAAAAGGACCCCTGGAGTCTCAGAACTGCGATTTTCTTTTAAATTACTCCGAAGCAGATTTAGGTTGTGTGTGCAGGTAGAGTGCAGAGTGAGAGGTGTGTGCGGGAAGCTTCAATTTGTGTTGCTGAGAAAGCAGTGTCTGCTGTAATAACGGGAGAACAGGATATAAGGAGCTTTAAGAGTATTTATAATTGGTGAGATGGGTTGGACACTTTAGCACATCTATGGTGGTAAATAAAAACAGGATACATTGTTAAAAAGAGCTAGACGTGCCTCATGTGTGAGCTGAGCCATTGTCAGCATCTGGCAGAGGGTGTCCTGTGATCTCTTATTAGAGCTGTGATACAAATTTAGTGAATTCTATTGAGAAGCCAGGAGCAACTAGGAGTACCAACAAATAAGAGAACATTAAACTCTTTGAAAAAAAGAACAGAGCTACAACTGCAGCAGAAAGTTGAAAATGTCACAAATAAACTCAAAGGCTCCTTACGAGCAAGGCTGGATCACCATCCGTCGTCTCACTAGCCTCCTCAATACAACATTTCATGGAATAGCACTTTAAGAACAAGAAAGGTGGGGAGGATGAAGTAACAGTAAGCTGACTCAGCCAGGAAACATATGAGGGCCAGAGTGTGCAAATAAGGAGAGATGCTGGCAACAAATTATTCCAGAATTTGGAGTCAGATCTTGATTGCAACCGCTATACTAGTTTATTGATTGAATTTCAAGATTCGCAAGACCCAAAGTTTGAGCTGCATCTTATTGGTCCACAGCTTTCATCCTTACCCCAAGTGCCAATAGTGATGTCAAACCCCAGTGTAACGACACCCTCAGCACCGCCGAACACCTGCACTTCCAGATCCACACCAACCCCAACACTACCTTCAGAGGCACCCTCATCTACAGACCCCCCGGACCCTGACTGCAGTTCTGTGACCCCCATCACCGACCTCGTCAGCACACATGCCCTCGCCTCCACGGACTACATCCTCCTCGGGGACCTGAACTTCCAAATCGAGAACAATGACAATGCCAACTCCCCCACCCTGATGGACAACCTCGGCAACCTCGGACTCAGACAACTCGTCACAGCACCCACACACTCTGCTGGCCACACGCTTGACCCCATCTTCTCAGCGAGCACCCACGTCTTCTTCGACCGCACCACGGAACTCCACTGGACCGACCACCGCTGCATCCACTTCACCTTCCGGAAAACCACCACACACCACCGGATGTATGACGGTACGACACGTACCGTCACAACGCGTGCTTTAACAACGCGTCCCTTACAACGCAAGTCATTACCACGACTTGCGTTGGGGGCGCGGATTGAGAATAGTATAATTTACTATTCTAACACCAGTCCCCGTGGACACTAGGGAAGGTGTTGGAATAGTAAATATACTATTCTTAATCCTCTAGCGTCCTCCAGCGCAAGTCGTGGTTACGACTTGCGTTGTAATGGACGCGTTGTTAAAGCCTTGCATAGTAAAATCCGCGTGGTAAAGGATGTTTCCCCACACCACCGCACCCAGCAGATGCCTCAACGCAGCTGGGGCAATATCACCGAGGACCAGCTAACCACCGCCCTCGCCCAGAACCCACCCGCAGACCCAACCGACCCAGAAGCCGCAGCCCGCAGCCTCAGACAATGTATCAACTACTGCGCCAACACCCTCGCTCCGCTCAAGAAACCCCCGAACACCCACACCAGCAAGAGAGCCAGCTGGTTCACCGAAGACCTCCAGGCCTCCAAGCAAACCTGCCGAAAACTAGAAAAAAACTGGACCCGCGAAAGAACACCAGAAAGCTACACAGCCCACAGGAACGCCACCCGCCTACACCACCAACTCATCAGATCTGCCAAAAAGGTCCGCTTTCAGAGACCACCTAGACAACAAGGCACACAACAGCAAAGAGCTCTTCAGCATCGTGAAGGAACTCTCCAACCCCAGCTCCAACACCAACGACATCCCACCGTCACAAGGCCTGTGCGACTCGCTGGCCGCCTTCTTTCATCGCAAGCTAACAGACATCCACAACACCTTCGATGCCGTCACCACAACAGCCCACACCCCCGTTCCACGACCACCACCCGCACCAGCCCCCTGTGCTCCTGGACAAACATCAACGACAACGACACCATCAAGATCATGAACACCGTCCAATCCGGATCCCCGGAAGACCCCTGCCCACACCACATCTACAGCAAAGCCAGCAGCACCATCGCACCCCACCTCCGGAAAACCATCATCATCTCCGTCGAGACAGCGACCTTCCCGGAGAGCTGGAAGCACGCAGAGATCAACGCCTTACTAAAGAAACCCAAGGCGAACCCCAAGGACCTCAAGAACTTCCGACCCATCTCCCTGCTCGCGTTCCCGGCGAAGGTCATCGAAAAGGCTGTCAACATACAACTGGCCAGCTTCCTCAAAGAGAACAAGATCCTGGACCCATCCCAGACAGCACAACCTAAACATCATCTCCTACGCCGACGACACTAAGCTGATCCTCTTGCTCACCAAGAACCCCCACACCGCCAAAACCAATCTCCACGAAGGAATGAAGTTCCTCGCCGACTGGATGAGGAACAGCCGACTGAAGCTGAACTCGGACAAGACGGAGTCCCTCATCCTCGGCTCTACCCCCTTGGCCTGGAATGACTCCTTGTGGCCAAGGGCACTAGGAGCACCCCCTACACCCACCAACCATGCACAAAACCTAGGGGTTATCCTCTACTCCACACTCTCCATGACAAAGCAGGTCAACGCCGTCTCCTCCTCCTGCTTCAACACCCTATGCATGCTTCTCAGGATCTTCAAGTGGATCCCCACTGAAACTAGAAGGACGGTCACCCAGGCCCTTGTCAGCAGCAGACTGGACTACGACAATGCACTCTACGCATGAGCCCCGGCTAAACTGTTGAAACGACTCCAACGCATCCAGAACGCCTCAGCACGCCTGATCCTCAACATCTCCCGCCGCAGCCACATCACAACCCACCTGAAAGACCTGCACTGGCTCCCCATCAACAAGAGGATAACCTTCAAGTTCCTCACCCACACACACAAGGCACTCCACAACACCGGACCAGCGTACCTCAACAGGCGACTCTACACCCCAGCCCGCCAGCTCCGCTCCGCAGACGACGCCCTCGCCACCATCCCCTGCATCCGAAGAATGACTGCCGGTGGCAGATCATTCTCCCACCTCGCCGCCAAGACGTGGAACACCCTCCCCATCCACCTACGGCAGACCGAAGACCTTCTAACCGTCAGGAGACTCCTCAAGACCCGGCTCTTCAAACAGGAGCAGCACCCCGCCTAGCGCCTTCAGACCCCCACTGGTATGTAGTGCGCTTTATAAATGCTATGATTGATTGATTGATTGATTGCCAATAGTGATGTCAAACTCCAGTGTGGGAAAAGCTGACACAATTTCCGAAATAGACATACTAAACAAAGTTAATAGAGCTGATCATGATGAACAGATAAAGACAAAGGAAGATAGGAAACAAGATTAATTCTCCTCCTTAACCCCATGTCCACTATAACTTCTTCAGTGCTTGGCATGCTACACTTACTACAAAAAACCCTACATGGAATGTTTGAAAGTATAGTTTCAAATATTGAAGAGATTAAATCACAAATTAAATTGTTAAATAGTATTGCATGTGAGTTAAGGGAAATAAATAAAAGCATGCTGTCCTGTGTTAAGCCAATTGAACTAACTACCAGTGAAGAGACACAGGTAACAGGATGATGCAGGATTACAAGAAGCCAAGGTAGGAAATGAGGGTGAGGTATACATTCCCTACAAACCCATGCTAGATAGAAGGTGTGGGGAGTGTCTACATGGTAGTAAAAGGTACATATAAGATATAGAAGATACAGAAAACGAACACAAGTAGGAAAGAAGATCACCACTAAGAATGCAGTACAGTATAAGGGGAAAAAAGAGTAAATATGTAAGACTATGAAAGGGAAAGGGAATGAGAAACTGCAGGAAGCTGGCTTTTTATGTGGTGATGCCAATGTAGGAGCACACCATGCAAAAAGTACAGACAAGCCTTATTGGTTTTCAGGCCTTAAATTAATAATCCCAAATGCTCTATTTGTGATAGTGTGGCCGAGCAGTTTAGGCTTATCAGAGGGTAGTGTTAAGCATTTGTTGTACACAGAGTCATGAAATGAGACACACACTCAAGAAGGAAATCCAAGACCAATTTAGAAAAATAACATCCCAATGATGAAGCATGACACCAAGGGTCCTTTTGGTGTGTGAGGGGTATTTTACAACACAGGGTGCTCCCAACCTGAGTAGGGAAACCCTTCCTTAGTGGATTCTTTTTGTTACTTACTATTTATAAATTTGATACTGATATCAGTAAAGATTCACCGAGATGAGATGTTTGATACCAGACACTATTGGTTGCAGTGCAGCCATGATGTAGCTGGGTAACTTGTAAAGGCTAGTGCCCAGTACATGTCCTTAAAATGACTGCCTGATCACTTGAAATATCTAGTAATGGAACTAGACATCACAGGGGCCAATCTGCTTATGCAAGCGGGCTCTCAATTATAATATAATGCACCCTGGCTTAGGGCTCTAAGGCCTGCTGGGGGACTTAAATATAGTATATGCAGTGTACCTTGGCATGGTACACAGTGAGTATGCCATGTTGTGTTTTCGGAATGGTTTGCACCAATTCAAACAGCCTGCAATGGAAGTCTTCATGCTGTTTGGGTGTGGGTCTCTAAGGGTGACATAATACATGCTAATGCCCTTAACACCTTGGCTGCTAGAGCAATTCCCGCTGGGTGCTGAAGTATTCAGATCCCCATACTACATGACGAGCTCAGCTCGTCATAAGCACACGACCAGTGTACTGCATGACGAGCTGAGCTCGTCATGAGCATCAAAGGGGTTAAAGACTTTATTTAGTACCCATGCCCTAGGAATCAGGGGTACCATTTATTAGGGACTTACAGGGGTGCTAAAGTCCTAGCAAATTGGGTGACACTCAGACATTTTAACTTGTTTTAAGGAAAAAGAGCACTAGCACTGGGGGCCTGGCTAGCAGGGCCCCAGTGCAATTTCATAAAAATAGCATCAATACTAGGGCAAAAAGTGGCGGTGTCAAAAAGGGGCACTTTCCTACATTACCTCCCCCCTCCCCCCCAGCAAAAGTCTTCATTGTCTAAGTGGAAGAACCCGTAAAGTCCATCTGCATTGGCATGGTCAGTCCCAGTGCTGTGTTCCACTGTAAAGCCCATTCCCTGTAGGGAGGTGGATAACCCCAATAGTTTATGATGTTCCCCGTTCATTTGCATCAGCCATCTGAGAGGCCTGTGGCCAGGATGCACAAGGAATTGAGTACCAAACAGGTATGGTATTAGCTTATCAGGGACCAAACCACAGCTAAGGCTTCCTTCTCAATGGCCCTCCAGGGCTGTTCTCTGGGGAGTAACCTCCTGCTAATAAAAGCAACAGGCTGGTAGTGACCATCATCGCTGTTCTATGATCGGACTGCTCAGAGGCATCTGTTTGCACAATGAACTGCTTTGCATAATCTGGAGCTTTTAGAATGGGTTCTGAGCACATTACTCCTTCGGAGAGTTAAAAGCCTTTTAACAGCTAACTGTCCAATTTACTTTCTTGGGTTGTTTCTCCGTTTTGTGACCTCAAACCTCTTGTAGTACACAGTCAAGCCAAGGAATGTCCTCACTTGAGTCTGGGTGGCAGGAGCCTCCCAATCCAGAACAGTCTGGATCTTGGACAGTAAGGGTTGAACTTGGCCTCTACCTACATGGTGGCCTAAGTATACAACTGAGCCCTACCCTATCGGGCACTTGCTTGCCTTGATAGTGAATCCTGCATTCTGCAGAACCTCCTGGACCTTTCCCAGGTGGATTAGGTGATCCTGCCAAGTGGATCTATAGACAGCAATATGATCAAGACATACTGCACTAAAATAATCCAGCCCAGCCAGGACTTTGTTCACCACCCTTGCAGTGGCATTCTTTAAAGCATGCAGCATCACAGTAAACTGGTCATATCCATGTGGGGTCGAGATTGCAGACTTTTCTTTGACTCCTGCTGCAAGACCAATTTGCCAGTACCCTGAATTCAAATCAAAAGTACTGAGAAACTTTGCTTCACTCAATCCTTCAATCAGTTCATCGGCCCCTGGAATAGGGCATGCATCTGTCTTAGTAACAGCATTGAGACCCATATATATTTCACAGAAACCTCAGCTCTGGTTTTCCTTCCTTGCAATGTGGCTGGCCCAGTGACTATCAGAGGGTTCAATCACCCTTACTCCAGGATCTTGCTGACTTCAGCTCTGATGCTTTTCTTGACTTGATCAGACTTCCTATACATTTTGTTTTTGACGGGTAGACTGTCTCCAGTGTCCACATCATGGGTACACCAGGTTGTCTGACTAAGGGTCAAAGGAAAGCATACTGCCCCAGGACTTGCCAGAAAGCCAGTTTGCAGTTGGACAGTGAAGGTGTCTGAAAAGACAACTCCCTCCACAGACCCATCTTTAGAATTGTTGGAGAGGAAGTTAAGCAGAGGTTCACTCTCTTCATCCTGATCTCAGCAGTGACCATCAGCAGGGTCACATCAGTCCAGTCATGAAAAGGTTCTAGGCAATTTACTTTGATTACCTCGTGGGGGCTCCTGCAAGTGCCTAGGTCTACAAGGTAGGCGGCCTCCCCTTTTCTTTCTAGTATAGAGTAGGGACCACTCCAGTTGTCCCAGCGGCCTCTAAGTGCCACAGTCTTTCAAACCCATACTTTCTGCCCCGGCTGAAACTCAACCAGTTCAGTCTTTTGATCAAACTACTGCTTCCGGGGCTCCTGGCGGGCCTCAAGGTTATTATTTGCTTTTTCTATGTACTTAGTCATCCTGAAGCAAAGGTTAAGCATATATTCCACAATGTCAAGTTAGGGCTCATTGAGAGGCTTCTCCCAGCCTTCCCTCACTAGACTCAGTGTTCACCTAACAGGTTGACCAAACAGAAGCTCAAAAGGACTAAAGCCCACTACTCTCTGTGGCGCCTCTCTGTAGCACAAATCAGGCATGGCAAAAGGATATTCCATCCACTGAGTTTTTTAGAGAGTCCCATAGTTGCACGAATGTGAATTTACCTTAAAAATTAAAAGACAAGAGGTGTTTGGCAAAAGAGGAACAGTTGATTTCATTAAATTCAGCAGCAAGGGGCGGATGCAACAAAGATGGGGTGTGAAGCCTGTCTCAAAGCACATTGTTTTCAAAGTCATTGTTACCTTATATGAAGCATCATAAAGTAATTTGTACATTCTTAGGGAAACAAAAATCTGGGCCTATGCATGGGCAATAAATCTGATCACTTGAAAAGAAGCGCAAATGGGTCTCAATCTTGTATAGGCACAATGCTGGGCCAGTGGTTATGTGTGCAGATGTCCGGGATGGGGAAGACAGGATCACTGCTTGTAGTAAGCATGCTATGTTGAGATTGGCTGAGTGTTCCTAACTTGGGTGGCCTCTGACTTACTGGTGTTTTGGGAACGTGCATTTTATTGGGCCAATCTCCTTAAACCATTGTAATGTCACTGCCTATCTGTGGAATCGATCAGTTTTTTTCTGTTCTCGCGTTTGTCTAAGGGTTACATGTCATCCCACATGTGATATGTCTATCAGTTGGTTCAGGGCTAGGCCGCAGGGCCTGTCTGAGCACGTACTTCTGACTCAGGGTTAAGGGGGAGGTCTTATTGCGGGAATTCAAAAGCGATGATGCAAGTTCTTTATTATAAGTATATAAGTATATAAATATCATGATGTGCATTGATATTGTATTTTTCAAAATTAACATGATGATCATAATTTTCATGGTCTTGTTGAATCTCACAACCATATTCACAAAGGGAGCAACAGGGGGAGACAAGTAGTCAGACCGCCCCACTCAGTCAATAATAAACAATATGAGCTCTGACCCCGAAAGCAGTGAATCATACTTCTTTTCAAGACTCCTGGGGGTTATGAACTACTTTTCAAAGAGAACCTCCCAGTACAGTTCTGTTTAGCAATCCATGAACTGATTAGTTGTTACTGCTCAAATTTAAAACAAACATTCATCAATAACCACATCAGATTCACATCCCACCCTGGTCAAATGTGTATACAAAACTCAAAGGATGAGATAAATTTAGAAAGAATGTGTGAAAGGGCTAGAAAGCACCTCACGTGCGCAAACCCACAGGGCTGCTGGATGGTACTCGCCGGTATGCCCACGTTATCATCGTCGGTCATTTTCTAGCCACAACGAAAAAGTAAGAAAAGCAAGAGAGGTGTGTGTGAAAGTTCTTTAGAGGTGAAAAAGTCAAACAACATAAATAAGTGTGTAACAGAAGCACTGAGATTCTGTAGCTCTCTCAGTGTTTTTTTAACCCCAACCGTGCAAAGAGACGACGGTTCTCAAATTAAAAATGAGGTATCACTCACATACAGCACATCCTTTAATATTTGTGGTGAGCGTCCTCAGTTTAAAAAGAAGGCATGTCACTGGCCACTTTTAACTGAAAAAGGCCAGGTTGCAGTGCCTTCCTGACCATGTACTTCTGACTCCGGGTGAAGGGGGAGGTCATATTGCGGGAATTTAACAGCGATTATGCAAGTTCTTTATCATAAGTATATATATATTCAATGAAAAAACCATTGGTTTTAGGCCATATATAGTTAGGGATTTGCATTTACAAAACCTTATTTTACTCGCATAAAACCATTGAAATTCCATATATAGTTATAAGCGCTAACTATGTATCGCGCACCCGCAATCCACTGCTGATGATGTCACATATTACATCATTCATGACATGGTTAGTGGCATCACTGATGACATCACTGATGACATCTCAAATGACATCACTGATGACATCACTGATGACAACATCCAGTGACTGTATGTTTCTGTAAAGTTAAAATATGTCTTACATATTGAAGAATGAGTGGATGTATAAGTGTCTGGATGAAGGATTTAGTAGGTGCATGACTGACTGTATGAGTGAGTGATTAAATGTGTCTCACTGAGTGCATGGGTTAGTGACTAAACTGTTTTAATTTGTGCATCATTATGTCTGTTGTTCTGTAAACTGCTGCATGTGTTGATCAGTAGCTATATGAGTAACTGTATGGGTTATTCATTGGTTGTCCAAGTATTTGTATGGGAAACTGAGTGTGTGTGTATGGGTGGCTGGGAGGTGTGTGACTGTACATAGATGTGTGAGTAGTTGATTCACTATATGTATGGATTCAAAAGTGTATGTGGAAACAGCTGTATGGGCGGTTGACTGTGCATGAGTGTATTAGTGAGTGAATGGATATCTCAGTGCTACATGTCAAATTAAGTACATATGTAAAACACAGTACATGTGAGAGTTGACATCTATAAATAACTGTGCATAAGAGCCAGTGAATGTGTGAGTGGCTGTATGGATCATTGAGAACATGTATCAGAGATTGTATAAGAGAGTAAAGTAAATATGTGTTAGTATATGTTTGAATAAGTAAGGTGTGTATAACTGTATAGTTGAGAAAATGGAGGTGTGATTGATTTTTGGCATAACTGACTAGGTGTGTGAGTAACTCCATGGATGAGTGACAGTCTGTGACTGTCTGTTTACACTGATTGTATCTAAGGTTATATTAGAGTCTGAAGAGGTTCATGGTATTATCACATGAATGATATCATCAGTGATGTTATCAGTCATGTCAAATGAGATGTTTTCAGTGATGTCATCAGTGATGTCATTTGAGATGTCATCAGTGATGTCATCAGTGATGTCACTAACCATGTCATGAATGATGTAATATGTGACATCATCAGCAGTGGATTGCGGGTGCGCGATATATAGTTAGCGCTTATAACTATATATGGAATTTCAATGGTTTTATGCGAGTAAAATAAGGTTTTGTAAATGCAAATCCCTAACTATATATGGCCTAAAACCAATGGTTTTTTCATTGAATTTTCAAGGTTTTGTAAGTGCAAATTCCTAACTATATATCCACTATAACCTATGGTTTTTTCTGTGAATTTCATTGGTTTTTTAATAGCAAATATGAAAAGCTTTAAAATGTCAAGTACGTGATAGATAAAAACATTTTCGTATTTATGCACGCTGATGTGCTTTGAACGCTGCCCCCCCCCTCCCCTCTTTTCTCTTAGTAGTACTCTCTCTTTGCAGATACTGAACAGTAGTTATCGCAGGCCTTTGCCCCCGTTGTAATCCGTCGTGCCTGCTTGTCTCTCCATTTGATTGATTGTTATCCAAGCATTTACTGTTTTAGAATTGGTTCACTTTGGATCATTCTCTATTTACAAACAAGCACAAAGTCGCAATACTCTGTTTAGTTTTTGCAGATAGTGAAAAATCGTGTAAAAAAATAAAAGTAATCGAGCAAAATCAGTAGGCCACTAATTGGATCTCTTTTTGACCTCGCTAAAATAGAAATATTAGGAACAACCCTTCATGAGAAATACGAAAATAGTGAGATGAACTGAGCTCCACACCATGAGGGCTGCAAGACAGCTCGACTCCGTCACCCACCCCGCCCAAAATAACGACAAACCCTATGCAAATATTAAAAATATAGACAACACACCAGCAAAGAAACAAGGTAAAACATTTTATTAAATAACTATTTACATAACTATTTTATACTTTTTATTGCCCGATCCGGCTAGCTCAATCGATCGAGCATGAAACTCATGCACTCTGATAGCAAGCGTTGCTACTGATGCTATGCAGACCAAAACTGGTTTTCAGTTTGTACATTTTTCTAGATTTTTCAATCCAAGGTTGGTTGACTTTGTAGAACGATGGCTTCAGATTTTCAACATACGGTGTGGTGGCGCGGACTGGGAGGGGGCGCTTCGCTCCTGCCCCCTCCCCAAGTAAGTTTTTCATACGTGAAAGTACGTTAATGGTTTGGGTCCCTGAGTTGCTTCAATGTCACTGCCATTCTCAAATGGCATAAGTTCTGGATGTTGGGTGCCATAGTTAAGAGTTCTGAGCAGTGCTTGTAACACTGTCTGAAGCTTATTTCCACCTACTGCAGCTTCACTATTCTCAAAGTAAGTGAGTGTCGTTTGTGGACCTGACTGCATTAGAAAACAATGTGATATGTTACCTTCCTAAACAGCTTGACGGAGGCCCCTGAGGGGCGGTGTGATGGCCATGGACTCGGAGAAGACGCTTGGCTTCGACACCCTCCCCAAGTCTTATAGCACTGGTGTAGCCTGAGATCGCCCCCGACATAAGCGGCCGGCTCCCGGGGTCCGGCTGAACTTTTTGCCTTTTGATGACTCTTCAATTCTGGACCTTGTCCCACAATCCGTTTGACCTGAAGACACGCTGTAGTGGGGCGCCCCTTTACCGTTTCAGTTGCCATTCCGCCCGCTTTTGCTACACTGTGCCTCTTCCGCCATTCAGCTGTTTACCGCCCGCTCTTGCGACTACAGCGTCTCGGTCATCATGTAGTTGAGTTGCTCCCGCTCTTGCGGTGCAGCGATAGGCGGCTGCCACAGGACTCTCAAAATGGCGGCCGGCTCTTCGGTTTTGGGCCTGGTCCACTAAAATGGCCCTGGGACACCTTTGAACTCGGACGCTTCCCTGATAGGGCTTGGGTCCCATTCTCGAAAGCGTCCCCTCAGCCGTGAAGATTCTACAAAAGTCTTGGGGGCCTCCGACTCCCGCAGGCTTCTGGTGGGGAGCGGCTGCCATGTCTGCTCGTGAAATGGCCACGACGGAGCTACGAGATGGTAGTGCTCTCATGCTGACGCCAGTTTTAGTCTGAAACATCCAGAAACACTGTAGACTACCAATTCGATCAGTTCCGGTAGCGCCCCAACATGACCCGGAAGAGAAGAACTTGCCCTCCCCTCTTTGACTGATGGTTCTTCTTGCCTGTCCCCTCTGTTGTCATTTAACAGAACTTTTTGGACTGCTGAAAGGGGTTGTGTTCCGAACGCTGGTTGGTGGAGACATTTTGACTATATTCTTGACCTACGTTGTCGCGTAATGCGTTATATGACACGCCGCGTTAGCGCACCCAGAAGTGATCCGAGGCGCGGCGCGCAGCGCGTAACGTAAGCATAACAGGTCATGTGACTTGTTAATAAAACTTTTCATTGGTTCTTTTTGCTTTTGTTATTTTAATGATGAAAAGCTTGGTCATATGACCTAAAAATTACGCTTTTTATTTTTTCGAACATTATTTTTTTTAAAACATATATGTTACAATATTCCAGGCTAATGTACTTTCCCGGAAAATTTACAACTGTCCTGCAAGTAAAATATATTCCTTTTTCGAGAAAAAGGTCGTTTCTTCATTCCAT
Source organism: Lissotriton vulgaris (assembly GCF_964263255.1). NCBI lineage: Eukaryota > Metazoa > Chordata > Amphibia > Caudata > Salamandridae > Lissotriton > Lissotriton vulgaris. Next base: position 1,865,788,500 of record NC_141694.1, read on the forward strand.
GACGGAGCCGTTGAGTAAAAGAGACTCGGCCTGCTGTCTTAGTCGCCGATACGCCTGATTATCAGATTCTTATCGATCACTTTATGTTGCAGAAATGAAAAACACAACTGCCCTTGACCATTTATCTTTACTGCGTTCCTACATATTATACCTTTTATCCGTCATGTAATTGGACTGCTTTATTTCACTTGCCTTTTACTGATTCGAAAACAGTGACTAAAAGTAAAAACTTTACCAATGTAAATACTACTACCGTGTTTTGTTTTAAAAACCTTTATTGTGAAAATGTCAGTATACAAATACGGGCCTATAACCACGTGGGCCGGCCACGGAGCAAACTGAAATCGTATATGATGAGGAGACATTTACACTGAAGAGGAACGTAACGAGCGGGCCATTAGGTTGCAAGAACAAAGGTGTCTAACAGTTGCGGAATCGGTGGACGTACATTTTGTAATTAAAATACGACAGGGCCACTTACAATAACATTTTCTAGATATACATTTGCGGGCAAGGAGTTACGAGTCCCATTTATACCGGCGCCATTTTGTGCGAGGCCGGGCAGGTCCAAGATATAGTCAAAATGTCTCCACCAACCATCGGCCAGACCAGAACCCCTTTCGGCCCTTTATGCTACAAGATGGTGTCTTCCATTCAGAAAATATTGTTGGCAGCATTTTGAAAGGAAACAGAAACAGCCGTTCTCCTAGTGAGTTTCACATTGTTACATTTAGGAAGAATGTTGAAGAGTAGTATGTGGAAAATCTGAAGCCATTTTTCTACAAACTCTCAATCAGACTTGGATAGAAAAAAAAATCCTGAAGAATGTACAAACTGAAAACCAATTTTTGTCTGTATAGCATCAACAGCAATGCTTGAGTCAGCTTTGTGTCAAGCCGCCATTTTCATTCAATCAATAGCGTCCCCCTGCACACATTCAGGGACCTGGTCGTGTCTTCAGATGAAATGGATTGTAGGAAAAGAAGCAGAAAGGAAAAGGAAAAAAGTTCCGCCGGACCTCGGGAGCCGGCCGCCTATGTCATGTGCGACCTTTGGCCACACAAGGGCAATAGTGAAGCTGCAGCAGGTGCAAATAAGCTTCAGACAGTCTTACAAGCACTGCTCAGAAATCTCAACTGAGGCACTCAACATCCAGGACTTGCCATTCGGATCTTGGCGCCTTGTGCTGGTTCCGACCTATTCACACATCGGTCCACTACTGACATCACCTCATAAGCCAACGGGGCACCCCACGCCGACTTTCGGCGCAGCATTGTAGGATGGCCACACCAGTGCGGCAAATTGCTGGACACAACCTCGGTGCCATCCGGATCTCGGCGCGTTCGACTCACTGTACCGCAAGAGTGACCGCAACTCAGCTGGACACGCCGTCTTTCGGCGCAGCATTGTAGGATGGCCACACCAGTGCGGCAATTTGCTGGACACCACCCCGGTGCCATCCGGATCTCGGCGCGTTCGAGTCACTGTACCGCAAGAGTGACCGCAACTCAGCTGGACACGCCGTCTTTCGGCGCAGCATTGTAGGATGGCCACACCAGTGCGGCAATTTGCTGGACACCACCTCGGTGCCATCCGGATCTCGACGCGTTGTGCTGCCTTCGGCCTATTCGCACATCGGTCCGCTACTGACGCCGCCTCACGTGCCAACGGATTTTCTACGCTTTTTGTAGCCCTATGCCGCATAACAGGTCATGTGACTTGTTTATAAAACTTTTCATTGGATCATTTTACTTTTGGTTTCCTAAAGATGGAAGGCTTGGTCATATGACCTAAAAATAACACTTTTCATTGGTTTAGAACATTTTTTTTCCCAAACGATGAAAGCCCCACCTTGTTTCTGGATCATTCAGACTGAAGTTGGCGTCAGCATGAGAGCACCACCATCTCGTGGCTCCGTCGTGGTCATTCCGCGAGCAATCATGGCAGCCGCTCCCCACCGGAAGCCTGCGGGAGTCGGGGGCCCCCAAGACTTTTGTAGAATCTTCACGGCTGAGGGGACGCTTTTCGAGAATGGAGCCCAAGCCCTAGCAGGCAAGCGTCCGAGTTCCAAGGTGTCCCAGGGCCATTTCAGTGCACCAGGCCCAAAACCGAAGAGCCGTCCGCCATTTTAAGAGTCCTGTGGCAGGCGCCTATCGCTGCACTGCAAGAGTGGGAGCAACTCAACAACATGGTGAGCGAGACGCTGTAGCCGCAAGAGCGGGCGCAACTCAGCTGGATGGCCGCCACCTGGGGAGGCCCGTTCACGCCGCCTCCCCCACGGCCCCCCCCCCCCCCCCGGGCCGCCGCACGCCAATTTTCGGAGCAGCATTGTAGGATACCAAAACCAGTGCAGCAGTTTACTGGACATCACCTGGGTGCCATCAACATCTCAGCGCGTTCTGCTGCCTTGGGACTATTCGCACAACAGACCACTACTGACGAGGCCTCCCCTCGCCCCACCCGGGACGCCCCACGCCAATTTTCGGAGCAGCATTGTAGGATCCCAAAACCAGTGCGGCACCCAGGCGACATCACCTGGGTGCCGTCCAGAACTCTGCACGTTGTGCTGCCTTGGGACTATTCGCACAAAAGACAGCTTCTGACCATTGTTGCTTTTTTGGGTGAAAAATGTTTAAATGTTTTTACAGTTTTTGTTCCGTTCATTATAGTTAAATGTTAATAAAGTTTTAAAATCTAACTTTGTTGGAGTGCTATATATGTTTAAAAAATCGGGTGAATGGGGCCTTGAATCGGGTTATTGTCATGTGTGGGCTTTGCAAGTGTACTGCTACAAGATCGGACATTTCAAACTCAAATGCACGTTCTTTTTCTTACCTTTCCGAAGCATGGAGCGCAATAGCAGGCAGAGAAAGGGTGACGCACGTGTTGAACACTGCCTGGCCTGGCAAGTTGCTGGCAGTGCCCCCCCGCCCGCTCCTGAAAGAGGGCACACACACACCGCCGCCCCGAGTACTTCACAAATCTTTAAAAGACCATGCGCTTGTTCATGAGGCTTAAATGGTTTATCACCCCTTCTAGAACCCCTGCATCGACCCTCTGACGTTTCCTGGAAGAATTAGCACGTAACACAATACCAAGCCCTGTCAGCTGAAACTCCCGAGAAATCATGGGGCATATTATCAAGGGGGTTTATTTCCGCTTTTTGGACTTTAAAAGCCAAAAAAAAAAGAGATAAAATTATCTCCCTATTACCAAGCTGTCGCTAACACCAGTTAGTGACAGCTAAAAGGTCATAGCGACCATCTTGGGCCCCGCTTTGCATATCAGTGATATTTATCACTAATGACATGCAAAGTGGGCGTGCCAAGATGTTAGCGACTGGAAACAGTCCCTATCCATCGCTATCTCCTATTACCAACTTTTGGAGATATTCGCGCTAAGCGCGAATATCTCCAAAATCTAACACCTGCCCTGAGCAGTTCTTAGCCATGTTATCCAATGGGAGGTGGATAACATGGCTAAGAGCATTTGCTCGATAATACATGAATATCGCTGACTTTTCTGCGATAATAGCAAAGTTTATCTGCGATAAAAATCGCCGATGTGCGGCGATAATTTTTGTCTCTAAACAAGTTAGAGACAAAAATTATCGCTAGTTGTTCGTAATATGCCCCCGGGTTTTTGCTTGCAGAAATCGGGAGGCGGGAGACTAGCACTGAAATCAGTAGTCTCACGCCTGAATCGGGAGGGTTGGCATGTCTGAATTCTCTACAGCTGGGGCCATAAACTACATCCGCAGGGGTAGGTGATAGCCTGGGACCAGCCTGGCATCTAAAATGGCTGCCGTGCACGACAAAATTGTGGCATTGGAAAAAAGGCAAGATGGCGCAGCCGCTGGAAGAGATGTATCAACATATATGAGCCTCCTCAGCCACCCTCAGGAAACATAGGGGATTAGGATACGTCTCCCGCACCCCCTTATACCTAGTAATTTAATTAACGAAGCACAAAATGGCGAATTCCCGTTTCGCTACCAGTTTGCGGCCCAGTTCGCGGCCCGTGAAGCGCTTCTACCGTGAAAAATCTTTTTTTTTTTTTTTCCCCACGGGACCCTTTAATAACCCCAACAACATTCCTAGGGGGTCAAGAGGGGGATACCTTGCCCCCTTTCATTAAATTCCCCCTTCGTTTTTCACCTCTTCTTCTCTCTCGATCCTACCGAGAGATAAGATGGCGGCCGCTCCGGACTGTCACGCAGCAAAAAAAAAAAAAGCTCACGCACAGCCGCTGGAAGAGATGTATCAACATATATGAGCCTCCTCAGCCACCCTCAGGAAACATAGGGGATTAGGATACGTCTCCCGCACCCCCTTATACCTAGTAATTTAATTAACGAAGCACAAAATGGCGAATTCCCGTTTTGCTACCAGTTTGCGGCCCAGTTCGCGGCCCGTGAAGCGCTTCTACCGTGAAAAATCATTTTTTTTTTATTTTCCCCACGGGACCCTTTAATAACCCCAACAACATTCCTAGGGGGTCAAGAGGGGGATACCTTGCCCCCTTTCATTAAATTCCCCCTTCGTTTTTCACCTCTTCTTCTCTCTCGATCCTACCGAGAGATAAGATGGCGGCCGCTCCAGACTGTCACGCAGCAAAAAAAAAAAAAGCTCACGCACAGCCGCTGGAAGAGATGTATCAACATATATGAGCCTCCTCAGCCACCCTCAGGAAACATAGGGGATTAGGATACGTCTCCCGCACCCCCTTATACCTAGTAATTTAATTAACGAAGCACAAAATGGCGAATTCCCGTTTCGCTACCAGTTTGCGGCCCAGTTCGCGGCCCGTGAAGCGCTTCTACCATGAAAAATCATTTTTTTTTTATTTTCCCCACGGGACCCTTTAATAACCCCAACAACATTCCTAGGGGGTCAAGAGGGGTATACCTTGCCCCCTTTCAATAAATTCCCCCTTCGTTTTTCACCTCTTCTTCTCTCTCGATCCTACCGAGAGATAAGATGGCGGCCGCTCCGGACTGTTTAGAATGTTGACAGACACCGGAGAGCCAATCAGCTTTCTGCGCGCAAAGTTCCGTTTCGCGAAAAGTAAGCGGACCGGATCGCTGCCCAGAGCGCTGTTACAGATATATATCTTGTTTTGAACGTTAATTTCTCAAAAACTACTGGAGCACATATATTGAGACCTAGCAAAGGCACATCGGGCTAACAGTCCCTACAATTTTGCCAAGTTTCGTGCAAATCCATTCAGCCGTTCGAGCTAAAAGTGAGTCCAACCGCCCTATGAAAATTAACATGGGAAAAACGTGTTTTGGGACCCCCCTTTTTTCTCAGCCCCCCCTCGACAAAACCCCCCCAAATTTTCAAGGGCTGCTCAGAAACAAAATGTGCCATTTTCCTGAAAATTTCAGCCGATTCCGTCCACAAACGCCAAAGTTATTAGACATAGAATTTTCAAAAATGCCATAGGGAAAAAATCCTAACTATATATACCTACTGGCGATAGGTATATTTGTATGAGGCGTCTTCACTTGTGAGTGAACTTTTGTTTGGATTTTAGCGGTCTGCTCGACCGCGAAGACGCCCTTTGCTCATAATGCAGTTACAGCGCCTATGAAATGACGACGCTGACTGAACAAAGTGTCCGATTTTGGTGACTTTCTAATGGCAAGATTTCCAGCCTGAGAACTTCTACCCACCCACTGGGGTTCTAAATTGCAGAATACAAGGGGCCCTGCATTCGCCCACTGTGGAAATACTCACGTGAACTGCAAATACCGAGATGCCACACGCCATACGCCTGTTGGGGCGGGACACTTTAAGAACTGCAGGTGTGTTCACGTTTTGGAATGCCGGTTTGCCGCTTGCTGTTTGCCAGTGAACAAGGGCTGTGTATAGCCTGAAACGCGTATGGCTGTTTTATTTTGGAGAGAAGCAGATGGCTGCAACACTTGCCGTCCCTGAATAAAAGGATTACAGCACTTTGTATGAGGCGTCTTCACTTGTGAGTGAACTTTTGTTTGGATTTTAGCGGTCTGCTCGACCGCGAAGACGCCCTTTGCTCATAATGCAGTTACAGCGCCTATGAAATGACGACGCTGACTGAACAAAGTGTCCGATTTTGGTGACTTTCTAATGGCAAGATTTCCAGCCTGAGAACTTCTACCCACCCACTGGGGTTCTAAATTGCAGAATACAAGGGGCCCTGCATTCGCCCACTGTGGAAATACTCACGTGAACTGCAAATACCGAGATGCCACACGGCATACGCCTGTTGGGGCGGGACACTTTAAGAACTGCAGGTGTGTTCACGTTTTGGAATGCCGGTTTGCCGCTTGCTGTTTGCCAGTGAACAAGGGCTGTGTATAGCCTGAAACGCGTATGGCTGTTTTATTTTGGAGAGAAGCAGATGGCTGCAACACTTGCCGTCCCTGAATAAAAGGATTACAGCACTTTGTATGAGGCGTCTTCACTTGTGAGTGAACTTTTGTTTGGATATATATATATATATATATATATATATATATATATATATATATATATATATATATATATATACATATCCAGATGACTGCTCAGGAAAACCGCTTCCCACATGGAACTCCAGCAAGCAAAAAACAAGCAGACACGAACCCAGGCTGTGTGCGAAAATGTGTGCATTTATTTGTTGACGGTCATAACGCGTTTCACCACCGGAGTGGCTTGATCACATATATATATATACATATATATATATATATATATATATATATATATATATATATCCAAACGGGTTCTCAGCAAGGCACTCGAAGCAACATGCAGCCGCGCTACCTCAAGAAAACAGCAGGACCAGGTATTCCGTGAGTTGTTGTTTTTTATTCTGCAACAATCGACAGCATAACGTTTCGGCCTCTCCCAGGCCTTGATCACATGGTGTTACACAAAAGAATGGCAGAATTTAAAGTGCAAGTGCAAAAGGCGGTAACCAACCAGAATAGCGTAAAGTGCTGCAGTGCAATAAACATAGTAAAAATACTACGCAAAACATTATTAGCGTGAAATAAGCACTTGACATTATATCGATGTTGTAAGTTTGCTAATATTGGGATGAATCCCAAAACAAATCACACTGTGCCTGTATGTATGTACAAAACAATATATATACATAATTTGAACTATGTCCGGATAAATCCGTTATTGGTATAAAGTTCTCCCGAGTAAAAGAAAACAATCCAATGAAATATTCCACTGTCCGTGAGTGTCCCCAGATGGCATGAGTATCTAAACTACTGTCAATGTATGGATAAATCCGTATTAATCTTGTTTGACATTGTAAATAGATCAACTCACGTACCCATCGGGACCATTGTGAAAGTTGATACACTACTATACCCGAGGAACATAATCAACAATACATTTGGATCTGTTTATGAAAGGCAAACAACAAAAAAATACAATGGTTGCATTACCAAATTGTGAACATAAAGTGCAAGTGAATATGATTAAAAACATCGGACAGACACTCCCTATTGATTATAAATATGATCATGATGTTAAATTAATTATAATCAAGTCTGTCGGACAAAACAGTAGGATCACTGGGTGTTTCTTGCAGACATACGGGCAAGGCGTCAGTCTAGACAAACCACTGGCCAAGCTGGAAATACATAACATAACCATAATGTGGAATCTCTAAAAATAGCCCAGATGTAATGCCCTGAAGGAACAAACATTAGAGAAAACAACTGAACAGAAAAGCGATTTACAGACAGGTATAGAAGTCTTCCGATGCATTCAACCCGTTAGGGGACTTGCTGTCTAGCATGAGGATGTATCTTGTTTCTAACTTCCTCAATGCCGCTTCTCTATTACCCCCTCTTCTCATAGGTGCAACAGAGTCTATGGCATAGTACTTCAGAAGCATACTATTGCTGTTGCGTTTTTCCCTGAAGTGTCTAGCCACGGGGTATACTGGGTCATTGGTCTTTATGGTCCGTAGGTGTTGAAGGACCCTTTTATGCACCTGTAATTTGGAACTACCCACGTATCTTAGACCACATGGGCATTCCAACACATACACCGCGAATTCACTTTTGCAAGTGAGTTTTTTCTGGATTTTACATGGGGCATCTGAGAAGGGAATGCAGTACTCTGTCTTGTTGACCCCTTGAATGCAGGCCTTGCACGAAGCACATTTTCTGAAGCCTCTACTACCAGCTAGCCAAACTTGTCTAGTTGACAGTTCAGGGCTTGATTTACCTACTCGCCAGTAGGTAGTTATAGTAGTTATAGTTAGGATTTTTTTCCAATGTTAAATCTCAAAATTCTATTTGGAATAACTTTGGCGCCGGTTGACGAATCTGACTGAAAATTTCCTCAAAATGGCCTCGCGGCGTTCCGGTCCTTCCCTGAAAGCTTGGGGGGGATTCGTCAAGCGGGGGCCAAGATAAAAGGGGGGTCCCAAAAACGCGTTTTCCCCATGTTAATTTCCATAGGGCGGTCGATTTCACTTTTAGCCCGAATGGCTGAATGGATTTCCACCAAACTTGGCAAAATTGTATGGACTGGTAGCCCGATGTGCCTTTGCTATGTCTCAAGATATGTGCTCCAGTGGATTTTGAGTAATTTAGGTTTAAAAAAATATATATCTATAGGCGCGCTCCGGTGCGCGCACCGGGGAGCGCACCAGACGCGACACGCGACTTGCGCGTGGAAAGCTGATTGGCTCATGGGTGTCTGTAAACATTGGAAACAGTCCAGAGCGGCCGCCATCTTGTGTCTCGGTAGGATCGAGACACAAGAGGTGACATAAAAAAAGGGAGAATTGACTAAAAGGGGGCAGGGTGGACCCCCTTCTGACCCCCTAGGTTTGATGTGGGGGCTAAAATAGGGTCCCGCGGGCATTTAAAAAAAATATTTTTTTTCGATTTGCGCGGGGGAGCGCCCGGTACGCGCACCGGAAAGCGCACCGGGAAGCGCATCGGGGAGCGAAGCACGGGGAAAATCAAGGGCCTTATTTATGAAGGCCTTGCGACAGTTTTGCACCACCTGTGCGTCACTTTTTGTGACGCACCAGCGGTGTAAAAAAATGCGCCTCGTTGCGCTATATTGAAAAAGTGACGCAACTAGGTAGATGGGTCACTTTTTAAAACCCTGCGCCACATTATACCTGCGTCAGGTATAATGTATGCAGAGGGGGCGTTCCCCCGCAAAAAGCTTCGTAATAGTGACGCAGTGAAATCTATGAGATTTCACTGCGTCACTTTTAGGATGCTGTTGCGTCAAAATCTTGCGCCTGCCTCACAGCAGGTGTAAGACTGACGCAAGACCTTTCACATGGTGCTTTCCCCATGTGAAAGGACGCATTACTGGAGTTGCGTCAGTTTTGTGACGCACTCCAGCAATGCGTCACTTTTGTGTTTACAGATACGTCAGAAATACTGACGTATCTGTAACTCCTTGCGACATGATTTGTCATACATTAAATATGACACGTCTGGAATGTGGTAAGGAGTGCGCACAGAAAAGTGACGCATCGCTGTTTTCACGCAGCGATGCGTCACTTTTCAGAAATGAGGCCTCCAGGTTTATTCACTGTGTCACCTCTACGACCCTTTCTTGCGTCAATACGTCCCTTTTGCATACATTACACCTGACGTAGGAATAATGTGGCGCAGAGGCTTACAAAGTGATGCAACTACCTAGATGTGTCAGTTTGTAAATATGACTGAATAAGGTGCATTTTTTACAGCACTGGTGCGTCACAAAAAGTAACGCATCGGTGGCGTTAAAGTGATGCATGGCCTCATAAATGAGTCCTTCAGTCTTCTACTCATGCGTCAGATTAAATTTATGACGTATTTTGTTGGAAGTTCTTTTAGATACGTTAGTATTTCAGACGTATCTGTAAGCGCAAAAGTGAAGCATTGCTGGAGTGTGTCACAAAAATGAAGCAACTCCAGCAATGTATCCTTTCACATGGGGCCAAGCCCCATGTGAAAGGGCCTGCACGCCTGCTGTAAAACAGGCGTAAGATTTGGACGCAACAGCGTCATAAAAGTGACGCAGTGATATCTCATAGATTTCACTGCGTCATCTCTATGACCCTTTCTTGCGTCAATACGTCCCTTTTGCATACATTACACCTGATGTAGGAATAATGTGGCGTAGGGGCTTACAAAGTGACGCATCTACCACTTTGTAAATATGAATAAATAAGGTACATTTTTTACTGGACTGATGCGTCACAAAAAGTGACGCTCTGGTGGTGTTAAGGTGACGCATGGCTTCATAAATGAGGTCTTCAGCCTTCAACTCCAGCAATGTATCTTTTCTTACCCTTCCACACCCCTGTTCCTTTTCAACATTTTCTTTGAATATCAACATTCCTTATATTCACTCTTCTTCTCCTTACTTTTCTTCCCAACATTCACCTTCTTTCAGTCCCCCTACTTCACTTCCTTTCTCCTCTCATACCTTTCTGTTCTTTCTTACTCATTTTCCTTTCCATTATCAATGCACTCCATTTCACTTACTCTTTTTCATTTTTTAAAGAATATAGCTCTTTGATGAGAATTGGAGGTAGTTCTGAAAAGAACTTTTTGTTTTCTTCTTTTTTCAAAACAGGAACAAAAACAGGGAATGGAAACTGCTCAACAGGAGCAAAAAGAACAAAAAAAAATTAGGGGTGGAAAGGGCAGCGATGGTTTTCCAATGCTCAAACCATGAGCTGTATACTTTAATCTCCAATGGTAAGGAGTTGATTGCAGTATCTGCATCTGAGGGCACCATGGTTAAAAGCAGGCTGAATATTTGGCACGAGCTCCTGCGATTGCCCTCTCCCAAAAGTAGTTGCTCCTCCGGTGGATGTAGAGGCCCCATCACTGGGAACCCCTTGTGCCAGAGCCCTGACACTTTCCCGGGCAAAATTCTGGGGGTGCTTCCTCTCCACATGCCGGATCATCGTGAAGTTTCCAAATGAGTATTTCTTTGCAGATCCTGCACTCCACTTTTGGAGCATTCACCTTTTTTTGGTTAGGTGGTATTTTAATTGATGAATTCAGGTTCTTCATCACTGCTGGATTCTCTGGCAGCCATGGTAAACCAAGAAAGATCCAGGAGCAAAAAGGCATGTCTTGCAGTCACAAAAGTGAAAGAAGAAGTGAAGGAAACGTGTGGGGATTTCATTCTTTGTAAAGAAAACTGTTAGCAACCAATGAAAAGTGTTATTTTAAGGTCACATGACTTGATGGGCTTCTGGTGCGCACACGCGGCGCGAACGTAGGCGCTTTCGGGGCGCATATGCGGCGCGAACGTAGGTGCTTCCGGGGGCGAATACGCGGCGCGAACGTAGGCGCTTCCGGTGGCGCTTACGTTGTGCGCCGAAGTGAAGTCATCATAGTTTTACGGAAATGCAAAATCATTTTCATTTCCTTATAAAAAAAACTGCTTTTATTTGTATGGTACGAAATGTTTTGCGTTTTTATTAACTTTTCATTCATATTTTTTTCCCACGAACGAAAGTAGCGCTCTGGGTGCGCTTTCCGGAGAGCTTACCGGAGAGCTTACCGGAGAGCTTACCGGAGCGCGCACCCGAAGCGCCCCAGGAAAAAATGATAAAAGAAAAAAAAAAAACTTACAAATTAATACTTACACAAAACAGCAAATTGTAAAAAAAAACATAGGTTAGAAACTCGATATAGAAAGGAATTAGCATTTAAAAAACCTATGAAATTCACTGAAAAAACCATAGGTTTCACACCAGTTATAGTTAGGAATTAGCATTTAGGAAACCTATTAAATTCACTGAAAAAAACACAGGTTTCACACCAGTTATAGTTAGCTGGAAATGTTACTGACATAAAACCATTGAAATTCCCACATTAGAGTTAGTTGGACTCACTATAACTTGCGCGCCTGCAATGCACTGCTGATGACGTCACATATTACATCACTCATGGCATGGTCAGTGACATCACTCATGACATCACTGATGACACCATCCTTGTGACAGAGTGAGATACCTCCTTTCAGTGTAATCTAAGCCTTGAAACACATATTCAAAAATAGTATTTAACATTTTAAAAAAAATGGAGATACCCATACCAGTTACAACAAACAATTCAGTAATTCCACCATCTATATACACATCCACTCATTCACCAACAGTTCTATATAGTCACTCATACATATACTCACTCATTATATGTAGTGATACACCTATACATCCTGTTACACTTCGACAGTCATCCAAAAGTTACTCACACACATATTCACACATGCAAATAAACTATTGAACATCCATTTATTTGCATATACAGCAATACACACACTACCACTTTACTTCTAATAATACTTACACATACTTACTCTCTTAAACAATCACTTATATAAACACATACTTATTTAAACAGGAACTCTTATAATCTCTCACTCTCACATATACTCACTTTTATAAATCAATACTCACATATACTAGATTAAAACATATGTCGTTACTGAAAAAGACAATAGTGAGACAGTCGTTTACTCACTAACATACACATATACACACTCATCCATCCATACAGTCCTGTACATATGCTGTCTTCAAAACACATACAAACAGTGAGTCAGTCACCAACCCATACAGCCACTTATACACAAAGTGAAACACTGATACATACATTTCAATATTTAAAAGTTACTTGGTAATATATGTATTCACTAAGATACACTTAATAAGGCAGTTAACCAATCAATTCTTTTAAAAACAAACATCCATTTACACACTTATTTAACCATTTATTCTTCCATCGTACTTTACAAATACATATACAAAACATATTTATTTTTCAGAAAGACACACATTCACTGGATGTCCAGCTAACTATAACTGGTGTGAAACCTATGGTTTTTTCAGTGAATTTAATAGGTTTTTTAAATGCTAATTCCTAACTATAACTGGTGTGAAACCTATGTTTTTTTCAGTGAATATATATATATATATATATATATATATATATATATATTCACTGAAAAAACCATAGGTTATAGACCATATATAGTTAGGAATTCGCATTTACAAAACCTTATTTTACTCACACAAAACCATTGAAATTCCATATATAGTTAGTTGCACTAACTATATATCGCGCACCCGCAATCCACTGCTGATGATGTCACATATTACATCATTCATGACATGGTCAGTGACATCACTGATGACATCACTGATGATATCTCAAATGACATCACTGATGACATCTCAAATGACATCACTGATGACATCACTGATGACATCTCATTTGACATTACTGATCACATCACTGATGATATCATTCATGTGATAATACGATGAACCTCTTCAGGCTCTAATATAACCTTAGATACAATCAGTGTAAACAGACACTCACAGACTGTCACTCATCCATGGAGTTACTCACACACCTAGTCAGTCATGCAAAGAATCAATCACACCTCCATTTCCTCAACTATACAGTTATACAAACTTTACTTATTCAAACATATACTAACACATATTTACTCTCTTATACAATCCCTGATACAAGTTCACAATGATCCATACAGCCACTCACACATTCACTGGCTCTTATGCACAGTTATTTATATATGTCAACTCTCACATGTACTGTGTTTTACATATGTACTTACTTTGACATGTAGCACTGAGATATCCATTCACTCACCAATACACTCATGCAAACAGTCAACCGCCCATACAGCTGTTTCCACATGCACTTTTGAAACCATACATCTAGTGAATCAACTGCTCACACATCTATGCACAGAGTCATACACCTCCCAGCCACCCACACACACACTCAGTCTCCCATACAAATACTTGGGCAACCAATCAATAACCCATATAGTTACTCATATAGCTACTTATCAACACATGCAACAGTTTACAGAACAACAGACATAATGATGCACAAATTAAGACAGTTTAGTCACTAACCCATGCACTCAGTGAGACACATTTAATCACTCACTCATACAGTCAGTCATGCACCTACTAAATCCTTCATCCAGACACTTATACATCCACTCAGTCAGTCAGTCAGTCAAACATTTACTTTATTTGGTTAATCATAACCATAAAGCATACATATACAAAAAAGACTTCCATAAAAATAGTAGCAAGTTAAAAGTTCATTTAAATAAAATATATCTTACTGTTCATTAAATTAACCACTTTGTCTCAGGCCTTATCTATGATCTGTTTCTGCTTTTTAAAACTGAGACTCTACAAAATTCATAAATTTTACCCCACGGCATGCCAAAATGTTTGAACCTCCTCCCAACAAGCAAATCACAGCTTGCCTGCAGGTGCGAATCTGTAGCATGTTAAAAATTGGTTTCAATAAAATTTTTCTCTTTTCTTTTAAGGGGGCACATGTACACAGGAGATGGCACAGTGTCTCACTGTGATAATCACATAGTCTGCATCTTTGTCCCTGATATGTGTCCTTCCAAGATGGAATCAAGTCTTTGGAGGAATGGTCACCCATTCTGAGGGCCATGTATTTTCTTTTTAAAGATAGCCTAAAGTGCGCCGTGAGGTACGGTTGTGGTTTTAAACATTTGTACGAATTTAGGATAGTCCATGCGTGTCGTCGTTTGGCCAGGGTCTTTTTGTCTTCAACCAAGGAGAGGGCTTTTGTATTTAGCTTGCAAATCTTTTTAAAGGCGGCTTCTTCTGGTGGGTTCTTCCAGATCTCCACCATTTTGAGGGTTTCCAATGATGCTCGCAGGTCGTAGCCCCATGAATTAGGTTCCTGTTGGTCGTGTTGTTTTTTGATTTCTTGCCAACATAAATTATTTAAGGATCCTGTCTCTGCCATTCTCAGTTTCCAGCACCATTTCACTAGTGCTGGTTTCCTTTGGTATATTTGGTTTTGCAAACCAAATTCCAGCCTGATTTGGGCCGGGGCCGTTCCTTTATGTAGGAGAAACACAGATTTATATATTTTTGTCTGTAGGGTATTTAAAATGTCTGATTCTTTTCCGTGCCATATTTCCAGACCGTATGAGAGAGTGGGTAGAACTTGGGCTGCCATTACTTTTAGCAGGTGATCGTATGAAGGGCATCGCAGTTTCTTTTGGAGAACTTTGTACGCAAAGCTCAGTGATTGTGCTTTTGCCGCGATTATTCTTTTTTGAGTTGAAAATGACATGTTTTTGCTTATTGTGACCCCTAGATATTTACACGCTGTTACTTCCTCTATGAGTCTGCCATTAGTGAACCACTTGAAAGAACTTTTACTGGTGCCCGCCAATCTCACCACTTTTGTTTTTTTGATGTTTAGTTCCAGGCCTTCTCTCTCAAAATAATCTGTTAATTCCACTATTGATCTTTGTAGGCCTATTGGTGTTTGACTTAAGATTGCAATGTCGTCCGCATATTGGAGAAATTGAATACTCATTCTTCAATATGTAAGACATATTTTAACTTTACAGAAACATACAGTCACTGGATGTTGTCATCAGTGATGTCATCAGTGATGTCATTTGAGATGTCATCAGTGATGTCATCAGTGATGTCACTGACCATGTCATGAATGATGTAATATGTGACATCATCAGCAGTGGATTGCGGGTGCGCGATATATAGTTAGTGCAACTAACTATATATGGAATTTCAATGGTTTTGTGTGAGTAAAATAAGGTTTTGTAAATGCAAATTCCTAACTATATATGGTCTATAACCTATGGTTTTTTCAGTGAATTTTCAAGGTTTTGTAAATGCTAATTCCTAACTATATATGGTCTATAACCTATGGTTTTTTCAGTGAATTTTCAAGGTTTTGTAAATGCTAATTCCTAACTATATATGGTCTATAGCCTATGGTTTTTTCAGTGAATATATATATATATACATACATATATAAACATATATCATCTGTATATCTATATAAATACAAACATAAATGCATGCATACATATACTTGTATGCATACAGATGCATGTTATTTACATGAAAGTTGAAAAAACACTAATAAAAGCAAAGCTAAAAAGCCACCTCATTACAAACAGAATGGCTTTAACTTAAACGAGGGCGAGATCTATTGCATTTTCAATGCTTGTTTACTTTGGTTCCATCAAGAAGGCATTCAGATGTGTCACACATTTGCCATAAATTCTGAATGTTAGCACTCTAGTTGCACATTAGATCACTGTAGTAAAGCTACTGCTCACCAGGGACGTCTGCTGCTGGTATTCAAAGTGCATGTTTCAGTCTGCATGTCAGAATTTTTTTAATGAAATAGAAGAGGATTTGAGAAGTCACTCAAAATGATCCCTAATTTTTCTTTCTGAAGCACTAATCATACTTTCTATGGCAAAATTAACCCCCTCATGTTGTTCCTTTTTAAATTGAGTGTTTTCAGACTTACCACTTCATTCCAATCAAGATGGCTTCTGGTGTGCCATACTTTTGTCATAAGTAAGACTGTTAGCGCTCTAGTTGTTCTTTAGAACACTCTGGGACATTCTGTCATTGGGCTATACTTGGGGTACATCTGGGTGATATTTGAGCTACATTTAGGCTCTTTTGTCTCTGGTGGCCATCTTGGGAGACTGTATGTCAGAATTTTTTAATGAAATTGAAGAGGGTTTGAGAAGTCACTCAAAATGTGCCCTAATTTTTCTTTCTGCAGCACTAATCATAATTCATATGGCAAAATATACCCCTTCATGTTGTTCCTTTTTAAATTAAATGTTTTAAGAGTTACCACTTTATTCCAATCAAGATGGCTTCAGGTGTGCCATACCTTTGTAATAAGTAGGACTGTTAGCGCTCTAGTTGTTCTTTAGAACACTCTGGGACAATCTGTCATTGGGCTATACTTGGGCTACATGTGGGTGATATTTGGGCTACATTTGGGCTCTTTTGTCTCTGGTGGCCATTTTGGGAGACTGCATGTCAGAATTTTTTAATGAAATAGAAGAGGATTTGAAAAGTCACTCAAAATGTGCCCTAATTTTTCTTTCTGCAGCACTAATAATACCTTCTATTGCATAATATACCCCCTCATTTTTTTCCTTTTTAAATTAAATGTTTTAAGAGTTACCACTTTATTCCCATCACGATGGCTCCAGGTGTGCTATACCTTTGTAATAAGTAGGACTGTTAGCGCTCTAGTTGTTCTTTAGAACACTCTGGGACATTCTGTCATTGGGCTATACTTGGGCTACATCTGGGTGATATTTGGGCTACATTTGGGCTCTTTTGTCTCTGGTGGCCATTTTGGGAGACTGCATGTCAGAATGTTTTAATGAAATAGAAAAGGATTTGAGAAGTCACTCAAAATGTGCCCTAATTTTTCATTCTGCAGCACTAATCATACTTTCTATGGCAAAATATACCCCCTCATGTTGTTTCTTTTTAAATTAAATGTTTTAAGAGTTACCACTTTATTCCAATCAAGATGGCTTCAGGTGTGCCATACCTTTGTAATAAGTAGGACTGTTAGCGCTCTAGTTGTTCTTTAGAACACTCTAGGAGGCTGCAGTAGAACACAAAGGAATCAACTGACAGTCTCTGTCCTTGTTGGATGTACATGTTTTACTGAGAATGTCAGACTTCATTTTCACATGACTGAGAAAGATAATGTGAATTTACAGAAAATATGCTTTCAGTTTAGCTTATAGATCCCCTTCCAAACCACTGTGGGAAAATCATGAGATATTAGTTTTCTTTCAAACAATATTCATGATATCACAGCAGAAGGTTTTTTCACATGGTAAAATCACCTTAGAACCCACCACAATTCCTAAAACGAGTATGGTACCATCAACAAATGATTTATAATGTAACTAAAGTCCTAAAACCCTCTATTAACTACAATGCTTTTTAATGAGGTGCTATCATGTATATTGGTCCCAAGATGGCTGCCAACACTTCTTGGATGAAGTGCTGACAGCCAATCAGATCAGATGTGTGGTTAGGCTCCGCCCAGATATATATCTTTTTTTGAACCTAAATTACTCAAAATCCACTGGAGCACATATATTGAGACCTAGCAAAGGCACATCGGGCTAACAGTCCCTACAATTTTGCCAAGTTTCGTGCAAATCCATTCAGCCGTTCGAGCTAAAAGTGAGGCCAACCGCCCTATGGAAATTAACATGGGAAAAACGCGTTTTGGGACCCCCCTTTTTTCTCGGCCCCCCCTTGATGAAACCCCCCCAAATTGTCAGGGGCTGCTCTGAAACAAAATGTTCCATTTTCCTGAAAATTTCAGCCAATTCCGTCCACAAACGCCAAAGTTATTAGACATAGAATTTTCAAAAATCCCATAGAGAAAAAATCCTAACTATATATACCTACTGGCGACCGCCAGTAGGTAATATATATATATATATATATATATATATATATATATATATATATATATATATATATATATATATATATATATATATACATATATATATACATATATATATATATATATATTCACAGAAAAAACCATAGGTTATAGACCATATATAGTTAGGAATTTGCATTTACAAAACCTTGAAAATTCACTGAAAAAACCATAGGTTATAGACCATATATAGTTAGGGATTAGCATTTAAAAAACCTTATTTTATTTGCACAAAACCATTGAAATTCCATATATAGTTAGTTGCACTAACTATATATCGCGGACCCGCAATCCACTGCTAATGATGTCACATATTACATCATTCATGACATGGTCAGTGACATCACTGATGACATCACTGATGACATCTCAAATGACATCACTGATGACATCACTGATGACATCTCAAATGACATCACTGATGACATCACTGACATCTCATTTGACATTACTGATTACATCACTGATGATATCATTTATGTGATAATACATCTTCAGACTCTAATATAACCTTTGATACACTCAGTGTAAACAGGCACTCACAGACTGTCACACATCCATGGAGTTACTCACACACCTATTCAGTCATGCAAAGAATCAATCACATCTCCATTTCCTTAACTATACAGTTATACACACCTTACTTATTCAAACATATACTAACACATATTTACTCTCTTATACAATCCTTGATACAAGTTCACAATGATTCATACAGCCACTCTCACATTCACTGACTCTTATGTTCAGTTATTTATATATGTCAACTCTCACATGGAGTGTGTTTTACATATGTACTTACTTTGACATGTAGAACTGAGATATCCATTCACTCACCAATATACTCATGCACACAGTCAACTGTCCATACAGCTGTTTCTACATGCACTTTTGAACCCATACACCTAGGGAATCAACCGCTCACACATCTATGCACAGAGTTATACACCTCCCAGCCACCCACACACACACTCAGTCTCCCATACAAATACTTGGGCAACCATTCAATAACCCATATAGTTACTGATATAGCTACTGATTTAAACATGCAGCAGTTTACAGAAGAACATAAATATTGATTGCCAAATTAAGACACTTTAATCACTAACCCATGCACTCAGTGAGACACATTTAATCATTCTCTCATACAGTCAGTCATGCACCTACTAAATCCTTCATCCAGACACTTATACATCCACTCATTCTTCAATATGTAAGACATATTTTAACTTTACAGAAACATACAGTCACTGGGTGTTGTCATCAGTGATGTCATCAGTGATGTCATTTGAGATGTCATCAGTGATGTCATCAGTGATGTCACTGACCATGTCATGAATGATGTAATATGTGACATCATTAGCAGTGGATTGCGGGTCCGCGATATATAGTTAGTGCAACTAACTATATATGGAATTTCAATGGTTTTGTGCAAATAAAATAAGGTTTTTTAAATGCTAATCCCTAACTATATATGGTCTATAACCTATGGTTTTTTCAGTGAATTTTCAAGGTTTTGTAAATGCAAATTCCTAACTATATATGGTCTATAACCTATGGTTTTTTCTGTGAATTTCATTGGTTTTTTAAAAGCTAATATCTATAGCTGTAAAATATATTCTTTATTAAGTGACGTATCACGTAGCCCGTGAGACGCCTCATGATGCATCGCATAACCGTGACGTATCGTCTCTGCAGCGCAAACCAAACCCAAAACGTAAGCGCGCCAGAACACGCTTAAAGATATATATATATTTTTTTAACCTTAATTAGACAAAATCCACACGTGCACATATCACAAACGTTCAAAAAACACAATATGTCGGACTCCCGTTACGCTGCCGGTTAGCTGCCCGGTTAACGTACCAGGAAGCACCTTTACCGCGAAAAATCGCAAATTTTTTTTTTCACCCCCCAGGGAACTTTAATAGCCCCCTCATCAATCCTAGGGGTTCAGGAGGGGTCTGCCTTACCCCTTTCATTCATTTACACCTTTTTTTTTTCCATCTCTTGTCTCTCGATCCCACAGAGAGACAAGATGGCGGCCGCTCCAGACTGTTTACAATGATAACAGCCAATCAGCTTCTCCTCAGACTCCCGTTACACTGCCGATTAGCTTCCCGGTAGCTGCCCGGTTAGCTGCCCAGTTCGCGTACCAAGACGCGTCTCTACGGCGAAAAAATCGGATTTTTTTGTTTGTTTTTTTTTTGGCCCCACGTGGCTTTATAATATCTCCCTCATCAATCCTAGGGGGTCAGAAGGGGTCTGCCTTGCCCTCTTTCCTTCATTTCCCCCTTTGTTTTGGCCTCCTCTTGTCTCTCGATCCTACCGAGAGACAAGATGGCGGCCGCTCCGGACTGTTTACAATATTGACAGCCAATCAGCTACTCCTCAGACTCCCGTTACACTGCCGGTTAGCTTCCCGGTTAGCTGCCCGGTTCGCGTACCAAGACGCGTCTCTACGGCGAAAAAATCTGATTTTTTTTTTTTTTTTGGGTTACACTGCCGGTTAGCTTCCCGGTTAGCTGCCCGGTTAGCTGCCCGGTTCGCGTACCAAGACGCGTCTCTACGGCAAAAAAATCGGATTTTTTTTTTTTTTTTTTGGGTTACACTGCCGGTTAGCTTCCCGGTTAGCTGCCCGGTTAGCGAACCAAGACGCGTCTCTACGGCGAAAAAATCGGAATTTATTATTTTTTTTTTTTGGGTTACACTGACGGTTAGCTTCCCGGTTAGCTGCCCGGTTAGCTGCCCGGTTCGCGAACTAAGACGCGTCTCTACGGCGAAAAAATCGGATTTTTTTTTT
Organism: Lissotriton vulgaris; assembly: GCF_964263255.1. Taxonomy (NCBI): domain Eukaryota; kingdom Metazoa; phylum Chordata; class Amphibia; order Caudata; family Salamandridae; genus Lissotriton; species Lissotriton vulgaris. Next base: position 1,865,809,637 of record NC_141694.1, read on the forward strand.
TTTTTTTGGGCCCGGCGTGGCTTTATAATATCCCCCTCATCAATCCTAGGGGGTCAGAAGGGGTCTACCTTGCCCCCTTTCCTTCATTTCCCCCTTTGTTTTGGCCTCCTCTTGTCTCTCGATCCTACCGAGAGACAAGATGGCGGCCGCTCCGGACTGTTTAGAATGTTGACAGACACCGGAGAGCCAATCAGCTTCGCTTCGCAAAGTTCCGATACGCGAAAAGTTCGCGAACCGGAGCGCTGCCCGGAGCGCTGTTACAGATATATATCTTGTTTTAAACGTTAATTTCTCAAAATCCACTGAAGCACATATATTGAGACCTAGCAAAGGCACATCGGGCTAACAGTCCCTACAATTTTGCCAAGTTTCGTGCAAATCCATTCAGCCGTTCGAGCTAAAAGTGAGTCCAACCGCCCTATGGAAAACTCAATGCAAAAAACGCGTTTTGGGACCCCCCTTTTTTCTCAGCCCCCCCTTGACGAAACCCCACCAAATTTTCAGGGGCTGCTCAGAAACAAAATGTGCCATTTTCCTGAAAATTTCAGCCGATTCCGTCCACAAACGCCAAAGTTATTAGGCATAGAATTTTCAAAAGTTCCATAGAGAAAAAATCCTAACTATATATACCTACTGGCTATCGCCAGTAGGTAATATATATATATATATATATATATATATATATATATATATATATACCATTATGTGCATTGATATTCCAAAGTTAACATGATGATCATTCCTTTCATGGTCTTGTTCAATCTCACTACCACATTGGTTTGTGGGTGATATGGGGTAGTGAACTTATAAGTCACACCACATTCATTCCACACTGCTTTTAGGTACGCAGCCAGGAAGTTATTACCTCTGTCTTAAACCACCTCCTTAGGGAAACACACTCTAGTATAAGTACTCAACCCCTTCGATGCGGCCGCGATTTTTCCCGTGTGCGGCCGCAGGCCGAACACGGGCGGGCCATGACGAACCCCAGCCGTCATCAGCACACGAGCACTGTAGTGCATGACGGCTGGGGTTCGTCATCAGCATGGAAGGGGTTAAGAAGGCTCTGGCAACTGCAGTAGCAGTGAAAGTCTTAAGGAGAATTGTTTCAGGATACCTTGTGGCATGATACACTACCACCAGTATACATCTGCTTCGTGATGCTGTTAAGTGTCAAAGGGACCAACAATGTCAGTCCCTACCCTTTCACAGAAAACCCCAACCACTGGTAGTGTAATTAAGGGGAACTTTGGTTTACTACCTGTCTTGCCGCTGCCTTGACAGGTAACACTCCTTCCCTTTCTGGGACATACCTGGCCAGTAGAAGTGGGTAACTAACCTTTTCCAGGGCCTGATTTATATTTCGGCAGACGAGTTACTCCGTCGCAGTGATGACGGATATCCCCTTCACCGAAATATAAATGCCATAGAATATAATGGAATTAATATTTCGGCGGATGGGATATCCGTCACCGTTGTGACAGAGTAACCCACACCCCAAAATATAAATTAGGCCCTTTGTCTGGCCAAGATGTCCAGTTAGGGGGATGCCACGTGCTACGGTAAATAAGAACTCACTGTATTGCTGAGGAACCACAACTGTCCTAGTGGCTCCAGATGTGGGGCCTCTGGCCTCAGTTTATGGGAGTCCCTCCTCCCATTAGGTTTAATGGGCGTGACTGACATCTCACTTTTCCTGGTCGGTAGCTTCTTTCTGAGTCTCTCAAGAGTGGGACAGGTGCTTTGTGCCAGGTAAATAACTTTCCTGGAGGGCCCTCCTGAGCCTAGAAGCTCTGCTGTGTAAGGCCCAAGTTCCTGGGGCTCATTTTCCTCAAGTGCCGGCAGGGCATCTCCCTGAGGAGAGGGGACCTGATCTTGTGTCTCATCAGAAGTTGGTTTTCCAGCCTTCTTGCCTTTTTCGTGGAGGATTGGGCCATTATTCCAGGCTCCAATACCTCTTTTTTACCCTGCTCCTGCATTGCGCTCTTCTTTTACAGACACCTATCTTTATGGGTCCTCATCTGTACCTCAGCCCATGCATATTTTGCACACCGCTACGCATTCTAAGCCAGATGACCAAGCAAACCATCCATTACACTGTAGTGTTAGCAACCATAACAACTTCATGATTGAAAAATGACCAGAAATGTTAATTTATGGACTGCATGCTGGTAATGCATGGAAGCATAGTAGCAGGTCTACGTGTAATGGAGGCAAGTCAATAAAAGGGCAGTTGTAGTCAGTTTTGTTCAGCATGCCAAAGAGCAGGAGAGGAGTGTCCATAATAGGCATTGAAAACAATGCTGGGGCTTATTACGAATGTAGTGAGGTCATCAATAATAAGACCGTGGATTATCAAATGTATACAACATAATAAAACATAGCTATGCTAAGCTACCCAATTCTGTTGGTTTTCAAAGAGCACTGTAGATATGGCAAAATGGGTACTAACATGCCACATAAAGTATATGTATGAGGGGCAGAGACATTTTAAGGCATGTCTAAAGTGGGCAATTACTTAGGGACCATCTTCTAAGACCGCCCTGATAAAGTGAGTGGGACAGTCAAAATTCCTCCCATAATAACGTTGCTCATAAAATTAAGTTACATTTTCTAATTTGAGAGCTGGACATACTTAGCAGAAACGTTGAGTCAGGTTTTTAAATGCTTTGCGAAGTGAAGAGCAAGCATATTGATGCAGAGCTGCATAACCCCTTGCAGGGGCTTTAACTTACTAGTGCAAAAGCTATGTTGCACTGGGAAGGAGCCCTTTTTTCCAGCAGAAATATTATTCTACTCTGCTGTGTGCCAATTTGCATCAAGGGAGCATTACTTAATCAGTAGTGAGTGCAAGAGTAGGGAAAGCCTTCGATAGCGTAGGAGTAAAACTTACTATTCCCACTCCAGAGAGTGAAACAGTAGGGAAAGGGTTTGATAGCAGGAGGGTAAAAATGACTATTCCCACTCCAGTGAGTGCAACAGTAGGGAAAGCATTGGATAGCGGGAGGGTAAAAATTGCTATTCCCACTCCAGAGAGTGTAACAGTAGGGGAAGCGTTGGATAGTGGGAGGGTAAACATTACTATTCCCACTCCAGAGAGTGCAACAGTAGGGAAAGTAATGATTAAAATAAGATTACATTAATTATCAATGCCAATAAACAATTAATTAAAAATATTCACCAATTAATACAAATTAATTACCAATTAAAAAGGAATTCCCAATTAATAAAAATGAAATACCAATTATAAATTAATTGTTTATTAAGTATCAATACATATGAATAAAAATAAATATTTACTTTATTACAATTAAATTACTTCCCAACCTATTCCCCTATAAACCCACAACCCACTCCAAAAAATAAATAATACAACTAACATATTTATCAAATAATCAATTAAAAAAAGTTAATTACCATTTAATAAAAAGTAATTACCAATTAATAATTAATTATCAAGCAATTCATTATCAATACATATAAATGAAAATGTATATTTAATTTACTATAATTAAACTACTTCCCACCCTATTCCACTATAAACCCAAGACCCGCTACGGAATAAAAAAATGCAAAAATTTAATTACATAACATACATTACAAAATTAGTACATAATTTTAACAGATATACTACTATACATAACACACAAAAAATTCGATATTATGGAAATCGATATTTTAAATTCAATATCATTGAAATCGATATTTCCTCCCCCAATTTCGATATTCTGACTAACTATATTTTGGTAATTCGATATTCTGGCCTATTTATATTTTGGAGTCGATATTCTGTACTGTCTATATTTTGGATTCTATATTTTGGTTGTTCACCGCATAGGATATTGCATCTGAGCAGCAGAAGGGCCGTGAGAATTAAGTAGCAACCAATTGTGAAAATGAGCTAACGTTATGGCCATAATGATTTTCTGAAGACCAGGCACCAGGCAAATTAATTCCATGGAAAGCATTACAGTCAATTAGATTTTTTTCATGAAGCTTTGCAAACTGCATAATCCCAACAGGAGTCCTGTTTTTTGCAGCAATCCAAATGTTGAACAAGAGTGTACATTGTGAGGATGGTATTATCAATATAAATATTAACTCGTAATCTTTTTATGTAGCCTTGTAGACTGCTGCTAAGAGTTGTACAAGCTCTTAAAAACCCTGAATCAGAGTTATAAGCCCCACACGAGGGCCTATAACGAGTCAGAGGGCCTTTCACATACAGTATAGCGTGAGGCAGGAGGGTTAAACGGCTATGAGACCATCCCACCTACTGAGGGTAGAATGTTTTAAATCAAATAGTCAGAAACAAGAAGCAAACATTGAATGTTGGAGCAGAAGGCTTACACGAGCCATTATAAGTTCTGAACCACTGCATTGTCTTCTATAGAGATCCCAAAATTCCAATAGTCTACTTATAATTATTTTACCAGGGCATTGGTATTATTTGAAAAAGTAATTCTCATTTTGATAAAAGTTAAAGCACCACCATTAATTCCATTTTAGTTATTTTCCATTGTGATCTCAACCAAACGCAGGTGAAATTATAAGTTCCTTAATGGGTCAGCAGGAATTATTATCTACTAAACCAAAGAAACTGTATTGAGTATTTTCAGTAAAAGCAACACTCTCTTTTCTCATTGTGCACCAGCATGTCCTACCGTGTGGCCCAGCTCCCCTTAAATAATGGTGCTAATTGTGAGTCCGGTGCTAATACAATACATCTCATTAAGTACCCAACTTACGTATCAGTATCAAAGGTTTCACCTGACAACGCCATCAACAAAGCTAACAATAGAGCCCTTTGCTCCCTGAAGAAGTTACCTTAATCAAGATCCACACACTTCGTCTCACATCCGACGAGGCAGCACTTCTGGTTGCCGTCGCACTCGAGGCACTCATTTTGGTCAGACGTTGGGCAAGATGAGGCGTCTGGGCAGGAGTCTGGTTTCAGAATTTCCGAAAAGTCACAGGTTTAGTAAGTGAAATAAAGATGATGTTGCGCAATAAACACAAATCAAAAGACAGTCTTCTCAATTTTAATGCCTTTTGCTCCTAGAGTTAGGAGTGATGACAATGCTGCTTGGAAGCCTCAAAAGAAACGTTGGAAGGGATGTGCTAAATAGCAGCATCACACCTGTCTCTGTGGCACATATTTATAGCAATATTAGAGGGAACGATGTGAAGATGCTTGACCTATTGGTTGCCAAGGTCCTCAAAGCAACTTTTGGGATTGCCAAATGAGTGTGTCAAGCAGGAATAATGCTGGAGTTTGGTCTCCAGAGACAGAGCCTGGTATCAAAAGGAGCTTTTTTTAAATGCATTGTCACATTGTCAACATCAGCACCAGCATCCTTAGGGAACATTTATTGTCAAGAAATAGACAAGTCTGTCTATGCGTCTAAATGGAGATCTTATATTTTAACTTCCCTAAGAGATATTGGACTGCAAATTGCACTGCAAGATCTGAAAATGCCCAATTACAAGTTAATTTTAAAAAAGCTTATCAAAACTGAATTGCTTAAATTGGATAACATTGAATTAGCAGAGAAAAATTATTCATGGTATGTGATTAAATCATACCATCCCTCCGTATTCAGCCATATTATAATGTTTTTTTCTCAGCAAAGTTTAGAAATTCGTTTTTAAGGTTATGTATGGGATTAAACCCAACAAAGGAGGGCATGCAATTGTGGATCAAGCAGTGGCCGGACTCTAACTGTGGACTTTGTGGTTGGCCACAGGAAACACTAGCCCATATAGTGTGTGTGTGACTCAAGTTAATTAAGCTTCGACATACAGTTTTGAGACCATATTTCTTGAATAGAGGGGTGAAAAAGTTATTGGCAGTTGAAAAATGTTTGATATAATAAAATAGATTTCCAGTATTTCTATGGCTGGGTTGACTAATAGTATTATCCAGCTTATAATCTTTACTACTTAATAATCATGTTGCGAGGATGACAACTTGAAATGTCAATACAGACGTGCCACTACTACCGAAAATGTATGCACTTTATTAATTTTTTTAAAATGACGTTTGCTGAAATAATAGCACATTAGCACTTTACAGTAAATTGATGCACAGTAATATTGCTTGGATGTGATGGTTGCTGCAATAATTGCACATTAGCACCTTGAAATGTAATTTGTGCATGAAATGTACATTAGACACTTTTTTGTTTCAGGTAATTATGCCTCATAGCATTGATGCTTTGAATTACAACATGTGTAAAGTTTTTCAGCTGAAATTAATGGTTATTCATTAGAATATTTTTCCATTACCTGTAAGGAAATAGTATGCTGTGCAAGGCGTCACCTTAAAATATAAAATGTGCAATATTATTCTGTAAATATTGATGTTATGTGATTGGATTTTATTTGATTGATAAGTTTTAAATTGTATATATAGGACATTTTCTCATTTTATGTGTTGGGAAGATGTTTTGCTTGTAATTAATTTTTTTATGATTAATCTAGTTTTTAAGATTGAGATGTGAAGTAGTTGTGATTTCAATTATTTTAAGTAATCAAGCAATACAGATTATTACCCTATCTATAGCATTAGTAGAAATGCCCAGCCCCCACTGAAGCCCCGAGAAGCACCAGAGGATATGCTGCTGGCTCGACAATCTGTCTTCTGTTACCGCAGATTCAACATTTCGGAATTATTGTTTGATATCAAACTACAATGGATTCTTTTTACATCTCTTCCTCAATTACAAGGGCATTTACAGATAGATATTGCAAGCTCATCATTTGTTCTCAAGATTGTAACTGCAACACATCGATCGATTCTATATGAGTTTCTCAGATCAATTAATGAATTTCAGTATCCTATTATATGCTTGATTTTCATCAAATTTCTCGGGCTTTATAGTCAGCAAGTCTGAAGAAACCATTTGAAATTGACTTTGTTTGTTAGGATAGGAAGGATCTCTGACAGATTACAACAATATCATGATACAGAAATATTGTGTCAAAAATAGAGGGAGACAGACAGAGGGAGGGGAGTGGCAGAGGGAGGAGGGAGACAGAGGCAGGGAGAGGAAGGCAGAGAGGGAGAGGAAGAGAGAGGGGGAGGGAAAGGGAGGGAGACAGAGGCAGGGAGAGAGAGGGAGACAGAGAGAGGGAGATAGAGGGAGACAGTGGAAGGGAGTCAGGGGGAGGTAGAGGGAAGGAAAGGTCAGTTCCTCCCTCCCACCCTGCCCAAAATGACCCATCAGGATGTCAATGGCCCATCAGGATATGAATGGCCCATCATGCACGCCTTTGTCTGTGAGAGACAGCGGGAGGGAGACAGACCGAGGGAGACGGAGGGAGACAGATAGAGGGAGGGAGACAGAGGGATGGAGACAGAGACAGAGGGGGGAGACAGAGGGATAGAGACAGGGGGAGGCAGAGGGTGACAGACAGAGGGAGACAGAGGAAGGGAGAAAGGGAGGGAGAAAGGGGGAGAGGGAGGTAGGGAGAGGGAGACAGAGGGAAGGAGACAGAGGGTGACAGAGGAAGGGAGGGAGACAGAGAGAGAGAGTGAGTCAGGGGGAGACAGGGGGAGACAGGGGGAGGGAGAGGGAGACAGAGAGAGCGAGATAGAGGGAAACAGATAGAGGGAGGGAGACAGAGGGAAGGAGACAGAGTGAGGGAGACATGGGAGAGGGAGACCGAGGGAGACAGAGAGAGGGAGACACAGGGAGAAAGACAGAGGGAGGAGAGTGACAGAGGGAAGAGGGAGAAGGGAGACAGACGGAGGGAGAGGAAGGCAGAGAGGGAGAGGAAGAGAGAGGGGGGAGAGGGAGGGAGACAGAGGGAGGGAGAGAGAGTGAGACAGAGAGAGGGAGATAGAGAGAGACAGTGGGAGGGAGTCAGGGGGAGGTAGAGGGAAGGAGAGGGGGGAGACAGACAGAGACAGAGGGAGGGATAAAGAGACAGAGGGAGGGCAACAGAGGGAGGAGGGCGACAAAGGGAGGAGACAGACAGAGGGAGACAGAGGGAGAGAGACAGAGGGAGAGAGAAGGAGGGAGACAAAGAGAGGGAGACAGAGAGAGAGAAGGTGGGAGACAGAGAGAGAGGGAGGGAGACAGAGAGAGAGGGTATTGGTATTATTTGAAAATGTAATTTTCATTTAGATAAAAGTTAAAGCACCACCATTAATTCCATTCTAGTTATTTTCCCTTGGATCTCAACCAAACGCAGGTGAAATTATAAGTTCCTTAACGGGTCAGCAGGAAGTATTACCTACTAAACCAAAGAAACTGTATTGATTATTTTCAGTAAAAGCAACACTCTCTTTTCTCATTGTGCACCAGCATGTCCTACCGTGTGGCCCAGCTCCCCCTAAATCTCAACCAGGATCTCCAGCTGAAGCCAGCACCATTGATCTTGGCAATCTCCATGGTGCTAATTGTGAGTCCGGTGCTAACACCATACACCTCATTAAGTACCCAACTTATGTAATGCCAGTATCAAAGGTTCCACCTGACAACGCCATCAACAAAGCTAACAATAGAGCCCTTTGCTCCCTGGAGACGTTACCTGAATCAAGATCCACACACTTCATCTCACATTTGACCAGGCAGCACTTCTGGTTGTCGACGCACTCGAGGCACTCATTTTGGTCAGACGTCGGGCAAGATGAGGCGTCTGGGCAGGAGTCTGGTTTCAGAATTTCCGAAAAGTCACAGGTTTAGTAAGTGAAATAAAGATGATGTTGCACAATAAACACAAATCAAAACACAGTCTTCTCAATGTTAATGCCTTTTGCTCCTAGAGTTAGGAGTGATGACAATGCTACTTGGAAGCCTCAAAAGAAACGTTGGAAGGGATGTGCTAAATGGCAGCATCACACCTGTCCCTGTGGCACATATCTATAGCATTATTAGAGGGAACGATGTGAAGATGCTTGACCTATTGGTTGCCAAGGTCTTCAAAGCAACTTTTGGGATTGCCAAATCAGTGTGTCAAGCAGGAATAATGCTGGAGTTTGGTCTCCAGAGACAGAGCCTGGTATCAAAAGGAGATTTTTTTAAATGAATTGTCGCATTGTCAACATCAGCACCAGCATCCTTAGGGAACATTTATTGTCAAGAAATAGACAAGTCTGCCTATGCGGCTAAATAGAGATCTTATATTTTAACTTCCCTAACAGATATTGGACTGCAAATTGCACTGCAAGATCTGAAAATGCCCAATTACAAGTTCATTTTAAAAAAGCTTATCAACACTGAATTGCTTAAATTGGATAACATTGAATTAGCAGAGAAAAATTATTCATGGTATGTGATTAAATCATACCATCCCTCCATATTCAGCCATATTATAATGTTTTTTTCTCAGCAAAGTTTAAAAATTTTGTTTTTAAGGTTACCTATGGGATTAAACCCAACAAAGGAGGGCACGCAATTGTGGATCAAGCAGTGGCCGGACTCTAACTGTAGACTTTGTGGTTGGCCACAGGAAACACTAGTCCATATAGTGTGTGTGTGACTCAAGTTAATTAAGCTTCGACATACAGTTTTGAGACCACATTTCTTGAAGAGAGGGGTGAAAAAGTTATTGGCAGTTGAAAAATGTTTGATACAATAAAGTAGATTTCCAGTATTTCTATGGCTGTGTTGACTAATAGTATTATCCAGCTTATAATCTTTACTACTTAATATTCATGTTGCGAGGATGACAACTTGAAATGTCAATACAGACGTGCCACTACTACCGAAAATGTATGCACTTTATTAATTTTTTTAATGACGTGCACTGAAATAATAGCGCATTAGCACTTTACAGTAAATTGATGCACAGTATTATTGCTTGGATGTGATGGTTGCTGCAATAATTGCACATTAGTACCTTGAAATGTAATTTGTGCATGAAATGTACATTAGACACGTTTTTGTTTCAGGTAATTATGCCTCATAGCATTGATGCTTTGAATTACAACATGTGTAAAGTTTTTCAGCTGAAATGAGTGGTTATTCATTAGAATATTTTTCCATTACCTATAAAGAAATAGTATGCTGTGCACAGCGTCACCTTAAAATATAAAATGTGCAATATTATTCTGTAAAGAATGATGTTATGTGATTGGATTTTATTTTATTGATACGTTTTAAATTGTATGTATAGGACATTTTCTCATTTTATGTGTTGGAAAGATGTTTTGCTTGTAATTAATTTTTTTATGATTAATCTAGTTTTTAAGATTGAGATGTGAAGTAGTTGTGATTTCAATTATTTTAAGTAATCAAGCAATAAAGATTATTACCCTATCTATAGCATTAGTAGAAATGCCCAGCCCCCACTGAAGCCCCGAGAAGCACCAGAGGATATGCTGCTGGCTCCACAATCTGTCTTCTGTTACCGCAGATTCAACATTTTGGAATTATTGTTTGATATCAAACTACAATGGATTTTTTTACATCTCTTCCTCAATTACAAGGGCATTTACAGATAGATATTGCAAGCTCATCATTTGTTCTCAAAATTGCAACTGCAACACATCGATCGATTCTATGCGAGTTTCTCTGATCAATTAATGAATTTCAGTATTCTATTATATGCTTGATTTTCATCACATTTCTCGGGCTTTATAGTCAGCAAGTCTGAAGAAACCATTTGAAATTGACTTTGTTTGTTAGGATAGGAAGGATCACTGACAGATTACAACAATATCATGATACAGAAATATAGTGTCAAAAATATCGATTTCAAAAATATAATTTCCCTATACTTTTAAAGGTAAGTAGAAAAATATCTGAAGAAAATATTGTTGTACACGAATATCGTTAAAAAAACCATAAAAAATCCCTGACTGTGTGTGAACCAGCTCTACAGGCACTACATGTGCTTATTGCTTTGGGTCCCAGGAGGAGGCCCTTGGAACAGTTGTCATCTTTTGCATCTGAACGCTATATAGCACGGTTACCACTTCTGCAGCGTATGAGGCCAGCGGCATGTGCCCCAGCCAATGGCAGGCTGTCTTGCAACTGTCTGTGCCAGGAAGAGCCAGGGTACGGCCTTCCACCTCATCTCCTACATCGGCCTCTACAATTCATTCTGATTGGCCCGTTCATTGCTGATGCTTGGAAGTTCCCTATTTGTTTTCATATGGGACTCACACTCTCTCTGTCTCCCTTAACTAAGCAATCGCTTGCCCGTGTGATCGAATATAGGGGAGATACTGTTAGGAGTGCCCCAGTTTCCCTGCTGATCAAACTGAAAGAAAGGTGTCTCCTTGCAATTAGGGTCCATGGAAGGGGCCTTCTCCGCCAGGCCGTTTAGGGATGGTGTAGGGCGGCCTAAGGGAGAGAGACACTTCCTCTTGTCCCAATTGCAAGGGAAACATTCAGAGACACGTGGATTTATTTATTTATACGCTTATAAATAGAGCGTGTTTTACACAGAGGTGTGAGAGCGCTTAACAACAGAATGAATGATTTTAGTTAGTGCATCAAGTACGTACCTGGAATTAAGATCTTTCCCACCTGAATGGGAAATTCCTACGTTAGAATGCTCAAGAATGCATCCAACCAAGCAAATTACAGACCAAGGCATGGTACACCTCACAGGGCGAGGGGATGATAAACCTCACTACTCTCTCTCGCTTTTTTTTGTTGAGATTTAATGTCCTTTATGGGACGAAGCACTTACCATTAAAATGGTGAAAGTTTGAGATTTTAATGACCAAAATACAATTGAATGTACGATAAAAAGCAGCCCCAGCCATTTCATCTGCTCCTTACCCTAATTCTGCTTACAAATTACCACTGCGTTACCTGCTGCTTCTCCAGCCCTCGCTCCCGGCCACTGCTCATACACTTCTCAATGTAGCATCGTGCACAAACTATGCAGACAAAGGAGGCCAAACTTGCACAGTTAACAGCTTTATTTTAATGAATCAAATGTTGCTTACAATACATTTCCAACATTTATAAACTCTTTTCAATTATCTGTCTATACGTTAGATGGTAAAACAACAAGTGCATGATATTCTCTGTGTAAATAGAACATACTAACTCATACAGACCACTTGAACGGCAGCAGCCATCCAATGCCCATATGTTGAAATTGCAACTTCTAGATTGTAACCAACCCTAGCCGGAGAGGAAGAGGAGATGGTTGGTAACAGTATTCAAGTTAATTGGGCCCGCAATTTAGGGAAGTTGGCAAAAACAACAAAAAAACACTGCAGGAAGCACATTCTCAAGCAATTAACGCCCCCCCCCAAGTTTCAACTTTCAGCCCTCAAGCACTTCTCACACCTTCAACCGGATGCGAGTTGTAAAAGAGGTGCTTGTAGGTGGCTGGGAGGAAAAGCTGAGGCCCTGGAGTCGTCTGCACAAAGCAGCTTCCTGAGCTCTTTCACATATGTCAATGAGAGGGGCCTCACACATTCTCTTCTGGCCCAGGGCCCCGCAAATGTTAGAACCGGCCCTGCCTCAAGGAAGGAGGGAACGAAGAGCGCATGCGCGTTTTATGGGTCCACGCTGCTGGAATCCATTAGCAAGTAACGTTGGTTATGTCCGGCAACAGCTCCCTGGGAGTGCTTGTTGCACTGTCGCACAGGGTGCCCTGGTCAGAACGTTAGGCCCTTTTGCTGCTATAGTGACTTTGCTCTGTAGTAGTTTTTAGTGCCTGACACGTAGTCAAATAGCAGTCGCAGCTTGGGGGCAGCTACAAGGTTCTCCGCTTGATCTACTCTGGGGGGGGGAGGCGTTTGCAGCTTGATATTAAGTACGTAGTTGGATTTAGTATCTTCTGGTTGGGTTTCTCCTGAGCTTCCCAATTGTAATATTGTCAACTAACCAGTATGTTTCAAGTAGGGTACAATATTGTTTGGTAGTGAAGATTGTATTTCTCTATTGGCCATGAAAAGACATGTTAGTTGGCAAATGTTAGCTTTTCATCACATTTTTTCGTTCTTTTAAGCCAAGATCCTAGCTCCTAGTGTATGTAACGCCATACAGCGCTATAACAGAATATTACAAGAAGGCACACCAAGAACTGGTTAGCGGTACTATAACTCCCTGTACTGGGTGGATTATATTCAAAATTATTCAAAGAACAATTGCATTCTTTGTATTTTAGACACTGCAGCCTTCCCATGGGCTGTCCACGGTCTACCGTATGGACGACTTATATGTAATAACAAGCATTGGCATAGCCAAGGGCCAATGGGACCTTGTAAGTGTTTCACCATGCAGCATATTGTCCTGGGTGCTGTACCACAAGAGATTGAAGAGCTATAGGAGAAAATCCAGTGAGCGAGAAAGAGTCAGGAGGAAGGGAGAAAGGTAGAGGAAAACAGACAGGAGGACAAAGAGAGTTTGGGGATGAAGAAACGTGTCAGGTGGAACTGATGAGATACAAAGATGAAAAGTGTCCCATAATATGTGTAAGAATACCAACCAGACCTGACTTTCACCAAACACAAATCACATTATGAGACTTGTAGTCCAACAATTACACAGGAAGCCAAGCAATACAAAATCACAGGGAGTAAAAAAAAAAAAGAATTAAAAACGGATTGGCTCAGGACGAGTATTTTTGAATTGAATTTGTTTATTGCACAGTTAATAAAAACTCACAATTTTACACAAACATTAAAATAAAGATTAAAAGTCTTTTGACTATGTAAAACTTTTCCTAGCGAAAAGGATGTTGCACATAAATAAAGTCTCGAAGAGTCTGTGATCAGTTAAGTGGATCTTCCTGTTGATCACTGCTATTGTTAGTTGTAGTTCTTGTAGTTATAAGGCAATTGCAGGATCTCTGTTCCCCTAATTTAATTAATTTCCACTCAGCAGTCTTTATAGTTTTATTAAGGGTCATTTGAGAAGGCTACCTTTGTCCCAGTGCGGTTGGTTTTTCACATCCTTGTTCTGTTTCATTTAATTTTTTGGCCACTATTTCAAAATATTTAACTGTTCTACAGTTTAACTGGATCTCGTTGGGGTTGACGCAGAGCATTACTGCTTGCCTACATGATCTTACACCCTTCTGGTTCCATAGGGGCCGGAGCATTGACCGCCTTATATCCTCAAAAGCTTTACAGATGCATATAATGTGTATAAGGTCCTCTGTTGCAGATTGGCAAAGGCGACATGTGTTAGACGGATTGGGCCTTTTCCAAGGTTCCAGGTGATGTGCTATGGGTATGTTGCCTAAGCGCATGTTTAAGAACTTGCTTTTTATTTTTTTGTGTAAGGCCCCTTGATAGATATTCTTGTCGCTTGATGGCTCCATACCCTTCGAGCACTACCCATCCGTGTGCTCTCCTGGTCAAAGTGGCTCTATCCTCGAGTGAGGAGACCAGTTTTGTGACCTTTGTCACCGTTTTCTTAAAATTCCCAAAGTCCGTACTTGTTTCCCAGAGCGTATTTAATCCTAGGCTCTCCAATGAGTTTGTTAAGTAGGCCCTTGCTGGGGAGATTTCTTTGGCATGAAGCTCAGTCCATAGGTTCGCATTTAACGATCCCTGCTCCGATTCTTTGATTTTACGCCAACTTTTTACATATTGTCCTTTCCTGTCCACCGATTGTTTCAATAGTCCGAATTCAAGATGAATTTGGGCAGGCGAGGAGTTTTTAGGGAGATGGAAAATTGCCCTGTATGCACGACTGATAGTTTTGTCCAGAGTGCTTGCATCATTACCCCGCATTGATTCGCTGCCATAGGAGAGCATTGGCAGTAGGCGAGCTTTTATTACTTGTAGAAGTGGCGCTAGTGTCCTGTCGGGAAGGACTTTCTGCAAGGGTCTTATTGATATTTGAAAGGTCATGCCCTTCCTACGGATGGCATCTAGTTGGTGCTTGGAGGAGCCGTTGCCCTCTATTATGACTCCTAGATATTTATATGAGGCTACCAGTTCTAGTCTTTGTTTGTCCAGATACCATGCGGGCTTCTGTTTTTTATTGTAGTTCATTGGCATGACTTTGGTTTTGTCCAGATTTATTGTTAAGGAGTTTGCTTTGGAAAATGTGTTTGTTTTATCTAGAAGGTTTTGAAGACCGATGGGAGACCGGCTGATAAGGACCAGGTCGTCTGCGTAAAGCAGATTTGAGAGCGTGATATTTCCTAACCGGGGTACGTGTGATGTGACTGTTTCTAACTCTTCAGGAAGATCCGCAAGGAAGAGGTTGAACAGTGTTGGTGCTAGGACGCAGCCCTGCTTTAGGCCTTTGCTGGTCTTTATTTTCCTCGATAGATGTGTGCCAGATCCCAGTTTTATTTGGACCCATGTATCGGTGTGCAGCATTTCCAGCTGCTGTAGAAGGGGGCCGGGGATTCCCCATGAGCTCAGCTTCCGCCATAGTTTGTGTCGGTCTACATGGTCGAATGCGGCGCTGTAGTCAATGAAACATACAAACAGAGAGCTTTTTGCTATTTTTGCTGCGTCGGACAGTAGGGTTAGTGCCATGATGTTAGTTAGGGTTCCCTGCCCCTTCCGAAAGCCCGTCTGAGTAGCTGGGATGATGTTCTCTTTTGTTGCCCATGTTATTAGATCCTTCAAAATGAGGCTTGCGTAGTACTTCGCTTCTACATCTAACAGGGCAATCAACCGGTAGCTACTTGGGTCGATCCTTGCGCCTTTTTTGTAGATTGGGCTTATTATCGAGCCGCTCCAAGATGCTGGTATTTTTCCTATTTCCCTTGCTACATAGAATATTGGGATCAATGTGGAGCACCAAAAGGCCGGATCCTGTTTATATAATATTGGAGGGATCCCGTTTTGTCCTGGCGCCCCCTCGAGTTTTCCCTTTGAAATTTGTTTGAGGATCATGTCTGTTGTTTCTTGGGGCGATAGTCCGGGTTCTGTTTTACTAGAAACGACTATCTTACGGATGGCATCGTTCGCTGCTAGAATGCGCGGCCCAGTTGTTTCCATGTTTGATGCTTGGTTTTCTTTTTTGGCCTGAGTATCATTTTTTCCTGGTTGGAGGGAAGCTCCCTCTTCCGAGTTTGTCCCCTCGGCTTTCTTTTTTGCGGGATCAGTTGTGGTAAAGTGAGTTGTTAAGTAGTTGGCCCAGACCGATTCCGGTATTTCAGAAGTAATACCACTGTGGTCTGGCTGTTGGAGCCTGTGAATCATCTTCCAAAAGCTAGAACTGTTCTTCTGCTTTGAGTTGTGTAAAATTTTTGCCCATAGATCTTCGTTCAGTTCCCGCTTCCTTTGCCAAGTTTTCTTTTGTAGCAGTGCCTTTGACCTGCGTAACTGCAGTTGAATTTCCGGGTTATTTGGATCTTGCCGGAGCTGTTTGAGGATCTTCTTTATTTCAAGATTGATAGTTTTTATTTCTGCTGTTGTTACTTTGCCAAACGTATGCCTAGCAGTGTTCCCTTTTTGGTCTTTTTTCCTTATGGCATGCTTTTCTCCTAGTACCATTGTGAATTTTTCCCATAAGGTAATGGGGTTGTCGGTTGTATTGTGTGTTTCCTGTATTATTGTTTTTGCACTGTTTGTAAGAGTTTCTATGACCGAAATCTTGCATCGTATTCGTTTATAGTTGGTAGTGTGTTCGGTGCACTTACTTCTGATTTTGATTGCTTTGTTCTTGCAAGTAAGTGCTAGGTTGGCTTCTACCGGCAAGTGGTCGCTCTGGACTCTGTCGCCTATCTTAAAATCTTGTACATTGTCATACAACCAGAGTGTAACTAGAATAAAGTCTAAATAGGATGATGCCAATGACGAGTGAAATGTTGGTACTGGAGGAATGTCCTCTTTGAATCGTCCATTAAGGGCGCGCAGGTTCAGTTTCTCTAGAGATTTTAATAGCCTGGATGCAGTGTTGCTGTGTTTGTAACTGTGGGGAATTTTTTGAGGACAAATTTTCCATACTGTGTCCATTCCTTGCGTCATCTCATCGGTTGTCGGTTCACCGAATAACTGGAGGTTGAAGTCGTCTCCCACTAGTATGTTTTCCGTTTCTGCGTCCTCCATGAGTCTTGTTAATTCTTGGATTAATTCATTTGACCCAGACAGCTTGTTCTTAGGATGAATGTAGGTATTGACTACGAGTAACTGTTGACTTTCCTGATTTTTTCCTATTGTGATTGATATCGCCTGAATTGCATTCGGCGGAGTAAGGTTTGTGGTTAGTAATTTAATTTCTTCTATTACTGGTATTGAGGTGAAGATTGCCAGACCGCCGGAGCAGCGGCCATAATGTGATTCTTTGTGGGCCAGGTGTGTCCAAGCTGTAAATCCTTGCAGAGCTATTTCACTGGGCTCCCATGTTTCCTGGAGGAGAATCAGATCGAAAGATTGCAGGTAGTTCAGTGTTTCAGGATCCTCCAATTTGTCGCCTAAGCCGTTTATATTCCAACTACAAATTTTAAATTTGTCTTTTCTTTTGTAGGGACCTGCAGTTTTGTCCACTAAAACTGGCTCGATTTGTCAGTTTGTGGCCCTTCCGTTTATTGTCCGAGTAATTGTTTCTTTGAAGGAGGCTGTTCGTTGGAACGTTGGAGTTTGCGGTTTCCTCTGATGTTTTTCCCGTTCTGGGGAGTAGCTTTGTGCTCCTTTGAGTACTGATGTAGCTAATAGAGGTCGTTTTTCCTTCCGGTCTTCGAGTAGTGGAGTGGGGTAGGCTGGTTTTATTTCCAGTTCAAGCTGAATTCCCCACTGGGAGAAACTAGGTACGTGCTTCATAATCGATTTTGCTACCTCTTTGGTTTTCCACGTTGCCCTTGTTTTCTCGTTCCATTGTGAATTTGTTGCTGGATGGAATTCAATTGATAGCAAGTCAGAGGTGTTTATAGACTTTAGTTCTTCTATTGTGTTAATTAATTTTAATATGTTGCCCCTATTTAAGATGTCAACTCTCCCCTTAGATTTGTATTCGGGTATGAAAAAGATTGTTTCTGAGTCTGTTTCCCTTATGGGCTGCGTTATCTCAAGAGGCTGCTCCTGAGTTACGTTTTTCCGCTCTGAGTGTTTGATGTTCTGTTCGTTTGATGTGGGCTGTGAGATGCCCTGATGGGATTGATCACTGGGAAGCGTATCGCCGATATTTGCGTTACGTGAGATTTGGAAGTTTGGTTTAGTCAGTGTTGTCTTTACCTTATTACAGGGACACCGTGGTATACAGTTATTTAGGATTGTTTCGTTTTTGGTGGGGTTTTGACATTCCTGGTCATCTCTTTCATCCTCCGGATTTTTTTTCTTTTCCTTTGAATGGTCATCCGATGGCCCTAATCCCGACTCAGTTTGATTTTGGCCTGCAATCTTGGTTATGCTCTCTACCAGTTTTCTCTTTGATTGATCTGTTGAGCCTATACAGGTAATAGCGGATTCTAACTCATTTGTTGACAATGGGTTTTCTGGTTTCTGTTGAGGGGGGTTGTCATTCCTTTGAGAATCGAAGTTATCGGTCGTAACTGATTGCCCCTTGCCGTCCTGTACTATAGAGTTTCAGTTTTCTCCGTGGTCATCCACGATGACCTTTCTGTTGCGCCCTTTCCTTTTTTGTTTACGGCGCACCCTTGCGTTCGTCATACCCCCTGGTTCATTTGATTGTCCAGTTGTAGTGGAGTTCTGGATGGTCTTTTTCTCTGTAAAGATGGCATAGTTAATTTGGCTCACTGGAGAATTAAGTTTTTCCTTATCTGAAATATTTTCTCGAGGACCTCTCTTTGTAGGAGGTGACTTTGCTACATTTGTTTTTTGGTCGGGCCTCTCTAACTTAGTTTCTGCTTGGGGAAGTGTTGAGGAATTTAGTTTTATTTCTTCCAGAAGATTGCTCAACATCGTAGGTAAGGATGATAGCTTGTCTATTATTAAGGGACACGTACAGCTAGTTCTATCTATTTCAGGTAGTTTTACGGAATCTTGTCCTCTTTTTATAAGTCCGTTCAGGTCGGCTAGTTTCCTGTCTATTCCCATTGTCGCTTCTGCTAGGTTTTGCAGAATAGATAGTTGTAAGTCCATCTTATCGGATTGGTATTGTAGTGCCGTTGAAGATAGTTGTATTGTGTTGAGGAGAGTGATCCAAAAAGTATTGACTGAATCCGTAGTCCTCTCGGGAAGCGAATGCGAGCTTTCTTCACTGATGTTGTTAATTGGCTTCCTGCCGATGTATGCTGTCTCCAGGTCAATCCATTCTTCCGAGGTCAGGAAGGTCATATCTTTGGTTGGGGATGAAGTTGGTGCAAAGACAGCATGATCTGATTTTAGCTCTAGGTGATCGGGGGTCCTTATGTTGGTGTCAGTCTTTGATTCAGAGTTTACTTGAGAAGTTTGGTGTAGATGGTCTACGTTTTCATGGGTTTTTTCGTCCTCTAGGGCTGTTTCTTCAGCGGAAATAGGTTGGGTTGTTGTAGTGGGCTTACTGCACTGATTGCTTCTGTGTGGCCCTAAGTTCCCGTCACGACTTTTCGGTTGCTCGCTCACTGGAACTGATGCCTGTGTCGGAGTAGTTAGTTGCATCTCCTCTATGTGTCCCTCGTGTGGGGATGGCTGAGTGATATGGCCATCCTTTGGAGGTGTTCTAGTTTGTTGATGGGCCGGGTTGGTCTTATTTTCTGCTCCGTATCCGGTTGGGGTAGTTGTTTCTTCTGGTGTTGGTGTCATATGGATCTCTGCCCTGGTGAGGCCTGCATTCGTGGGGCAGGCATTGGGCTCGCTGGCTGGTTGCAAAGGGGATTGAAGACCAGTTATAGAGTTATTAGAGGAGTAGATTACGTTTCCCGGGTTTTTTAAAAAATTGAATTTTGTATAGATTTTGGGCTGTAAATTGTGTTTTATTTCGCTTTGTTGTCCTGTTAATTTAATTAGTTCTTGATTGTTTTTTCGTTTCTGACCCGTGCGACTCCCTTGTTTTGTAGATGGACTACTGTTTATTTTGTTGGCCCTAGGTGTTTCAAATGCTGGGGCAAGGCTGCTCTCTGCTCCTAGACTTGGCCCTTCGGCCTGCCTCTCAGACGAGTCGATGCTCTTCGGTGCTTTCCAGTGAGGTCTCATGCCCTTTCGTGTTTTCGGACGCATTTTTTTCCGGGGGGGTCGATTCGGTCCTCTTAATCAGCTTAGTCTGCTTGGTCAGCTTGGTCATGGCGGGCGGATCTGGGCTTGTTGATGTACTTGTATTGTTCCGTTTTCTTTTGTTGGGCTGGGTCACTGGAGGTTTTCTTACCCTTCCAGACCTCATGATGGGCTGCCTGCGTCCTATGTACTGCTCCCTTATCTCCCTTGATATCGTTGACTGCCTATGGCTGTGAGACTGAAAGCTGGAGGTGCACTGTTCTCTCCGCGCTTGCGCTCACGTTTTGCCGCTCACGATTTGCCTCCCACCCGCTATTTCAAATCCAATAGATTTTTAGAGTTGATTTTTCAAGGTTGGCGGGTTAGGTGGATAGATGGTGGATAGTTGGGTAGGCGGGCAGGTGGATGCTTAATTGGTAGCTTAGTGGGTATTAGTGGGTATTTCTACCACTCTTGGCTTCCTTCGGCTGCCCCTTGACTCCCCCCTGGTGAATTGGTGAATTAGTGGTGGTCTTATGGTGATGTGATGCGAGCAATGATGCAGGCTGGGGCGCCAAGATTTCCGTGCTGCTGCTGCTGCTGCTGCTGCTGCTAAGCTACCTTTTAGCAGCAAGGCTGGGCTATTGAAGGTGCAGAGCTGATGCAGAGCTGTCGAGGTTTTCTTAGGTGCTGCCAAGTCTGCAGCTGGGAGTGAGAGTGAGAGTGAGGAGAACAGATTTAACCAGGTTTTGCTCCGTCCGTGTCTCGTGCTCGAGCTCGTGTCCGTAGTTAGGACCTGAAGAGAGGAGAAGTGAGGAGGGGGGGGGGGCACGGCAAGCCGCAGCAAGCAGGAACTGGAGATTAACGGCTGCAAGAGATTGGCGGCTACTAGTGAGCGGCGATAGAGAGAAAGGGACTTAGGGCACGCTTTTCCGAGCTCTAAAAAGGGGTGCCGCCCTCTCAATCTCTAACCGCTCTAGCTTACCGCGATGCTGCACAGCTTCAAAGGCCTCACCTCTCGCTTCACGCCACCACCTCCTGCTGCCGCCTCCACCTCCCGTCCGTCCGCCCAGTCTGCTCTGGTCCTTGGGGCGTTTTCGCTCGCGGGTGCGTGTGCCGGTGTGTCCACGGCTCGCGGTATCAGCAGTGACAAAGTCCCACTTGGCTCTCCCAACCCCTCACTCCCGCATGGTTGTGCTGCTCGCTCGGCGCAAAAGTGCAGGAAACCTCGAAAAAAGCTCTATCTTCGGTCGCTCTGCTCACTGCGACCACTGCAACCGCTGAGGATCCGAAGTGGCTCAGGACGAGTAGGAAGGCGGCCTCATTTATGGACGCCCTTTCTGCATTTAGACTTTGATCTTTGGCTTGGTTAATCAGACAGTGACTGCAGCTGCCCTTTGCCTGGATTATCACGCCTATACCACCCCAAGCTTCCGTCAGACACCCTGTGTATCAGTGGTGGCTGGTGACTTTTAAAAGTGGTGGGGCGTACAATTGTCATACTGCAGTACGGCGAGCAAGCAAGCTCGAACAACCAATGGCCACTAGTTTGTCCCATTTGTACCCGTGCTCATATGAGAGGAACAAGGAAGCGTAGGTACACTGCACTTTTTAATTCGGATTAAAAAATCAATAACTACCTCACCGAAGCCAAAAAAGGCCATCATTCACTTTTTCACTTTTTCCTTTATAACTAAGTATGGTTCTCATCCCGCAAGAAGTTGCTATGGCTAAAAGTGACCCTCGTGGCATGTGACCCGTTGACAAATCAGTTGCGTGCCAGTAATGCAGAATGTCGTTCCGTAGGGAAAAAAAATGTCAAGAATGCGCAAATTCCTGAAGTTTCCAAAAACGTGCAGGTAGTGTCAGGACAATAACATTGCACAGCACGTGCACACCACCACCAGGCATCAATGGGAACAAAATCAGGAATTCTGACAGTCTCCCCTGCTGCTAGCTAAGCCTGTGATTTGTTGCTGGCCTTTGTAGATCGCCCAATCTGCCACCGGTATGGCCTAGGCCTTGTTATCTCATCATTGTCCTGCTCGTGTCTGCCAACTCCTTCTAAAAGTGCTGCTGCTTCAGATCTCTGGCTTCGGAAAAGCTGCTTTTTTCATCCTCTGCCCCAAGCGACTTGCTAACATCCAGAGAGACTCCACCTTTCCACACAGCCCAGCTGCCTGTTCCTCACTCCTACGCCCTGATAGTGCACAAATCCAGTCGCGGCTGGGGGGGGAGGGTGGGTAAAAAACATACCTCAGACCCCGCCGGTCCAGGTCCGCGCCACTCTGCTCCTCGACCCCTTGGCGCCTCATTTTACCAATGGGGACTGGGCCCGCATGCCCATTAGGAGCCCAAAAGGCTCCTAATGGGCATGCACAAAAAAGTTCAAAAGCAAGGGCGCATGAGCGGGCACGGGTAAAAAATTCACCCTTTGTCTCCACTCATGCGCACTTGTGTTGCTTGCCCTGGTGACATGACATCATCATGTCAGTCAACATGACGCCACCCCGCCCACCCCCTTCAGACTCTGAAGGGGGTGGGCGATGTGATGTCATACTGACTGACATGATTGGAATGTCAGTTCTCTCCTCTTTACTTCGAACTTAAGTAAACTGAACTGATTCAGTTTACTTAACGCCGGGACCAGGAGCTGCGGGCGGCTGCGGGCGGGCGGGGGGGCTACGCCCCCACGCCCCAATGGACGCACCAGGCTTGCTGTGTATGCCGAGGCGGTACAGTTATGATAGTGCCAGGGTCCTCTGTAAACGAGCATAATACATACTGACTAAACATATTTAAACTTGTAACCTCTCCTCATACATAGAGTTTTGTTTAAAGCACATTAACCCCGTGACCTGAAATACTTTACTGAAGCAGGCCCAGACTTGTGCCTAGTGGCAAGACAATGGCGTAATTTACTCGGACAAACTCCAGCTGTCGGATCCAGTTTGCAAATATAATCTTCCAGCTAAAGTTCTGTTTAAAAGACTGGCGGTGAGAAGCAGCAGGCGCTAGGCATTCAAACAAAGTCTTGGTCGACTGTGCAGAGTTGTAAAATTCCTCTGGTTCTTGGGGGGCAGGGCGGCAAGCTGGGAAAAGAGGGCGCGAGGAGAGGCCCTGAATATAGCAGGAGAAAGAAAGAGTTTAAGAAAAAGAAGGGGAGCTAAACAACCTTGGGTAACCATTCTGCACGCTAGACCACCAGCAACAAACACGTTACACGTTACAGATGGTGGAGGCTGTGTTGGAATCGAATCCAGCTGTCTGCAGGGAGAATGTAGTACCGAACTGGAGACTTAAACAGCACCACAGAAACTGGTTAAACATCATCCATTACTCTGTTAAATACCAAGCCTAAACACTCCAAATAAAAAAAATAACCATGTGTACAGTACCCATCCACCAACTGTAGTGTCTTCCGGTGCTCATATTAACTGTTTTAGCTGTACTCTTTTTTTCCCCTCCACTCCGGAAGAATGAAAGGCAGAGTTGGCCCTGTGACGGTATAGAACATCATTGAGAGAAACTTGTAGTATTCTCATGCTGTATTTCAATGTCCTATGTTATCTTGTTCCTAGCTGCTCAGCCAGTGTGAATGTTCTGTGTGGAATGTTGGTGTGTGGGCCAGGAGTGGAATGCTGGAGTGTCTGGGTATGAGTGGTGACAGTTGGTGGAAGGGCTGAGCAGCTAGCAGGCTGCTCCTGGTGGGGCTGCTCAACAGACTTTAAATGGATCTAAGTTACATGTTTATCTACTTCAATAAACCTACTTAAATTACATCTATCAGCGTGTGCTACGTTACTACATTTATTTTGGCAACGAGTTGGAGACTTGCTCATGCTCTACAGTGAAAGCAGCTCAAGATGACATCTACAAATTGGCAACATGTTGGAGAGAAGCGTGAGACAACACAAGGAAATTTCCACAAGAAGTCTGGGTCACAAGATGCCATACAGAAACAAAAGAAGCCACAAAGTAAACCAAGGAACCTGGAACAGCACGTCTTGCAGCCCAACCATACCGATAAATGCTATACAAGTTGGGAACGGGCACAGAAAACAGGGAAAAAAGGTAAGTTTCACTTTGGTTCTGCTGACTTGAAGTTGGAGGGATTCCCACCACAGTTGCCAGAGTGTAATCAACTCAGCAGCACACTTGGCTGTAGGCCTGCTGCCAGCCTCTTCTGGCTTTGGTGCTGTTGACACGGGAGAAGATTCCTGGAGGAGGCGGCAGGACTGTGGTGGTCATTTGCCTGTGTCCCGCCAACATCTAAATCAGTCATGCGGACTGCCAAGTGCACAGGTAGGAAACCTGTTGAAGAAGGGACAGCGGGACCTGTTCCGTCAAGATCTAAATCAGTCCCTTTCTGCTGGACAGGTATAGCCCAAGTCAGTTCCTCCCTCCCACCCTGCCCAAAATGACCCATCAGGATGCCAATAGCCCGTCAGGATATGAATGGCCCATCATGCACGCCTTTGTCTGTGAGAGACAGAGGGAGGGAGACAGACAGAGGGAGACGGAGGGAGACAGATAGAGGGAGTGAGACAGAGGGATGAAGACAGAGACAGAGGGGGAGACAGAAGGACGGAGACAGAGGGAGACAGAGGGTGACAGACAGAGGGAGACAGAGGAAGGGAGAAAGGGAGAAAGGGAGGGAGAAAGGGGGAGAAGGAGGGAGGGAGAGGGAGACAGAGGGAAGGAGACAGAGGGTGACAGAGGAAGGGAGGAAGACAGAGAGAGAGAGTGAGTCAGGGGGAGACGGGGAGAGGGAGACACAGAGAGGGAGATAGAGGGAGACAGATAGAGGGAGGGAGAAAGAGGGAGGGAGACAGAGTGAGGGAGACATAGGGAGAGGGTGACACTGAGAGGGAGACAGAGAGAGGGAGACAGAGGGATGGAACAGAGGGTGACAGATAGAGGGAGACAGACAGAGGGAGGAGAGTGACAGAGGGAGGAGGGAGACAAAGGGATGAGAGGAAGGCAGAGAGGGAGAGGAAGAGAGAGGGGGAGGGTGAGGGAGGGAGACAGAGGGAGGGAGAGAGAGGGAGATAGAGAGAGACAGATAGAGAGAGACAGTGGGAGGGAGTCAGTGGGAGGTAGAGGGAAGGAGAGGGAGGAGACAGACAGAGACAGAGGGAGGGAGACAGAGGGAGGGCGACAGAGGGAGGAGACAGAGGGAGAGAGACAGAGGGAGAGAGAGGGAGGGAGACAGAGAGAGAGAGAAGGAGGGAGACAGAGAGAGAGGGAGGGAGACAGAAAGAGAGGGAGGGAGACAGTCAGAGTGAATGTGACAGAGGGAGACAGAGAGAGAGGGAGAGAGAGGGAGAGAGAGAGAGAGAGAGAGAGAGAGAGAGAGAGAGAGAGAGAGAGAGAGAGAGAGAGAGAGAGAGAGAGAGAGAGAGAGAGAGAGAGAGAGAGAGAGAGAGAGAGAGAGAGATGTGTGTATGCAGGGTCTGGTGGCTCAGTGTACGAAGGTGTCCGCTGCAGGGACCTGTGTTCAACCTCATGGTCATAGTATTTTTGTTGCTCTATCCCTCACCCACTGACCCCACCCCCCTCACCCACTGGCCCCACCCCTACCGGTGCAGCCCTCAGCGACAAACCAGACTGTAAATTTCGCCCCTGAGAGAAAGTTAGTGGGTACCCATGGTCTAGAGAGAATGCACAAAGCCCAACTGTCACCCACCTCCGACGTGTATTCAGGGACAGGCAGAAGCACAGATTAGTTAAAGTAGGAAAAAGTCAACCTTCTAAAAGTGGCTTTTTCAGACTTGCAACTTAAATTTCAACTTTAAGAAAAGTTTTGATTTTAAATTGTGAGTCCAGACTTGAAATATCTATATTTCCCCTATATGAAATGACACTTATAAAATGTAATAAGTCAATTTCTATGTTTACCTACGGGGAGTTAGGCCTTGCAGTAGTGAAAGATTAACGTAATAGTTTTTCACTACCGGAACATGTAAAACTTAAAAGTACCTAACCTTTTAAATACATTGCATCTTACCCATAGGGATGTCCAGGGTCTACCTTATAGGTGACTTGTATGTATTTAAAAATAAAGGTTTGGGTCTGGTAAGAGGGTTAACTTGCCAGGTCAACACAGCAGTTTAAATCTGAGATTGCAGGCTCTGCAATGGCAGGTCTGAGATATGTTTAAAGGGCTACTGAAGTGGGTGGCACAATCATTGCTGCAGGCCACTAGTTGTATTTAATGTACAGTCCCTGGGCATATGTATTGCACTTTATTAGAAACTTATAAGTAAACTAGCAGCCCGCCGGAGCGTTGCCTGGGGCAGAAAGGGGCTGGGGGCAGCATTTTAATCCTCTGTGCACGCACCCCCCCCCGCGCGACATTGCCCAGTCCGCTGCGTCACTGGAGAATGCGCAGTGTCCACTCTGCCCCTATTTCCCTGTCAGGCCCTCACTGGACAAAGGCAGCTTTTAGTCATCAGTGAGGTCAAGTGCGCGGCGACCCTCCTGCACTCTTAGTTGGTAATGGCGCCTCGAACAGTGAGAGGCCCGTCAGTGGCGCTACAGCCTCGGGCAGCACCTGCGCGTCGAAGGTGAAAGCCGTGCCCTGTGAGGTACTTGGCACTAAACAGATAGGCGAATCCTTCAGACGCCGTTCCGAAGCTGCACGTCCCGGCTTCAGTCTGTCGTGCTGGGCGAGCCCAGCGTTCGGCATATTTACACACCCCAGCCTTGATGGAGGAATTCCTCTCACGCCCTCCCACCAGCGCGTGTAATCCCATGCACTTCAGCGCGCCGGCGGAGGCCCTTTTCACAAAGCTGCAGGTAATCCCTCCAGATGCACTGCGCAGTCGAGTGTGAGTGTGCCTCGCGCCTTGAGCCTCCCGCCCCGGCTTTGTAAACCCCCCCCCCGACTTGACTTACCTCATACGCTGCTCCTCCCCGCGCTGCCACTGCTCCTCCGCTTCTCACCGCTCCGCAGATCCTCCCGGCGCTAATGTTCTCCCCTCTTCCTGTTGCTGGTGAACTCCGCTCCTCCCCTCACGCAGACGCTCCTCCCGGCGCTCATGCTACTCCCCTCACGCATACGTCCCGGCCAGTGCTACTTGCAAGGGACTACTTTTTTTTTTATTTGTAAATATTTTAAACAACGTTTTTTTTTAATTTTTATGTAGCCTATGTCCTTCTGCTTGCCCTGAGGTTTTCTAAGATGTCTTGGGTGTTCAGATTGGTGGTGTAGTTTTCGAGTTTACCTGGCTCAAAGGTGCAAGTTCTCTCTTTATAATAGTAGTATAGATATAGATATGGTGTTGCTAGGAATCAACAAAGGATTTCCTGGTGAGCATAAATGCATCAACTACAGAGGATTTCTATGCCACAAGATTGGAGATATCCACAGTAGTAAATGCATATCAAGGGGTGAGAAGTAGCGAGTTTTGCCTTAGAAGTTTGGAAACACTCACAACAAACTATTTGTGGGCATTAAAAAACTCCTCTGCGATCGCTTTCCATCTTGGAAAAGGGTCAGATTTGCACTCCCCTTCTGGAATGGGAAAAGGAATGGATCACACCCATATTTAGTTGAAGTACACAGGAAGCCATTTCTTCTTAGGGAAAATGTGAATTTTGCACAGGAGGCTTCACCTCCTGATGCGGAGTTGTACACTATGTAGCGTGGGGACAGGAGTATTTGGCACATAGCACATGGCATTCCCAGCAGTACACCAAAAAACCCGTGTCAGAGGCAGATTTCCAGTTGTACTTCTGAGAATGTTTGTAAATAGGAAACAAATATAAAAGTACATAAATCTCCACCCATAATCTTATGTTGTCATTCCAGTTTGTGTATATTCAATTATTTTTTAAGCCCTACCGAAATATAGTTTTCCAAGCACTTCTGAGATGATTATAATACAATGAACATTCAAATCTCGGCATAATCAGCTGGATTAGACAATTTGTTTATAGAGTATATTAGGCTGCCATTTATAGTTTGTCACTTTTTGGAAATGAAGAATTCTGCAGCTGGAGCCTATTGGCCGAAGTTCCAAGTGTGTGTAAAAAGTTTGGCACATGCACTTGTTAAGAGAATCAGCCAGAGGCCAACTTGCAGCGTAGCCTCCGCAAAAATCTCAAGGCAGAAGGTATGGGTCCCATTATTTTCATCAACTCGCATCCTTCCACCCCCTTTCTTGAGACAGCTATGGAACAATGTGTAATTCATCTTCAGTGGCAGCTACTCAAGTTGTCAACAAACAATCAGTTAAGGACAATAATTGGAAAGAAGCGAACGTCCGTTTTAGGAAAGCAAACACATCTGTTAAGTTTTTTAAGGAACCGAGATGAAAACACTCTCTGCTTTTTGCATAGAAGAAGGTTTGTCCAGGGTTCGCTTCGGTTTTGTTAAAGATATTATATTTTTTCTTGGTGCATTTCCACAACAAAGCATGTTGGCACGAGCAGCAAGAGTAAAACACATACATGTCTGCTAAACATATCTCCACTTAGATATTCTGAGGCAGGCAATAAACATTTATTTGGAAAATACAAATAACAAATGAAATATTTCCAACAAAACAAGAGAAAAACTTCAGCAGTGAAGAGTTCTATAGTCGATTTCTTTAAACCAGGCACAAAAACGCGGCACGAGGGTCACCAAAACAACAACTTCACACGCCAGCCTTGATGGAGGAATTCCTCTCACGCCCTCCCACCAGCGCGTGTAATCCCACGCACTTCAGCACGCCGCGGGGGCTCTTGTCACAAAGCTTCAGGTAATCCCTCCAGATGCACTGCGCAGTCGAGTGTGCCTCGCGCCTTGAGCCTCCCGCCCCGGCTTTGTAAACGCACCCCCTTCCCCCCCACTTACCTCATCCACTGCTCCTCCGCTTCTCACCGGTCCGCAGATCCTCCTGTTGCTGGTGAACTCCGCTCCTCCCCTCACGCATACGTCCCGGCCGGCGCTTCTTGCAAGGGACTACTTTATTTTTATTTGTAAATATTTTAAACAACGTTTTATTTTTATTTTTATGTAGCCTATGTCCTTCTGCTTGCCCTGAGGTTTTCTAAGATGTCTTCGGTGTTCAGATTGGTGGTGTAGTTTTCGAGTTTACCTGGCTCAAAGGTGCAAGTTCTCTCTTTATAATAGTAGTATAGATTAATTATGCAATTTGTGGATAATCCAATGTAACAATGGTTAAAGCAGAGAGAGCACATGCACTCTGTAACTGGTTAACAGTCACATAATGCCCAGAGTCATAAAGCCAACAAAAATAAGGTTAGAAAAAGGGAAGGAGAAAGGCAAAGGTTTTAGGGGAGACTCTGCAGAAAGGGCCAGGTCCAACAATGCTCCCACAAATTCTCTCGGTTGGAGCATGGTGAAAATGAGTCACCAGTTAGATGTGCTCTGAGTGGACTCAGAAAGAAGCACCTCCAAAAGTAAGTGAGCACAATGGGGAACAGTGATAAACAAAATATCACAATTATTTACTAGCGCATCAACCTTAGGGCCAGGTTTACTGAGGCTCAGCGCGGTGAAATGTCAAGCAAATTGATGCAGAGCTGCATAACCTCTTGCAGGGGTATTTTCCAGTGCAAAAGTTAAGTTACACTGAGAAGGAGCCCTTTTCCAGCAAATGTATCAATATAATTATGTTCTGCTTTATGCCACTTTACGTAAAGGGGAATTACCTAATTAATAGAGTTACACACATTCTTTTAAGAAAAGCCCAATCTACCAAGATAGCCAGATCTGGCTTTGCATCAAACATTGCACTTCCTTGATGCAGGTGCTAACATGGCGAAATGTGTTTTTTTTTTTCACAACAAACTTTATTGAGTTTTATGCCACAGAAGGGCCACCTAAAAGAGCAAATATACATGTAAGCATTACCTTGACATTTTGTCTCAGAATTAGAAAACAAGACAGTTCAACATATGCATTATAATCCATCTGTTTGTCACGCACTCCCTCCTCTTGACAGTCCTAATCGTGTTTAATTAGTGGTGTGTGCATTTTGCCATGTATTGTGACAGTATGCTCTGATCTCCGCCTCTATAGAGTCAGTTATCATCATCGGGGGCTCCAGAGTCAGACCCGAGTAATCTGCCCATCGCTGCCAAATTTTCTTGTGATTCTGGGGTGTCCCAGGGCACGAAAGACTTGTATTGAAAGACCCATACAGAAGTCTACTTTCCTCTTCCAGACACTCAGTAGGGGAGGGGTATCTGCCTTCCGTAGTCTGGCTATGTCCCGTTTGGCAAGAGGTGGCGCTTATATTTGTTGCCTGTTATTCCATCTGTGTTATGCAATAAACTCAACTTGGAGGACCTGGGAAGATTCCATCCTAGAGCCTCGGCTCGCATGTGATTACACCTCGCCAGAACCTGTCCAGGACCGTACAGGTCCGTACTGTGTGTAGGAAGGTACCCTCAGTAAACCACATCGGAGGCATAAAGGAGATTCCACCAAACCCGCTCTCTAGAGTCTGTATCTGGTACAGTAGTTCTGTGGAACTCCTGCCACTGAGGAGATGGCGAGGTGAGGATGGATGATATGTTTCGTCATCATGTGATGTCCGCCGTCTACATGTTTTGTCATCACGCAACATCAGCCATTTTGAATTGGGGATGCACGGCTGAGCATTGTCTCTCACGCCGATGCGCACAGGTGTTCTTCAGTGTCTTTTGTCATATCGTGAAGCAACCCCACGTTTCACATCCGCCATTTTGAATTACGGGAGCACGGCTGAGCATTGCCTCTCACGCCGATGCGCAACCCCATGAAAATTAATATAGAGTGAATTTAAATCGCCATTTTCTGGTGCACCTATGCGCACGGCTATTCCTTATGGTCCTACGCAGATGCACAGCTTTGTAAATTGAACTGTGGATTTTCTTTTCAACACGATACACACCATTTTGATGCACAAATTATATTGAAGAATTATCAAAGAATTTACTCTAATCATCAGTACCAACAACACACCATGTTTTAGATATTGTACTGGTACTTTTTTTTTATTCTCTTTCTCTTTTCTCTGTTCTGTGTTTCCTGTTCCTTCATTGTTATTTTGCATAGTGTTTTTGAATTGTTGTATCACTCCTAGATTTTTTCTTTGTACATAAGAAGAAATATTTTATTCTTGTGGTAATTGTAAACAACTTTGCAATGCAGTTTGATCCTCCCACTGAATTTTTGCAATCCAAAGGCGAGCCACTGATTCCATGGTCTAGATGGAAAGAATAATTTTTAACATATATGAAGGACAGTGATGGGATAGAATGGGCAACGAAAAATGAATAAATATATGACTGCATTGTTGAGAACCAAAGGGTTGAGCAGTTTTTAGAACATTACCTACAATTCCAAAAGAATTAAGAAGTTTTCATAAAGCCTTAGCTCTTATGGAATATAGATTTCAACTTACTGCAAGTATTGCTCTTAATAGATACAAGTTTTATAATTGTGTATAGAGGAAGGCAGAATCTTTTGATGATTTTTTTACCGCTCTTAGAG
Source organism: Lissotriton vulgaris (assembly GCF_964263255.1). Taxonomy (NCBI): domain Eukaryota; kingdom Metazoa; phylum Chordata; class Amphibia; order Caudata; family Salamandridae; genus Lissotriton; species Lissotriton vulgaris. The sequence goes on from NC_141694.1 coordinate 1,865,841,088, forward strand.
CGCTTGCCATTACCTGCAATTTTGGAGTTATCTGTCACTAGATGATCAGGGATCAGATCATAATAAATGTGAGAAGTATGAAGAGTCAAGAACAACTCTGGGTTCTGGGTAATCCAAATTTACATGATACCATTGCTACTGCCAAGGAATTTGAGCAGTCAGAGAAGTGGATGAAGACTGTTTAAGAGGTTAGAGCTAAGAATGAAAAGATTATAGATGAAGTGTGCGTGGTCAATTTTTCCCGTAGGTGCTCCCAGCCAGGGAAGAGAACTGACAAAACCATCACATGTTACAGATCTGGTAGCTTTAGTCATGTTGCGTCATTTTCACACTCTCCTGCCAATGAGAAAAAATGCATCAAATGTGGGAGGATGGGTAATTTTGCTTGTGTGTGCAAGGATGATACAAGGAAAGTGGTTACCAAAGGGAAGACTTCATTTATGAGGACCAAGGAGTCTCACAAGTGAGATGTCTGTGTGATCTGGACAATGTATCTATTAAGGAGACTGGCATTGTGTTGTCTGTTGGTGATCTCTGTGCTGGGGAGGGGAAGTGAAGAAGTCTCCGAAATGTACTGTTCAGTTGTTAGAGAAGGATTTGGAACTCATGGCTGACTCAGGATCCCCATGGGCAATCATTACTGATAATTATTTCCAGGAAAAGGCTGATGTAACTTTAACTCAAAGCAATTTGTGTGTCTCAGATGTGGTAGCACAGGGTTTTGATTGATCTATAATAGATCCTATTGGTTACATTGCTTCAGATGTGTTCTTCGAAGGGAAGACAATGTTTATTAAATTGTATGTAGCAAAAAAGGATGTTAAGGTTTTAGGTTGGAGGGATCAACGGAAGCTAAGAATAATACTCAATCCTCATAGCTAGGAACCTGTTTTGGTAGTCAATGGGAATAATTAACGGTGTGGAAATTGAGCTTGAGTTTCCAGACGTCTTTGCTGAGAGTTTAGGAAGGCTCAAAGGTTTTGCCCATTTGATAAAACTTAATTAAGGAGCGCAACCTGTCAGACAAAGATTAAAGAATGTTACTATCAATCTAAGAGATGAACCTCGGAGCTGTGTTGGATGAGATGTTTAAAGGAGAAGTCATAGAAAAAGTGGTGTCTTCTGAGGGAATGTCTCCCATTGTTTTGGCATGTAAAGCTGACAAATCACTTCGGTTATGCATTGATCCTAGAGCCCTCACTGCTAACCTACATCTCATGTATGCCCATGGTGGTTTAAAAAAAAAAAAAATTTGAGACAGTTTGTTGAAGAATTAGGAAAGAGGTAGCAGTAAGAGTGGAGAAAAAACAAGGTAGTCGCTGCAGATGGAGTGAGACGCACGCCGTTGGAACTCCGGGCTGCTGCAAGTGAAATCAGGGTTTTTAAGCAGCACAATGGCTCCGGTTTTGCATTGGCTGGGGGCGACTGGCTGGCGGAAGGGCCAAGGCTGCTGCACAGGGGCCTAACGACCCCCTAGAGCGGCTGGTAGCGGTGCGAGCAGAGGCAGAGGACGAGCACTCCAGACCTTGGGAGCGCGCCCACCATATTGTGAAGCCTGGCCCTGCGCGCTCCTATGACAGCTGTTTCCATCGTGGGCCTGCGACCACGGATAGGAGACACTCGGCGAAGGGGCACCTGGACCCCTGGAGGTGGAGCAGAGACTGAGACGTGCCAGCGCTGTTGTTCCTCTGGTCCGGCTGGCAGCGCAGGGGAGTGAGGCGGACTACACCAACTGGCGGGTACGAGCCCGCCATTTTGCAGATTCCGGTCTGAAGAGCCCTTGAGTACACCCTGGCTCTGATCGGCGACCTCCGACTAGGAATTGCAGGTGTCAAGGGGCCGGGGAACGCTGGCACCACTGATCGGGGAGTGCCTTACTGGACGTTAAGCTGCCTGGCCACCATCTTGGGCCTCTGTAGTCCAGGTACCTCATGGGGCCTGGCTGGATTTGCCTACTTGCCGGAGGAGGTGCTCCCCCATCTAGCGGGACCCCCAGACCCCTCAAACTGCCCTGGTTGGAGGAGATACTCTGCAGGTTGGTAGGGTTCTGCAAGTGGTCAACTACGCATGGGCTTGGCCCACCCACCATCTCCTAAATCTTACAGCCCTCCTGCCCTAGATCCGTTGTGGGCCTGGACGCACAACCTATCCACCCCGGCGAGGCCTGTGGCTAGATGCTGGGACACCCCTGCTGACACTATGGGGCATCGGTAGCTGCACAGCGGGCGCGGGGACATTGCTGTACTGAGCATCAGCTGGGGCATAGCGTTAGGCGTTGCTGCCCTGGGTGGACCCCCCTGAACACAGTTGCTTCCTTGTGGTGCCCTGCTGGAGATCCAAGCCTACTCGCAGTGGGGCACAAGATGCCACCAGTTTGCAGCTGGACCAGAGGCAAGGTACTGGTTGCCCGGGATCCCCCCTGAGCTCTGGGGGGTGCCTGGTAGATTTTGTCCCCACTAAACGAATCACACACGGCACAGGGGTGCTGCTGGCCACACTACAACTTGGATTGTCGCCCCAAGGATAGAGGCACCTCTACGCAACCTCGCCGGAGTCACATACCCGCGCCTCTCTTGCTGTAGCCTTGGCCACTGGTCGCTGGACTGTGGAGCCCTGTTGTGCTCCTACATTGTGGTAGAGAGTCACGTCAGCCCGCCCAGGTGAGTCCATGCTGTATTTGGCTGCCTGTCTGCAACTGACCTGGCCTCCGCCCTCTCCTTGGTTCAATCCTCTCAGTGCTTTGCACCTTTTCGACGCTTCAGTGGATCACTTGGGGGGCCTTGAGGGACTGCCCTTTGTCTGCCTTCGGTTCTCACTTCCTGCGCCGGACCTCGCTCCAACACCCCCGGTCTCTGAGGTTTGCCCACCTCGGCTGGACCGGACGGCTGCCGGTGCTTGTGTGACACCTGCTCAACTGGAAACTCCTGTTTGATGCATTACTGCGGGGAGGGCATGACTCGTTCGCGGACTGGGAAGTAACATCCTGCAGCCCACAAAGATAACCCAGTCATGGCTATGTGGACCAAACCAGGATCAGCCCCAGCAGCGGACATGGCATCAGCAGCCGGGGGACCCTCTGACCCTGTCACGCAATCCTTTATGGACACCTTCATGCACAAACACAAATCTGAAATAGGTTCCCTTCAAACGGTGGTTGAGGCCTGTGTCAAAGAATTCTGGAGAGATGTGGTGAAGCTAGGAGGGAGAGTAGATGATCTCGAGAAGACACTTGATGCCCGCTCGGAGGATCAGGAACATCTATGGCAGCACTTGGCCACCCTGGAGGAGCAGCATATTGAGCTGCAGGTCAAGAAAGAGGACTTGGAAAATAGGGGACGCCGCAAAAACCTGCACTTGCCAGGGGTTCCGATTGGGGCGGAAGGCCCCGACATTATGACTTTTGTGGCAGAACCGTTTCAGGACAGCAGGGGAGATGAGGACACATCTTCGCCAGTGTTGGACCATGCACATCAAGTGTCACCTTCAAGGGCACTCCCATCCAACTGTTCCAGGACCTTGCCCTCACAACACTCCGCCGCCGCAGGGATTTATGGCCTATAACAGATAAGCTCTGGAAACTGGGTGTTTGCTATCAATGGGGACACCCATTTGCACTCATCTTCCAGTGGAAGTCCAAGCGCTGGGTACTACGGTCCTTCCGAGAAGCTGCCCAACTACTCCAGATCCCCCGACACGCCACCCTTGAGCCCCTTGCACATAATTCCCAGGGCCTGCGAACTGGCAAAGCCCCAACAAACCAGGGTACCTCGCACCGGACGTCCTTCCTCCCAGGGAGTCTAAACCTCATCCCAAAAGAAACAGGACATTGCACAGCATATCCGCTCCTTGGAGGGTGGTCATTCGCCTCCAGGCTCCCAGCCATCTGCTGGGGGCAAGGATGGCTAGGTGCTGTTGGTGCTGTGGACTGGCTCCCTGTGTTGCTTGTGTGCATGTCCTCAGAGCAGCCTGTGACCACTAAGGGGCACTCTGAAAGCCCGCTGACTTCCTAGAAGTCAATGCAAGCCATGTTGACCTGATATACTTCTTAACCCCTGATGCCCGCTGACACTCTTCAAACCCACTGACCACAGCCCACTCTACAGCGACACCTGACACACACTGCAACCCTAACTTACTCAGTAAAACCACAAACCTTCGACATACTCCGCAAATCAGCCAACACACAACACATTATGCAAACGTCACCAACCTAAAACACAATGCAGCCTTCATTGTGCATGCAATATATTGCAAGCATGCACAACAAACATAGTACAATACAAGAAAAACATTAAATTCATTTGTAATTCCAGAAATAAAGACCTATTTTGAAGCCCTAGTGCAGTATTGAGGGCAAGAAAGAAAATGAGCTAAAACAGAGTGCAGTGCTTTAAATGGTCAGTGTTTTTATTTATTTCAGGTTAAGAGGTGTGAGCCTGAGGCTTTGATCTGCAGGTGGAGGAAGGGACAATATGTGGGTACTCTGGGCTTGCTTGGGTTCTGGCCTAAAAATTACAACCTTTGGTGATCACCTTCGGCGGTTTATATGTGTGTTCTGAAGGGACAGCAGTGTGTGGTTGAAACCATGGCTTTAAGTAGAATGAAAAAACTCTGTGTCTTTGTAGGCTTGCGCAAGCAATGCTTTGCACGCTTGGTCTTAGGTCACAACAAAGTTGTTTTCTGCGACAGAAGCTAAATGCTGTTTATGGAAAGAGTTAAACTGCATGGCTGGTGACATTTGAAAATGGTGAGGAGGAAAATTTGTGTTCGAGTGCACGGCGTCGAGCGAGTGTACCGAGCAAGCCTGAACAACTTAAGGGGGGTAACATTTCTGAAAAAAGAGTGGTCAAATGGTGCATATTAAAGGAAATTTGAGAAGGCAAGAAGGTTAATACAGAAATTGTGAAAGTGCAGTTATTGCATTAATAAAGAGATGTCATATATTAATATAGGTAGCTGCATATTCAGTATACCCACAGAGCTTCCCAGCAGACTTTGAAATAACAATGCTGAGTACCTCACAGATTGGCAGCAGCATCTATGCTTCTCAGAGGTGCGTGCCAGCAGGGCCTTGCTTTAGAAACATCTATCTACAAGATAGAAATGTTTCTGAAGCTACACTCTGAGAAGCACCCTGCTGCCAATGCTGCTAGCTGCAGAAACATTTCTATCTACAAGATGGAAATGTTATATTTCAGAAGCTAGGCCCTCCTGGCACACACCTCCAGGGACATCTTAAGGATTTTGGGGGCCCTGGGCCAAAGGTATTTAGCTTTGAATATATGATTCAGTTTTAGAAGTTTCTTGCCTTTTTTGACCAGGCCACAGGAACATTCATCGAAATTCTAATATACATCTAATATTCAAGGACAGTGACGTGTGGTTTCAAAATTATGACAGCATCACTTCACTAATATTAATGCAAACATTCTCTGTGATGCCCTCCCATTTCTCACATGTGAGGTTCTGTTTTGATCTCAAAGTAATGTTGCATGAAACGTAAACAACAGTTCTCTGCAAAATATCTGTAACAACAGGACTGTGTAATAGAGCACATGCACCATAAACCACAATAAAAATAAATGACAGGAAAATGATAATCAATAAAATATGGTTAAGAATTTTTGAAGGTCATCAGGGCAAGGCTCTGCAGAACAGAGCTGAGTCTCTGGGGGAGGGCTGGGGCCCTGGACCAGAGCCCACTCTGCCCATGTCTTAAAACGTCTCTGATTGTTCATCTCCCTGGTTGAGGGGGGAGGGATAAGGCTTCATTCATTTTGCTTCTGTCTGGATTGAGCAAACCTCTGGTGTCCCTACATAAAATGGTTCTGGTCCTAAATCACAAAAAAACAATGTAAATCATAAAGCATAGTTTTACACTGATGTTTGGGTAGTTTATGAGTTTTTTTGGAAGTGAGCCAAAAATTACAGGAGTCCTCCTGGGAAGATGCAATTGTCACAGCGTTATGAGACTGCACACAACTTTAAGCAGTAACATATGCATGAACATATAAGCTGTACAAAAGGGGGTGGTGATGGACGGAGAATCTGAACCAATCAAACACTCACACCCAGTCAAAAGATCTGGGTTTAATCCATCACCGTTCTTTAGCCCACTCTGCCACCCCAGTTCAGACATGAGGCTTGCTTGAATCCAGTGGCAAAGTGAGCAAAGGACTCAACGTCTGAGCATACCCTGCCACACTTATAAGCTGGGCATTTACACGTGAAAACACTTTGCAGAGGCTCAGTTGCAAATGAGAGCTCTACAGTTTTTTTGTGGAGAAACCCCACATGTCCACCAATAACAGGGTACTCCCTTCCAGGCCATTCTGTTTCTGGTTCGGGACTTGCTAACGCATTTCATAAGAGTGAAAAAAGACATCTCTGTGCCCAACAGAGAGGCATACACCCTGCGTGCCAATGCTCTGAGCTTTAGTAACATTTCTATCATGTAGAAAGAAATGTTTCTGAAGCTAAGAGCATTAGCACGCAGGGATATTTTAAGGATTTTGGTGGCCCAGGGCCAAACCTATTTTGGGGGCCCCTGTTCAGAACAGCTTTTAACTTATGATCCAGTTTCTGCTCTTTCAAGCCCTCTTTAGCCAGTGCACACGCACAGGTCCAAATTCTAAATCTGTACACACCTAAACATTCAGGTATAGTTAGATGTGTTTCAAATATTGTAACAGGGTAGCAGCTCACTAATCAAATCATCTCCGCGACTGTGCAACACCCTCCCCTATTTTCCTGTGTGAGGTCCAGTTCAGATCTATAAGAAACTTTTTAATGGATGTTGCAGGAAACATACACTCAACATTTCTCTGCCCAATGTCTGCAATAAACTCTAGTCTCACATGTAACCCATATTAAAAATTAATGTCTTGAAAATATTATTTCAAATATTTATTTGAGGTCATTAGGGAAAGATTTTTTGCAGTGCACAACCGACCATAGTTTTGTCTGGGTTGAAAGGCTGGGGGCCTCTGGCATGCCAGCAGGGCCATCTGGGTCTAGCTTCAGAAAGATAACATTTCTTGTAGATAGGAATCTTGCTTGAAGTAAGGTCCTTCTGGCACACACCTCCGATAAGCGGACACACTGCTGCAATGCTTCACAGAGGTGCGTGCCAGCAGAGCCTAGCTTCAGAAACAGTTTTATCAACAAGAAATGTTATGTTTCTGAAGCTAGACCTGCTGGCACGCACCTCCAAGCAGCGTACAAGCTGCTGCAATGCTTCTCGGAGGTGCCTGCCAGCAGGGCCTAGCTTCGGAAACATAATATTTCTTGTACCTAGAAATGTTTCTGAAGCTAGGCCCTGCTGGCACACACCTCTGAGAAGCATTGAAGCATAGTGTCCGCTTCTCCGAGGTGCGCACCAGAAGGACTGGTCTGCATTGCACTCTGCACCAGTTTTTAGATCTCGCCTAGCGACCCAGCGCATGCGCTGTTTGCCTTGGCGAGACCTATAGTCGTCGGTTTGGTGGGCGAAGGGAGACAGGAGATGGCACGCGCCCGAACAGGCGATGTGCACGTGCGACGGGCCATGTGTACACGTGCACATCTCCTGTCCCAATGTAGCTTTCATGCGCCTATACACGGCGTGTGTACGCGTGCACATCTCCTGTCCTGCGTGCTTCCTGCGGCCAGAGAAAGCTCACCTCCCACTCCCGGGCATCCTCGCTGCTGCACGGGTCTCCTATGGCCTGGTATAGCTCCACGACAGGCTGAGCACGCAGCTAATTTGGGTGCCTTTCCTGGGGAAAGACAGTGGGGTACGCATCGCTCCGGGCAGAGGCACACACACACCTGCACTTTCACTCTCAGGCGACAGCTTTTGTCTCTATTCAATGACATTTTAACATTTACAGTCGCTGCTATCACTGCTTTTTTTCTCTATTAGATTTGTGCATTTATATAGCACAGGCAGGGGGGACAATAAGTGATTTACAAAAATTTACAAATATTTGCAAAATATTGAGCTGATGAACACTGGTCCCCAGCTCTCGAGTTCAATATGTTGGCAGGGTGCAGGGGGGTTACTGTGCCAAAATGCTCACTGATTGGCTGTGCCCTCTCTCTCCCCACCCTTTATCCCTTCACAACAGTACTTACCCGCCCTCACCTCTTCTACAAGATTGCTGCGTTTTTTGCGACTTTATTAAAATTATATTACGTATACTTTATCTCTGTGTGCCCTCATCCCTCCCATAACAGTACATGCGCCCCCACGACCCCTACAAAATCGCTATCCTTTTTTTCTTTTTTTTCCTTTCAATGACATTTGTGCAGGCAGGGGGGACAATAGGTAATTTACTAAAAAAAATTACAAAATATTGAACTGATAGTGAGGCTCGAACAGGGGTCCACAGCTCCCTAGTCAACAGCTACAGGCAAAAGGCTCACTGATTGGTAGTGTCATCTCTCCCGGCCCAACTTGATTTTGCGGATACACTGGTATACCGCAAGCTCGCCCAAAGGTATTGAATCACTTGATAGTTATTTTGAATTGTTGTCAGGCTCCCTTTATTACTAAGGCAAAATTGCTTGTTGTTTTCTGTAAGTTGCGTTCTAGCCCGGAATATATACCTCCTCGAAAGCAACTTACAGAAAATGACAACAAGCAATTTCGCCATAGTAATGACACAAAACAGGTGTTGCTTCACTTCCCCCACCCGATGTTTTGTCTTTTCCCCGTGTTGCTTTGCCTAACCCCCAACCTCCTTTGTGTTGCTTCTGTTCCTGCCATTGCATGCCGTCCGCCACCCTCTTGCTTTATTGTACATTGTGGAGTAGACTTCTTCCACTTCAGCAGAAAGGATGGTTTTAGATATTGGGTCCAGATTGTAGAGAAACCGTTTCTAGGGTGTTCTCAAAATAGGACTTCAAAAAAGTTTCCCCGGGAACTCTATATTTGCCAGACGAAAAATAAAGTGTAGCCTTTTCTTCTGTCTTTGGTGCTGTTATGGAAGCTCCATGGCTGACACATTTTTCTAAAGACAGCCTTGACATTCCTTGATTGGGGTGTATTTGAAGAGCAGTATGAGAGGTAGGTGACAGTTGCATTTGTGGAATATTTGAACAGGGGGAGCTTGTTTCTTTAAATATCTAAATTCATTCATATCTTTAATCGTAATTTTGGCGGCAACAGAAGATCTCAGTGCTAGTTTCATTTGCACGGAAAACAGAACTTGCTGCTGTGAGCAGTGTAATTGAAACAGTATTTCTACTTCCCTGCCACTCACTTGTATAATCGGTCGCAGTTAGCCACACCATAATCGCATTACAAAATAAAACAAGCATTTGCAATGCAATAGCAGTTTGAGGTATTGAAATGAGAATGCCTTTTATTTATGTTTTGAAAACCTGCAAGCGATCTGTAAACACGCACTTTATACTTTTAGTCGTTACTTACAAGAAGAAAAGCTGGCAGTAACTGCGCCTCTTTTACTGCCAGCCTTGCTTCTTGTAAGTAAGCACCATAAATACAAAGTGCATGTTTATGCACTGCTTGCGGGTTTTTCAAAATGCATAAATAATAGGCATTGTCATTTATAATGCCAAAAGCTCAAACTCTCTCAAATGCGAGACCTATTGCATTGCAAATGCCTGTTTCAAGAGCTGTGGCGAGCACAGGGAAATTAAGTGATTCGCCCAGATCACACGATGTTGAACTGACAATGCTGAGACTCGAACCTGAACCAGGTTTGAGTGTTGACTTCGTCGGCTCACAAGTTCGTCCCCCTCTGAAGTCGGTAATCAGGCAGCATCCTCTGTTAGCGGGACGCCTGTCACACTCATGGTTCATGATTATTTTCACTATCACTAGTAGTGATAGTGAACCATGAACCATGACCGTCACCGTGAATGACCAACCGGGCTGTGAGTTTCAAATCAGATCTAGGGACGGTCAGTGACCGTCCCTAGATCTAATTTGAATCTCACAGTCTGTCTGTCTGTATGGGAGGGGGGTCAGGGCTTTAAGTGGGAAAAAACTGGGGGTGCTCTAAAAGGGGCATGGCAAATTTCTTAAATGTGTGTGGCCTAACCGAGTAGGGGCATGGTCTAAATCATAATATTGTAACAATATTTTCGAATTCTGGGGAACCAGTGGCGCTCAATATTTACCTTGATTTCCCTTCGGAGGGCTGTTCAATCTTTTCTACGCATACACAGTGCTTTCTATGAGGGTGCTTTACCACCGCATATATAAATCAATAAACAGAACAAGTCAGCAGTGAGAGTGGTTTCAAAAAGATGAATGGAGCTTTGCGGCGGAATGAGAAAGCTGCGGGGAAGGGGATTAAAAAAATGGCCATTAAAATACTCACGTTGCGGGCTTGCAGGCTGGGAGGGCAAGTCTTGTGTGGCTTCAGAAGGATCCTGGCTGAGGCATCTCTGATGCGGAGGCAGGGTCCCGACGGTGCTGGTAGGGCTGGGGAGGCGTCACGAAGGTAAGGTTCCTTTTCACTGCTGCTGGATTCTGTTATAGACCCTCGTTCCTCGCTTTCCTTAAGGCAGAGCAGGGTCACACTGGTTGCTGGAGAAATCTTGCTACAGGCCGTAAAAGCAGGGTTGTGCCGGTTCTAACCAGCTGTTGTTGTTCCGATGGCTGGTACAATGAAGTAGGTGGTGCTGTGTGTTCAAAGAGAAGGGAAATCCAGAGAGAAAATGTCTCTGTTCAAAGGATTTCCCTTCCTGCTATAATGACGTCACGCCTTAAGCAGTGCTCACGCATACTCACCGGAAACACCAACAAAAACCGGGACGTCTGGTCACCCTACCTTTGAGGCCCGAAAATAGAGCCCCCTAGAGACCCCTTTCAAGGCTCGCCCCAAAAAAATGGGGGTACTCAGACCCCCACAGACCCCCCCCCCCCACTTAAAGTCCTGTGGGGGGGAGACACACACACACTGTCACTAACTACCTCACCTCAATCTTCACACCGTAATCCTGAATCTGCGTCACTCTGCGCTCAGGCTCTCAGGACATCCAACCAGGGGTGACGAGTCTGTCCGACATTGGCAACTTCATTTAAGTTGCTCGAGGCAGGACTCAGAGGCCTTGCATTAAGATCAGGCTCAGGGGGCCAGCGGAGATCAAGGAGCTCTCCGCCTCAACTCTCTCTCTCCAATCCTGTGTGTGTGTAATAATGGCGCTCATGCATGAAGGGGGAGGGGGAGAGACGAGAGAGAGGCTGAGCTAGGGCAGACCAATCACTATATGGCTTCACAATAAAGCTGTGCAGTGATTGGTGAATATTGTTCAACAAGCTTGGCCAGTCCCAGGGCTCCGCATTCTAGACCCTGCCTAGAGACGGGAAAGCAGCCAATCCAGGTGTTGCTCTTGGCCCGGGAAGCACAACTTGCCGCTCATTAGGAGACTGAGGGGATGCGACTTCGATCCCCACCGGCTCCTTAATTATACAGGCGTGCTGCTGAGGTTTGCGCATGTCGGGCTGGGCAGGGAGAGGCCTTTGGCCAACCCAACATGCGCATTAAGCAGTTAGTGTTTGCACTGACTGTCACTGCTGTGCTGCCTCATAATCCCACCTCCTAAGCCTGCCTGGTGGTCACGTGATGTCGGCGCAAAGCTAAAACAGTTGACTGCCATTGGCAGCCGCAGCAGTCAGCTGTCTCAGCCACTGTCCGCATATTCCAACCACACTTAAAGCTGCCACTGCAGCCCGAGGCAAAAATAATAAGGGGGAGAAGCCCAAGCGCCCACACGGAGGAGCCGCCACTCACAGCTCCTCAAAGCGTCCTGGGGTAATGCTAATTTGCAGCTCTTCCGTTTGTAAACACGATACTGGCACCTAGTGAAAGTGCAGAGAACATGCATCATGGTCGGGAGTCACTTTTCATACCTGTCATCACACATTCTTATGTTGGCCTGTATGTGTTTTCAATGAAATCCGCGCATCCTATAGCAATGTCCTTACGGACATGTTAGGAGGGTTACCCTCTCTGCCATTTCTGTTATTTTATTCAGACTAGTGCTGGCAACGTGTCTGTCATATTTGCTCTCTGTGCTCTTCTTGTGCCAGAGTGAGTGTGCTGGTGATTAAAGCTCTTTTGAAATGTTTATGCTGGAAAGAGTAATTTGTGGAGTTACTGCAGTTTTTTGCGTCAGTAGGTTCGGCGTCCCCTTCATTTGCGCAGCGCCTGCTGATTTGGCGTGTACTATGAGCCACATATTCTCAGGACCTTTGTCCAGTCCCTTTTCATTAGTCACTATCCCCCAACTACCCCCACCTCTCACCGCCATATGTACTATGTTATGTTATGTTATGTTATGTTAATATAAGTTTGTAGAGCGCTATATCACCCAGAGGTATCTAAGCGCTATCAGCGGACACACAACATCAGTAAGGCACCAGACCGCCGAATCACAAGGGCCCCCAAGCCTCCAGAAACAGCACAGTCTTCAAATTCTTCCTAAACACTAGCAGATTGGTGTCCTTCCTAAGTTCTGCTGGGAGGCGATTCCATGCCAAGCGGAAAGTACTAGAGCATGCTCTTCCACCCTTGGATGCGAGGTTAGACCGAGGGCATATCAGGTTACACGCATCCGCAGACCGAAGGGTCCTACTTGGCGTGTACTTAGTGAGCCGTTCCTTGATGTATTTGGGGTGTGTGATGCAGAGGCTCTTAAATTTAACTCTTTGAGCGATTGGCAGCCGGTGTAGGCTACATAGTAAAGGCGTGGCTCGAGTTTGCCTAGGTTTGTTAAAAATGAGCCTGGCCGCATTGTTCATAACAACCTGAAGTCTGGCCAGAAGGTTTTTTTGGGAGGCCATAGTATAAAGAATTGCCATAATCCAGCCGTGCCAGAATCAGAGCAGAGACCAGCAGTCTAAGCGTGGAAAAAGACAACAGTGGGGAGAGTTTCTGCAGCTGGCGTAACAAACTAACACAAGTGCCCACCACTGATGATACCTGCTGTGTCAGGGATAGCAGGGCATTAAATTCTAATGCCTAGACTTTTTACTGCCATTGCTGGTTCTGAAAGTGGCCCTAGTTCGGCCGGCCAGAATTGTTCACTCCACGGATTGGAAGCTGTCGTAGTTGCCAGGACTTCCGTTTTATCCGGGTTTATTTTTAAAGAGTTGTCCGACATTCAGTTGATCGTAAACTTGAGGATGTTTTGCATTCTCAAGTGGGCCTTAGCTGAGTCGTAAGTCTGGATCAGGATTTGTGTATCGTCGGCATAATTGTAAACTCTACAATCCATCCTGTTCAACGCTGCAATCAAAGACTGCAGATATATATTAAAGAGCAGGGGTGACAGCTAAGCGGATCAACAGAAGGCTTACGAGATGGTGAGATTTAAATAGTAAGGAAGCAACAGCGGCAGACAGCTGTGCCCAAAGCGAGGGAATGTAACAAACAACACCACAACACCAGTGGCCACATAACAACACATGTAGGTATTTTTCTATGTAATTACCCCTCTGGACTGTGGTTGTATTAGCTGTTTTCTCTATAATTTCTGACCCATCAGGCTGACATTTTTGCATATAGCCCCCTATCATTTCTTTTCCCAAAACAGAGATGTACACCTTTCCTCTTTCCCAGTGCTTTTCAGTAGTCTGTTTCAGAGCCCAGACAGTTCCGGCTAGATTGTTGTTTTGTACCCCTTAACAAGTTTCTTAAAACATGATCTCTGAAGATTGAGCTGCGATGGGAGTCAGGGGGCAGCCAGCCACCCAGGCAGCAACGTTTACCAAGCAGAGGAGGCAGTGCAGCCGATCACACTCACTGGAACGGGATGTAGTGGCCTCGTTCTTTGGACTGACACAGAAGCAGGCCCATCCAGGTCAGTTGCTATATTATCGATTTACTAGGTTTGTCTGTAGCTTATTTTTTTGTCCACCAATGTCTCACTGTGCCCTGCCCGACTGTTCCTATCTGATGTTCTTACATCTGCCCCTGATATTCAGCGATTTGAGATCTATGCCTCTACTGCCCTTGTTACACGGCTGGGGCCAAATGCCGCTGCTAAGAAGTCTGATCTGCTGCCAATGATCTTCCCAGCTCAAGTTTTCACAGTATACAGACCGAGGTCTTGCCACTTGCCACCTTTCCTGCATACTCTCACTCCCCCTGCCCCCTCTCATCCCTTCCTCACACTCCCTGTCTCCTCTCTGAAATGCCTGCTCACACATTCTGCCTTTCTGTACCTCCTTGCGCTGTGCACTCCCCCACCTCTCGCGCCCCCCTCTTTCTAAGGGCCCCTACCACTCGTCTTGGTGCTGGTCTCACTTATACTCGGGTACTGGAAGATGTGCCCAGTCCGTCTCTATCCATGCTCTCTCTGTCGGCTCATTCGCCTCTCTCGGTCCGGTTCCTCGCCATCAGCTAATAGAGTGGTCATTGCCTCTTCAAACGTCTGCCTTACTTTAAGGTTAATAAAGTTTCTTTGGGAAGAGCAGCCAGTCCCGCGCTCTCATACTGTCTCTCACCCCTCTCTCTAGCTCCCTCTAGCTCACTCTTCGTGCCGCTCTCATGTGATTGACTTCAGGTCTTCGAGAACAGGTCCTTTCCCATGCCTCTTCAAGGTTCCCGCCCCTCAATCCCACACTTTCCTCTTCTTGGGGTGTCTTCTTCTAACACAATCTTTAAGCACCAGTCGCCAGCTCTCTCCTTCTTTCTCTCTTTCTTACACTCTTTCTGCTCCTCTGTCTCGACCTCATTCACCACTCTGTGCACAAACTATGCATCCCCCTCTGTGTTCCTGTCTATCTATTGTGTGCAACTCTCACCCCTATCTATTCACCATGCCACATAAATCCCCTATACAAATCCACTTCGCACCACACAACTCCACAACTAACAATTCCAATCCAACCCATATAATTCCACCCCACTCCATACCACATCCAATCCACTCCAAACCAAAACACACGGGTAAGAGACATTGTCAGTTACAATGCCAAAAGCTCTAACTCTAGTTTATTATAACTTTCAACATGCTGCAAAGCAGCAACAAGGCTCCACAACATAGCTTAAAGACATTGGCAAATCCAATAGCTCTGGATAAACATGGATAAGGTCCCAAAGGAGAGACCCATTGGCTATGCCAATGCTTGTTTAAACAACAGTCTCTCGAAAGCAAGAGTGCATGTGCTAGCACATGGCTCAGGCAGACTCAGCCCTACAAAAAGGCTAACATTTGATTACCTGTGGAAAGGTGATATAAAGGTTTACTTCTTGGCCCTGCAGCACTTGAGTGCACTCTCCTTGCTTTCCTGGCACAGATTAGCCCGGAAAGAAGTTCCGCGTCACCCAAAATGGTGCAAGCTTTTCAGCGTTCAAAGAAATATATTATACAAGTGTCTGTTTGGATTGCTACTTCATGTAGTTTTCATTGTAACCCCTGAAACACAATTCCTCAGAGTTTCATGAATTAATAAATTGAGTCCCATGGATTTTCCTATAATCCTACATCGACGCGCATTTGTTACCTTTTAGAAAATCTACCAGCTGTGTGCAGAGTTTTGCCTTTTATTTGTAATACCAGGTATTTCTCATAAGTACAAAGCTAATCAGTCAAATAGTTATTAATGATTTGCAGTTTTTTATAACTTTACTTAACGCTTAAAACATGCAAACCCTCTGAAATTCTTTTGTATGTACTTCTCATAAATAATTTATTAATAAACGTTCCTCATGAAGGGACAAACCTATCCCAAAATGCATTGAGGATATAATTACTTGAGTATTTTAAACGTAATCATTTCTTCCTCAAATTTAAAATGTAAAATACTAGAAATAGAGACATTTCATCAATAGAAAACTAGGATGGAAATAAAACATGTGTCAAAAATAAACTGTACGTTCATTTTGAGTACTTTGGGAATGCATAGGTAGGGCCACCCTCGTCCGTAAGATGGGACCTATGGACATAGCAGAGAAGGCCTTTCTTTACCCCTCGTACCACCCAGTTCTCTGCAGATGCTGAGGGCCCCTGTCCTCTTTGCTCACCTGTATCATCATCATCATCATCATCATCATCATCATCACCATCATCATCGCCCACTACACAAGACACCGTCATGAAGAGGCCAAGTAGGCTGAGAGCAAGGAACCGCCCGCTGGAGACCATCTTGGCGCTATCACGAAGAATGTCTTTATCCAAGAGTGCCCAGGAATAGACTGAGGAACAGCTTTTATATACAAGCAAACGTGGCAAGGTATCATGCCACTGAACTGGCACGTGTGTGGCTGGCACTGAGCTCTGCGCGCCTTACAATGACACTTCACAGTCCAGAGCACCCAGAACAGACAAACAATGGAAGCCCAGCAGGGTCAGGTCAAATGTTCTCGAAGCCTCGCCTCAGAGAACCTGCCTTAGTTAATGTTTTTTTTTCATCCACAACATCCTGTCCAGGCCCCAGTCCTCGCTGTCCCCACCACCCTGGATCATGCCTCCTTCAAATACAGTGTTTTATCATAATTTGTATATTCCTTCATATTGATAGGACATGCACCTTAGTTCATCAAACCATCCTTCCGTGCCTGGTCCTGTATAAAGAATAGCATTACCCCTCTTCCTGTCCCTGTACAAAATGATAGAGGGCATACTTTCAACTTTCTGTGAAATCTACATTTCTCCTTTTGACTCCTGCACAAGTCCACCCCTATAACATGACCAACCTCTTCCAGGTTCCTGTTCTCTTCGTATATCTGTTTTTAGCATATGATCACAGGTATAAATCCCTGAGGGCCCACTCAGCCTTTCATCTTTCATAAAATGAGGACCACTGAGTTGGGAAACGACAAGCATCTGTTCTCCGGCGCCTATAGGTTCCCAAGGCAGTGGACGTGTGCTTTACAAATACGCATAATGTTCATATGGGAATGTGGGGTCCCTTCTCTACGTGGATCAGGGTAAAATCAGCAGTCTGGGGCAGGTTTGAGGCACTGAATGTAATGCATTTGTTGAACTAAACAGACTAGCTTTGCTAGTAGATTTTCTATTGTCTTAAGGGCTTACAGATAAGGATGCTGTTCGGGCCTTATGTGTGTATCGTTTATGAGACTTCAATAGGCCAGGGGAATATGACAAGATGGCCTCCATCACGCCCAGTATGTCTTCCATGAGACCTCTGAAATCCTGCTTGCCTAGAGCACTGCATGACTGAGCCAATAGGCCGGTGCCACTGTAACAGCTTTCACTATAGAGTGACTGCGTTGTGTTTGTTTAAGGGGGGACTTGTCACTTTTTATGGTAAACTACCTAGTCTGGTCACAAACCTAGGCTGTCTCTCCATGTGGGCCAGGCATTCCTGACTCTGCAATGGCCGCCTCCCTGTCAGACATTACTATGATTGGTCATCACGGACACGTTATCGGTAGCGCTGCATTTCTGCTGACCTGGGGTGCTTGAAAGGGTACCAGGAGGTTTCAGGAATATCCTTGGGTACTCTGAAAGATAGCAAGGAAAAGGTCAATTTGCATCATTTGCTTCCACATAATTATGCGAAACTGTAGGAAACATTGACAATGATTATAAAAATTGCAAAGCTGGGTTTTCAAATTATTTTTGTGTGCAAAATGTGTCCTCAGGCAGATCACTGAGGATGCATTTTACACTAACAGAATGCGTTTGTGGTATAATTGTATCACAAAATGTGTGTAGTTATGAGGAGTGGATTAATGGCCTAATTTCAGGACTTTAATGTAATAAGCATAATGCAAAGCTCCAAATATTCCATGAAATATGCCAGAGTAATTTGAATTTCGTCCATTTGTAAAGATGAGTGCTAAAAAAATCCTCTGAGTTACTGTGTGCCTCAAGTGCTTATATCATCTTCTTTATTAAAGTTCAGCTCAGTCAGGTATTTAAATCTCAGTTCCAGCAGCTCCCCTAAGGTTCATCACTGCTCCAATCAGAGCTTTTCATTTCCTACTTCTCTTTCAAGTTAGGGCTGGAGAGCAGGCGACCAGACAGGTATGTGTAGTGACTGCAGCTGTCAGAAGGTTTGGGACAGTAAGAGACAGAACCTGGATTCACCCAAGACTCCAGTTTTATCCACAGTGCATGATGCCTTTCATCCATCTCACCTCCTGTTGACTATTTCCTGCCTCCGCACTAAGCATGGGCGGAAAATCCGTTACGCTCGCGGATTTTGCGGATTTTCGGGAAATCCGCAATCCGCGAGATTTGCGAATTTCCCGCAAAATCCGCAAATCCGCGAGCAGCGGATTTTGCTCGCGCTGCTCGCACTGTTTCGCGTGAGTTCGCGCCCCGCGAATAAGTGCAAAATTGCAGAAATACGATCTTAGCAAAACTGAAAGTAACTACTTACCAGGTTCAAAAGTTCAGGCACATCATTAGTAGCCATTTCCTGTAGTGCTTCCTGAGGGGCCCCTCCAGAGTTCAGTTGCCAGTTGAAACTATTATGTGACCCTGCTCTGAACCTCAGAATAGTTACACATATGCCACAAAGGTCCTGAATTACAGCTAAGGGAGACAAGCAGGAGCCAGGCTGGAAGTTAAAATCCATTAATCAGCCCCTAATTCATTATTGTCAGTTGGGGCAGGGCAGGTGTTGTAACTAATTTTGCAACAATGAAAGCACTTAGCAAGTGCAAAAGATCACTAATCAGGGCGCACTAAGGAAGCAGGTGCCAGCTAAAAAAATATTCTGTGACACATTAATCAGCCCCAAATTAATTCAGGTCACTTGAGGCAGGGAAGGTGTGCTTTGCTTTGCCGAAAATAATGTACACTGGACAACCAGAGGGTGTGGTGATGAAACAGAGGGTGGCATGGGTGGGCCAGAGGGTGGCATGAGTAGTCAGAGAGTGGCAGTGGTGACAGAGAGTGGCAGTGATGAAGAAGAGTGTCCCAAACAGGCTGGACACGTAGAAACAACAAGTTCGCAAAACTTGCGACCCGACAGGTAAGTTCGCAAATTGCGAAATTGTAAAAACCCTCGAAAACTGGCAGAAACACGGGCGAACACAAAAAAAAAAAAAATCCGCAAATTCGCGGGAATTCGCGGATTTTGCGGATTGCGAATCCGCAAATCCGCAAAATTCGCGGATTGCCAATCCGCAAAATCCGCTCATGCTTACTCCGCACCAGGCAGTGAGCCAGGCCTGCGGAGGTGATGGAAATATACCAAAAAGGGTCTGTTTCCCAGACCCTGTTTGTATCCAGGAGGCTCTGGCTGGCTGTGAGAGAGGGGTTCCTGAGATCATGGCTGCAGTCAGAAGAATCGCCATCCACCCGAGCTTCGTGGACCTTGACAAAGATCCTAGAAGTATAGTGGTAACCTAATGATTTAAGGCGCTATACATATGCACCCATGTATGTGGCACGAAAGCAGAGACGCATGCCCTTTATGCAGCTGAATCCACAAGTCATTGCCACAGATTTGGGGTGGGAATGGTGTTGCTCTTCCCGTAATTCTTGGCCCCAGGCACATCAGCCCAGGTGTTGGTCCAGAAAGTGTCTTAAGATAAATAAAAAGGGTATTTCCTTTTCGGAGACTCTCAAACATTGTTTACTGCCGGCCTGCATTATTCTCTGCTGGGGCTCTCAAGTCGATATCATTGATATGTCTTTGATCACAGGAATAAAAGGTTACAGAGAGCATCCTTACACCTGTGCTCACTCCCCATTTGCAGGGGCTTCCAGGGATACTCAGTGGGTTGTAGCATTGAAACAGCAAAAAGAAATATCAACAAAGGACAATTCGGCACTGGAATTGTTCTGTATGAGCTAAATAGATTGAAGGCTCATTTCTACATGTTTTGGAACACTAGTTTTGCAACTGTCTTCAAATCCAGAGTAGAGCCTGGAGCTGCTTGACAGGGGGCGAGGCTTTGTGCAAAAGGCGAGCTTTCCAGAGTCCTTAACAGCAAAAAAGATTGAAGTATTTTTTGAATCTGATTTTTTAATACAAAATCATTGAGCTAAATTCATACTAGTAACAGATAATACCTTTCTCTACTAGTACCAGTTGGCTATTGACCGAAGGTGTCCAGAGTAGGCCCCAGAGGGTCAAGGCCATGCCAGATATTCATGAAGTATGAAAATGAGCTCATTTTAGATTAGCTCACATCCTTCAACACAGCTAAGCATCAGTGCTGAGCACATTATGAACTCTCACTGGATTCCCTGAACTTGTATTGCAATGGTTTTCTTCACCTCGTTCAGATGGAACTCTCAGGGTCTGAACAACAGCCATCAATCTGTGGAGCACTTCAAGCTTCCATCTTCAGTGACCTTTATCCTCTACATGGCACATCTGTGAGTACTACTGAGTCACAATCCTTCAAAACTGGCACAATGCTGGCGTCTGTATTTAAATCACCGCCATAATATTAACTGGTCATCCATCCACCCATCCTCCCATCCACCCATCCATCCAACCACCCATCCATCCAACCACCCACCCATCCATCCACCCATCCATCCATCCACCCATCCATCCATCCACCCACCCATCCACCCATCCATCCAACCCATCCATCCATCCATCCATTCATCCATCCACCCATCCATACCATCCATTCATCCATCCATCCATCCATCCACCCACCCCCCACCCATCCATCCATTCAACCCATCCATCCATCCATCCACCCATCCATCCACCCATCCATCCAACCTATCAATCCATCCATCCATCCATCCACCCACCCACCCATCCATCCATCGATCCATTCACCCAGCCATCCATTCACCCACCCACCCACCCATCCATCCATCCATCCATCCATCCATCCATCCATCCATCCACCCATCAATCCATCAATCCATCCATCCATCCACCCACCCACCCACCCACCCATTCATCCATCCATCCATCCATCCATCCACCCACCCATCCATCCATCCATCCATCCATTCATCCATTCATCCATCAACCCATCCATCCATCCAGTTTCGGATATCTACCACCTACCTACAACTGAACCTTAGGAGGAACAAAACCAATGTCATCACCAACAGCCCTAAACAACTCCCAGAAAAGTTAGTCATTCACCCCCAGCTCACCCCAACATGAAATTCATTGAGTTCATTATAGACCAGTGCTTTAAGGCCTGCTTCTGACTCACAAAAAGCATGCCAAGCGGCACTAACCATAAAGTCAATAAAACCGCCTGGTAATTAAATGCCCTTAGTTCCATAAGTACCACCTATCACTGGCATCCTCTACAAGGGTGTTTATAAAATATTGGCCCTGCTGGTAGGCATGCATAAGGGTCTTGGTAAAAATGTGTTCACCTAATCAGTCTATTTTATTGACCTATAAAACCATAACAGATGGCACAGCAAATACACCTGAGGCGTGGAAGTGAAATGCTGTGTGGGCTTGTGTGCACATTTACATAAACAAATCATATGATACACATATATCTGCCACAAGCATCATTGCACTCTGGCCAGGGTATTGTTTAAATGCACTGAAGTGACACATACCAGGGAAAAGTTCCTATATCATTTGAAAAAAACTATTTTTACATATTGATAAATCATTCCTAAATTGTGCCTTGTAAGCCCATAGTGCAGGGTGCTAATATATACAAATAGGGCACACTACATATTAGGGTTAGTGTGCAATCAGTGTAAAAAACACAACTACAGATTTTACTGTGTAGACTTTGCTAGACATCCCATGAACTTAAATAGAAAAGTAGATTTTTAAAAGTGCACTTTTTTCTGCTACCCCAATTTTGACACTCAGCCTATCCAGAACTGGAATATCTCTGGGTGGGGGAGTCAACACCCCTGGCTCAGAGCACAATAGCCTGCCTCTGATGCCAGGAAGAGCAGATGGGTGTTCACTGATTTCAGAAAGTGCAGAGGGCCACTGGGCAAAAGGGAGCTATTGGGCCCTGCCATGGGGTTGAGATATTTTACTCCTGATGTCCCGGGGCCTGATCTACTATGGATTCAGAGCAACTGCGCCAAGTACCCCCTCAGCACATGCCCCTCAGTGGTAGTGCAGGTCGAGCAGTCCAAGGCTTCTCTGTGGGAGGTACAGTGTGAGTGGTGGGTGAATGGAGGCTCACAACTCAAAATACATTTTTACGGTTCTTACTGTGCTTCAGTGGCGATGCCATGAGCAGCGCCGTGATGCGATGAAGATCCAGTGCAATGAAACAAAATGACGTCTTCATCTTCTGGTGATGCTACAGCGTCTGCTGTGACGTCGACACTCTTCTATGGAGATGCGAGGTGCTTCCGGTGATGCGATCGCGACAGTGGCAGTGGCGGCATGCTTCTCTGGTGATGCGACGACAACGCCTGCGGTGGCGACAAGCTTCTTCGTCTTGAGTCACACTTCCAGCTCCCAGCGACACGCAGTCTCTCAGAAGGCCCAGCTCAATAGCAGGCACTTCAATTCCCAGCAAGAGAAGGCAGGGGAGCTGGTTGGTGAAGTCTGTTGTCCCTGAGACTTCAGCAGGAAGCAAGCTCTATCTCAAGCCCTTCGAGATCCTTTACTAGTGGATTTGAAAGTAGCACAAACTCCTTGCTCCTTTCTTTAGCAGTCAGGCAACCATTGCAGGCCAATCCCCCAAACAGCATTCAGCTTAGGGATAGTCTCCTCCTCAGTTTCTCGGGTTCCTCTCCTCAGCAAAGCAAAGGGAACAGATAGGCTTGCAATAGTGAAACTGGAAATACACCAGGGCATGTCCTACCTTTTACCTACAATGCACCCTGCCCATGGGCCTACCATACCAATATGCAGAAAAGGGAAGGTTTAGGGACTGGGGAGTGGGTGCTTTTGCACAGTCAACATGGCAGTACCAGACTGCGCACAGGCTCTGCAATGGCAGAAATGTGCTACAAGCCCACCTGCAGCATTTGATTTACCAGCCCAGGGCACCCGCAGTGCACTGTACTAGGGTCTCACAGTAAATCAAATAAGCCAATCATGGAGTCACTAATCCATACATCAATTTACAATAGGGAGAGCATATGCACTTTAGCACTAATCAGCAGTGGTAAAGTGCCAAGAGTCATAAAACCAACAAAAACAGGTCAGACAAAATACAGGATGAAGGCAAAAATGTCAGGATAACCTGCAAAAAGGGCCAAGTCCAACAATTGTACTATATAAATATCACATACTTAAAATGGCTTAGCTAGGAAATGGTGATGGGAGCTAAAAAATCCATCAGCTCAATAGTATTCATGGTGACTGTTTTTTACTGCCCACTAGGAAGCGATATTGGCTTATATGCTCCCTATCATGATGCTTGATAGGGAGTTTTCTCCCTATTATTTCTTTTCTAC
Organism: Lissotriton vulgaris; assembly: GCF_964263255.1. Classification (NCBI taxonomy): domain Eukaryota; kingdom Metazoa; phylum Chordata; class Amphibia; order Caudata; family Salamandridae; genus Lissotriton; species Lissotriton vulgaris. Next base: position 1,865,864,350 of record NC_141694.1, read on the forward strand.
AGAGTTTTTAGGATCTGGCTCAAATAGAGGCCACAGACTGGGGCTGTGTGCTTGGAAGGAGGAAGTTTGTGCTAACAGAGGCTGTTATAATTGATTTGGCACTGAAGGCGGCACCACTTTTGGAATTTGGCAAAATCCAGTCTCACACTCTGTTCCAGATTCACTTTTAAGGCTCATAAATGATAAACAAAAGCAAGTCTTGAAACTGGAGTGATGGAACATCTAGACGGCAGTCTGTATGTTGGGGGTGTTTTAGACTCTTATAGTCATGCATTTTGCTCTAACAAGTAAGGCTGTGGTGTGGTCCGGCACAGAACAACTGGTCTAGATATGCAAATTAAGCCTCCCTGATGGATATAAGGACTGCACTGAGGTACACCTTTTGCTTGAATTGTAACTAAGTATACAAGTTGGCCTTTCTTGAAAGGTGGGATGATTTTAAGGATGGTGGTCTTTCCTTTTTGGGAATAAACGGAACATGGTCACGAAGTGTCCACATCTTGTGAAGCTGGAGTATATGTTATAAGCACCACTTAGCCCTTTGAGGCCTAGCTCTGAGTGAATGTTCCATACGCAAAGGTGGACAAAAAGCAGAAATCATGATTACAATGAGTTGTTCCATGTTTATGTGGAAATGTATGTATGAATAAGTTCAAAGCATTACATCTCAATTCAGAACTTTATAAATGTAAATCACTATAGAAGGATGATGGCAAAATATATGCTTTTTTTTAAATGTAATGTTGTGCCACTTAATATAGGCTCAGTTTGGTAAGGTGTGAGTACTCGTATGTTTTTCTGTCCAATTTCAAGCTCTCTAGAGTGTTATTCATTATTCAGAACAAAGGCCAAGTGTTGTTTATGGTCATGATCCAATAATTACATTTTCAGTGTACGGGTAGTTTTTGCCAATACATGTTATACACTACAAACAATAAGGGGCATATTCACAAGAAAATGTTGGAGCACGGAGCTGTGCCAAATACGGCAGCTCCACGCTCTGACATTTTCAAAACGTGTCCCCTAGTGCTATTGCAAAAAAAAAGCTGCCTAGCACCAGCACAGGGACGTTTGTTTATGTGCAGGAAGGGACACCTTCCTGCATATAAACAATAAATAATGGCGGTGTGCCCCTCCTTGGTGTGCTGCATGCTGCAGAATGCAGCATACACGGAAAGAACAAAAAATTAAGAGAAATTCATAATTTCTTCTTTTTGGCCATTCTAATGCCTGGTATTTCATGGTGTTCGATTTTGGCGCTGCCTCATGCTTGCAAATCAGGGGCAGCGTCAAAAAGCTATGGTGTTGCGGTGGAACGCCCACAGCAACACCCATTGCACGCCCCTCTGCCACAGAGGACTGCAAGAGAAAGGGGCATATTTACAGGCAAAGTGGCTTAGTGCCACCTTGTAAATATGGAAAATGGCATTGCACCACTGGAGCAGCTAAAACAAGTGACTCTCTGGTAGGGCTGAGGCTTGTATATATGCCCCTATGCATCTAGTCCCTCAAACTAGCAGGCATTATGTTGATCCATGTTTTATATTTATTTCCAATGCATTTTATATAGAACAGGATGCTAATCAGATTGAGAATCTTGCAAAAAATACATTGTGTTAATACAATATTGAATGTTCACTTAATCGCACTGTAACCTAGAAATGGAAGTAGTGGTGCTACTTTCTGAAACATGTAATGATAAGCAGTATGATCCTTAGGAAGATTCATCCAGCTGTTCCAGGCAGCAGAATACACCTTCAACTCATAGGTTCACAGGAAATGAAACAATAGGATAATAGCAGGATAATAGACGTAGCCTGGCAGACACCATAAGACCCTGGCCATAGCCAGGGGCGGGATCAGCAGGGCCCAGACAGTCTATATTTTTGTGTGCTCCACCTAGGGCCGGATTGGGAACCAAAACCGGCCCGGAAAAGTGCTCGGCCGGCCCCCAGTAGTGGGGGTGGGGAGGAGGAGTGCGTCCCGGCCTGGCGAGAAGGGGTTGGAGCCTTAGTCTTGCATGTGGCATATGCCATGACATATGCCACAGTATGCCACATTTTGTGTCTATGTTGTTTGAAGTATAATTGTGTTATAAACCCCCTTAAGTGCTAGTGGAATATTTTTAAGATATATGTTCCATCTAGATTAAATAAAAAAACATAATTTTAAAATCGATTTTCCCCAGCTGGGGTTTGAACTCTTGTCAAAAAAACACTCATAGACCCTGTGAACTGCCCCTGCACCATCTGTTCTGCATAGATTTTCTCAGCCCAAAGCCTTTGTGTCTTTCAAAACGGGGTATGTCCCTTTTCTGTTTCCATGCTGATTTTCTTACAGCCTGCCACAAATCTACACTTGATTTTCGTTATTTATAAACAAAGACTCCTTCCTTCCTCCCATTCCGGCACTTGGCCCGTACATTTAGTTTTCTTACACAACCATTCCCAAAGTCACATTCCACAAATTAAGGGATTTATTTCATAGCAAACCTGCCCCCGCCCTTCCACGTTCCAGTGCATGTCACAAATCTCTGACATGCACTGGCTTGACTATAAAGGACACACATCTCACAGACACTGCTAGGGGTGATTTACAAAAGGTAATCTTTCATTTGGGTAAAATAGAAAAAAAATGTAAACAAATATAAATATCGATTTTCCCCAGCTGGGGTTTGAGCCATTGTCAAAAACACTCATAGACCCTGTGAACTCCCCCTGTACCATCTGTTCTGCATAGTTTTTCTCAGCCCAAAGCCTTTGTTTCTTTCAAAAAGGGTGATGTCCCTTTTCTGTTTCTATGCTCGTTTTCTTACAGCATGCCACAAATCTACACTTGATTTTCGTTATTTATAAACAAAGACCCCTTCCTTCCTCCCATTCTGGTACTTTGCCCATGCATTTAGTTTTCTTACACAACCATTCCCAAAGTCTCATTCCACAAATTAAGGGATTTATTTCATAGCAAACCTGCCCCCCCTTCCATGTGCCAGTGCATGTCACAAATCTCTGACATGCACTGGCTTGACTATAAAGGACACACATCTCACAGACACTGCTAGGGGTGATTTACAAAAGGTAATCTTTCATTTGGGTAAAATAGAAAAAAAATGTAAACAAATATAAATATCGATTTTCCCCAGCTGGGGTTTGAGCCATTGTCATAAACACTCATAGACCCTGTGAACTCCCCCTGTACCATCTGTTCTGCATAGTTTTTCTCAGCCCAAAGCCTTTGTGTCTTTCAAAAAGGGTGATGTCCCTTTTCTGTTTCTATGTTGGTTTTCTTACAGCATGCCACAAATCTACACTTGATTTTCGTTATTTATAAACAAAGAGCCCTTCCTTCCTCCCATACTGGCACTTGGCCCATGCATTTAGTTTTCTTACACAATCATCCCCAAATTCTCATTCCACTAAATAAGTGATTTCTTTCACAGCAAACATGTCCCCCACTTCGACATGCCACACAGCATGCCATCAATGCCTGACATTCACTATGACTAAGGAGGCCATAGTTCTCCCAGATACTGCTGGGGGGTGATTTACAAAGCCACAGCTTTCATTTGTGGAATTTAGAAAATAAATAAAAAAATAAATAAAAAATCCATCCCCAGCTGGGGAAAATCTTTTTTTTTTCAATGTATTTATTTATTTATTTTATATTGTTTTTCCTTTTTTAAAGAATTTATTTATTTTAGCAGAGTGAAAGATAGTCATTTGGAAATCTTCAACTGATAATAATAAAAGACCATGTAAAAAATCAGTGGCATATGTCACATCAGCTGTGGCATATGCCACATGACAGAGTGGCACGTGTCACATGCCAGGAATGGGCTACAACCCTTACTGCTCACGCATTCACCCTCAAATTGTCATAATCGTATATTTTCAAAGGTTGTACAAGGCAGCCAGTCTCGGAGCACCGCGGCAGCTCAGCAGGCTGCCGCCATGTTTTCCCCCTGTATGTCTTAACATTGCTATAAGGTATATCAGGAGAAGACCTCATGTTTATATCAAAGCCAGTCAGCTTTGATTTCCAAAATAATATACATTGGAAAAGGCAATATTGAACTGTAATGACCTATTCATTTATTTATTTATTGACCTACCTTTGATGAGGCTTTCAAAGTGCTTTACTCTGGGCAGCACGCTGCTTCGGAACATACTACTTAGTCCAGTGTTGGCTATTGTTAGTAATTGGTATCAGTTGCGTGTGCTCAAGAGGACCCTTTCATGCATTTGCTTCAGGTTCTTTGTGGTAGATTACATTTATAGGAGGTAGGGGTGATCACTACTTGGGGTAGAGATGTGAGTTCATGCAGATGGCTGGTGGCATAATAGATGAGATAGAGGCAATGGGCATGCCTCATGACATCTTGTCCCTACTGGATGCGAATGGGCCTCTACTCTTTTTTCTTTATATTTAAATACGTGGTTTGACTCTCTCTCCGAGTGACCAGCAGTGCCCAGCAGTTTTTTCTACAATAGCTAACACCAGGACCTTGATATGTTGTTTGCAGATGGCACTCTTTTAGTTTCAAAAACTCTGAATGGTCTAAAAACGTTTCTTAAGAAATTTAGTACTTTTTGACTGGATCATGGCCTAGCTATTAACGTAGCAAAAGCTAAATATATGGTATGTAGCAACCACAAAAAGGTCACGGGTAACCTGATGCTAGGGGACAAGACCCGTGAGAAGGTCATTCGTTTGAATATTTACAAATTAAACTTTCGTCCAATATGTCATGGTCCCCACACATTAATAGGGCCTGCTTGAAGCATAAGCAGACCAAGGTGCCAATTTAAAAGAAGACTGGGCATCCTTCAGGAAGCCTTAGTACCGGCTCTACAGGTGAACAAGGCCGAGGCTATTGGTGCTGCGCTATATGGCGCTGAGTTGTCGGGCTTTGGCGACGGCTCCATGCTAGAGCGGTCAGAGAATATCTTTAAAGAGCATAGGTCTCCCTCCCGCCTTGTACTCCATTGTATCCCTTATTCCTGGATATGGGTGTCAAAAGGAAGCCTTCAAGGCACCCTTACACCCTGTGTTGTTCTGGCGCAGTCTATGGGCCACCCCAGAGTTTGCACATTATGTCGTTAACTTACAGAAAGGGAGATAGATTCCACAAAATACCTTTGTTGAGCTCAATTGAAAATCTGTTGATTTCTTTAGGTTGTGGTGACTTTTGGCACCATCCTGCTGCAGACCCAACCCTTTCCAAGGGGGACTGCAACAACAGCACTGGGCATTCATATTACAGAGGGATGAGCAAAGATCTGCAGCCACAACACTGACGGGGGACTTTTTGTATTTTAACGCGGTTCATGGTTTACAGAAGTACTGGGCCCTGATCACGGTCCTGTTAGATAGAAAGTTATACCACCAATTCAGAATAGAGATGCTCCGCTTGAAGTCATTCTCTGCAAAATGGCCGGGATCTGACCCTGTATATTGCCCCTTCTGTACTGATCAAATGGAGTCTGTGCCAGATGTGTTGTGTGCATGCCCAGTTTACTCCCAGCTCATTCAGCTTAACTGGCAACTATGTGTGGACAACTTGGCACTTTTAGTCACTGTACTGCTCTGAGGGTATTAAAAATGGATCCTCCCACACTGTATGCCTGTGCAGTAGCAAAAGTCGTGGGTCTGATGTGGGCGAAAAGAAGAACGGTTATCAAATGACCATGTCTTGCCACTGATTTTACAATTGTGATTACTCTAGTGCTTGGTTTTATAATTTTTAAAACTCCAGCTACTTTTAAAGGTGTGAGTAATGTTTTGTATAATTTAAGGTTTTAATATGAGCTTAGGCTGCTACCAGTGACACTTCCTCACTAATAATGCTCTGCATTTCATAATTTGTTTATCCATTGTACTTTAATGACAACCTTTAGGGCTTTGCTGAAGTAAAGTGATATTTGACGTTGAATATGTAATGTTACACTGCAAGGGTATGACTTTCAAAGAAGGAGAAGTTGCAATGTTTGGAATGAGCTCTGGGCAATTTGCAGAAATACAACAAACAGAGATTAGTGCAAACATGTGTGTGACTTAGAGTAGCTTGTGTTCACAGAGAGGAGGCATGCAGGAAAGGGAAGGAAAGGAGAGTGTCATTTGAAGGAAAACTGCAGGCAACCATCAAAAGATTAATGTAAAGTGTTGTGTTTAATGTAGGGTTTTAGGAATAGATGCCCAAATGTGGGTATCCAAATACCGGTCGGAAACAGCCGAAAATACCGATTTTCGGCCGTTTCCAACCGGTATTTGGATATTGAGATGGAGGAGCATGTTAAATTACAGAATCGGTAATTTTACCGAATTTGTAATGTTTCCGATTTGGAAAAATACCGAATTGGTAAAATTACCGATTCTGTAATTCCACATGTAGGTAGCACTGTAATCAGTGCTACAAGGGTTTAAGAATTCGTTATTTACCACCAACTAGAAGTTGGTGGTAAATAATGAAAACCCTTCAAAAAGCATTTTTTTTGCTTTAAAAAACGTGCCATGTTGCAGACATACATGCCCTACGGGCATGTATCAGTCAACAAAGGGAGAGAAAGGGTTCAAGGGCACTCTTAGTCCCCAGTCAATAGGTAAATAAACAAAAGAAGAGTGTCCGTCTGTGTGACAATAAAGAAGTGAATATAGCACGTAAAGTATGAGGCCAGATGTAATTGGTCAAAGGACTGGACCAACTTTCAAGAAAAAATACTTGATTTTTTCAGGAAACCCTCACTCACCCTAGTGGTGACATGCTTCATCATCGGGTCCACTAGGGAGATCGAGTACCTCCCCAGTGTGCTGCGACGCCAGGAGACTGCGGAGCAGGTTTTGTGAGAGTGAAGAGTGAAAAAAGTTAAGTGTGATTAAAAATGTCTAAGGTTGTCCCAAAAAAATCATTTATTAGCTGGTCAACCCGACATCTTAAAATTAAATTGACTATGTGCAGGGAAACTAACCAAAAGAAATACAGGTGTTTCCCCTTTAGGGGAAGGTCAACATGTTTCTGCCCGTTAAGTGTGTGAATTTACAGGGCTTTCATCAGGACCAGTATGCGAGTGTTGCCTCAACAGGTGTGGGCGCGCTAAGGCCCACCCTGCCAAAGGCTGTGAAAGTTAAAAATAGCACTATGTGTAAAAATGGTGCGTTAAAAATACAAACCAAAAGGCTAGGGGATTTTCCTCTGTTGCGAGGAGCCTAGAAGTTTGTACATAAAGTGAACCACGCCCCATAGATTCAGGGGGGGGGTGGGAGCGACAATGGCACACCGCCCGCAACGCTCAGCACCCACTCGGCACCTAGCTGTCCCCCGCTGGATCTCGTGGATCACAGCAATTCCAATACCTGGTGGGGTAGTATGGGAGAAAACAGACTATGAGATATATGGTCCGGTCGAAATCCTGAAGTATCCTCATCAACTGAAGGTTTCCTTAAGTGACTTTGTAACACCTAGTACATTCTCTGATGATTGGGACTTTAACAGTATTAATGACATGATGTCTGATTTAGTAATGTCAGCTAGATTCACAGATCATGATTATTTACAAGGTTCATCTAGTTATGAGCAGTTATTCTGTTACACACACTATGGTGATCATTACTTGCATAAATCTGCACAGCCTAGAAATGTTTTTATGTATAATCAATGGGAACATTGTGCTACACCACCTAAAAGCAGTTCTAAAGCATTTTTTGAGAAATTCAAATACTTCTCAGGGTTTAACACCAGTGATGCAGAAACGTTTTACTACAAACTGTTAGATAAAACAGGAATGAAAACAATGCTGACAAATTCTAAATTGATATATTCAGAAGCATTTTATGACAAAATGATGACATTTGGTTTTGATTATTGGAAAAATAATATTGAAACGAAAACAATTTGGGGTACAAAGGATTGGCAGGTGCAAGGCATTGAAGCACTATTTAGAATCTGCATGATACCAGAACAAATGTTGTTTTTAAATGACACAATACACCAAACATCTTGTCTTGGCCTAGCTAAGATCAAAGACCTTAAAACACCGTCTATACCAAAGCCAATACCTGAAAATGCAACTGCAGATATTGAGTTAGACGTGTCACAAATTTTACATTTTAACAGAACACATCCTGATTGGAAAAAGTGGTTAATGTGGCCTACTGACACAAACAGCTGTCAAGATAGATTCCTGAATAAAACACAGGGGTTAAAAATGACCAGATTAGACTCAAGATACTCCCAGAGACAACATCCAGGGATAATAACAACATACAGAGTAGGGAAACTCTGCCTTGAATGGCTAACACAATCCACACTGGCTGAAATTAAGCAACACTTGTCTTTACTAAAAGATGGTGCTGATTTGCGCGATTTCATTCTTGGACCACGCAAACAGCGTCAAAAGCGTTTCATAGCGACCAGTATTATGCTGCTTACAACGAGGCTTGGAAAGTCAAACAAATTGAAACTGCTGAAAAAATACGAGAAATTGATTGTATTAATTTGGAGAAATCACTTTCTGTGGTAGACAATGGGTTAATGACTCTGTCTTCCAGAATATATTCGTTGGACAATATTGTATCATCTGCCTTTGATGTGATAGACAGAGACTTGCTAATGTTACAACATGGCCAATCTCAATTACGTTCTATTATAGAATTAGGCTGGACGCTGCAAAATCTTCATTCAGGCTATGTGCCTTGGCGTTTAATCAACACAACGTCATTATTTTCCATTTTTAACCTTACTGATAAACAGATCAGTTTGGCACAGAAAGGAGCAGACTATACAATCCTGAGCATCGAAAAACTCGAGAGATTACCCTTGACAATGTCAGAGAGTCCTGTCATTGAATGGATAATACACGGAATTATCACCATTCCGATAACAACTTTCCGATTTAAAAAGTGCCTTGAGTACATACCTGCTGGCCAGTATGAACAATTGGGTAAAGGATATGTAAAATCTGAATGGAAATTACCATACACACATTCTTGCTATAGTGACAGCGACAAAAATGTATTTCTTAGTGGTGACAACTGTAAACATTCACTAAGCGGTATACTTTTGTGTCAGGGTATTAATTTACACGGAGCATGTGATGGAAATTCTAACAACCTTTCATGCCACCAGCTAGTCACACCTGCAACTCAGATAGAGCCCTTCTTTATGCAACTTTCAAACGGGAGTTACATTCTTAGAACGGATCACAGATGTTGTGGCCTCGTGCCAGGGAAAAGTTATCTAGTAAAAGTAACATCCATGGTCAAATGCTGTATGCAAGCATTGTTTCCGAGTAGGCCTGCAGACACAGTGGCTCCCATCTGGCCTCGTCTGAATCTCTATTCTATACGAATTGATACATTAAGCAAAATGAAATCTGTACTTTTACAGACAACAGTGCCTATAACGTCATCAAAAGAGACGTATGATCTTCTAGTTGCAAGGACAGCTACTGAAGTTCATGACCTTTTATCAACAAATTGCCCCGTGCATTTCGTAGAAATGTTGAGCCAACTCCTTAACATGTCTAGTGCCACAAGCATCCCAGGCATATTTAAGACAGTCTTTAAGGGACTGCTAACACCCTTCCAGGCAATTTTGGGAATCGTTCCTAATTTTGTACACTCTGTTTTTGGCGGAATACCATTATTTTTGGGACTTGTAGCAGGGATTTTATTTTTGACCCTCCTGCTTCGTTATGGCAAGCCGAAACTCAGACATAGCTCCCATGGGAATGGAAGAGACAATCCTAGCAATGCGCTACCGGGACAGGATAACTAACGTCCTTGGATTGGCCAGGCTGAGAGATCTAAACATGACCTGGTTCCTTTCATTCAGACCTATATTGCAGAAATGTATCTTACCGGTACTACGATGTATGCTATGCGGAGATGAGTGCGTGTTGGACATCTGTCTTTCACTTCCATCAGCAGTACCAATGGACGTCGATACTTTGCTCAGTCCAATAACGGCTCACGCATTGTGTTGTCCCCAGCGGCTACCAATCCTGATGACGGCATTTGTTGAGACTCCTGTGCTACGACTAGGTGGTAACAGTGGAGCAAGCGACAAAAGCAGCATCACCCAGGTACGACCTTCTGTGAGCATTGCTGCTCCTGACTACGATGACAGCAATCATTCTCACACCTGCCAAGTTACAACGCTATCGAATTTGGTTGAACGGACACCTGATTTTGTACACCAATTCTTTGAAAGCCTGTCTGATACGATGTTCTCACCCGTACAGAAACAATAACTTTGGAGAAGCTTTCCGACTCACAGCGTTCCCATGAACTCTGAATTCGGCCTTCAGTTTTGATCAACAAAAACTGCAAAAAGCTGTGGAACTCTATTTCCCCATCAAGCAATAATTCTTTTGAATTGGACATTTTTAATATTCACCCTTTTTTTTGGCACGAACAATTCTTTGCTTAACGTAAAAACTATTCTTAGAGAACAGAAGCTTCACACTTCTATTTCTAAACACATCTAGAGACATAACAACATTACATCAGCCTCTAGCACATGTTATTACAATGCATTTATATGTGATGATTTATCTCGCCCTTCTTCTGTCAGAGATACTTCATGTGTAATTCTTTTTGCATAATCGTTCATTGATTTCATATGCAATAATTTTTTGAATGATTTCTATGCTTCAAAAAACGTACAGTACCTAAATTTCATGTATTACAAATACGCCTATTTCAAATGCATATATGTATTTTGGGGTGGGCAATGTTACACATGCATCTAATTGCTCTAGTTTTAGTAATTTGATGGACATGAATACGTGGAGTGGGTGTTGCGTGTTTATCTAGGTTCCTGATCGATACTGTGACCTTATGCCCCTATTCGGCTATAAATCCATTTATTCCCTATATTGGCATAACCGTTCAAGTGCGATTTTCAGAAAGTCATCTCTGGCCTCACACGAACAGAGCCACATTCCAGCATAGTTCTCTGCCACTTCCTTTGCAACCAATTAGTGCAATGACAGAGCAGAAGTCACTATCTGATATTCCTGGATTAACACTCCGAGTTCTTCAACAAGATAAAAACTCAGCAAACCTGGAAATCCCCGCTTGCTGTGTTTTGATTAGTAATGGAACTCTAATGAGCAACTGATAGCTATCACTTCCTAGTGACATCTTTAATTGACGTCTTATGTCCAGCAAACTTGCGTCAAACCCGGCACCTGTCAGGTATAAATATTACCAACGTTGCCTTAAGCAATGAGCTACTGTTGCTGTTGCTAGCTGTCTGCAAGACCCCGTGTTGGTGAATCTAGCACCCTGTCGCTGCAGCCTGCTGTCCCTGTGGTGGTGAAGCTATTGATACCATTATCGCTGCTAAAGCGTGAACGATGGTGCAGTACGCTTAGGAGCTGAACAGCCGTCCCTCTGCGAAGACATCCAGCAGATTCCAGCTGCCCGCGGACGCTGTCGCCCCTCCTTCCTCGACGCGCTGAAGAAGAGCCGCTGCCTTTCTCCTGCAGAGAAATCCAGCTCTGGCGTTTCCGGTCTGCCCTCGCGGGTGACTGGGATATCGAGAGTGACCCCTGAAGGAGATACCAAACCTCCATCATTCTATTCAGAGGTATGGTGTTGACTAAACCCTTAGATGAGAATTCTTGAAGCAAACCTTGGCAAAACCAACTTAACTTAAAGCTACTTACTTACTCCCCTTCCACGTGTTAGGCTTAGGTCAGGCACACTGGGGTAGGCGTAGTTAGAAGCACCAGTTGAGTATGTTAGCCTAATGTATATATGAATGTATATATGTTTTATTACTTTTAAACCATTGTATGGCTAAGAAACCATATCAATGCTTTTACAGTTCTATTTCGCAATACTTATCTTACTGTACGTACTTTTTATATTAACAAGTCTTGCAATTGTGGCAATACATTTCTCTTGTACGAGAAGAAAGACTGTTCAATAAATGTTAACCCTTTATTGACAAACGCCCGTCTCTCTATTCTCTACATCTCGTGAAAGTAAACTGCACTAAAACTGACTGAGTGAAATACATGTCTATTGTTTCACACGACCCTAGAGATTGACTCTTGATCTGAGGAGCAAAGTTGTCATGTTGCACGGTTGTTGTAAAACTGAATCCCTTCTTGTCTGTGCCAGGGAAGCTGATCACTTCCCATGCAGAGAAGAAAGTTTCCAGTGACCTCTGAGCTAGTTGGTAACACACCCAATTAAGTTTAGCATAGTCAGTGGAGGCCTGGAATATCTGCAGTTCCACGTCGATACTACTGTTTATGTTATTCCAATGCGCAGGGCCTAGTGGGAAACTAGGAACTACACTACACCTCCTTTTTGTTTCACCTCCTGTTTTTCTTCCCTTTTCCGGTCCTAGGCAATGTCAATAAAGCAAACAATATACACAGTATCTATAACATTAAGAAAACGAAGGAAGACAGAAAAAATATATATTTAAAGTTGTTACCATTTTATTAATTTCTTCTCATATTATCTAACCAAATGATATTTATACAAAACTAGGAACTAATTTGAAACAGGATCTGTAAGTGATTGGCTACTTATTTTCTATCTCATTGTTTCTTGACCATATAATGTTACAGGCATTAACTATCTAATAGGCCTCTTTCATTAAGGTTCATTTTTGAGCACTCAGATATAGCAGCATAGATAAATATAAAAACAGAGGTGATGACATTCGGAAAACTGGAACCAATCTGGTCCCCCCAATGGTGGCCACCCGAGATGGGAGCTCCACCTGAACCTGTCACTAAGGTTCGTAACCTTGGAGTCGTATTCGACAATAAAATGACTTTCCATCAACATGTCAACTCCGTGGTCTCCTCGTCCTTTTTCATCCTGAAAAAGATCAAAAAACTGATACCGTACCTCCCCTCGTCAGCTTCAAAACCCTAACCAGCACTTTGGTCTTTTCTAGAACAGATTACTGCAATGCCCTTCTTCTAAATACCCAGGAAAAAGTCCTTAACAGATTGCAGCTAGTCCAAAATGCCTCCGCCAGAATCTTACTAAGCATTCCCAAGTTCACATCCATTTCCCCTTACATTCGACAGCTGCACTGGCTCCCAGTCAGGAGCCGGATAAAGTTTAAGGCGCTGTGCATTGCATACAAAGCCATCAATAACTCAGGCCCACAGTTTCTTAAAAATGCCCTCCGTCCGCTTGAACACTCAAGAACACTACGTTCGTCTTCAGCTCATCTGCTTAAAGTCCCACGTACAAAAAGGGCCAATTGGGGTGACAGATGTTTCTCGATCTCCACAGCCAAACTTTGGAACACACTACCCCTCCACATCAAAACCGCCCCAACGCTCATCAGCTTCAGGAAAAAACTAAAAACCTGTTTTTTTTCATTATAATTTCTGCCACAGTGATGGTTCTGTATTCTGAGCGCCGAGACACCCCCGGGTAGTTGCGCGCTATAAAAATCGCATAAACATAAACATAAACATAAAATTGTAATGTGTGATACATAGGAAGACCGTCAGATTATGTACGTAAATTGTTGCTACTGATACACATTGTGTTTTTTAAGATATATGTAAAAAGAGATACGAATTGTTTAAATAGATGTTTTTCTTGAGAAAACATGTCAAGATACGGTTGACCCTATATGAAATCTGAGTATGTTCTCTTTTTTCTTTTTAGATAATTGTGTGGCTTCCTGAAGAAGGCGTTGTATACGCAAAATGCCCGTCGAGTTAATAAAGATATTGCCACTTTTTAACCGTTTATTTATACATATTGATTAAATGTGATGTGTTTCATATTGTGTTTCATTTTTAAAATGTTTTGTATAAATATCATTTGTTTAGATAATATGAGAAAAAATTATTAAAATGGTAACAACTTTGAATATATTTTTTCTGTCTTCCTTAGTTTTCTTAACGTTATAGATGCTGTGTATATTGTTTGCTTAATTGACTTTGCCTAGGAGTTTCTGTCACTACCTTTTAAGTCCCTGTCCTAGGAATTAAACTATCCATTGTTCAGGGGGGTCCTTGTTTTTTCTCATTTTTTTTCTTGTTCCCTTTTCCTTCACTTCCGTTGAGAAGTGTATCTATGATAGTTCACCCGATTTTGTCTTATGCTGTAGATATTGGTTTGTGTTACAGTAAGAAAGAAAGGTGCCTATCCGAACTAGTCAATGACTACCACACGAGTACCCTACCCTTTTCTTTATGAAATAGTCACCTGGTGTTTCAAGTGCACGAGATAAGGAGTTTTGTTTCGTGTTTATTATTTTATTATTATTTTACCAATGCCTTCTTGTCACTGTCTCTTTTTGTCCTTAGCGCCACTGTCCCTGAACAATGTATGTTTGAACAGCGCATACTCAACCCTTGCAGCCATGTCAATAATCCACTTGAATCCTGAACACTTGCCAACAAGTATTTGGCAATTGCCTTTCATTTTCCCTGGTTGTCTCCCATATTTCAATCATCTCTCTACAGCTGCAGTGGTGCCAGGGGTTACACTCCATGCCTTACGGTATACAATCAAGCTGGAATCTCCAAATTCAGCTTACCCATGCCTACGCACCGATTATACTGGAATGTTTACATTCACTTCTCCAGGGCATCACAGCCCATTTCCAATTTACCTTGCTTGAAGCCATCGGCTGGGGATATGCGGCATACACTGCCCCCATTGTACTACCACTAGCCGAGTACACACACACATGCACAATACCGATTGATGGCAGATTTTCATGTGAGTTATTTATTGCATGGTAAACGGCTGACAATTGTCTATTGAACACATCTGATTCCTTTTCTACATATACTTCAATATGCAATAGCTACATTCCATTCATTCCAGTTGTTCGAGATGTCATAAGTGATGTCATCAGTGATGTCACGGACCATGCCATGAGTAATGTAATGTGTGAATTCATCAACAGTGCATTGCAGGGGTGGCAGTTATAGTAAGCTCAGCTAACTATAACAGCTGAATTTCACAGGTTTTGTATGAGTGAAATGTCAGTCTAACTATAACGTTCCTGTAACCTGTGTTTTTTTCTGTGAATTTATAAGGTTTTTTAATTGCTAATTCCTAACTATAACATCCCTAAATTAGTGGCAAAGAAATAGAATTCTAGTATCCAGGAAGTAATGACGCACAGCTAGTTCACATGAGTGTATGGAAACAAAGTATAGTGTGGTGCAACCTGGGAAGGGGAAACCCTAGTAACCCCTTAATGTGGAATGGGAGACCCTGTCACATGCACTATGAAGACTATCCCGAGCACACACACAGATTGAGATTAGACAATGCAGTTAGTGAAAGAACAACAAAATGGTTTCAATCCAACAATGGTGTCTTGTATTTTCTTTTAATTGGTAGTTCTACACAATGCAGCCAGCCGACACATGTTTCATCAGAGATAAAGTTATCTCTGAATCTTCAGGACTGTGTGGCGCATTCAAGCTCTGTGTAATCCCACAGCCGGTGATACTTCCAACCTGGTGGGGTCTAAGTACATCAGAGGAGTAGCTCATAAAATGAGTACCGTTTGCTGGATCAGGCCGATGATGGCAGGGAACATGAGAGCAGAGAAGGAGCACATCCAAGTCGAGGATGCTCACTTGTCTAGTGAGGTAGAAGCTACGGTAACCTAACTAGTACTTAAATGGTCCATAACGCCAGTACGATCACACCAAAGAGCCAATATCAATGAAAAGATTAGGACCTAATAATGGTAATTGGGTCCAAATAGTGCAGCACAGTAGCAAGGCGGAACATGGGTATTGTGTGCGTAAATTGATCAGAAGTGAGGCGATCTTGTCCTGGCGGCTCCACCTCAATCCATGGAGTCAAACCATTTTGATGTTCTTTCACTAATTGCATTGTCTAATCTCAATCTATGTGTGTGCTCGGGATAGTCTTCATATAACATCCCTGAAACCTGTGATTTTTGCAGCGAATTCCCAAGGTTTTTTAAATGCTAATTCCTAACTATAACGTCCCTCAAACGTGTTTTTTGCAGTGAATTTCTAAAGTTTTCAAATACTAATTCCCAAGTGGAGAGGTGTGGCTCACTGGTTAGAGGCGGCAGACCTGTAAGCAGAGAACGGCCCGGGACCAGGGTTCAATTCCCGACGCGGCAGGGTCGTGGACCAGGGGTCAACGGACTCGATAATTCTCACCTCAGTGCCTACTCTAACCAGGGAACACACTCGGTAACTCTGGGCATTAAGCTTGCCTCATCTCTACAACGGCCCCCCACAGACGCCGGGGATGCCTGGTTTCACCCTGGAGATACCCAGAAAGGGACCATCTCACAGGGAAAACCAGGACGGGTTCCCCAGTGGTCTACAGCGCCAGGACACTCGGGTAGAGTAACAGTGCGCTTTACAAGAATCCCACATTTTTACATTTACTTTAACGTCCCGGCAACCTTTGGTTTTTTTCTGTAAATTTCTGAATTTTTTTTAAGTAGTAATCGCATTTGCACCCAAATGAGGGCCTCAGGAGTAAAGTAGACTCCATCCCCCAAGCAGCAGTACGCCAGGAGGCATGTTTGCAGAGTGGAGGAGAAAGGGGGCGTGGCCTCTGATCACCTCTGAGCAATCCAGCTGTGTGGGGCTAACTAGAGGGAACAATAGGGCCAGTTGGCCCCCAGGGACCCTCAAGAGGCAAGGGGACTTCACCACCCAGCCACGCATTTTCAGAGAGAAAGGGGGCTGGGCCTCCGACCAGCTCTCAGGAATTTCATTGTGTAGCACTTACAGGAGGTACCATGAGGGCTTCTTGGTACCCAAGGTCCCTCTGGAGTAAAGTGGACTTCATCCTCAACCAGTAGTGTACCAGGAGGCACGTTTGCAGAGTGGTGGAGGAAGGGGGCATGGCCTCTGAAGACCTCTCAGTAATCCCACTGTGTGGGACTTACTGGAGGTAACCTTACCTCCAGAAAGTTATTGAGGGTATGAGTGCTGCTGCGCTGTTACCTACTAACTTTTCATTTTGTGCTTGGTTTTTAATTGCAGGGGGCACGTATTCTGTGCTCGCACTGTGCTGTATATTTTAACTTATTAACTGCCATAGCAGGGGGCACGACTTAGTTGCTCGTACTGCTGTATAATTTTTAACTTGTTTTCTTAGCGCACCATTGTTCCTGGCTACTGGCGCTGCTGCTGTGAGAGAACAGGGGGGCACGATTTCAGGTGCTGTGCTGTGTGTGTTTAAAACTTCAAATGTGTTTCACTTACCAGTCACTGTGCCTGCTTCCCACTCCCCTTTCCACCCCGAGCCTAGCTCGTTGTTGTGGAGGGAGTTCCTTGCTTTCACTTTCCTCACTTCTGGCAGAAGGGGGGAGCGGTCTAGTTTCATACCACCGCCTCCCTTCTTAACACAGGAAGGAGGATGGATGCAGACCTACAGATTGAGGGTATGAGTGCTACTGCGCTGTTATCTACAAACTTTTCATTTTGAGCTTGGTTTTTAATTGCAGGGGGCACGAATTCTGTGCTTGCACTGCGCTGTATCTTTTTACTTATTAGCTGCCATTGCAGGGGACACGACATAGGTGCTCGTACTGCGATATCATTTTTAACTTGTTTCCTTAGCGCACCATTGTTCCTGGCTACTGGCGCTGCTGCTGTGAGAGAGCAGGGGGGCACGATTTCAGGTGCTGTGCTGTGTGTGTTTAAAAATTCACGTGTGTTTCACTTACCAGTCACTGTGCCTGCTTCCCCCCACTCCCCGTTCCACCCCGAGCCTAGCTCGTTGTTGTGGAGGGAGTTCCTTGCTTTCACTTTCCTCACTTCCGGCGGAAGGGGGGAGCGGTCTAGTTTCATACTGCCGCCTCCCTTCTTAACACAGAAAGGAGGCTGGATGCAGACCTACCGATTGAGGGTATGAGTGCTGCTGCGCTGTTACCTACTAACTTTTCATTTTGCGCTTGGAGGGGGCATGAATTCTGTGCTCGCACTGCGCTGTATCTTTTAACTTATTAGCTGCCATTGCAGGGGGCACGACTTAGGTGCTCGTACTGCGGTATCATTTTTAACTTGTTTCCTTAGCGCACCATTGTTCCTGGCTACTGGCGCAAGCCGGGCTGAAGACGGCTGGAATGCCAGAAACCGTTCCTCGGAAGGTTGTTTCCGGTCCAGGGAAGACATGGCTTGGCAGTTCGGGCTGGACTGTTCCCATGAGGCACAGGGTCAGACTGACTTGCATATAGCCATGTCTGAACTGGGGTGGCAGAGTGGGCTAAAGAACGGTGATAGATTAAACCCAGATCTTTTGACTGGGTGTGAGTGTTTGATTGATTCAGATGCTTCGTCCATCACCACCCCCTTTTGTACCGCTTTTGGCCGCCATAAGTGTGGCAGGGTATGCTCAGACGTGAGTCCCTTGCTCACTTTGCCACTGGATTCAAGCAAGCCGGGCTGAAGACGGCTGGAATGCCAGAAACCGGTCCTCAGAAGCTTGTTTCCGGTCCAGGGAAGACATGTCTTGGCAGTTCGGGCTGGACTGTTCCCATGAAGCACAGGGTCAGACTGATTTGCATATAGCCATGTCTGAACTGGGGTGGCAGAGTGGGCTAAAGAACGGTGATAGATTAAACCCAGATCTTTTGACTGGATGTGAGTGTTTGATTGAATCAGATGCTCCGTCCATCACCACCCCCTTTTGTACCGCTTTTGGCCGCCATAAGTGTGGCAGGGTATGCTCAGACGTGAGTCCCTTGCTCACTTTGCCACTGGATTCAAGCAAGCCGGGCTGAAGACGGCTGGAATGCCAGAAACCGGTCCTCGGAAGCTTTTTTCCGGTCCAGGGAAGACATGGCTTGTCAGTTCGGGCTGTTCTGTTCCCATGAGGCACAGGGTCAGACTATTTGCATATAGCCATGTCTGAACTGGGGTGGCAGAGTGGGCTAAAGAACTGTGATAGATTAAACCCAGATTTTTTGACTGGGTGCCAGTGTTTGATTGATTCAGATGCTCCATCCATCACCACCCCCTGTTGTACCGCTTTTGTCCGCCATAAGCGTGGCAGGGTATGCTCAGACGTGAGTCCCTTGCTCACTTTGCCACTGGATTCAAGCAAGCTGGGCTGAAGACGGCTGGAATGCCAGAAACCAGTCCTCGGAAGCTTGTTTCCGGTCCAGGGAAGACAAGGCTTGGCAGTTCGGGCTGGACTGTTCCCATGAGGCACAGGGTCAGACTGATTTGCATATAGCCATGTCTGAACTGGGGTGGCAGAGTGGGCTAAAGAACGGTGATAGATTAAACCCAGATCTTTTGAGTGGGTGTGAGTGTTTGATTGATTCAGATGCTCCGTCCATCACCACCCCCTTTTGTACCACTGCTGTGAGAGAGCAGGGGGGCACGATTTCAGGTGCTGTGCTGTGTGTGTTTAAAACTTCACGTGTGTTTCACTTACCAGTCACTGTGCCTGCTTCCCACTTTCCGTTCCACCCCAAGCCTAGCTCGTTGTTGTGGAGGGAGTTCCTTGCTTTCACTTTCCTCACTTCCGGCGCTCCCTTCTTAACCGATGTGCTGGCCGACGCGCAGCGTACGCGCGCAGCGGGCGCGACGATGGTGCGTAGAGGTCGCGCCAAAGTCTAGCCTG
Source organism: Lissotriton vulgaris (assembly GCF_964263255.1). Taxonomy (NCBI): domain Eukaryota; kingdom Metazoa; phylum Chordata; class Amphibia; order Caudata; family Salamandridae; genus Lissotriton; species Lissotriton vulgaris. Next base: position 1,865,883,934 of record NC_141694.1, read on the forward strand.
TCTGCGCCCGTTCGCGACGGGCCGGGACCAGGGGCCATTCCCCCTGCCACTAAACATGCTGCAGTACCTCTCATATACACTAGAGACATTCTTCTGAGCCTCAGGCCATCACACTGCTCACAGAACATACCCTTGTGTTGTTTTCTGGCTCCAATAACCTGCCCAAACTGCAACCTCTCCCTCTCATCCCTTCCCTCTCTAATTAACACAGTCACATGTAACTTCCCACTGCCTCAATTAAGGCCTAAACATATAGACCCCGCCCAAGTATTTACTTTTATCAGTTTAAACTGTAGGTCATTAGCTAAACACAAGAGAGATATCTTCGACCTACTTACTTCCTCCCAACCAGCGGCCCTATTTCTTACAGGGACTTGGCTAAATGACTGCTCCAGCCCGACATAGCATCTGCCCTCCCTGATAACTATACTTATATAGGAAAAAACAGAGTGGGAAAAGAGGGTGGAGGGATAGCTATAGTCTTTAACAGAACATATTCCTGTAAATGGGAGGACCTTGATATACCAAACAGTGAAGCCGGCTTGTTTAAACTCTTGATATCTCCTAACTTTACCCTCTCTGGGGTTCTCATATACCGTCCCCCTGGCCCAGCCAGTTCCTGGACCACTGCCCTCCCTGAGCACGTAGCACCCATACTCCTGAATGCTACTAATTTTTTGATTATCGGTGACTTGAATATACATCTGAATGACACATCCTGCTCCATCAATACCAACCTTTTGCAGGACCTATCAGCTCTGAACATCACCCTACACAACTCTGGCCCTACTCACAAGGCAGGGAACCTTCTGGATCCTATTTTTTCTAACTTAGATACCATTAAATGTAGGCCGCCCCTACCCATCCCATGGTCAGATCATTACATGGTAATTTTCTCCGTCACTATACTATCGATCGATCATCCAAAAACCCTTCTATCCCCACTGAACTAAGGGCAACTAGAAATTGGAAAAATCTGGACCTCAAGAATTTTAATTCCTGTCTTGAGAATACCAGGCCCCTCACTAAGGTTACCAGCATTAAAGAGGAGGCTGTCATTCATAGCTGGCTTACTTCTGCTGCCAACGTGTGTTTACCTCAGCGTAAGCAGAAGTATAATTTGCATCACCCACCTGCTCCTTGGTTCACAGACCTGCTGAAAAAAGAAAAAACCATCTGCAAAAACCTTGAGCGCAAGTGGCGTATACATTATGATTCATGTTCTAAGCAAATTTACAAAACTGCCTTAGCCAAATATCACTCACTCTGCCATACTGCCAAAACAGAATATGTCAACTTAACTATACTTAAGGCACAAAATCTCCCAAAAGCGCTATTTAAGGTTTTACAGAAACTTTCGGGCGCTTCATGTCAGCCCAAAGCTCCCTGTCTAGACGTTACACAATGTAACTCTCTGGCAGAATTCTTTATCTCCAAAATCGACACTATCTACACTGACTTTGGAGACCCGATCCCCTACCACCCTTCCTCTAAGGCACCTGATTCAGCTGCTCTCTGTGAACCTGAGGCACCAGAGGATATAAGCCCCACACCCTCACAGCAGTCCTGTACCCCTAAGGTACCTGATCCAGCTACTCTCTGTGAACCTGAGGCACCAGAGGATATAAACCCCACACCCTTACGACAGATCTGTACCTGGGACCCCGTTAACAGCACAACACTTCATGACATCATTAGTAATATCAAATCTGGTTCCCCAATGGACCCACTCCCCCCACAAATGTTACAAATCCTGGACACTTCTTCTCTCAATGTAATCCTGGATTTACTCAACACCTCCCTCAGAGAATGATAGTACCCTTATTAACAAAGGCGAATGCTGACCCCAATAACCTGTCCAATTTCCGCCCCATCTCACTCCTTCCGGTTTTTTCAAAAATTCTGGAAAAACACATTAACACACAACTCACTCAACATGTTGAATCAAGGAACTTCCTACACCCATCCCAGTCTGGCTTCAGGTCCGGCTTTTCAACGGAATCAACTCTGTTGGGGGTTTCTGAAACCATTTGATGCCGAGTGGACAAAGGGGAAACCGCGGCACTTATTCTGCTTGATTTAAGCGCTGCATTCGACACGGTTTCCCATCCCATCCTTCTTTACGCTCTTAAATCATCTGGCATCACTGGCTCAGCCCTCAACTGGCTTGCTAGCTTCCTCTCAGATCGCACTTTTCAAGTATTCTCCTCCTCATCAGCCTCTCAAATCCATAAATCTGCTTACGGCGTCCCTCAGGGCTCCATTCTGAGCCCCTTACTTTTTAATTTATATGTTAGACCACTGGCCACCATTGCGGAGCAAGTTGGGCTCACCATTTACTCATACGCCGATGATACTCAGATCATCTACTCTCTTTCTATGGGACATCACTCCTCCCCATCCTCTCTCTGCGTAGCGCTCAGTAATATCGCCACGTGGATGCACGAAAACAAATTAAAACTGAACGGAGTGAAAACAGAGCTCCTTTTGTTTGGCCATAATACTACCTTATGGGGTCCCCACCATTGGCCGGCGCAAATGGGCACCCTTCGCGTCCCTTCTAGAACAGCACAAAATCTTGGCATCATCTTTGACGACCAGTTGTCCATGAAGCAAAACGTAGTCAAAACCTCCTCTACATGCATCACTATCATTAAGTGGCTGAGAAAGATAATTTGGATGAATCCTCAGGAGACACAGAAAACCGTAGTCCAGGATTAATTACTTCTAGACTGGACTACGGCAACGTTCTTCTCCTGGGGGCATGCAAGGAGGTGACTCGCAAACTACAGACAGTCCAGAACATGGCGGTCCGGCTGCTCTGCAAACTCCCTAACAAATCCTCCACTTCCACTTATCTACGTAGCCTGCACTGGCTCCGTATTGAAAGCCGCACTAAATTTAAGGCCCTCTGCTTTATGCACAGAATTAATGCAGGCCGGGACCCACTCTATCTTAGAACTTTAGTTCACCAGTACTGTCCACCCCGCACCCTTCGTTCATCCAATCAGTATAGGTTCCAGGTTCCTAGAGTCAAAAGAGTCAGAATGGGTGGTCGCTCTTTCTCCTGTTTGGCCCCCTCCCTCTGGAACTTTCTTCCTTTATCCTTGCGTACTGAACCTTGCTATCTCAAGTTTCGCAGGGAGGTAAAAACCTGGTTATTTAACCAATAATCGCTCTCTTCAGATTATTCTTCCGTTGGTACACTCCCTTCATCTGGTCCCTAGCGCCGGGAAACCTCCGGGTAGCTGTGCGCTCTATAAACTTAAATATAATAATAACTAGCAACCCGTCCCGACCTTGTCCAGGAGCAACATGCTTCCCTGACCCCGCCCGCCTCGACATTGTCCAGCAGCCCGGGCCCCCGCCCAGCCCGTCCCTCGCCTGCCCCGACCCCCGCCTGCCCCGACATGGGTCCCCTTACCTCAGCCGCCGCTCCTCCCGCCTGTCCGCTGCTGATATACTGCTTTAAATATGTCTGTTCTTCTTTGCAGAGGTGTACAGCTGACCAATCCGTTCTACAGAGTGTACATTGGCTGGGAAAGTTTACATCATAGCTAATCTTTTTGGCCTAGAGGTGTGTTAATGATTGCTGTTTCACCATAAAAACACGGGATCATTCTCTTTTCTCCTGCAGCCCGGGCCCCCGCCCAGTCCGTCCCCCCCAGCCCGTCCCCCGCCTGCCCCCACATGGGTCCCCTTACCTCAGCCGCCGCTCCTCCCACCTGTCCGCTGCTCGCACTGCCGCTGGCCTGTCCGCTGCTCCTCACGTCACCGCTCCTCCCCCACGCCATGTCCGCCGCTCCCTTACCTCAGCCGCCGGTCCTCCAACCTGTCTGCTGCTCACACCGCTGCTGGCCTGTCCACTGCTCCTCACGTCACCGCTCCTCCCCCGCGCCATGTCCGCCGCTCCTCGTCGCGCTTCTGGACGCCGCTCCTCCCCACGCTCCTGACGTGAGCACGCACGTCGCGGCTTGCGCTACTTCGGAGGGACTACTTTTTTTTTTACTGTAAATTTTTTAAATAACGTTTTTTTTTACATTTATATAGCCTATAACCATCTACACACCCTGACGATTCCAACGGTGTATCGGGTGTGTGGATTGGCGCTGTGGTTCCCGAGTTTACCCGCCTCAAAGGCTGAAAGTTCTTCCTTTATTATAGTAGTATAGATAATAATAATAAAGTGCCACATAGCATGATTGCTGAGTTCTGATAGCAGGCCATGCCCCCTTTCTCTATCAGTCTGCAAACGTGCCACCTGACATGCTCTTAGTTGGGGGATGAAGTCCCCTTCACTGCTGGGGGTTCTTAGGGGCCAACTAGCCCACCTGTTACCACCAATAAGCCCGAAATAGTGGGATTGCTGCGAGGTGGTCCAAGGCCCCATTGCTCAGAGGTGGTCAGAGGCTACACTCCCTTTCTCCTCCACTCTACAAACATGCCTCCTGGCGCATTGCTGATAGGGGGATGAAGTTCACTTTACTCCTGAGGCCCTCAAGACACAAGGGGACCTCATCGCCCGACCACCGTTTACAGAGATGTGGTAAAAGGGGCTTGATTGATTGATTGATGTCACACCATGTTGCACAAAAATAAAACTTAATGGTGTTGTCCTCTTTCTATGTGTGCTGTAGAATGCAACACATGTGGAGGAGAAATTAAGATATCACTTGGGAAGGCTCAGTATTTTTACAATTTTCGGGGTTGACAGCCCTTGTTAATGTAGGATGGTCCCAAATTCCATTGAATATTTTCCCAGCAAAAAGTACTGCAAGGCAGCGCTATGCACTGTCTTGCATTACTTTGCATTTACAAAACCACTCAAGTCCATGCAAAGGGGCTTTGTTTTGGCTTAGTAAATCCCATATAAGGACTTGATTTGCCTTGCGGCGACTTGCGGCATGCAAGGACAAAGCAACTCCTTAGTAAATCAGGGTCTGAATGCCCTGAGATGTTTAAAAACGAATGTGTACTTCCTTCACGAGGCAACGATTCGGAAATATTGAATATCTCATTTCCTTTATTTACTGCTTAATATGTGGTTTGTTGTAACTTTTTATTGTCCCTTGTAGTAGATTAACGTCTCCATTGTACTTGCATTGGGTGTCTCTTGATAGAAGTAGTTTCGGTCATAGACAGAGTCCCCCTTTGACCTTATCTTCTGCATTATTTCATCCTTTTCTTCCCAATAATGCAATCTGGCAGCAACATCTAGGGAAATTAGTGCTGTCAGTGCATTATCGGTGCCACTGTATGATTTCTGTCCAACCTAACATGGTTCAATTTGTTTGGGCCAAAGATACTGGCAAAGATGCTGGCAAAGGTTCATTAGGCATAGATGTTCACTGTTATATTCTCTGTAGATTAATGCTGCTATTATTTCTCTGTAATCTGTTCTAACATTGCTCCAGTTTCTAAAAAAAACACCTTCAGCATCACTTCCTTGAAAAATTAGCTTTCCAGCCCCTGTTTACAGTACCAGAGTGACACAGAGAAAAAGAGGCAATCAGAGAGAGCGAGAGATATAGAAAGAAGGACAGCACAAGAGAGAGAATTGCACTTTCAGATCGCAATTCATCATTGTGCTACTCAGGAAAGCACTGCTCTATTTAAAACAACAAAAAGTAACATGATGTAGTAGTTTCTTTTTGTTGAAGGAGGTAGCTGTCCATTCTATAACATAAATACTACAACACATAGCTGTGACATTTAATGAGAGAATGAATTCTGGGACAGTACTGCTATTTTTTGTAAGGTTTTATGTTGTGATGTTGTTGAGCAGGGATAGTGATCAGATGTCATTGGCCCAGGACCCAACAACAGAGACATGAAGACAGGAGATAGAACAACCGTTTTCCTTCCTATGATGGATAATCTTGAATAAGTCTTTCCGTGAGTCCTCGCTGCCCGTTTCAAATGTAGAGAGGTTCCAACAAACACCATCATTATATCAAGATGAGTGTGACCGCCAGCCGCTGCTGCTCATCTGAAGGATCCATTTCCTGAAGATCCAGTGGTCATGGCTTGGTTCCCTGGTCCTCCTCGAGGGACTGGAAGCCCTGTAACCATGAAAGAGGAAAGCAGAGTCAATGAGAGAAGATTTACACTCAACACTGGAAACAGATATCAATTTCACTCTGCACGATAATGTACAGTGTATAATATCATTCTGCATATCATGGCATCCCTAATACACCGTTGAACATTTCCAAGCACTTTTACAGTCTAATCAGATGGCGCGGTCTCACAGGGTAACCACCGTGGGTGATCTGGAAAGTGCGGTCGACGCAGAGTGGTTTTAGAGTGTGGGCAAACCAACCACAACAGGGTCTGCTAACAGATTTGGGAATTCACATTAATCCCTTCTTGCAAGTTAATATCTGCTGCAGGACGCATGGCATAAGCATTCTATGTATGACGGAGTGACAGGTGCACATTGAAAGTGTAATAGCACTGTATGTGTAGAGGGTGTCGAACACTTTACAGATTCTGGACAAGAGTAATGCCAATATTTACCGACACAATGTCTATATGTCATGTGCGAGACCTTCAACCAGTTCTGTTGCTTTTGTCAACAGTGCTTTGCTCGCAAGGATCCACTGACCCACACATACAGTTGTAAAAGTGAAAACATCACTTCCCAGATCTTAACCCCTTCCACGTGGGGCAAATTCCCCAGCGGTGCGGAAAGGGAGGGGCCGCAGTACTCATGACAAGTCCAGCTCATCATGCTCCACAGTGAGGCTGTGCTCATGACGAGCTGGACTCGTCATGAATCCGCCCACTCCAAAAGAATGCCCGCACAGGCGGGGAATTAGCCGCGCGTGGGAGGGCCGCAGCAGGTATGACGAGCTGAGCTCGTCATAAGCATGGAAGGTGTTAAGTAAAATGCCAATCGTGGTTAAATGTGTCACGCTTCATAGTAGGGGCATAACATGGTATAAATTACTGCACATTTGCTAGATCACTCACTGAAATGTGAAGAGTGCATACATTTGCCAGGTTTCTGGGGGAAGTTAAATCAATATTTGATGCAGCGCAATGCAGCAAGACAACTTGCTGCACTGTATTGCACCAAATGGAGAGGACAGGATATTGCCAAATATACTAAGGTATGGTACATTCCCGCTCTCCCTCTGCGTTGGGCAGGGCCGACTCCGCTGCTAAGGCGAAGGAGCGTTGCCCCACTAGAAAAATCAAATAATAATAATGCCATGTTATTATCATTTTATTTTTCTCTAGCGGCTCTGTAGGTGCAAGGCAGGGCTGCCCACAAAGCAGGGGAGGACTGTTAGGCACTCTCCAAGTGCGCATAACAGTTTGGCCGCCCGTCTTGGACTGACCAAAGAGTCATGTGCACTTTGCATGTTCTCCAGTGGCTGCCATTCACAGCCTGGATGGAGAACATCTACAGGCCCCTTGTTCCCATCTGAGCATTGAACCACAGCGCTCATACCATTCAGAACGCTACTGTCAGCAGTGTCATGATTGGCTAGAAGAGGCATTGTCCTCGATTTAATTGTGCTGCAGAATAAAGATATTTCTCGATGTGGCACCTGCATTGGGCATGCCTACAATGTTGACGCATTACCAGGTTTATGTGTCTGGGTGAATCTGGGATCCAGCAAAATACATGGTGGGTGCATGAAAACACCCACTCTCCACTCAAGTAAAACCTTCACGGCACAGGGTAGCGCAATGCAGTGACTATCACTGCCTTGCGTTATTTCAATTTACCAAGTCTAACAAGGTGGGTTTGCAATTCTTGGTAAGTCTGACTTAAGGATGGTGTTATCCTTGTGTCACCCTGCATGATGCAAGGGCAACACAGTCCTTTGATAAATCTTGGCCCAGATACCTAATAAAGCTACATTGCAAACCCAATGGTTAATTATTCCACAAAGTACCATGGTGTGGGCTCCTGGCACTACAACTACCTATTTTAGAGCTTTTAGGATTGATTAGGATGGTGAACTGTGCACAGAGGTTATTATCTTCTAACATAATAAACGGCGTAATTGAAAGTTGGCTGATGCACCGCAGTGAGCTATATTTAGAGATCTGAGACTTCAGGCCTTTGGAGAAGTTGGCACCAAAAGGCTTACCTCAAAGCACTGGAGCTTTTCAAGAATGTCAAACAAATCTCTTCCCTGGCACCCTGGGTGTTTTTAACCAAGGTTAGGGGCCACTCGGAATCAACATTGACCATCAGTGTAAGGTTTCGCTGGTGGACCCATGACTGTGGAGAGGTGTGGCTCAGGGGTTAGAGGCGGCAGACCCGGAAGCTGAGATCAGTCCTGGACCAGGGTTCAATTCCCCGCCTCGGCGGGTCTTGGGCTCAAAAATTCCACGGACTCGATAATTCTCGTTCCGGTGCCTACTCGACTCACGGGTTCACACTCTGCGACTCTGGGCAATAGCTTGCTTAATCTCCACTACGGCCCCTCGCGGCGGGATGCCTGGCTTTCACCTTGTGGATACCCTGCTGGGGTTATCTCACAGGGGAATACCAGGACGGGTTCCCAAGGCAAGCGCCTTGATGCCTTCGGGTGATACGTGCGCTATATAAATCGCAATACATACATACAATACATACTGTTCACTCATTCCCGATAGAGTGGTGGATGGAGTATGCTGATCACCTAACTCTAAAGCTGAAGGTCCTGAGCCATTAAGCATGCACTAAACCAGTCAGACTGAGCGAGGCACTATACTGGAAGACATAGGTAGGAAAAACAAAATGCAAAGGCTGTGCTTCAGAAAGTGTACCAAAAGCCCAGCAAACACTGAAACAAATGCTGCACTGGAATGAAAACAGCATATTGTGCATGCACTGAGAAAGTTTTTTCCATTAGAAAGCTGTATAAACATTGATAAAATACTGAATTTCAAAGTGTACCTAACAATAGAAAAACACCAAAAGAACATCACAAAAAAGTAAAAAGAAACAAAAAAGAAAGCTCTATGTGCATTGCATCTGAAGAGCAACTAGAGTAAAGGAGACCAAGACCATTCCATTAAACCTACCTCCTTGCAGAAATGCACATGATAAACTTCCACACATCTGCTGTACACAGGGTTACATCCAACATATATTGTAGGAAAAGTACTTTATTTTAGGGGCAATTTTTCTAACTTTACTTTGGGCAGTTCTGAAACATTTCCTGGTTTTCAAAATAAGCTGTCAGCTCTTAGTGGTTAAGGCATCATTAGAAAAGCATACTGAACATGTGCTACCAACATTTAGATGCATCCCTGGGTAGGGCACATCTTAGGTATTAAATAAGCAGACTCCTCTTAAGTATGTATTCAAACCATTTGTTCAAAATGTATTGCATATTTTTCTTCAATTTCAAGGCTTTTTAATTTTTTATAGTAATTCTTGTTTATTCCATTATCATTAATTTTCCAAACGATTCACATATGTATCATTATGCTCCGATGCATTTCGGGCGTATGTGCCCTTCTTCCGGGAGCTTTACAACATAAAGGATATAGCATCGACATGTAAAACAAATCAGAGTACCATGTAATAAACAATCATTATTTTCACGCATATTACACACATCATGCTGTGGTTTTGTGCAATTTCCCATGTGATCAGTGAAACAAGATCTCACTAAGCTTAACTATAAGAAACAACCCAAAAGGAACATGACTCAAAAAGATATGGACACTCTCAAGAAAATAGCAAACAACAAGAATATTAAATGTGTCAAAGCTGATAAAAGAGGTGCACTCGTGATCTTAAATACTGAGATGTATGAAAGAAAAATCATGCAACATATCATGGATGATGAAACATACATGAAACTTGAAGGGAATCCTACATCCATATTCGAAGAAACACTTACAAGCATACTCAACAAAGCGGTTGACGATGGAACCATTAATGAAAAACACAGGAAATACCTACTACAGGAGCACCCCAGAAGCCCATCAATATACATGGTGCTAAAAATTCATAAAAACTTGGAAGATCCACCGTTTAGACCCATCGTGTCTACTAGGGGGTCCTTACACAAACCTGTAGGAAATTTTTTGGATAAGTACTTACAAACCAAAGCGCCGGGACACTCTTTGAGTAGCCGTGCGCTATACAAAACCAAGAATAACATAACATAACATAACCCACGGTCAAAATGATGACCAGTTACATCAAAGACACGACTGACTTCTTGCTTAAGTTGTCATCTATTAACATCGATGAAAATGACCACCTAATATTGTGCACGGCGGATGTGAGGTCGTTATACACCTCCATCCCACATGCTGGCGGCATTGAAGCAATGGAAAAGGCAATACTCAATACCGATATCGATCCAGCGATGCAAAGATTTCTAATGGAGCTGGTGTTTTTCACTCTTTACCAAAGCTACTTTGAGTATACAAATGAATGGTATCTCCAATTGTCAGGCACCTCTATGGGGAATTCGCAGCACCAACGTATGCGAATATCTATATGAAGAAATATGAGGACACTAATATCTACTCAGACCCAAACTGGACAAAAAACACTAAACTTCCCAACGGTACATCGATGATGTATTCATACTATGGAGCAATACCAGAGAAAAGTTACAAGAGGCATTAGAAGCCCTTAATGAAATTGATGATAGAATCCAATTCACTTGGGAGATTCATGACAAAAAAAATCACCTTCCTAGATGTAGTATGAATTTGTAGAGCGCACGTTCACCCTGAGGTTTCTTGGCGCTGTGTACCGCTGGGGAACCCGTCCTGGCTTTCCCTGTGAGATGGTCCCTATTAGGCATCCCCAAGGTGAAAACAGGCATCCCCGGCAGCAAAGGGGCCGTTGTGGAGATTAAGCAAGCTATTGCCCAGAGTTGCAGCGTGGGACCCATGGTTAGAGAGGCACGAGGAGAGATTTATCAAGCCCGCTGACATTGGTTCCATACCCTGCCGCATCGGGAATTGAACCCTGGTCCCGGGCCGACCTCTGCTTCTGGGTCTGCCGCCTCTAACCGGTGAGCCACACTTCAGAAGTTACTCTCACCCAAACAAGCATTGAAACGGATCTATACCGAAAAAAACGGGCAGAAACAATAGTTCGCATTATTCAAGTTTCCACCAAGCATCCCTCAAACGTCATTTACCATTCTCACAGATGTTGCGCGCAAAAAGGATTACGTCTAATGAAACACAAGCAGCCCTACGGATTACGGAAATGGGGGAAAGGTTTAAGGCAAGGGGTTACCCAAAAACCATGATTTAACAAGCAGAAGAACGGGTATCCTTAACGCCAACAGACAAACTACTGAAGAGAACAAATAAAGCAGAGAATACCAGAATGGTTTTAGTTTCTAAATTTTCCACGTTAAGCCCGGCTTTCAAAAGGATCATATTGAAGCACTGGTCAATCCTTAGCATGGAACCGGATTTTAAGACATTGTTTAAAGACCCACCCATTTTCGCATATACCAGAAACCACAACATCAGAGAAATACTGGCTAAGGAAACACCTGGTCCTTCTGAATATAAGGGCACCAGGCCCTGTATGAATTGCAACAACTGCAACAATGTGATAAAAGGTAACACAGTAACACACCCAATGAAGGAGTTCAACATCAAACTGAAAACAAACGCAACATGTGACAACACTAACGTGATCTACATAGTTAAATGTCCATGTGGCTAAGTGTACATCGGGAAGACAGAAATAAAAATAAAAATCCGGATAAATGAGCACAAGTCGAACAGTAGGACAAAAAATGAAAAATCTGCCATTGCTCTACATTTCAATGAACTGAAACATCACATTTCACAGCAAAAAATGTTGATACTTGAAACAGTGACCAGAAGTGAGGGTAGAGACAATAACAAATATCTCCTTCAGAGAGAAAACGCCTGGATTTAAAAACTGAACCCTATGAAGCCATGTGGGCTTAATGATCGCCTGGAATATTCATGTTACCTATAAACTGTATTAAGCCTATATAGGTTTTTTCTTGTTGCTAGCCTCCTTAAGTGCAGTTTACCCCTAAAGATGTACCACATTGTCTGCTGTATATATCATGTTGCACACCACATTTGCATTTTTTCACACTCTCCTTTTATGTTTACAAGTTTACAACATTACACATCGAATAGGCATCTCCTTTACCAACATGGCCGCCTATATTATCGTACTCACTATAGTCCGTTTTATATCCCTGCGCGACCATTGCACTCGTAACAGTCCGTTTTCTATCCTCATATGACCATATTCTCGCTGTGCGTATACTTTATTGACGCGTGCACCGCTGACAAACAAGACTTTACCCTGGACGAGGATAGTGCCGGTCTTGACTTAAGATACGGCAACAGCTGGCGGAACCGATTACCGATGCAGGATTATACACCGCAGTATAAGTAAGTCGCGTAAAAAAAACGGTAAACAACGATTACCACAAATCTTTTATCGCGCATACCATCACCCTGCATACCATGACAACGCAATTACCATTACTCTGCAATGCCATTACAACACAGGGCATTACAAAGTCAAAGTCAAAAAGGCTTTATTTCGATAAAAAATTATCATAAAAGCAACACATAAATCACAATACATCAATTATAAAAGCAAAAAAGCAAACGTGGACATACAATAAAGATTTAACCTATTAGAAAAAGTTTACACAGCAGTTCATTAGGCAATCAATTTAAAAGAGAATTAAACAGTCAATTTTAGCCTTTTAGTTCGTTTAGTTTTTACAAATTTACAAAGCAGTTCATTAGGCAGTTCATTAGGCAATCAATTTAAAAGAGATTTAAACAGTCAATTTTAGCCTTTTAGTTCGAATGGACCAGGCCCATGATAAAAATTTGGCTAGGGCGCGAGCATAGGTGGCACGGCTATCAGACATTAATATCCTGATTGCGGCCACGTGGCTCTTAGTACCCAACTGCCGACATAAGTTTTTGAGCCAAACCCTCCTTGGGATTGCATACTCTCTGCACTCGAACATGAGATGTGCCAATGTCTCTGGTTTATTTAGGCATGCTGGGCAAAGCTCTGTAGTTTGTGCATGAGATTTCCAACGTGAAGTAAAAGAATAGAGGGGAAGAGTTCCTGCTCTAAATTTGAAGTATAAAGCCCTATCAAAAGGTTTTTCAATAATGTCAAGGTACACTTCCCGTTTAGGTTCATCTTTAAACTTCAAGAAGTCCTCCGTAAGTCTGCCCATGGTAGTACTAGTGTTCCTTTGTAGAAGGATCCAGTCCCAATAAAGTTTCCTAAGAATTAACTTCGGGGGTGAGGTTCTATTTATCCACGCTTCGTTTAGGCCCAGATTTACTAGCAACGTCTTCATATCTCTCAACCATTTGATTTTGTGCCACCCTGGTAGTGACATGATTTCTGCTAGGCCTTGCGCATATTTACTGAGTTCCTCCACACGCCACAGACGTGTCCATAGCAAAAGTGGATGGAATTTTGCGAGGTCATCAATTGGGCGACAGCCTAAGTCCAACATTAGCGGGACCGTGGGAGTGCCCTGCGGGAGAGACATAATCACTCTACAAAATTTCTTCTCGGATCTTGGTAAAATGTCAGTAATGGATGACCCCCAAAGTTCGGCCCCATAGAGAGCAGAACTGACCCCTTTGGCTGAGTAGATCTCAAGGACTGTAGCTATTGGTCTTATTGTACAGGAGCGTTGTTCTTTCAGGAGAGCTCCTGTTATCCTCTTGTGGGTTAACAGCATTTTGTCCAAATGTGAGGTCCATTCCATTTTGTGTGAGAGGCGTATCCCAAGATAGTCGAAGACTTCTACCCTCTCCAGGGGTTCCGCGTTCAGGGTAGGAGAGCGGACTGGTTTTTTGGGAGGATTCAGCACAAGATATTTAGTTTTGCTTGTGTTGATTACCAGGCCTCATTTGGTGCAGAAGGATTGAAAGTTATTTAGGAGCCTTTGGAGGCCTATTGGGGTTTTAGATATTAAAAGCGTGTCATCCGCGAAGAGGAGGGTTGGTATGCGTTCGCCAGCCAGGGATGGTTCATCTGAAGGATGTTTCCGAAGATGCTCAACCACCCCATTGATCTAAAGGGAAAAGAGGGTGGGAGCTAACACACATCCCTGGCGGACACCTCTCTCAACCGGGATACTATTTGTTTTTCCCCCCCTGGGCCCCACCTAATCTGGGCAAAACTATTTTCGTGCAACCTAACAAGTAGTGATAGCAAGTAGTGAGGCAACCCCATATCAGCCAATACACTCCATAGGGTCTCCCTAGGTACAAGGTCAAAGGCAGTCTTTAGATCGATAAACGCGAGATAAAGACTGCCCTTGCCTATGACCACGACGTTCCAATACACCATCATTAGTCTAAAAGCTTGTTCGATTGTCCCGGTGCCCACTCTAAAGCCCGCCTGGTAGTCAGAAAGGATTTTGTTTTCTTCTACCCAGTTTAGTATTCTTACCAGTAGAACCTTGCCGACTACTTTGTGGCTGATGTCTAACAAGCTAATGGGCCTATAGTTTGATGGATCTTCTCTGGGGCCTTTTTTATAAATAGGGACCACCTCCGCCCCTTTCCACGAAGAGGGGATAGGGGCGCCCCTACAGATGGCGACGAGTAGGGAGTGGATCAGTTTTCCCCACTTCAAGATATCTGATCTCAAGAGGTCGCCAGGAATACCGTCCGGGCCAGCCACTTTTTGGGGAATGATAGTGCCTATTGCATATTCCACTTCCTTAATTGTAAAGACGAAGTCATTAGGCTGGGTGTCCCAGATTGGAGGGAACAATAATGGAGCCACAACCCCCCCTTCAGGATCACTGGAAACAGTAGGAGTGAGATGATCATCTTGACGGGTTTAAAGCTTTGAAAAGTGTTTAACCCACGCCTGACTTGGGATATTGCAAGTTATCAAGTCACTATCTGGCCTATTTCGAGCTCTTATGGTATCCCAAAAACATTTTGAATCTTTCTTAGAGCTAGCTTCTTTAAGGGTAGACCAGTAGGCCTCTTCCAACTCCTTTTTTGCTAGCCCCAGTGTTCTCTTGTGTTCTTTCCTGGCTATCTGTATTAGGGGTTGGGATTTGCCCTTAACAGCCTCGATTAGCCGAGTCTTAGCTTTCCTACATGCTACGGTATACCAGTCATGCATCTCCTTGGTTTTGTTCTGGGACATATTCTTCCCTGTAGTACCCTTTACCCAAAAAACTTCCCCTATAGCCTTAACAGCAGCTTAAAAAATGGGTGTTGCCCTATCCACTACCGTGGCTAAATCAATGGTATTGATCTCTGCTTGTGAGGCCATAAGTACCTCATCTATACTAGAAAGTTTGTCAGCGTAACTGGCAACTTTGTTCCACTTTAGGCGTCTTCCACAAGAGGAGACAGTGACCTTGTGTATACATTTGGGTGGTGCTAACAATGCTCCATTGGACCAGGGATTCGTGATGATTAGGGAAAGCGCATTATGGTCGCTCTCCACAGTCGGTATGATTGTCATATCTTCGACCGAACTCCAGAGCCCCAAGTCCAACAGAATATAGTCAATCCTTGAGGTATGACCAACCCTGTTGAACGTCGGAGCGCCCATCCGGTCAGAAGATGTACGGCCATTGGTGGCTCTTAGCCCAAACTCTAAAGTCAGTGCATTTAACTGCACTGCACTACGGGTCCATCGCTTAATCGGGGGGATGGAAAGTGAAGGAATACCCCATCTACTATCTTCTTCACCTAGGTCAGGGATACCATCCAGGGGAAGTGGCTCATAGGTGCAGTTAAAATCGCCTGCTACTAGGATATGATCAGCTTCTTTGTAGTCCCTAAGTTGCACCTCAAGATCAGATATTACAGATGAGGTGCACCCATTTTTTGTGCCTCTAGCATAGACGTTGTAAAGATCTAGAGTCAAACCTCTACAGGGATTGGACAGAGAAATGCCTAGGATATCTGAGTTATTTATCTGCTTAGATGTTATTCGGCAGTTAAGGGAGATGCTTACCCAAATAATGAGGCCCCCCGAGGGGCGCCCCTTCCCATGCCTGGGTTTCTCTGCTGGGACAAAATAGGTAACAAACCCAACCCGGTGGAGTGGTTCAGTGCTCCAGGTCTCCTGAAACATGCAGATCTTATGTGCTTCAACCAAATCACTCCACTCGGGCAGACCCAATTTCCTGTGGATGCCCGCGAGGTTCCAACTGAGGATTTTTATTTTATCCTTGGTGGTTTCTCCTCTAGTGCCATTAATGTCTCTAAGGCTATGGGGTTCTACACACTCCCTCTCTAGAACAGAAGATGTTAGCTTAGTCAGGCTAGTGGCCGACGCAGTTGGGAGATTAGGGCATGTCGGATAAGATGTGACTGAAGAACCCTCCTCCTCGCCCCTATTGATGACAGAATGTATGGAGGAAGCTTCATCAGAATTAAGTCAGTCTACCTCATCCAGCGCACAGAATGTATTCCAGTGGGCAAACTGGGATACAAAGGGGTCAAATGGAGGAGGTGGGCCTTGCCATGGTTGCTGCCACTGATGAATAGTATGTTGTGGAGCATGTGTATACCCTCTATTAATTGGAAAGCTGAATCTAGAGGGATGTTGTCTTGGGGGCATGGGTAAAAAGTAAGACAAGGGAAGTGGATGGATTTGAGTAGCAGGTCCACTGCTAGGTGTATTGCATATATAGTTCACTACCCCTGTATCCCTGAAGTTAACAGTTACAAAATCTCCTGCTATAGTCTTGGTGTTTCTGCCCACCCACTCTCCTCTTCTAACTGCGAGTATTTCGCCACACATGTGAATGGGTAGTGGTTTGTGCAGCTGGAGCCACTGGGCACACTTATTTTTCAATTCAACAAAGGTTTCTCTTCTACCCTCCTTCAGTGGTGGCACACCCGTCAGAACAACCACAAAGGGTGAGACTTCCGGCGGCAAGTTGATTGTCTTAAAACGAGCCGGCCTTGTTTTTAGATCTTGAGTCTTGTTTGGAGAGGTAGTTGCTATCAAGTTGGTGACCAAACTTTTAGAACCCTTTGCAGATTGGTTAAGCACTTTTTTGGGACCGGAAGGTGTTTGAGGCTTTGGAGTAGGGTCAACACCACTAGGAGTTGGGGGAGGTGCAGCAGCTTTTTCCCCCCTTTGAGACAGATGTTGTGCTGCTGCTCCTGATTTATCAGGTAAGGTTTTGGCCTTTGCGGTAAGATCTTTTGATGGGTTGCTGTTAGTGTTGTTTCCCAGGGGCGCTTCTTTTGTTTTCCCATGCATCTGTGTTGACACATTTCCACTTGCCTTATTAGTCCATTCAGTGTTGATTAGTGATGTTAATCTATCAATTTTGGACATTAAGGGCTTGATGTGAGCCGTTATCGTAGCTTCAAGGCCTGATTTTAGATCCGCCACCATGTTTTCGACCCAACAAGGTATGCCAGATGCAGAATTAGGGGCGGGTGACACTAAATTGTGGTTCCTGAGAATATTTTTAGGCATTTTCTTTATGTTAGGGATGTTCTTAGTAGGATCAATGTTCCCTAGTGCTGGCGAAACACTAGTTATCATTCCATCTACCCTTGAGGGAACTGGGTCAGGAGATATAATTTGAGGGTTTCCCTGAGATTCAATTAAGGGCTGACCGCATGGAAGATCAGCAAAAGAGGCGGTAACTCCAAGGCTTATATCGAGGTCGTCAGTTGCATCTTGTAGATGACCTACCAGCTCAAGGTCCACTGCCGCCTCTTGGGTGTCAGCCAGAAATATTGTTGGTGGCAAGGATAGCCTCCTTTCGGTGCTAGCGATAGCAGAAGATACTGCCCCAATAGTTTGTTGTAGCATGATGTCGATTGCTGTGAAGGTAGGGACTGGTTGCGGCACAGATTCTTTTTGTCTGGTTTTGGAGTGTAGAACAGGCACTCTGCCGGTTTTCAAACCCTTCCTCATGTTTATATCAGGGCAATGAGATTAAATACCAAAGTGGACAGGATAAAGAGTCTTAGGATCCTCACCTTTGTCTCTCGTTGGTCCACAGGAAAGAGAGGTGGCCCGGCCTATTCTGGCCACTGAGGGCCGTAGAGCGCCCGCCCTTTGCCCGGGCTTAGCCCCGGGCTGCGACCCGCGCGCGTCCCGTGATGCGCGTTAGTGACCTTGCTTAAGTTCCTGTTGGGTGAGAGGGGGCGTGGCACTGGGAGGGGGCGCGGCTCACGCGGGAAGAGGAAACAGCTGATGGTATTGGATGCTGATCCTCGCAGTCCCGGGGCCGCGCCTCTCACCTCCTCTGCGGCCTCGCTGGTCGTTTCCTCCTCACACCGAAGGCAGAAAGGGCTGGAACACTGGCTAGCTACTTCTGTAGCGACGGGCAAAGATCAAACACTGGAAACCTCAGAGCGAGCGGCACAGGGCATTACATTTTATATGCTTTTACCATGCATGCTTTTACAACGAAATATGTTGTAAATGCATGAATGGTAAAAGCGTTTGTTTTTTAAATGTAACTATAAGTATAGGGTTTGGGGTTGGGGTGTAGGGGTATATTTTATGGGGGTTCAGGGATAATTTGAGAGTTATGTGTATGTTTGGGTTTTGTGGTGCTGGGGTATTTTTAGGGTTTAGGATGGGTTTCGGTTTTGGGGTGCTGGGGTATTTTAGGGGTCCAGGGTGCGTTTAGGTTTTGGGGTGTTGTGGTAATTTTAGGGGTCATGGTGGGTTAGTGGTTTGGGGTGTAGGGGGTATTTTTAGGATTCAGGGTGTGTATAAGGTTTTGGGGTGTAGGGTATTTTTGAGGTTCAGGGTTATATTTAAGTTTTGGGGTGCTGGGGTCATTTTAGGGTTCAGGGTGGGATAGGGTTTTGGGGTGTAGGTGATCATTTTAGGGTTCAGGGTGTGTATAAGGTTTTGGGGTGCAGGGTATTTTTGGGGTTCAGGGTTATATTTAAGTTTTGGGGTGCTGGGGTCATTTTAGGGTTCAGGGTGGGATAGGGTTTTGGGGTGTAGGTGATAATTTTAGGGTTCAGGGTGCGTTTAGGTTGTAGGCTACTGGGGTATATTTAGGGGTAAGGGCAAGTTAGGGTTTTGGGGTGTAAGGGGTATTTTTAGAGTTCAGGGTGTGTTTAAGGTTTTGGGAGCCTCACAGTTCTACAAAACCAAACCACAAAATCACAAATCATATACATTTTGCATACTTTGTGGGATTTTTATCTGTTTCCGTGGCCTCGTGGCTGGCACACTATATTTTACACACTGACATTTTGTTTAACGATATGACAGGGACACTAGAAAGAACAGCATGCATTCCGATTGTGGAGTAGATTTAGATCAGGAGTGATTTACTAAGGATAGGTACCATGATTACCTACATACATTTACGGCTTGATCTTGGGGTACCTATTCATGTCTTTCTCTGGCTGCACTGATGACAACATATGATGAAGTAAAAGTTGATGGTATTGTTGATGCAGAAGTCAGAGCATTTGGTGCATGGCATAAATATTAGATATTAAAATGACAGATTACATGAGTGTGGCCCTTCTGATTTCTAAACCTGGGATTCCAATAAAACAAGTAAACATTAATGTATTTCTGTGATATCCAAATAATGGTACTTACAGGGGCTGGTCTCAGATCAAGACACTTTCTTAGATGTGGCGGATCCAAGTACTAATTGTTTGAACTTGCAGAACGAGCCAAGGAGTCAATGGATTGAGTGGTTTGCCTTGTCTGACTGGGCTTTAAAAGCTTTTTGTTTCACTGTTATTGCCAATGTGGCGATTTTGTTGGAAAGGTACAAAGCTGTATTACTTAAGACTGAATACAAATTGTGTGGACCTACAAGCTCAGAGACTGATACAGCAGCTTAGGGCTTCCTTTACATGGCAACACTTTATCTCTCTATATGATTTACAGTACTCTCTGAAGAGGGTGTTTGGGAAATATGTTTTTGAACAAAACCAGAAGGTCTTCGACTGGTTGCATCAACCATTAGCACTTCAGTAATGGGTTACAACAGTAACCATGGGGTGGCCACTTCCAGCTATATCGATGGCCCTACTACTTTCTACAAAGGAGAAGGAGCTGATATTCTCCATGCAGCAGAGAATAAGAAAAAGATCTTTCTCAAGGTCAACATTCCATTTCATTCACCTTTTTTATGTGGTTCCAAATATGTGTTTATTCTAATTTAGCAAGCAATTTAATATAATCCCTGGGTTCTTCAAACAGTACACATGGGTTTAAAAACAGTTTTTCTCTCCTTTGTTTTAAGGTTTTCTCTAAAGACAATTAGCTTTTGTGTAGAAAAAACAGAGGCATATAAAATATATGAAAGCTTCTTTAAAAGGGAGCCACAGAAGAGAGCTCCCTCAAGCCAAAGTGTGTTTGTGGCAAAATGTGTTTGAAAATGAAAAAGGACAGAACAAAGAAACGCCTCTTCAAAATGGAAGTCATTGTTCTTCTCAGGGAAGTTCTTTTTCCAGGGAGAATGGCTGTTGAAGCTACACCACAAATAATCTTACCTATATTTTCTAATGTGCCTGGAACACAGGAGGTTCTTTTAATATATTTTCCACACCAGGGTTTACCAGTTTAAATGTCACCCCTTTGGTTTTGTTGGGCCACAATGGTAGGGAGTTTGAAATTGCCCATTAAGCCCTATTTTTATGACCCCACATTGTTACCAAGTATGCTAAAGGAATGCAGAAGACCATCTACAGAGTTATAGTGTCATTAGACAAAAGGTACTGAGAAGAAAATAAGATAACATGGTGGCAAAACTATTTTGTTGCTCTGAATAGTTTTACCATCTTCACCAGATATCCAGATGTAGTCTTAGTCACTTACCAGTCAGTAGAGATGAAATCCTTGATATGACCAGTGCTCAACCTGTTGGACATACTCTATAAAATAATTCTCAATGCATATCAATTATATAGATAGATTGCAGTCTCCTTTGCCATTCAATTTTGTTAAGAACAAGGAATGTGTCACTGTACTTTTGTGGATGGACATCTCGTCCTTGGTTTAATACATAAACCATCTTGAAGTGCCAAGTCTAAGCCCTGGTAGGATTTGGCAAATGTATTTTGACACTCCTGTCACAATCAAAAAATATCAGTTGAGCTCAATTTCTTCCTGGCATCCACAGGGTGGCATGGCTTCAGGTTACAGTCCAGGTACCTTCATGAACGAAGACTTCATATGGTAGTTTACCAAGCCTTGAATCATCAATATGGCCAGCAAAGATATTTGTCTTATGTTTGAACACGCAATTGCCCCACTTTTAGAGTACTTTTTTGTATATAGACATAGTCTCGCAAGATTAGTTGGTTTTCTTCCACTTGTCATGATTTCCAGGTGCCTGGGTCAGATTCATATATGGAAGGCACTGCTTGGTCTAATTTCCTAATTGAGTATGGCTCAGGCCTTGCTCTAATCTCTCGCTGCAAAACAACCATACATATTTCCTTTTTTCCACCTTCGCCTCCTCTAAGACCCCCACAGCAAGAGTCACAATCCTTCCTATCTGCTAAGCCGCAGCTGATGGCTTCAAAATGTCTGGTATTCTTGGTCACTGGTGAGCCTTTTGCCTTCTGCTGCTAGCATAATGACATCTTCTTGGGCCCAGGTGACATCAAGACTTAAAGTAAAGCTTGGCAGGCTTAGAGTTGGTTGATGTGTGCAAATGAATCACTATCACTTTTTGGAAAATGTTCCTTCAGTTCTGAATTTCCTTGCCTCATTGGCATCCTACGGCAAATCTTTCAGAACTAAGAATGGCTACAGATCCGCTGTTCTGCTGGATCTAAAATGTGCTTTTTGAGGAAAATCTCACAGGGGGACATCCTTTAGTCTGCAAATTGCTGATGGGTACCAGACAGTCAACCCTCTAAACTCCATTGTTCCTCACCATGGGATGTTAAGCCAATTCAGCAAATGTTGCAAACATGTTCTGAAAATGTCTCCCTATCATTGCAAAGCGAACTTCCATGATCTTCTTGATTTCCTTTTGAGCGTGGCTCAAATGATAGTCCTCCAGGTGTTTCTACAAGACATTTTTCTCCTTTAGAGTTTCTGTTATTAGATACATGAATAATGCCTTCTCTAGTTTTGATTAGCCTTACTTCCCTTCCCATTCAAAGTTGATTGCAGTGTGACCTTAAACAATAAAGACTACCTATTTAGGAATGTCCTCTTATTCAATGGTTAATCTTCATGAAAAAAACATGCTCCTGTATATTTTCCTACTTTAGCCTGATGTACTAAGGCTATATATTTGGCTGAAAAGATACAACATTATTTGGGGCTCTGTTCACTAGAAGAGATTTGGCATTCCGAGTCTTCTCACCTGAAAGAGGGTTCGTGGAAATTCTTGGATCTGCAGATTGGACTGGAGTATCATCATTCAGAGTGTTTTATTGTAAACCAGTGGCTCACGCCTTGTTCGTAGTTCTCAAAGGGGTTTAAACAAGTATAATATGATCCTATATTTCTGTGTTAAAATGTAGATTTTCCAATCTCAAATAGAAAAGGAAAGTCTTGATTTTAATAAAGACACAGAGATCAATGTTGTCTCTCTAATGTTGACATCTTTATCTAAACTATAAATGTTTTTGATTCCTTATTTCAGCTTCAATTTCAATAATTCCTGTTTCTTCCTGAGGCTGCATGTTATCTGAATACAGTACGCTCAAGTGTCCAGTCTCCTGGATGTTCCTGAAGAGTCGTCTGGGAATTAAAAAAAATAATTCTATTGTTTGTTGGGTTTCTTCTAATGATGATTTCCATTTCATCAATAGAGTTTAATCTGTCTTCTCATCAAGAAGAGAGGCTGTTGTGCCCTGTATGGACTACGCTCATGGCTGATTAATGGTTTATCAGTACCCACCAATACAAAATAGTTTGTTATTGTTTTTGAATTCTGACAAACAAGGAATGTAAACTTCAGTGCTATTGAATTTGTTTGTATTCTCTTGGTGCCTATTCCCATCATGCAGCACGTTGGCATTGTTGGTCTCTTTTGTATGTAGACAGTGTCATCAAAGAGCAAATCAGAAGCAGACCCCACTTTTGTACATACCCAGAAGAAGATCAAAGTCCCTCCCAGAAAGAAAAATGGTTGTCTACAACAAACGATGGACACAGCAGCAGGAAGTGGGGTCGCTTACACACAGTGGTCATCTGAATGGCTGTGTATACTTGATGATTGACTTGCTGACTACATGTCACTGGTGATAATTTCAAACAGATTTTAAATTCATCATCTGGTATGAAAGATGTTGATATATTAAATCTACCACCTGGGGCATGTGTAAAGACGAATATGTATATAAGGTCACTTGCAAAGATAGCCCAATGTTTTGATGAAATCATGTACATGGAAATTTAAAATCGTGTAATGGATCCACTGTCATTCAACTTCTTACCCACAAAGTTGGATGGTTGACGGCACTCCCGCCCCTTCTGTCCATCACAGCATCTTTCATTTCCTGGGCAGTCCTTGTCATTATTACATTTGTTGCAGATATCTACTGTTTCAGGAACATTTGTCAGCCTTGTGCACTCACCCATTTTTTCTGGAATATAGAAAAGAAAAAGCTTTTTAAACATTGTGATCTTCAAATATTAATGTAGTCTGGAACCTGATGCCCTGATGCAGGATCTCCTGACCAATTAGACTCCACACACCACTTGACCATTCAGCCTGATGATTTGCAGAACTCGTGCCTGCACTCTGCTCTTGTCCAGATTGTATCCACGTGCAAAGAATGCTGCAGCAGAGCAAAAATATTGGCATGATTGAGTGTTACGTGGTATTCACAACCACAAGTGTTTTCTATGTAGGTTAGTTCCTTTGACATGCATGTAAAAGGACTTGCCAAACGTGTGGGCTCTATTCTTTTGTTTTTCTCAACTAGTTCTTTCTGATGAACCATATGATCTGTTGCATTGCTAGGTATTTATCATTCCATGCACTTCACCTGCAAAGTTAGCATGCCCTCCAATCATATGTATTGTATTACAATAATGGTGCGAACATTGTATCCCAAAAGATGGAACTAAATGGGAAGAGTTGATATATGTACAAACATTATGTAGTACGAGTAGCAAACTAAGGATACATGCTTGAAAGGAGACAGCGCTCTGGCTTACAGATTATACGACCTTTGGTAAGAGGAAGCCTTTTGAGGGGCAGGAATCACAGACTCCTCTAGAACAGTGTCCTCTGATGGAACCTTGGGTCTACATTTAGGAAGAGAAGATGCTGGGGGCTTGATATTTGTATATAAATCGAAAGACAGGGAGTTGCAGACCCAGTTTCTCACATGAGAAAGGCAGGCTCTTCTACTCGGTTGAAGTCATTGGCTGTGATGTTCACATAACAACTTCTGGGCAATTGCGTGGCTTGGCTGTCAACCAAGGTAACATTCGCAGAGGGCACCAGTTGGCCCCTACCATCAGCAAATGTTTCCCGCATGCCATGGACATGGCAGCAACAAAAGTGCATCTTCTCCTAATGTATCCCTGTAGTTTCAAATGCCACACCATTGGTCAAAGGAATTTTCCATAATGGGGTAGAAATATGTGAGAACTCAAAGGTATTAAGTAATCACCATGATGCGAGGGAAGCTGATATGTCTAAATGGGTGGCCGTGTTTTTAAGAAAAGGTTCAGCCATTCCTCCTGCAAGTTACATATTTGCTCTGAAAGGGATATCACCTATCACTCCATTCTTGATGTAAGGAACACAGAGTTCTTCAGGGCATCTGAGGAGCCCTTTGAGCTATCCCATGGGCCTATGCATGTCATGGATGCTTAGGGATGTTTTCCCAACAATAGCTCTACTTCTCCTTAGAATAGACACAGTCAAACAGCGCCTGTAGGCCTGCTTAGTCATACAGGGAGAGACAGTTTCTCCTCTGGTGCAACTCCAGCGACAATCAAGGGAGGACGGAACCAATTTTCCACACACAATTTTTCCGCTGGACAACTACTTGAAGCTACGGCCCACGAGAAGCAGAAATCCATGCTAGCCTCCCCAAAGCCTGCCCTGGTTAACTTCAAAATCTTGCACTTGCAAGTAAGGAGTGCCTTGAGGCAAACACAGCCTAATGTGCATCATTCAATAGAAAACTTGTCTTCCCTCGGACTGTCTCTCTCTCTCTGACAGCCACCTATGGGAGAGGATTGTAACTAGGGAGGTCACTCTCTATCCCAGTTCTTCAATGCCTCCATCCAATGGTGAATCAGTATCCTGTGCAGTTCATCTGTAGGTGTGGAAACCTATTCCTTGCATTCAGGCCAGATCAGCTGCCTCAGAATATTACTACACTTTCCTCAACTAAAAATTCTGAGTTTGCAGGCTTCTTCCATTAACCATGTGCTTTTGTGCCCACTACCACACCTGTTTGTGCTGAATTTCTGATTGATCATGCACATATCTTTTAAATTTTTCTTGCATCTGTATGAAGATTTAAGGGGTAAGCCTTTACTGATATTCACCCAAGGAAATGCCATCCACAGTGGAAGTGTTCCTCAGTTCCCAGAGAGTAATAAACTCCTAGAGTCTGACCACATTACTATTTTTTGCGTCACTGAACTTTACAATTTTTGCTGTCTTTTCTCCTCATCTTCAATACCAGCCTTCAGTTTTTCCACTTTAACCTTATGCTTGGCAAGGTGTCCATCATTTTATCTCTGCCTTCTTCCTCCAACCCCTAACTGCCATATATCACATGCTGGAGCCCAGATAGCTATGAGATCCCCACCAGTCACAGTGCAACCATCTTTTACTAGACTCTGTGCCTGTGAAAGCACCTCTGGTTATTCACAGTTTCACAGCCCCCAGGACCGCAAACTAGCTTCTAACTGTGCACCATCATGTGAATCTAAGTGTTGGAGTGCACTCCGGGGAAGGATCAAATTAATCTGTCTGAGCTGTGTGCATGCCTATATTTATGTCATACCTTTTTGCCTCAAAAGTATAAAGTTTCCCTCATTGATCATAGTAATTCAAAAAAGAAATTATTCAAAGTACATTTTTAAAGTACTTTAAAAATGAACTTTGAAGAATTTGTTTATTGAAGTACTATGGTCAATGAAAGAAACTGTATACTTTTGTGCTTGTTCATTCCCCTCTTTTCCCTCACCAACATTATTTTTTGAGGGGGTCCCTTCATTCTTGCTAGATACCTGTTTGCCTCTGCATCATATATAAAAGTTTATTTACCAAAAAAAACACCAAGATTGAAGACAAACATATCCAACCAAAAAATGTTAACATGTAGTCAGTCCCCAGGTTGAATTGGCCTAGAGGTGGATGTAATGTATTTGTGAAAAAAGTGATAAACGTTTTTTTATAACTATTCCCAGTGTGAAGTATTGTCTAGTGGAATTATCTCCGCTATTAGTGATAGTATGAAGGTGAATTTCAGCCAACCGATTCTCAACCAAAGGAGACCCCTTACTGGAAAATGAGTGCTAACCAAATGCATCACTGGGAGCTCCAAAATCTGCAAAGAGATATTCTTGATTATCAAGAACTTCACCACAACGGCAGCCTACGTCATGGTATGACACCCTCACAAGAACTCTGCAACAACCTATCAAACTTCTTTCACAACAAAATCGCAAACATCTACAGAAACTTTCCACACCTACCATACCTCAGTGATGACACCGCAGACCTACCCATCAACAACAAAGGTCACCTGACCAAGAGGAAAACTCTCTTGAGAGAAGACACAGCATTGACAATGCAAACAATCCATATAAGAGACCCATTCCCTCACCACATTTATAAACTTGGAGCATAAGCCATCAGCACCACCTTCACCCACATCATCAACACCTTCATTGCACCTGAAACATTCCTGGAAGACAGGAAACATTCATGGGTCAACACCCTCCTCAAGAAGCCATCAGCCGACCAAAGTCAACTGAGCAAATCCCATTCTATCTCCCTCCTTCCCAACCCAGCCAAAGTGATAGAGAAAGCCATCCACAGAAGAAGTACCCGAGTAAGCTCAAAGTGTAACCAGAATGACACAGGTGCCCTCTACCCATTGCAACTACCTCAAGCACTTTAAGAGTACTGCTCATGCTGCTTTGCACTCATCCAGTCCCTGATTTCCCACTCCAAGCACTGCAAAGATTAAGCCATGATCCCCAGTTCCACACCACATTAAGGAGTACCTGGGTGCCATATGCTCACAAGTACAAATTATGGGGTATATTAACTAATCTTTCATACAACGCAGTGCAGCAAGCAAATTTGTGCAAAAGGGAAAAAATGCTCCATATTTACAAAGATATGGAGGATTTCTGCTCTCTCCGTGGGCTGACACACTTGGTGCTGCCTAGCACCAGTGCAGGCACCTGTGCACCAGGGAGGATTGTTTTTGTGCAGGTAGGAACACCTGCACGAAAACAATCCTGAGAGGAATTTTCCTATTTCTATGTGTGATGCGGAATGTCTCGTGCACAGAAAGAGGAAGTAACAAGGAGAAATATAGATATTTCTTCTTTGCAAAAGCGTAGCATGTTGACGCATTGCCAAGTTTACTAACTTTAGTAAATCTGGGAAAAAAGTGATATGCAACAAAATGCAACAAAAGCTGATGTGTTGCGTTACATTTCTATACAAAGCCACATAGATGGTGCAAATCTCCCCTTGAATGGCTTTGTAAATATTACTGTAGACTTTGCATTGTCCTTGTTTCGCATTGTCCGACGCAAGGATAACGCAGGAGCTTGATAATTTTCTACCCAAATTTGTGGTCCAGCTTAGCTACAGATCAGTGCTAGGTAGCACAAATGAGCCCTGAGTAACTGCTCTGGGCAACAATGTGGCTTAAAAAGAGTAAGAGGATAAAAAGACTGATTAATGGCAATTTAATTCAAAGGATTTGAACTACACTAAGTCTATAACAGCCACACCAATGTCATCCATGGCAAATGTGCCTGTCAGGGCAGTGACACAACCACTATTTGCTTGCAATTGCAGAACATATAGAACTGCAAGGAACCTGCTGATGACAGTAACTCTGCATGGAAAAAGTAGTTGATTGAGAGCAGATCTCCCCCATACATCTAGCATGTTTTGCCATTGCAGGGAGGTTGGGGGAGCCTGCAGGGTCCATTATATATATATATTCTTTAGCAATACAATATCCATTGCTCATTTCAGAGCTGCTGGATTTAATTGAAGAACACAAAACTAGAGCAAGATAATAGGCAAGGAACATGCCTGCCCAAAGTACTGTAAAGTTGAGATAAAAACCAGTGCACACAATTATCAGGGGGAGCCACCTCTTGGATGTCTGCTAGTTGTGTTTTACAGCAGTGCGTAGTACTGAAAGCATCATTATACAAATCATCAGTGAGGCTTTGTGTATTCTTCAGGGTTGATGATCCTCCCAGAAGGGTGCTGCATTTTTAATTATAATATGTAATAAAAAGTTCATATAAGATAACTCTTTGCATCCGTAGCTCATACGCCCTTTTCTTGGAGACTCCGGCTTTCTAGAAAAGGTTTACACTGGACCAACCAATCAATCAATCAATCAAGCATTTGTAGAGCACGCTATCACCTGTGAGGGTCTCAAGGCGCTATGGCGGAGGTGGGAGGCAGCTACTGGTCGAACAGCCAGTTCTTGAGGAGTCTCCTGAAGGTTAGTATACCATGGGTGAGGAGTTTGAAGGTGATCCTCCTGTTGACCGGGAGCCAATGCAGATCTAATAGGTGGGTGGTGACTGTGGCGACGGAGTCCGAGGATTAGGCGTGTGGAGGCATTTTTTATGCGTTGGAGTCTCTTCTGTAGTGTAGCCATGGTTCCTGCACAGAGGGCATTGCCGTAGCCCAGCCTTCTGCTGATGAGTGCTTGTGTGACTGTTCTACTGGTTTAGGTGGGAATCCATCTGAAGATCTTGCGGAGTATGCGTAGGGTTTTATAGCAGGAGGATGAAACAGTGTTGACTTGTTTGATCATAGAGAGCGTTGAGTCCAGGACGAACCCCAGCCACAGGAGTCATCCCATGCGGAGGGGGTGGAGCGAAGGATAAGGACCTCCGTGTTGTCTCAGTTAAGTTTCAGTCGGCTGGTCTTCATCCAGTCTGCGACGGTCTTCATTCCTTTGTGGAGGTTGTATTTGGCGGTGGCTCAATCCTTGGTGAGGGAGAGGATCAGCTGGGTGTAGTCGGCGTAAGAGACAATGTTGAGGTGGTGTGCTGGTTTGTGTTCCCAACCAGTGCAGTCGCTGGTTGGGAATACAAACCTTGGAACTCTACCCTCCCTTCATCATTATTGCCCCCTTCTTTTCCTCCTTTTAAAGGGTGCTTAATTTGTTCTGGTCCTCCACAGTAGCTACTCCATTTTTTTATTCTCTTACCCTCTGGATCCGCCTGTTTTTATACCGGCTGCGATGATAGGTGCATCTTTATTAAAACATCATGCAGTACAGCAAGTCTCCTTGCAGTGCTGCACTGAATGGTAAGGAAAGGGCAGCAATGAACCGTACTTAATAGTGTATGGCACATTCCTATTGTTTACCAGCGCTTGGATCCAAGGGTGCATTCGCTGTAAGCAGGATTGTTTTTTGTGCAGGATGGGACACCTTCCTGCTCAAGCCAGGCAAGGCCATTAAAGGCTTGAATATCTAACTTAAGATTTGAGTCGCTCTTGCGCCCCATTACGTGATGCAGGGTGACGCAACTTTTTGTTAAATATACCCCATAATCAATAGAGGTACAGACTATGACGTGTTACTGATTCACCTAGTTCCTGCCTTGCTGTGTGTTCCCTGGGATATTTTACTTTGTGTCCAGATTCCATATAAGAAAATCATTTTAATAGTCGCTGATTCACAAAACCTATGATAGATTGAATCACTATAATACGATATGTTTTGTCAATCGTTCAATTAATGTACCCAAGATAATACCTCTCTATTCTATTAACATATTATAAAGTAAAAATACCATAATATCCCTTCCTACGATTGTGATGCTAGGTTGACTCTCTAGTCTACCCCATGTTTGGTTCAGTCCCTGATATGCATATTCACAAGCAGTTCTATATAGTGTACACATTGTAAAGATGAACATATGCTATGATTGAAGTGTTATGTAAAGCTCTCTGTCGTCAGTGAGCCGTGGAGCTGCTATAGAAATATAATTAAAGTAGATCGTGGTGGGTAAACAATGATCACTGATTGCATCCTCTTTTTTTGGGTGGGTGCACAACATCCATCTCTTCTGAAAGATATCAAAGCCTGAGGTGGTGGTACCAGAATCTGTGCACCAATGTTTGCAATATCAGATCACATTTGTCTTCCCGTGCACTCTTTGCACACTTACTGACAATTTATCAACACACTGTATTTGAGACTTTCACCATAACCAATCACAACGCTGTGCCCATAAATCTCGCCAGATGAGATGACTACCACCGATCCGGAGTCTTCTGCACATAATCTTGACAAAATAAAAATACAAGAGCTGGCCCAAATAAAAAATTTTGTAAGTAGGTCCTGGACTGAGAAGAACCATACATCTAACACTCACAGTCATTTCCCCTAACTCACACGTGGGTACTCAAGAGATGTGTGACTCCTGCCCCTGTCACAGCGATCACAGCACACCTGGATCTGTGATCAGTGGTATTGAACAGATGTTCTAAATCATAAAACATAGTATATATGTGAGTGCTTTGACTGAGATGTATACATTTTAGAGAACATTCTGCCATGACAACAATGATGTCCCACAGCAGCCCCCTGCCTCAAGATGGATTGTAACACACTTGACCCTGTAAAAGTTATATGTAGTCTCTTTCTACTTGCTATCAGGATCTTCACAGGTCCTGCTCTGTTGCCCCCTCCTCCTCTACTCTAACGGAAATGCACCTTTCAGCGCCTTGACGCACTTCCGCTGGCAGCCCACAGTGCAGCATTTCTCATCAGCGGCGCAGTTCCAATCATGGTCACAGGAGGGCACGTAGACGGCAGGGCAGACCAGTAATTTTGAAATATATGATGGACAGACACCTTTATGATCTGCAAAAAAATAAACATTTAGTGTCCTTGTTTTCATAGCGGTAATGCAGTAAACAATATTCGTGGAAAGCCAAATACAGCAAGTTCATGAGTTTGGCGGCCACAAACTAAAGGCCCCGCTCCACAGTCGTGGAGTCTCCAGAGTGCCCTGTGCTCCATGTACACACAGATTAATAATTAATTATGTGCAAACACTGACGATTTTTATAAATCAATGCCAAACAAACCGACACAGTGTCTACTGGGCAGGTGTGGTAGTCATGGGCAATATTCCTGCACTCTTTTTGACTCTTGCTTAATTTGTAAAAAAAAGAAATGCAGGTGTTGAAAATTTTCCCAAGGAGGCCACAGCTCACATCTTCCTCCGGTGAGCCCCACTTTCAACACTCTCACTGCCTCAGTCTCTATCTTCTAACCTTCATTTGTTGTCTGTCCACACCTGGTGTGTTACCTTATTCCCTGCATTTCTGATTTGCCCTCTATTCATTCTACCCTTGCCCCTTTTCCTCTTCACTTTTATCCATGTTCTGCTCTCTCTCCCTTTGATCTTCACAATCACTCTTCTAGCAGTGATTAGCTGTGTCTCCATTTTATAATTTGTCTGCTTTTTTGTCTTCTGTCCTGTTTTCTACATCCTTTCATTCTATCTTCTCTCTTCTTAATGCTCTCTTCTTCACATCGTGGCTGCTTTCTCGTTGTATCTCATTTGCTCTCCTTTCTTCTACTTATCTCTGTCTTATCTCTCACCTCTTTGTCTTCTTTCTCCTCTTTACTCCTGCTCTCTCTCTCATCTATAACACTGCTGCTTCCTGTGACACCTATCGTCAGCCTGCACATCTCCCTGTTATTTTGAAATCTGCGTTTTCCTGTTGTCTTTCCTAAATATGAGGAAGATGACGTGTTTTACTTTCTTACCTACACCGAGTGCAAAAACAAAATGTACACCAAATAAAAATGCTGTTTTTGCATGTATTAAACAGAGCAGTATAACTGGGTTATTTGCAGAACAGGTAGATGCTCGAGCACAGCAGGTGATGTCACTACTAGTGCTGCCTGTAATTAGTAGGTCCGGGGATGGCAACGGCATTGGCATCCACTGCTCAGCTTGTTGTGACCCTGCCTGCTACAGCACAGGCATTGTCCCCAGCCGTAATGCTGTCAATACCGGTGAGTATGGCTGTGGTGCCTACTGGACTCACGCACGCTCAGCAATTATCATGCTGGGTTGCAGGGCACAGATCCTACAGGTGACGCCATGGTGCACAAAAGTTGTGTTGGGCCACAGCCGCATCGAGCACGTTGAGGATAGCAGCAATGCAGGGCTGCAGGATATGCTACTCTGGCTACACAGCAAGTGGAAAGTCCCCACTTACTTTTGTTTCTTCTTCCTCAAGAGCCCTCACCCCCAAGTTCCAAATGCGCTCTCACAGCTTCCTCGCCTCAACTCTGTCTTGAGCCAGCCCCCAGCTAAAATTATACAATGGGAGGCTTGGGTCAAGCAGTGGCAGGGTGCAGCACACTCGGGGAATAGAATTCAAGACATAGTTTGTCGATGACTTCATGGATTTGTGATAGGCGAGATGACATCATCACTAACGTGGTGATACACAATCATGCCTGCCTGTACAGGCGTATGCTGGCCTGTCTATGAACATTTACCAGCCAGTCACCATGCAATATATGTTATTCTTTTTATTTTGAATTTGAACAATTATTATTGAGAGCACCAAATGCAAGGCCAGAAATTGTAGCCTCGGCCCTGTGAAAGGAGTGCAGGTGCTGAGCACCTGAAAGCACCTGATCAAAATAAGCACTGCTTACCTACAACGCTTTTTGTTGTCAACACAAAACAAGCCTGACTCTAACATATTCATAGATAATGCAGGAAAAATAATCATCAACAGCTTTTCATAACTAGTTCAATTCTGTGCCCATTGGAACAAGACGCTGAAGGCGCCAAGGTCATCACATGCACTCGCCCAGCAATGATCTCTGTATTTGGGCTGGTGAGTGCTGGGAAAATCGCTCTGAGGGCTGTAGCCTGTATGTCTTTATGCATGCATAACCATACCTATACTTCCACGCATTTACTTGCTCTAACATTTTCTCTGCCCACATTAATAACTGTAAACTTTAGGATAATGCAGTTTGCTATATTTTACATTTAATTTTAATATGTTAAATTTCATGACTGATGACTCTTATCCTTACTCCAAATTGAGTGGAATGCCATTTTTCATATAATTCAAAATGATAAGTTTCATTATTCAAACAAAACTCCTAAAGCTAAATTTAATGACATTAAATTAAATGTAATGTAGTTAAATTATTGTTTTTATCACAAAGTAGTTTTGAACTCCACCCATATTTCTATTCCATTTAATTAAATTGACAATTTGCTGTTCTCTGACCGGAATGAGGACACACCCGAGGCATCTCTTTTCTGAAAGGCTGTTGGTAAAAGTTATCTAAGGCCCAATCACTAGCCCTACTAAAGGGAGCAGCATTTCACCTGAGGGGAAACTAGGAAACTATGTGTATAATAAGCTAACCCTCCATGAGGTGCATCATTCAGCATCAACACATGTGGCCAATCCCCTGTGACCCCACAAACTGAGCTATTGATCATCTTAGAGGGTCCCACTTGATTGGTCATCATCCTCAGCGGGCCCATCTGTAACTATGTCCAACTATGGTCCTTCAAAAATCCCTGCCCCTTTTATAGACCCCTTTTAATGTTTATTGTTTATTGTCAACCTTTGTACTTTGTGAAATCCCTGATTAAGAATCAAAATACGTGTACTTATTTTCCGATGGCTTTATTAAAGTTTTACTACAGAAATATGAGGCATATTAGTTGTTTTGAAGTCACTCACCAAAACAATAATTGGTACCACTCTTAGATGGAAATGACTTGTAATCACATACCAAGAAATATAAAATCTTCACCAAAGAGAAACACTGTTATGATGTAGTTTCCTGTGGGGTTCTACCTTTTATGTACATGGACGGGGCATCTTTCAATATAATGGAATGTGACTATGCAAAAGGCAAGCCTTGTAAATGTAAATGTATTGGCATTTATATAGCGCACTACTTACCCGTAGGGTCCCAAGGCGCTTCGACCGCTGCGAAACCCTTCCTGGCTTCCCTGAGAGATGGTCCCTTAATGGGTATCTCCAGGGTGAGACCAGGCATCCCCGGCGGTCTGGTGGGGCCGTTAGTGAAGATGAGGCAAGCTAATGCCCAGAGTTGCCGAGTGTGATCGCTGATCAGAGTGGGCACCGAGGCGAGAGAATTATCGAGTCCGCTGACCCTGGTCCAGAAACCTGCCGCGCCGGGAATCGAACCCTGGTCCCGGGCCGTCCTCTGCTCTCGGGTCTGCCGCCTCTAACCAGTGACCCACACTACTTCACTTGTGACATGTTAGGGTGCAGAGGTGGTTTTTGCAGCACAGTGAGAAGTTGTTGGAGTCTGGCTTGTCATGCACAGGATTTCATCTGCTCAATAAACGTCAAGTGTTCCTTACACTGAAGCCTCCAGTCATGTTTGGATGAAGAACACAACATACACCTTTTGAGAATGTAGAGGAGCGCAATTCAACATACAAATCACCACTGACCCAACAGAGAATCTCAATGATCCTGTAAAGACATATAGGCATAACCTTGAAACCAGGAAGCGCAGGACCCAGTTTGGGGCCATGCCCCCTCACCTTTTTCTGGAGAAGAGGAGGATCTGTCAGGCTGAGCAAAGGTCAGCTTGACAGACACTCTTCTTGTTCAGGTCAGGCAGTCAGGTGCTAGACATGCGCTAAAAGCACAGGCACCTGCTGGCTGTCTGACCTGAGCAGGCTGGAGCCCTCCTTGTGAAAAGGAGGAGTATCACTGATTTCTTTGTTCCTGGGAACTTCCGTTTTAAGCCCTGAAGTGCCCAGGGCCTAATGTCAATCAGTAAGACCTCGTCACAGAGTGGAGTGGGGCCCGCAGTCTCACTGACCTCATCCCTCTCTGTAACAAGTGAGGGACTGCTGCCCAATGGAAGCATCTCACAGGCAACTTCAAGCAAACCATGGTGTCTGGCACATGGATGTTTGGGGGAAAACCACATGTGCCCCCCAGCCACATAGTGGAGGCCCACAGGGGATGGGGGCACTGCTATGTAAACAGACATTGTAATTCCTACAGTGGTGCCTGTGCAAGTACCGCCTTCATTGTAGTGAATTATATCCGACCGCTGCTCCAAGGGGCTCCTTGAACCTGTTCGAGGCAGTGGTCTTTTCCCCTGTCTGCTGTACTCCATCTGCCAGCATCTTAATCCGGCAGTGCCGCGGGCTGCCACCAACAGCTTGTTGTTGGTGGTCGTGCTCTACATCCTTATGAGGCCCATAATGAGGGACGAAAACATGTGGAGGTAGTCTTTTACTCTATGACTACCTCAGAGGTTCCACAAGCTGGAAGCAGGGGCCTTACACTGTGCCACAGGCAACACATTTTGGGATGGCATTGAGACTGTTCAGTAAAAAAATATATAATTCCCGCAAATATAATTCATAGGTATCACAGGGTGATATAGATAATATTAATTAGGCCCTATACAAGGGCATTCATAAACTGAAACATTAAGATATTCCATATCTAAATGCCTCTCAAATACCATACTTCCTTAGACTGAAATCAATCTTCCTTCTGCTGCTTTTAGCCGCTACCAAAGGAGTGTGCTGATGCACAAACTACATCTGGATTTGAGTTGAAGAGTAGCAGTCATAGCGCTTGCCACCACCCATATGTTCCTTAACCCTTGCTACAGTGAAAACATTAGGATGGGGTCAGACATGATTTCTTGGCTGGTTCTTTCACATGAGCTATTAGTAATTCATTCTGCCCATGCCAGCTTCTCAAGTTAGATCACAGTCACCTCCAGTACTGGTAAGACCCTTACCTGCTACAGCTTCTAAACATTTATTACCGCAGTGTTTGCAGCATTTCTTGTTCAGTGGGCAGTCGCCGTCATCCTGGCACTCTGGGTCAGCCAAAGGAGGCTTGCACTTGGCCACAGCAGAAGGACACATGCCAGGTTTGACTGTGAAATTCAAAACAACAACCATCAATACTGCTATTCTGAGCTCTAAAGCTACGTACTATGTACAAAGGTGTGCCCCA
Source organism: Lissotriton vulgaris (assembly GCF_964263255.1). Taxonomy (NCBI): domain Eukaryota; kingdom Metazoa; phylum Chordata; class Amphibia; order Caudata; family Salamandridae; genus Lissotriton; species Lissotriton vulgaris. Next base: position 1,865,920,089 of record NC_141694.1, read on the forward strand.
TAGCAAAGTAAGTGGCCTTGGGAAAGCCACAGTATTTTCCTGTGAATCAGCATTAGCTTCTATAAACCTCACTGAGTAGTTTGAACAAACCAGGCCTAAACAAGCTTTAAGATGCTTAAGAGCTAAACAAAAATAAAAATAAAAATAAAAATAACATTACTTCAATGACTTGTTAAAATAAAAGATGAAATGCATAAAATGATAAAATACAAATACATACATTAGTTCAGTAAAATTCAAACACTCCCATTAGGGCATACCCGTTATCAATCACAAGTTGTTTGCCAAGACCAATGAACTGTAGAGTTGAGGATTACTGTTTAATAAAACTAGTTTTTAGAAAATGGTAATCCTGGGTGGACAACCTAAGGCCAAGAACGTTTTTGATTGAATCAGCCTTAATGACAGACATGCCCTGCCATTACAATTGCTTTGTAGATGACTAACAAATGTTTTTGTTGTGATGGTCCCAATCTATTGCGCAGTAAACAAAAGCGCTTTGTGTTGAAAAATAGTTACTGACTGAATCATTGGCTCAAGTTGCAGCTGGGAATACACTAACGGGGATATGTACAAGGAAGTGTCAGAGCGCAGCATTAGCTCCCTTGGATTAACACAGCACTCCGCCAGATCTGAAACGCATGGCTGCAGCCTATTTACAGGAATGTGGTGCAGTCTTGCGTTTCCCCCTGCAATGGCACTAAGTTTAGCAACTTAGCACCAAGGCAGGCACGCTTGCACCATAGATGCAAGGGTGTCTGCGTGAAGGGGAGGATTGTTTATGTGCAGGAAAGTTTCCCTTCCTGCACATAAACAATCCTAAAATGCCATTCTGTCACTTTCATGCTTCATGCAGCACACATGAAAGTGACAAACTGGCCTTTTTTAAAGGTTTGTGTATGTACAGGAAGGGACACTTTCCTGTACATAAACAAACCATAACATTTTGCTTTTCCCATGTGGGCTGCACAAGGCAGCCCACATTGAAAAAGCAAAAACAAGGAGAAATAATGCATTTTTCTTTGTTTCACCAACTTAACACCAGGTTTTTCCTGGTCTTAATTTTGGTGCTGCCTCCTATGTACGTCACCCTTGTACATTGGGGACAGCGTTAAAATGAATGGGTGTTACGGTGGAACGCCCACACAACACCCACTGCTCACCCCTTTCACGCTAACCATAGTTTGAAAGGGACCCTTATGTACAAGGCAGCTTTCGGACACATTAACTGGCTTAACGCTGCCTTGTACCTAAGACGCAGCCCCTATCACCACCACAACGTCGGTAAACATGACTTTCTGGTGGCGATAGGGGATTGTGCATATGCGCCTAAGTTCATAATGATGTCTCATGTCCTCGGATAAAATTGTGTCCTTTCTCTTCTGCTCTTTTGCTATTCCATGGCCGATATTCAGGAATATTTTACTTTGTGTAGGCAGTTGTCCCTTGCTTAATATTTACTGCAGCTCGGTGGTTACCACATTGCTTAATATTAACAGGAGAACCTATTGTTTAGAACACGTGTGGGCCTTAAAGTCCACCACACGATGTGGAAGATCTTTACACATTTTCTATTGAGTGGTGTGTCCTTCTGCAGTATCTTTTCCTTCACAAACACAAATATAGATGCTTTGTCATTGGAAATGGACTGAGGTGCTCCAGCGGGCTCAAACCTTGTTTGGCATATTTGTTGACAACGTTCGCAAAAGAAAGAGAAATGCCCCTTCTACTACCTGTACAACAGTATCTATCTGACTGTGCCTTTCTTTCATGTTCCTGTCATTAAGTGAGTCAACAGTACAAGTCCTTGGCCCTGGACTAACACAACTGCCACGTTGATTCCCTTCTTCATGGTGTGCTTTCATGACCCTGTGAAGCTGTACATCCCTTCCATCCTGTAATACATTGTCCTTGCCACTTTGTAAAACAGTGAGCCTCGCCATGTCATCCAGTGGTTTAATCCATTTGTATAAGGATGCTCTGGTGGTGTGTGCCCACTGGGTAGAACAACACGTTTTGCATGGAGAAAGGCGGTTTGATGGATCAGCCCCACAAGCAGGACTTCTCTCCAAGGAGGAAGTTTTGATGGATCAACCTGTGCATCCACCTCACCTTTATTAGAGTTTGGGGTTCACTTCAACTCAGAATTTTGCATTGTCTTTTGAATTCAGAACTGAATTAGTGCGGCCACTATGCAATCTCCACTTTCCAGTTTTTTTCTTTGCATGACACACCCTGCCCTCTCTTTTTCAATTGCAAAACACATCCTAAAAGTATTTTTATTCTATCAACGTGTTTCTACCAGCATTACCCTTAAGGTTCTCTCAACGTCTGCTCTTGAGATGCAAACATTTCTCATGAAGAGACCAGGAACAGGTGAATTTGGAAGGTGTTTGATCTTGCAAGAGAGTCCTATAAATCTTCGGTCACCGTAAACAAAGTCTGTATTTGGTGTCAGACCACCAAAAGCTGATCCTAAAAATGAGCATCAAGAATCATTTCAAGGGGGAGGAGCTACGCTAGCAAGCAAGATGGCCGCTTAAGCTCCCGGCTCCGCCGACCTCCGCCAGTAGCTCGTATATCCTGCAAGTCATCCTGATTTCACACCGGACCCCCGTATGTGTGAGGAGTAGCTGACTCTGAAGGCGCAATCCCGAACTTTTTATCATACCGGGTGACAGAGATATGCCGTGTTTCATTCTTGGCCTACCCCGGAGCTGAAGCCGGGGCCTCGATTTTCAACCCATCCGGGCTGGAGTTGAACAACATCGGCTGGAATCTTGGGCTTTGTGCGGTCTCCCGAACGGAGATATAATCTTCCCGGTTTTTGACGGCGACTTGGTATCCTGCCTGCAACACACACGCTACGGCGTGTCACATCGTTTGCTGGCCCCGTATCCGACGCCTGGAGACACAATAAGCTTGCCATGGGGGTGCGGACGGGAGCCCTGATCAGTGGCGAAGGAGTAACATCGTGAGGTGAGAGCACCTGTTGTTGGTGTCCGCTCCAGATTTGCCTGCTACCCCGGAGAAGCCGGCCTCCGAGGGTCTGCATCCTATCTGTTGCTGGCGGCCATTAGAGCGCTCCACTCATAGATCATTGTCAACTACCGGACACTTTCGGAAACGATGGACGATCTTTGCCGGAGACCGGACAGTGGCTTTTTGTCATCATCGCAGCCAGCGGTGCTACCAACGGAACATCGAATATCCGACTTCGAGGTCCCTGTGCAGGAGCCGGGCTTCCTTGGCGCTGCGGATTCCTATAATACAGATCGCGCGCCCGTGAACATTGTCAGCATTCCCTGCTTGAGCTCTATCTCGCCGAACATCATTATGGACAACCTTGATTGCCTCAACCAGATCACCTGTGACTATTGGAGAGCTTTATCATCCTGCCACGCTTTTCCTCGTTTGCTTTGTGTAGTCTGTGCACTTTTATCCTTTAATTGGCTTGCTTGTACTGACTTGAATTTCCATGAAAGCTTTACCGCTCTTATTGCTGCTGCGGCCTGGTTTCCAATTGCTCCAGTGAACACTGGTACTGGCCAGGGTTAATTGGTGGGGCTTTTCAGTACACGGGACAATAATGTAATCGGTTGCTGGGATTGTGACCTGTGAACTGCGGGAGTCGGGTGGTATGTTTGATACTTCCCCGGATTGTTTGAGTATTTCGCTGCCCTTTCTTTTGAATTTGATTCTGGGGGTCACATCGAGTCCGGGAGAGTGTGTTTGTGTTTCTCCTCCTCCGCTGCTTCCTTCTTTTAGGGATGCTTCTGGGCGACAGGCACGCTGCTAGTGGGTTAGGCCGTAGCCATTGCAGGGGTGCAGGGTGGTGGGGGTGTTTGTTATTTTGCCTTTGTTTTGTTCTATGGCCCCTTTTTTCTTCTCTTCTCTCTTTCGGGTATTCCTCTGGGCGACAGGCGCGCTGCTAGTGGGGTAGACCGTAGCCATTGCGGGGCAGCAGGGTGGGGGGTGCGAGGGGGGTTTGTTATTTTGCCTTTGTTGTGTTCTATGGCTCCTTTTCCTTTTCTTTTTCTTTTTCTTTTTCTCGCGGGGTCCGGTCGCGATAACTTTCGGTTTCATCCTGATGTATGTGAGTGGGCGGGGTATGGAGTGGGTGGATGTGATGATAAATAGGTAGCTTAGTTCTCCACCCTCAGTGACCTTCTTGGCGCTTGCATTTTTTCTACTGTTGGCCTATTTTGATCCACGACCGCTTTTACCACCTACCCGCATATTTTATACTTCCGAATGTGTAGCTCCGGCTATCCTGTATTTTCTTCTTTATCTCGTTCTGGGGGGGGGGGGGGTTAAATATAAAATGAAACCTTACTATATCCTTGATTCGAAATGTTTCCGATATATCGTCTGTCCTTTACCGCTGCCGGACCCATGGGTTGTCGGCTGAAGAGCTGTGTGATTGGCATTACTGATCCGTGTTACATGCATGTGGTACCGGCCCCTGCCGGTTACTTTTGTATCTTGTGTTGAACAATATAATAAAGGTTTTCAAAAAAAAAAAAATCATTTCAAGTGCACTTAAGGACTCCTGCTTACTGTACTCAAAGAATCACCAGATGAGAATATTTGTGATGGCGGTGCGTACTATTGTGGTGTAGCACCAATGCAAATTCCAAGCTGGAATTTACAAACACCACCCATATCTACAATTGGGTGGCTTTGCATGAGATTTAAACCCATAAGTAACACAAGAAATCACATAGCCTGCCTTGTATACTTTGTGTCAGGGATACATTAAATAAATGGAGCATGGCTATTCCTGTTCATTCACCCATGTATTTTTATGCTGACACATATTTTCTATATTTTCTAGCTTTACTCTATTCTGGGGTCTCAGAGTTCACATGCTGATGATAATTTGTTTAGTAGACTGAGTACTGACCTTTCTGGTAGGATAGGAGGAAATATTTTCAGTGTTTTCAAGTTTACTGAGTCGTGACAATATGTCTGTTTGCCATTCTATGCACCTAGTTAGAACATGATACCAAAATCCTATTAATTAAAAGCTAGATACACCTTAGTTGTCTAGCATATGGTACTTTTGCTAAGTGCAGGAACTCAAAGTTCCATTAATCAGTATAATGGAAAGGGGCGACCACTCGGTCCCCCCGAACGTATGGCCGAGTGCCTCGATCCCCCCGGGAAGCCATTTTGGGCGGGAGGCGCGTCTCGGCTGGTATGCCCGAAGCGGCGTAGCTGGGGCGCGCCCTTTCCCGCCCTAGTGTGGGCTGGCCTAGACACTGACGCAGCCAGCCACGCCCTCGGGGCAGGCAGGGGCGGGTGTACGCCCGCCCCGAAGACGGATAAAAAGGGACGCAAGACCAGAAGACATCCTCTTGTTCTTGTGCTCTGAAGCTGCACCTCCTCGCTGCACGTGAGCTCGGGACAGAACGAAGAGCCAATTTTGAGCGTTTTGATCTTTTCTTTTGTTTTCCAGATACTTCGTTGGAAAGATGCCCAAGAAAGGCGCGAAGAGAATGACGACCGACCAGATGGTTCGAGTCCTCATGAAGGAGATGTCCGAAATAAAGAAGCGGTTGGCGGGGCGAGACGGGGAGGAGGGATCGGGGCGTCCATCGGCTGGAGGGAAGCCAAAGAGGCCAAGAAGGGGGCCAGCCGGGGGAGACGTCCCGGTTCCCTGTGCCCCGCTCGAAGCGCCAGCCCCGGTACCGGTGGAAGGGAATCCGATTCCCGTCGTAGTCACCCCGACATCCACTGAGGATATGCCTCCCGAGTTGGCGGCACAGCTAGCAGCGTGGTTGGGCGACAGTAGCGAGGGCGCCACGGCTGCCGAAGCGCAAGCACTGATGAAACAGTTGCGCGAGAAACGTGATGCAGCCAAGGTGCCCGCGCCGGCTGCAGTGATAGACAAGCCACGAGTGGCGGAAGCAGCGTCCAGTGCAGGTAAGCGGCCATTGCCGATCGCGAGGGATGAGTCAACACCCTCTCGTAGAGAAAAATTGGGGCAACATGTTCCTTTGGCAATAAAGGAAAAGATTTGGGCGGGGGAATATGTAAACATTTTCTCCTTGCTTGTTGATCATTACGAGGTTGAAACTGTTAAGGGTCAAAAGGATCTGATGCATCCAAGTGTTTGGCGCGCAAAAATGGCCGCCTTTAAAGTGAATGAGAATATTGGCAACTGGGGCAATGCATGGGGAATTTTTACGTCGATTCTGGGGGAACGTAGGCCTGAATTGCTCCCTGAGTTTCCAGTCTATCAGTCACGAATTATGGGGTACTCGACATCGCACCAAGGTAACCATTGGTTCTGTTATGATAACCTTTTCAGGAAGGCGATGGAGCATAACAAAAGTTTAACCTGGGACTGTTATGATTCTTTGACATGGGATAAAATGAAAGAGTCAGGGATGTTGAAAATGCCGTTGGTGGGGGGCACTGTTGGTGAGTCCTCCCGCCAATATGGGGGGACGCCCTTTCGGTCAGGTACGGGTACCGACGATTATTCGAGACCTGCCGGCAATACGGGGAAGAAGGGTTTCTGTTTCAATTTCAACAAAGGTAAATGTACTAGGCCCTCGGGATCGTGTAAGTTCAAGCACGAATGTAGTGGTTGTGGGGCACCCCATCCTGAGTCCTCGTGCAGAGCCAGAACGGGTGAGAATGGGGGTAGAGGAGGCACCAAACAGGTCTAATGTAGTCCGAGGGGCGCCTTTACCAACCCCGATTGATACCTTGGCGATGATCCCCTGGCTCAGTGAATACCCAGATCGTACTACTGCTGGGGTGCTGCGGAACGGTTTTTCATATGGTTTCCGCATCCCGGTGGGGGACTTTCAGGGTGTCGGGACGTGCAAAAATCAACTTTCCGTCTTGCAGCATACGACCGTAGTGCAGGATAAGATCCGGAAAGAGGTTATCCGAGGTCGGGTCGCCGGCCCGTTTAGTGTGCCCCCGGTACAGAATTTTGTCTGTTCTCCTTTAGGGGTGGTCCCCAAGAAGGACCCAGGTGAGTTTCGATTGATCCACAATTTATCAGCTCCTCATGGTCTTTCTGTGAACGATGCAATTGATCCAGAGGTATGTTCGGTGCGGTACGCATCATTCGATGAGGCCGTAGCCATTTTGAATCGCCTGGGGCCCGGGACGCTGATGGCGAAATCAGATATCGAGTCAGCGTTCCGATTGCTCCCGGTACACCCGGACGACCAGCGTCTTCTGGGATTCATGTTTCAAGGTTCGTATTACATGGATAGGTGTATGCCGATGGGGTGCTCTATATCTTGTGCATATTTCGAGAAATTCAGTAGTTTTCTACAATGGGTCTTCACGAAGGACACGGGTTTCCGAAATGTAATGCATTACCTTGATGACTTTCTGTTCCTTGGGGCCGCTGGGGATGACGAATGTGGCCGGGCCTTGACTGAATTTTGTGTGTTAATGGATCAATTTGGCGTGCCATTGGCACCAGGTAAAACTGTGGGTCCCACGACTTGCCTCGAGTTTCTGGGGATCGAGTTGGACTCTAGTGAGGGTTGTTTTCGTTTACCAGCTGCCAAAGTGTCGAAATTCAGGGCAGCCCTGCAAATGTGTATAAATGCATCTAAAGTTACGCTGCATCAATTGCAGCAATTGGTGGGGAGGTTGAATTTTGCCCTGAGGGTGATCCCAATGGCCCGCCCCTTCTCCCGTTCAATTGCCCAGGCGATGGTTGGCCTAAAGGAGGGTCATCATCGCACGAGACTATCGGCTGAGGTCCGCCAGGACATGCGTATTTGGTTAGCATTTCTGGCGGACTTCAATGGTCGAGTCGTCTGGAACAAACCAGCCATGTCCTCTGAAGAGCTTGGTCTATGGACAGATTCAGCGGGAAGCATGGGCTTTGGCGCCATCTTCGGCACAAAATGGTCGGCACAAAGGTGGCCAACATGGTGGCATGAAGAGGGGCTGACGAGTAATATTGCTTTCCTTGAACTGTTTCCCATTTTGGTGGCCCTCAGAACCTGGCCCGATGGGTTCAAAGATCATTCTGTCATATTTTGGTCTGACAATATGACCGTTGTAGAATGCATCAATAGTCAGGCAGCACGTTGTAAAATGATTTTAAGGCTGCTCAAAGAAATTGTCTTACTGTGTATGCAACTGAACGTGGTATTCAGAGCAAAACATGTCCCAGGGGTGATGAATCAGGCGGCTGATGCACTGTCTCGTTTTCAAATGCAGGCTTTCTCGGGTTTCCTTCCCTCAGCGGACCCAGAGCCGGCACCCTTTCCCGAAGCTCTCTGGTCTCTCGGTGCCCCGAACTTCGTCACCTCGTGGGAGAGAGTCTAGCACCAAGGACGAGGAAGGCATATGAAGGGGCGTTTCGGGCCTATTTAGCCTTTTTGGGGACTGAGAGAGAGGGGCTTTGGGGGCATGAGGATTGGGTAGTACATTTTCTGATGTCCTTGCGTAGGGCTGGGAAGTCGGTGGCTACAGCCCAGAGGCATCGTGCTGCCATTTCCTTTGTTGCCAGGGCTCATAATATCCAGGACCCGACAGCGTCTTTTGTGGTACAGAAAGCGCTGCGTGGGTGGCAACGCCTTGAGGGTCGCAGAGTAGATGAGAGGCGCCCGATAGGTCTGGAGAGGTTGTCCCAGTTGCTGGCCACACTCCCCGCCACATGCTCGTCTCAGTACGAGGCCTTTTTGTTCCGAGCTGCTTTTACGCTTGCATTTCACGGGGCGATGAGGATAAGTGAGCTGGTGGCAAGGAGCAAACGGGATGTGGTGGGGGGTTTGTGTCGGGAACACGTTCAGATCAGGGGTGAGACGATGACTGTATCCGTTGTCAGGTCCAAGACCGATCAAGGTGGGATAGGTGACTGCATAGTCATTCGCAGGATTCCAGGGTCCTCCATGTGTCCGGTAAAGTGTTTAGAAGACAACCTAGCACGAAGGGTGGCATCATGGGGAGGGACATTGTTGAGACACGCGGACGCCACCCCACTGACGAAATTTCAGTTTCAGCGGGTGCTTGCGATGTCAATTACCGCAGCGGGCTTGGACCCGGGCGAGTTTGGGACCCATTCCTTTCCGATAGGGGCTGCCACTGAAGCTACAGCCAGGGGTCCTAATGTGGAACAAGTAAAACGAGTGGGGCGTTGGTCCTCCAATTGTTATAAGAGATATGTGCGGTTGCACATGTTGTGAAGCTGTAATAATGTACTCACGCTTCTTGTCTTTTGTTTGGTTTCAGTTGCGCAAGCCTACGAGGCGGGGCGGACTATGCAGTCGACCCAACACCAGGCCAGCGGTCAGACATCACCGGCTGTGAGAAAAGAGGTGTGGGTCGTGGGCCACTCATACGTGAGGCGTGCCGCGGACGTATTCGAAGCAGGTGACATGATTCACGTAGCTGGGGAATACGGGTACAGGGTGTCCTTCTACGGAAGGGGCGGTCTCTGTATTGACCAGTTTCAGGCATTCTTTGAGGGTTTGTTAGGGCGGACGAGGTCACCGCCGTCTATAGTCATAGTACATTTAGGGGGCAATGATTTGGTCACCTCCGGTAGACAACTTCTCCTAGAGGCAATGCTTTCCACTGTAAGTTGGTTGGCGAGGAAAGTTCCGGGGTGCATAATTGCATGGTCTCATATGATCCCACGAAAAGTGTGGCGGGGGGCTGTTTCGATTCCTGCTTTGAACTATTCTGTTAGAAAACTTAATAACAAAGTGAGTAGGTTGTTCCGTTCCAAGACATTGCATTCTATCTCGCATGGTTGTATTAATGATGACAGTATGTATTTAGGGGATGGTGTGCATTTGTCTCGGGTGGGAAATGAGTTACTCATAGGAGACTTCTTAGCATGGTTAAAAACGTTGAAACATGACCTTTAGGTAGGAGTTGTGGGGGGTCCGGATAGCCGGTCAACTATCCGGCCTGTGGCGGTAAGGTCATGATCGGTGAGCACTAATTAGTAGATCCCTATGAGTGGGCGTCACCCAACACGGATGGGAGCGCTCGGGAGAGGTGGCCATTGGCCCCTCAATGGGGAGGCGGTCCCTTCTAAGGATGGGTCGCCGGAAGTAAAGGAAAGGCGGTCAAGGCCCCTTCCTTTGTAGGAGGGGTTACAGCCCCCTCCTGGGGAATTTCCCGGGGCCAGTGACATCTGCGACGGCAGATGCGGTAAGTTGTGTGGGGTTGGGATAAGGTCTACGATACCTTCTAGATACCTCACACGAGTATTCGAACGACCTTTAACTGGCGTCGAGTTTGTAGGTGCCCCCGTCAAGTCAAGGGAAATTGGTAGTAGTTGCACTTGAGGTACGCCTCCGTGCTGTCGCCCCTCCCAAGTGGGAGGGGTAAGTCTGGTTAGGGATCTTGACACCGGTTATGACCTTGCCGTTGGCCCTTAAACGTTAGGATGTACAATTTCAATATGTCAAGAAAATGTTTTGTAGGATGCTAGTTCGGCTAGGAGAACCTCTGTATTAGAGAATCTGTTAAGGTTAGCCAAACATCGCAATGTGGTAATGAAATTGTACATAACATGAAACGTTTAATGTTTTTAATTTTGTTTTAATAAATACGGCCGGGATGGTCACTCCATCCCACTTCCAAAAACTTCAAGAACTGTTTCCAGTTTCCCTCCTTTTGGGGATTGTGTTGAGAGGGGGTGGCGGGTATCTCGGCCATATGGAAAGGGGCGACCACTCGGTCCCCCCGAACGTATGGCCGAGTGCCTCGATCCCCCCGGGAAGCCATTTTGGGCGGGAGGCGCGTCTCGGCTGGTATGCCCGAAGCGGCGTAGCTGGGGCGCGCCCTTTCCCGCCCTAGTGTGGGCTGGCCTAGACACTGACGCAGCCAGCCACGCCCTCGGGGCAGGCAGGGGCGGGTGTACGCCCGCCCCGAAGACGGATAAAAAGGGACGCAAGACCAGAAGACATCCTCTTGTTCTTGTGCTCTGAAGCTGCACCTCCTCGCTGCACGTGAGCTCGGGACAGAACGAAGAGCCAATTTTGACCCACCCACCAGCCCCTGAAGACAGCCAGTTGTTTGTAATAAGGTTGATTAATTCTGCTTCTCTTTCGTTTGCAGGTTGTAGTGTCATGTTGATGTTGAGTATAATAAAGAATGGTCTGTTTTGAGTACGTTTTGCCATTAAAATGATTCAGATATAGTGTTGATTTTTTAAGCATGCTCTTTCGGGCATAGTGGCCAATGTATCCTTAGGTTTAGTTAGCACTGTCGTATTTATTTTGGTAGGCGGTAAGGTCATGATCGGTGAGCACTAATTAGTAGATCCCTATGAGTGGGCGTCACCCAACACGGATGGGAGCGCTCGGGAGAGGTGGCCATTGGCCCCTCAATGGGGAGGCGGTCCCTTCTAAGGATGGGTCGCCGGAAGTAAAGGAAAGGCGGTCAAGGCCCCTTCCTTTGTAGGAGGGGTTACAGCCCCCTCCTGGGGAATTTCCCGGGGCCAGTGACATCTGCGACGGCAGATGTGGTAAGTTGTGTGGGGTTGGGATAAGGTCTACGATACCTTCTAGATACCTCACACGAGTATTCGAACGACCTTTAACTGGCGTCGAGTTTGTAGGTGCCCCCGTCAAGTCAAGGGAAATTGGTAGTAGTTGCACTTGAGGTACGCCTCCGTGCTGTCGCCCCTCCCAAGTGGGAGGGGTAAGTCTGGTTAGGGATCTTGACACCGGTTATGACCTTGCCGTTGGCCCTTAAATGTTAGGATGTACAATTTCAATATGTCAAGAAAATGTTTTGTAGGATGCTAGTTCGGCTAGGAGAACCTCTGTATTAGAGAATCTGTTAAGGTTAGCCAAACATCGCAATGTGGTAATGAAATTGTACATAACATGAAACGTTTAATGTTTTTAATTTTGTTTTAATAAATACGGCCGGGATGGTCACTCCATCCCACTTCCAAAAACTTCAAGAACTGTTTCCAGTTTCCCTCCTTTTGGGGATTGTGTTGAGAGGGGGTGGCGGGTATCTCGGCCATAATAGTCACAGTAAGTCATGCACCTAGGAGGTAGTTTCTCAATTATATAAAAGTGGTTTTAATTCCCTTCCAAGCATGTCCTAATTCTATTTTACCTTATCACCTTCAAATGCAGTCATGAAATATGTATAGCATGTGGATTGAATCTGTTCTTAGCCATCCAATACATATTTTAGCTGATACTTCATAACCACAGATTTGAATGAGGTGTACGCATTGGACATTGAATTTCTCCATATCGGTGTAGCTGGTATGATGGATTGACATAAGCCACTCCTCACCCAAGATGGATGTGATACTACCCAGTTTTTGCAGATTTACCATCTGGCCAAGAGGATCAAATAATAAATAGGTTTCCTCTGTGCAGGTGGAAAGTTGGTATTATATCCGGCATTTATTCTAAACAACATTTCGAATTTATATTTTTTCTTGAAGACAGCAGACTTGACAGTAGAATTGAGTGATTTTAGATACTTCCCATAGGTTTTTCAACTCTGGAATCTCTATGTTACCACGTGGATAACAACGCACACGACAGCAAACAGCTCTTCAGCATCGTAAAAGAACTCTCCAACCCCAGCGCCAACGCCAACGACATCCCGCCCTCACAAAAACTGTGCGACTCACTGGCCATCTCCTTCCACAGCAAGATCGCTGACATCCACAACAGCTTCAACACCACGACCGCTCTGACTACGCCACACTTCACCTCCCCTGCAAACACCACCAGCGCCAACTGCCTGACCTCCTGGTCCAACGTCAACCACGACGAGACACGCAAAGGCATGAACTCCATCCACTCCGTCAGAAACATGCCCACACCACGTATTCAACAAAGCAGATGCAGCCATCGCACCCTAACTACGGAAGGTCATCAACATCTCCTTCGAAACAGCGACATTCCGGGAAAGATGGAACACTCCAAAATCAACGCCCTCCTCAAGAAGCCCAAGGTGGACCTCAAGGACTTCAAGAACTTCCGGCCCATCTCCCTGCTCCCGTTCCCGGCGAAGGTCATCGAGAAAATCTTCAACATGCAATTGGCCCGCCACCTTGAAGACAACAACATCTTGGACCCATCCCAGTCCGGATTCGGACGAAACCACAGCACCGAGACAGCCCTCATCGCCGCAACAGACGACATCACGTGCCAACTAGACAACAGCAAAACATCAGCCCTAATCAGCCTGGATGGTCTGCCATCACACTCTAAAGACACGCCTCCAAGAAGCTGGAATCCAAGAGAAGGCCCTTGACTGGACTACATCCTTCCTCTCCAGCAGAACCCAAAGCGTCCGCCTCCGACCCTTCCGATCCGAAGCCACCGACATCATCTGCTGCGTCCCCCATGGCTCATCCCTCAGCCCGATGCTGTTCAACATCTGCATGGCCCCCCTCGCACAAGTGGCCCGCCATCACAACCTCAACATCATCTCCTATGCCGACGACACCCAGCCCATCCTCTCCCTCACCAAGGACCCACACATCGCCAAAACAAACCTCCACAAGGGAATGAGCAGCCGCGTGAAACTGAACTCAAAAAAGAGAGAGGTCCTCATCCTCGGAACCATCCACTCAGCCTGGGACGACTCCTGGTAGCCGACCACACTGGGAACAGCACCGACTCACTCCAACCATGCACGCAACCTAGAATTCATCCCCGACTCTTCCCTCTCCATGTGTAAGCAGGTCAACAGCGTCTCCTCCTCCTGCTACAACACCCTCCGCACACTCCACAGGATCTGCAAGTGGATCCCGACTGAAACAAGAAGAACGGTAACACAGGCCCTCGTCAGCAGCAGACTGGACTACGGCAACGCATTCTAAGCAGGAATCCCAGCCAAACAGCTACGATGACTACAACGCATCCAAAACGCCTCCGCCCGACTGATCGTCAACGTCCCCCACCGCAGCCACATCACCCCCCACCTGAGAGACCTACACTGGCTCCCCATCGACAAGAGGATCACCTTCAAGCTCCTCACCCACGCACACAAATCACTCCACAACGCCGGACCAGCCTACCTAAACAGCAGACTCAGCTTCTACAACCCCACCCACCGGCTCCGCTCCGCCAGCCTCGCCCTTGCCGCTGTCCCCCGCATTCAACTTACGACCTCCGTTGGCAAATCCTTCTCCTACCTCGCCGCCAATACCTGGAACATTCTCCCTACCCACCTACCGCAGACCCAAGACCTACTCGCCTTCAGAAGACTCCTCAAGACCTGGCTCTTCGAACATTAGCGACACCCCCCTCCCCTCAGCACCTTGAGACCCTCACGGGTAAGTAGCACGCTTTACAAGTACTCTGATTGATTGATTAATAATGATAGGCCTTTTTTAGATTGCCATTTTTAGTTTTGGTCAGTGTCCTATATCACATGGTTACTTCCATTTTTAGTATTGCAGCCTCTTATATCCGTTCTGTGAATTCCCAATATTCTTTGTCATCAGAATTTTCTGTCTTGAGTTATTTAAACCTTGAGATTGTTTCTTTAGTAACCTCCAAAATATGTGTGCTACTGTTTGTTCCTTAATGTTTGTCGTATACTTTTCACTTCGATTCAGATTTCATGTCTAACATAGCACGCCTAATCTCTGGTTCAATCTATTGAACGGTACCTTACTGAAAGGATCTAAGACAATAGTTTTTTTTCTGATTTCTTGTGCATTGGATTCTAGTTTGATACCTTAGTAACTAATTCAAAGAATGTAATAAATATATAAATACATTTGAAATTTCACTAATTGCATCTTTGTCAGTTGGCCGCCAGCGGTAAGGTCCTGAACTGCACGGTAAGAGCTGGAATAGGATTATAATATATGGAAAAGTGCCAAGCAGAGATGCAAAGAATGGATCAGCAGTAAGCGGAATAAATGAAACTTATTTATAGATATAACTTATCAAAGGTGTGAGTAGCCTGAAAGGGTCTTACTGTAACATGCCTTTAAAGAAAATTGAGCATGTGTTTTCATCAGGATGCGCTACATTTATAAAGTAGCAAAAAAGATCCTGCAGGGGTAAATTGATATTTTCCCCCAAACAGTTCAACAACAGAGATGAGTTAAGTAAATTGCGTTCCTTTTAAATGAGGCCCCCTTGAGATCTGGATGGGGATGAGGCTTAAATCTTGAACACCTCTCTGTTGTTGAATCTTGAATACCTAGTGTAAGGACTTTGTTATTAGAAGTAGGACAAACAGCTTCTGCAAGTGATTTTAGATAAGAAAAAAGGGCAAACCCGTACCTGACAGGGCTTTGACACACTGCACCCCGCAGCCGAATAAGCAGCACTTCTCATGTGCCTCGCAGTCTGTGTCACTGCTGCACTGCGGTGGGGGGAGATAGCTGCAATTGTTCTCTTTTTCTGGATCAACTGGGCAAAATCCTGGGTTCTCTGTAACACAAATAGAGGCATGTGTAGGATGAAAAAAAAATGTGACTTTGAACATCTGCAGCAAGTCCAAGAAATATATGAAATTGTATGTGTGTGTGTGTGTGCGCGTGTGTGTGTGTGTTTGTGTGTGTATATATATGTATATATATATATATATATATATATATTCACTGAAAAAACCATAGGTTATAGACCATATATAGTTAGGAATTTGCATTTACAAAACCTTGAAAATTCACTGAAAAAACCATAGGTTATAGACCATATATAGTTAGGGATTAGCATTTACAAAACCTTATTTTACTCGCACAAAACCATTGAAATTCCATATATAGTTAGTTGCACTAACTATATATCGCGCACCCGCAATTCACTGCTAATGATGTCACATATTACATCATTCATGACATGGTCAGTGACATCACTGATGACATCACTGATGACATCTCAAATGACATCACTGATGACATCACTGATGACAACACCCAGTGACTGTATGTTTCTGTAAAGTTAAAATATGTCTTACATATTGAAGAATGAGTGGATGTATAAGTGTCTGGATGAAGGATTTAGTAGGTGCATGACTGACTGTATGAGTGAGTGATTTAATGTGTCTCACTGAGTGCATGGGTTAGTGACTAAACTGTCTTAATTTGTGCATAATTATGTCTGTTGTTCTGTAAACTGCTGTATGTGTTGATCAGTAGCTATATGAGTAACTATATGGGTTATTGATTGGTTGCCCAAGTATTTGTATGGGAGACTGAGTGTGTGTGTGGGTGGCTGGGAGGTGTGTGACTCTGTGCATAGATGTGTGAGTAGTTGATTCACTATATGTATATATTCAAAAGTGCATGTGGAAACAGCTGTATGGGCGGTTGACTGTCTGCATGAGTGTATTGGTGAGTGAATGGATTTCTCAGTGCTACATGTCAAAGTAAGTACATATGTAAAACACAGTACATGTGAGAGTCAACATATATAAATAACTGTGCATAAGAGCCAGTGAATGTGTAAGTGGCTGTATGGATCATTGTGAACATGTATCAGGGATTGTATAAGAGAGTAAATATGTGTTAGTATATGTTTGAATAAGTAAGGTGTGTATAACTGTGTAGTTGAGGAAATGGAGGTGTGATTAATTTTTTGCATGACTGACTAGGTGTGTGAGTAACTCCATGGATAAGTGACAGTCTATGAGTGTCTGTTTATACAGATTGTATCTAAGGTTATATTAGAGTCTGAAGATGTTCATTGTATTATCACATAAATGATATCATCAGTGATGTGATCAGTAATGTCAAATGAGATGTCAGTGATGTCATCAGTGATGTCATTTGAGATGTCATCAGTGATGTCATCAGTGATGTCATTTGAGATGTCATCAGTGATGTCATCAGTGATGTCACTGACCATGTCATGAATGATGTAATATGTGACATCATTAGCAGTGGATTGCGGGTGCGCGATATATAGTTAGTGCAACTAACTATATATGGAATTTCAATGGTTTTGTGCGAGTAAAATAAGGTTTTGTAAATGCTAATCCCTAACTATATATGGTCTATAACCTATGGTTTTTTCAGTGAATTTTCAAGGTTTTGTAAATGCAAATTCCTAACTATATATGGTCTATAACCTATGGTTTTTTCAGTGAATTTCATTGGTTTTTTAAAAGCTAATATCTATAGCTGTAAAATATATTCTTTATTACATGACGTATCACGTAGCCCGTGAGACGCCTCATGATGCATCGCATAACCGCGACGTATCGTCTCTGCAGCGCAAACAAAACCTGTAACGTAAGCGCGCCAGAGCACGCTTAAAGATATATATATTTTTTTTAACCTTAATTAGACAAAATCCACACGTGCACATATCACAAACGTTCCAAAAACACAATATGTCGGACTCCCGTTACGCTGCAGGTTAGCTGCCCGGTTAACATACCGGAAAGCACCTCTACCGCGAAAAATCGCATTTTTTTTTTCTTTTACCCCGCGGGGAACTTTAATAGCCCCCTCATCAATCCTAGGGGTTCAGGAGGGGTCTACCTTACCCCTTTCCTTTCATTTATACCTTTTTTTTCCACCTCTTGTCTCTCGATCCCACCGAGAGACAAGATGGCGGCCGCTCCAGACTGTTTACAATGTTAACAGCCAATCAGCTTCTCCTCAGACTCCCGTTACGCTGCCGGTTAGCTGCCCAGTTAGCTGCCCGGTTCGGGTACCGGGACGGGCCTCTACGGCGAAAAATCGCATTTTTTTTTTGCCCCGCGTGGCTCTATAATATCCCCCTCATCAATCCTAGGGGGTCAGAAGGGGTCTAACTTGCCCCCTTTCCTTCATTTCCCCCTTTCTTTTGGCCTCCTCGTGTCTCTCGATCCTACCGAGAGACAAGATGGCGGCCGCTCCGGACTGTTTACAATGTTGACAGCCAATCAGCTACTCCTCAGACTCCCGTTACACTGCCGGTTAGCTTCCCGGTTAGCTGCCTGGTTAGCTGCCCGGTTCGCGTACAAAGACACGTCTCTACGGCGAAAAATAGCATTTTTTTTTTTGCCCCGCGTGGCTCCATAATATCCCCCTCATCAATCCTAGGGGGTCAGAAGGGGTCTAACTTGCCCCCTTTCCTTCATTTCCCCCTTTGTTTTGGCCTCCTCGTGTCTCTCGATCCTACCGAGAGACAGGATGGCGGCCGCTCCGGACTGTTTACAATGTTGACAGCCAATCAGCTACTCCTCAGACTCCCGTTACACTGCCGGTTAGCTTCCCGGTTAGCTGCCCGGTTAGCTGCCCGGTTCGCGTACAAAGACACGTCTCTACGGCGAAAAAATCGGAATTTTTTTTTTTTTTTGCCCCGCGTGGCTCTATAATATCCCCCTCATCAATCCTAGGGGGTCAGAAGGGGTCTACCTTGCCCCCTTGCCTTCATTTCCCCCTTTGTTTTGGCCTCCTCTTGTCTCTCGATCCTACCGAGAGACAAGATGGCGGCCGCTCCGGACTGTTTACAATGTTGACAGCCAATCAGCTACTCCGCAGACTCCCGTTACACTGCCGGTTAGCTGCCCGGTTAGCTGCCCGGTTCGCGTACCAAGACGCGTCTCTACGGCGAAAAAATCGGATTTTTTTTTTTTTTTGCCCCGCGTGGCTCTATAATATCCCTGCTGCTTTAAATCACGAAGGGGTCCGCTGTTCCGCGCCTTTCTGCTTAAGGAGTTGCAATACTTTTACCTTACATTCCTTCTCTTAAGATAAGTTCGGAGTATTGTTTGTCATTATCGATATTTTGACATAGTGACTTCAATTTACATTGAGGTCCTAGCGCTTGATTAAGCCTCATATGATGTTGATAATTCACTATGATGTTTTAGTCACATCCTGCTGATTGCCAACACATCGCAGTACTTTTTTCAAATCTTTGTCCACTTCCGCCTCCCTCTTTCCTCTGCCCTTCCAGGTGACACTCCACTGTGTTATGTGTACACGCTATTTTGGCTAATATGCATCTACCAAGTAGTTTTGACTAGAGCTCACTACTGTGCCCACCCCAGCTCCTGTAATACTGTGAGAATGTAGGATATTTATCCTTGTACAACATATATGTGTCTATTTTCTCTTTTAGGTTAATAAGACTAGAGTGGCTAATGTTGACCCTCCATATAATCATCCCTCGAACACCACACAAAAAAGTGTGAGTAGATTCTCTATGTTTATTTGTCCTACCTGTCCTGACGAAAGCCCCATAGACTCCGTCGAGCCATAGGGGGCTGAAACATGTCGACACCCTTTGGAAATCCACACTTCTAGATCCAGTAACTCGATCTAGGACAAGTACCCACTTTATTTTAACATAAGATATCCACCACTTCATTAAAAACCTCTTAGGTGTTGATCTTATTTTTACCAGCTTTTCACTTTTTTTGCACTGGTCTCTTTTTCATCTCTGGACACTGCAACCTAGACCAGAGGAGCCTCTGGATGAGGCAGGCACCCACACTCTCTATGGTATCCGATGATAACTGCCGAAAGCCACAATGTAGGGGCGGATGAAAGAAATATACCGCAACACCAACACACATTGGATCTTTTGAGGATACCATAGTTTTTCTAACCAATGGTCTAGAATTGTTACAAGTGTCCATTTTCCCACTTGATTAACCTCTATAATATCCCCCTCATCAATCCTAGGGGGTCAGAAGGGGTCTACCTTGCCCCATTTCCTTCATTTCCCCCTTTGTTTTGGCCTCCTCTTGTCTCTCGATCCTACCGAGAGACAAGATGGCGGCCGCTCCGGACTGTTTAGAATGTTGACAGACACCGGAGAGCCAATCAGCTTCGCTTCGCAAAGTTCCGTTACGCGAAAAGTACGCGAACAGGAGCGCTGCCCGGAGCGCTGTCACAGATATATATCTTATTTTGAACATTAATTTCTCAAAATCCACTGGAGCACATATATTGAGACTTAGCAAAGGCACATCGGGCTAACAGTCCCTACAATTTTGCCAAGTTTCGTGCAAATCCATTCAGCCGTTCGAGCTAAAAGTGAGGCCAACCGCCCTATGGAAATATGAATGGGAAAAACATTTTTTGGACCCCCCTTTTTTCTCGGCCCCCCCTAGACGAACCCCCCCAAATTTTCAGGGGCTGCTCAGAAACAAAATGTGCCATTTTCCTGAAAATTTCAGCCAATTCCGTCCACAAACGCCAAAGTTATTAGACATAGAATTTTCAAAAATCCCATAGAGAAAAAATCCTAACTATATATACCTACTGGCTATCGCCAGTAGGTAATATTATATATATATATATATATCCAGCAAGTGCAACCTCCCAGGCTCCAACCGTAGCGACCCAGGAAATCACGCAGATCCAATGCAGCTTTTTGTAGGCACAAGTTTATTTAAGAGCTGAACCAAACAATCTGACGCGTTTCGGGCATCCGCCCTTGCTCACAGACCATATATATATATATATATATATAGTAAAAGAAATGAGAAGGGACAGGGTAGGAATCCACTAATCACCTGGCCTCTTGTGGTTGTCCCAGGGTCCCCAAAAACGTATTGGTGGGAGCCATGCTGGAGCAGTGGTGCCAGCCGAAATTTAAAAAAACAAAACGTGCAGGCTCCATCTCTTCTTTTGTAATAGGCTCCTGGATGGGGAAGGTTCCAGGGCCATTCCCACATGTAATTTATGTGGGGGTGCTGGAGCTCCACCCTCCTTAATAAATGTGGGGGTCCTACACGGCCCGACGCAGCTCTGGGGACCGCCACCTCCCCAGGGCACTATCAAAATGTATATGCAATAGGTCTGCCTGCTCCCCAGGAGTTGCCACCTCCCTGGGCAAGTCATATGAAATGAATGCAGCCCTCCTCACTACCATGGGGACTCCGCAGGGTGACATAATTCAATGTAGGGGGTCTGTCACGAATCCCTGGGGACCACCACCTACCGGGGCAAAGATTTGCAATGGAGGAGGCGCACCCTTCTCCTCGGGGAGCTTCTTATATGGCTATAGGGAACGCCACACCCGAGGGACTTCTCCTGCAATGTCACTAACTGCCCAGACCCAGGACATAGCTGTTTGCTGTGGCCTGGCAAGAGCTTTAACAGGTCTTAACAAGCCATAGCAAACACTCCGATTCCAGCAGGCGAGAGTGGAGAAATCATCTCACTTGCTGAAAGCGGAGCATGTGCCTGTTTCTCTGTCCTCTGTCAAGCTAGCAGGAAAACAGATGAGATGCTTTCAGACACATGGAGCTGAAAACAATGCTGGGTCCCGCAGGAAGCAGGGAGACGCCAGGTACAAGGAGGCCTTGAGACTCCCCTGCTGTCCCAATACAAACTTTGTTACCTAACGGTCACTAATCAGTGAAGTCTCTTGAGAAGTCATCAGTGATGTCCCTCAAGATTTCATGAGTGATGTCATAAGCGGTGCATTGTGGGGTTTAAGTTATAATTAGCTCAGGTAAGTATAACTGCTGAATTCCTATGGTTTTGTAAGAGTGAAATGTGAGTCTAACTATAACGGCCCTGTGAGCTTTGGTCTTTTTAGTGAATTTCTATGGTTTTTATAGTGCTACTTCGTAACAATAACATCTCTGTAACCTCTGTGTTTTTCAGTGAAATATATATATATATATATATATATATATATATATATATATATATATATATATATATATATATATATATATATATATATATATATATATATCATCATCGTTCATCGTTCATCATTAGAGAAAAAAATGGGACCCTACCATCAAGGCAGAATACAAATTAGCGATGAGGACATACAAAGCTGCGCGAAAAGCAGCACAAGCCTCCTTCTTTGAGAAAAAAATCAGAGCTGCCTCCAGCTCGTCTCGTGAGACTTATAAAATAGTCAAAGACCTCCTCAAAATACCCAATCCCCCCTCAAATCAACAACCCACAGTTGCCAGATGCAACCAAGTAGCTTGTTTTTTTCAAAATAAAATTACTAATATTCTACAGTCACTTCCTCCTTTAATTGATCACACCCCCCAAGCCGTTCCACCAGCTCTCGTCACTAGTCCAACTCTAGACAGCTTCAACCAACTGTCTAATGACGACTTTCTGAAAGCTCTCTCCGACCTGAAAAGTGGCTCCCCTTAAACAAGTCGGACCTACCATCTCGCATCTGGCCACCAGCCTTATCAATGCCTCCCTTAACCAAGGAGTAGTCCCCCCAAATTGGAAACATGCCATTGTTAAGGCTTTACAGAAAAAAACAGGTATGGACCCTGCAGACCTCACTAACCTCCGCCTAATTTCCCTCCTACCAGGCTTAAGTAAGATTGCGGAGAAGGTGGTCAACCAACAACTGTCTGCCTTCCTTGAAACCAACAATCTTCTCCGCCCCACACAGACAGGCTTCCGTCCTGGTCAAGGAACCGAGACAGCCCTTCTGAAAGTGGTTGAAGAGGCCAGATGCATCTTGGATTCAGGGGGATCAGTGTTACTGATCCTCCTGGATCTAAGCGCTGCATTTGACACGGTTGATCACAAAACTCTGATCAAGCGCCTCTCCAGTCTAGGAGTGAGGGGCATAGCCCTTAGCTGGCTCTCATCGTTCTTACAAGACAGAACATTCCAGGTTTGCGAAGGGAATGTGCGATCCGACATTCTCCCTCTCCAGTGTGGGGTACCCCAGGGCTCTTCACTGAGCCCTACACTTTTTAATACATACATGGCCCCCCTGGAAGACGTGGTCTCCCCTTTTGGGATAAAAGCCGTCACATATGCTGACGACACCCAAATGATCGTATCATTCTCACTTGAAGATGATAAGCTCAAAAATCTACATGACTGTCTAGAAGGAATTCATGCTTGGATGTCCACCTCAAGGCTCAAACTCAATGGCTCGAAAACTGAGCTCATGCTGCTGGGAAACAAAATATCATCCCTTCCCTCTGCCATGTGGCCAGCCTGCTTAGGCCCTATCCCACAACCCAAGACTGAATTAAAAAGTCTGGGTTTCTGGCTTGAACAAGATCTATCCCTGAAAACGCAAGCAAAAAAAACAGCTGGTACATGTGTGGGGTTACTGCGTTCCACCAGAAAGATCCTCCCACTACTTCCGGGTCCTTCACAGGAATTGCTAATACAAGGTCTAGTCTTATCAAGACTGGACTATTGCAATGCCCTCTTTCTGGCGGCCCCGGAATCTACGATTAACATCCTTCAAAGAACACAGAATGCTGCGGCTAGGATCCTCACGGGGACCTCCCGTAGAGCTTCAGCCAAACCTGCCCTCAAGGCACTACATTGGCTGCCGATCCGCGAAATGGTCAAATTTAAGGCCCTGTGTACCACTCACAAAGCTATGCAAAACCAAGGGCCTTCAATGCTGAAAGCAATGATCTTCCCATATACACCCAACAGGCCCCTACGCTCAGCCCAACATCATCTGGCCACGGTCCACAGAATCAAAAAAGCCCGAACGGGAGGACATCGCTTCTCGGTCACAGCGGCTACCATCTGGAATGCTTTGCCATCTTATCTTCGTTCCGAAACTAATCACATGAAATTCAGGAAGCTTCTTAAAACGCATCTTTTTCCGCTATAACTTTCCTCCCTACCACCGGCCTCCTCCCCCAGAGGTTCTGCAATCTTCAGCGCTGGGGCGCTCACGGGCAGCCATGCGCTATAGAAAACCCAAATTTCATTTCATTTCATTTCATTTATTTCGATTAGCATCAGCAATCATAAAAATACAGTAAACACATAAATAAATTCATGATATAGCATAACAATCAACAAATTTACTAAATCATACATAAGCGAAATACACCCCTACTAAAAAATCTAGATAAATAACAAACTATTTCAATATTATCTAAAAATTGCAAATATACAAGAGCTGGCACGCGTAATGGACAAATATATTTATGTTGAAGGTCGGCCCATATAGGGCAAATTAAAACAATGTGCAAAGTGTCTAGTGCAGAGGACGCATCACGTGTACAAGAGGGGGGTCTGATGGCTTGTGCCATCCTACTAATAATTGAGGGAACATTTTCAGACAAATGTATGTTAAAAACCTTCAGTGCATAACTGCCATATCCAGTTTGAGGTAAAGTTACATTTTATCCATAGATTTCACCATAACATAATGCGTATACAAATGTTTATGCGGGGAACCTAAGGTTCTAATTCCCTTAGTATGTACCTAAATGCTCTCATAACCCCTGCATATCTGATTTAGAAATCAGCTCTGGATCATTAGAAAAATGTGGTTTATCCAAATTTCTCAGTGTTGTTTTTATATAAATTAACCAAGGTATGACAGGCTATGTTGCACCTGCAGACAATCTCTCAGAATCAATCTGTTGAATTCCAACTCATTTTTTACGCATATCAAAAGCCATAAAAATATAGGAACCAAATGTATGTAATCATCAATAAAGCCTGCACCTATCTCATCATGTACTATTTCTGCAGGTGCATGCTGCGCAATTCATAACAGTTTTCTGAAAAATTAATTTTCCTCCGCTTGAATAATAACTGAAGTTTGCGATTCCCAAACCACTGCTCCGAAGGATACAGTTGGACCACACTTTACATTATAAAAGTGTATTACAGACTTTACTTGGCTATAGCGTATATGCCTAGAGAAGGTATCAAAACTGGAAGAGACCCAATTAAAAGATTGGGTGTGTGCTTTCAAAAAGGGATCTCAGGACAATTATTCCTCCAGCAAGATGCTTAATTAGGAAAATGTATCTGCCTTTCCCATGACATGATCCCTTATTGCTTAGGTTTAAGTTTAATTATTTCTAGGTTCCATTATCATAGTATATGATTTATAATAATGATCTTTAGGCCCAGACTTTCCATAAAATCGGCAAAAGGCAAAATAAAAGTTGTAGGCCAATACTTGTGCAGGAGATAAGAACATAATCATCCGCTTACAGCATACAGGGACCATTCTGTGTTCTACCTTCAGCACACCTTCATAATATTCCCTTAAAAACTGATCTAATTGATTAATGTATAAAATAAGACGCATCTATCTAGATATACATAAATATACACACACATATATATATATATATAATATACATATGTGAACGAACTGGATTAATAAAAATCCTTACTGTTTGGATCTCATACTGTCATACTCTTGTGACACTACATGAGTGCTTGGGCTTCCAATTCTATAAATATTACTTAAAGGTGGGGTCCTAGTCCCAATCTGTAAATGACACCTCCGATATTAGGCGGTTCTTAACCAAATAGCATCAACCTCCATAATATTACTATTGATAATTACACTATACCCACAGTATATATCTTGTTCCTCATGAGGTGCGAAAATGAAACCACCACTACCATCTATAATTTGCTAATATGGAAAGCTGTAGTAAGCCCTTGCATCTCGGGAAAGCCGTAGTAAGCTCTTGGATCTAGGAACAGCTATAGTAAGCCCCTGGATCTAGTGCAAGTAAGCTCTTGGATCTAGGGGGAGATTTTAGTAAACTCTTTGATCTAGGGAGAGCCGTAGTAAGCTCTTGGATCTAGGGAGGGTTGTAGTAAGCTCTTGGATCTAGGGTGAGCTGTAGTGAGCCTTTGTATCTCCAAACAGCTGATGTATGCTCTTCAATCTAGGGAGTGCTGTAGTAAACCTTTGTATCTCAGGAGAGCTGTAGAAAACCCTTGGATCTAGGAACAGCGTATCTCATGGGGGAGTAACAAGTCAGGGTTCGGAGGTGGTGTTACACCGAAGGAACACTTTGTCCATCGCACTGGAACTGGATTCTCTGATTAGATTGTCTTCAAAATGCTACAAATATAAACAAAAAGACAGTAGGAAGAGACAGCACTACTGCCTTGGGACGCTTTGTTCTCATCTAATCCTGTTATGGTTGCTAAGCAGACCAAGATCATAATATCCAGACCCTTTCGCTCTGGTGGATGTTGGAGTTACTCTAAAAGTCCTGAATAAGTGCTCACTCTAGCCATGACAGCCAGGAAATTAGACTCAACTCAGTCCCATGAGCTGCAAGTGGGTTAACATTCTTCAAATCCTGTGCCTGACCTGGGACTTCAGCTATGATCTCGAAATTTAGGCACACTATTTCTGAACCCTTATCATGAAACCGCTCTCTCCCAAGGTCAAGCTTTCGAAAACTTTCGAATGAGTAATTCTTTTACCAAACCCCAACATTACTCCATCCTTACAAAATGTCGACCAAACCACACCTGAAGGATTGGTGCACCTTATCCCACACTGGGAACAGCACTTCTTTCTGCCTGGACAATCACGGTCATCTTCGCACTGCTGCGCAGGCAGTTGGAGCTCACACTCGGCTGGTGGTGGTGGGCATATTCCTGTTTTCACTGTAACTGAGAAAAAAGTATGTTTTTTAATTTACATTATTATTTTTCAGGCACACTTTCAAAATCTGATTGGCAGCTGGGTAGAACAGAATGTTATAAATCCATCACAGTTGATGAACAAGTCAAGTAATCAAAGTGCCTTTCAAAATACAAAGGGATTTAAACAATTTATAATGGTTTGAGAGGTAACAAAAACAGAAGCGTGCACTTGATTATGAAAGGAGCAGATTACAACATATTATGTGTAAGAAATTGGTTAATTAGTTAATTAGTTGAGAGGAGTGGAAGCCCCACTCAAATAATAAACAGAATCCTTGTCAGGGTGAACCACAAGTGTATCTAAATATACCTGTGCTTAATCATCTGTTAGTCTGGCACAAAAGCATTTAGAATTAATTTAGAGGCAATGTATAAAGTAATTCTTTTATCACTTTAACAGTAATATAATGAAAACACACTAGACAAATCCCAAACCAATTAAAGAATAGGATAAAATGTTAAAAATAAAATGCAATCAAAACAACAAAAATCCAATTAATACACATGGAAATATGTGTTTTTTAAATTGTAGGTAAAATTAGCCAGAGATACACACAAAGTCACTCACGGTTATCTGACTATGCTGGACCAAGGGAAAGTCATAAGTTCCTTCCAGCCACAATGAAGCAGGGGCGGAAGGATGGACCAGGTTCATCCATCTGAAGAGTTACCTCCTCAAGTCTTCATGAGCAGCTGTTGTTCACATGGGGGGGCGCAAAGAGGTCATTGTCAGCATGAGAAGCAAGTTGGGTGTCACGGACAGTTGCTGGTTTGGCGTGAAGACCCGGTAGTAGCTGGAGCTTCATGTTAGTGGTCATAGCGGGCTGATGCTGTCAGCATGAAGAGCAAGTCTCACTGCAACTTTGCATCGGCGGTCATCGGAGGTGATCGCAGTCGGCACGAAGTGCAGGTTTTGCTGGAGCTTCATGCTGTTGGCCGTCATGGATGGTCGTTGTTCAGCAGAAACTTGTTTGCAAGGAGTTGGGAACCTCTGTATCTACTCCTTGAGTCAGAGGACTACACTCTGACTCCAACCAAGGTTTCAGGACCTGAGGGGCACCTCTTAGGAATCAGGACTCACTCAGGCAGAGGCCAGCAGCTGGGCTGATCCTGCTAAATCTAATTATTGCTGGTTAGCTGGGCAGCTGCAGGGCAGGCCTCTGGAAGCTTGATGTGTCTCTGTCGCTCAAACAGGAGGTTAGACAAATGACACTTGGAGTGAGTTCAAGGCAAGGAGATCCGATTTTCTTTCTGATTTGCAATTTACACAACACATTCAAATTATTATAACTTGCGAACCTCAATTCACAGTGTATACAACTCGATAGCCATAGTACATTAACTATAACTCTCCAATCTACCATGCTATGTGTCCTCACAAAAGAGTTGATTTGTGTTGTCATTAGTGTTCTTGGAAATAATATTATTTTACATGGTATAAGGGAAATAATATAAAACGGTGTAAGTAGTGCATGGAGTAGGAACACGTTATGTAGTGTCGCTACCGAGTTAAAGACACTGTGGATAGTGCTGGGCAATTTATTTGAACGTTTTGCGTAAATTATAACTTAAATGAATAAGTATAATTTATTAACTTTAATTTTTGTGTTCTTAACCTTTTTTTGTAGATAAAGAATAAATCAGGCTATATTATTTTAAAGGTGGTGGCTAAGTTATAAATTTAAGGTATAACTATGACTGAAGAATTTCTAAATGTTTGTGTATTTTAAGTGTGGTATGTATGGAAAGAATAAATAAGGTTTTCCTGAATATAATAATGGTGTAACCTTTCATTTTTGTATTGAGTTTCAATATTTTTTTTATTTTAAATAAAACAAGGTTATAAATGGTAGAGTTTGCTATCAACTAATGGAGCGTAATTAAGTGGAGTGTAGCACAGTAGAGTGGAGAAGAGTGTTTTCCGTAAAGTGTACTGTTGTAGAGTATAGTGTCATAGATTGGAGTAGAGTGGAGTGGAGTTGAATGTGGTACAGTGGATAGGCATACAATGGAATAGCGCACACTGCACTTGCAGTGGAGTGTTGTACAGTGGAATGAGGTAGATTGCAGTGGGGTAGAGTGGAGTGGTGTAGAGTAGAGTGAAGTACCGCAGTGTTGAGTAGAGTGGACAGGAGTAGAGCCAATTGGCATAGCAAAAGGTGGAGTAAATTATTATATAGTCTAGTGGAATGTTGTACATAACAGTGGTGTGAAGTGCACTGGAGTGGACAGGCATAGTGTTGAGTTGAAAAAATTCTTAGAAATTGGAGTGGGTTCTTCTACAGTACAGTGAAGTGTTGTGTTGTAGATTGTTGAGATGTTTCGCACATGTGGAGTAGAATATTCTCTACAGGAGTGACAGGACATAGAGTGAAGCAGAGGGGTGTACAGTGTAGTGGAAGGGCATGTAGTAGAGTACAGTGTTGTTATAGTCGCACAGAGTGTATTAGTGTCTTGTATAGAGTGGAGGTGCATAGAGTCGAGTGTAGTAGGATGGTGTAGAGAGGAGTGTTAAACATTGCTATACAGTAGAATAAAGTGTTGATCACTGGACTAGAATGTAGTCTAGTCCAGTGGAGCAGAGTGATCATTTTCTAGTGTACAGTGGCTTGGAATCAAGTAGAATGGACTGGCGTACTATACAGTGGAGTAGAGTGTTGTTAAGTGGTGTGGTGTGTGTAACAGAGGACTGGACTGCTGTGTTGTAGAGTGTCATAAAGTGTTGTAGAGTGGAGTACAGTAAAGTGGCACAGAGTGGATTAAAGTATTGCACAGTGAAGTGGCTTGGAGTACAGAAAATTGCAATACAGTACAGGAGAGTGGGATAGGCTGTCGTACAGTTGAGTTACATGGAGTAGTGTACAATGGAGTGCTGTAAGTAGAGTAGTGAAGTACAGTGGAGTAGTGTCTCGTAGAGTATATTTACTATGGGGTGGCCTAGCGGGAGATACATAGAGTGCTGTAGAGTAGAATATAGTGTTGTACAGTGACATTGAGCATAGTAAATTGTTGCACAGTGTAGTGTTATACAGTGGAGTCTAGTGAAGTACACTGGAGGGGAATAGATAGTTGTTGATGGAGAATATTGTTGTTGAGTAAAGCATAGTGGAGTGGCATGGAAAGAAGTTGGGTAAAGAGGAGTGGGGTAGAATGAATTAGCATACAGTGGAGTGATGTAGAGTGTAGTGGTATACATGCAATAGCGTACAGTGGAGTGGAGTGGCGTACAATGGAGTGGCATAGAGTAGAATACCATACACTTTGGTGCCATAGAGTACATTGCTGTAGATTGGAATAGTGTACTGTAGAGTGGCATTGACTGGAGTGGGGCACAGTGGAGTTGCATACTCTGGAATAACATTAAGGGGAGTGACATACACAGGAATGGGTACAGTGAAGTGGCACAGAGTTGAGTGGCATAGAGAATAGTGGGGTAGTGCAGAGTGGCATACAGTGGAATGGAGTAGAGGGGAGGGGTGTAGAGTGGAGTGGCATACAGTGGAATACAATAAACTACAGTAGCATACGCTCAAATAGCATACAGTGGAGTAGTGTTGAGTGGAGTGACGTACAGTGAAGTGGCGTACAGTAAAGTGTCATAGATTGGAATAGTGTACAGTAGAGTAGTGTAGAATCCAGAGTGGTATAGTGGGGTAGCGTACAGTGGAATCACGCATAGTGGAGTGGCATACAGTGGAGTCCAGTAGAGTGGAATGGCATGTGTTGAATAGAGTAGAATTAAGTGGCGGAAAGTGTGGTTGCATACAGTGGAATAGCGCAGGGTGGAGTTGGGTACAGGGGAGTGGCATAAAGTGGAGTAGTGTATAGTTGGTTGGTTTAGAGTGGAATAACGTAGAGTGAAGTAGACTGGACTGGCATAAAATAGAATAGCATGCAGTAGAGTGGAGTAGTGTAGAGTGGAGTGTGGTAAAGTGTAAGAGCATACAGTGGAGTAGCATAGAGTAAATTGCGGTGGAGTAGGGTGTCGTTAAATGGAGGTAGTGTAGTAGCATAAAGCACAACAGCATAGAATTGAGTGCCATAGAGTGCAGTGGTATAGAGTTGAATAGTATACAGTGGAGTGTCATACAGTGGAGGGTCAAAGAGTATAGTGGCGTAGAGTGGAATAGCATAAAGTGGAGTGGCATACAGTGGAGGAGCTTAGAGTGGAGTCACATATTGTCGAACAGTGTAGAGCATTGTGGCAAGAGTAGTTGCTTACAGTGGAATAGTGCAGAGTAGGGTAGTGTAGAGTGGACTAGCGTGGAGTGCAGTTGCACAGAATGGAGGGGCATAAAGTGTAATGCCATCGAGTAGAGGGACATAGAGTGTAATGACATAGAGTGGAGTAATTTAGAGTAGAGTGGTGTGGAGTGTATTGGTGTTCTGTAGAGGGGTGTACAGTGGAATACTGTAGATTTGAGTGGCATAGACTGAAGAGGCATACAGTGGTGTGGCATAGAGTGGAATAGCACAGAGTGGAGTGTTGTACAGTGAAGGTGCATGCAGTGTAATCTTGTAGAGTGGAATGACATGCAGTCAATTAATCAATTAGGGTTGGTAAAGCTCAACTACTCACCGGCAAGGATCTCTAGGTGCTGTGGGGGAGGGGGCTTCTCGTTTGACTGCTTGGGTCATCCAAAGAGCCAGT
Organism: Lissotriton vulgaris; assembly: GCF_964263255.1. Taxonomy (NCBI): domain Eukaryota; kingdom Metazoa; phylum Chordata; class Amphibia; order Caudata; family Salamandridae; genus Lissotriton; species Lissotriton vulgaris. The sequence continues at coordinate 1,865,951,027 of NC_141694.1, forward strand.
TCTTGAGGTCCTTTCTGAACTTGAGCAATGTGGGGGTGTGCCAAAGGTGGAGGTCGTTTCAGGCCTTGCTGCGAGGTAGAAGGACTCTCCTCCCGTTCTAGTTTTGTAGATGGGTAGAGCGGTGGCTAGAGAGAGGTCAGATGATTGAAGGTGTCTTGTGGGTACGAGGAAGGAGAGGTGGTTGTTTAGGTATGTTTGTCTGGTGTTGTGGATGGCCGTGTATGTGTGAGTGAGGAGTTTGAAGGTTATTCTTCTATCCACAGGTAGCCAGTGGAGATCACAGAGGTGTTCGGTGATGTGGCTGTGATGGGGGATGTCTAGGATCAGTCTGGCTGCGGCGTTCTGGACGGTCTGGAGTTTGCGATGCAGTTTTTTGCCGATTCTGGCATAAAGAGTGCTGCTGTAGTCCAGTCTGCTACTGATGAGAGCAGAGGGTGTTGAAGCAGGCCAAGGATACAGGGTTGATCTTGAGAATTATTGTGAGCAACGAGTCTAGTGTGATGTTAGCATTTCATGTGTGACCCCGGTCAAGGAGGGAGCGAATGTCATCTGTGGCAACGAGTAGGGTTGTCTCGGTGTTGTGGCTGCTGCGGAATCCGGATAGGGAGATGCCCAGGATGTTGTTAGCTTCTATGAAGTTTGCTGTGAATCGAAGCAGAGAGATGAGCTTGAGGTTTTTGAGGTCTGTCGGGTCTGTGGAGGGTTTCTTCAGGAGGTATTGACTTCGGCATGTTTCCAGTCATTGGGAAATGTGATGGTTTCAAGGGAGCAGTTGATTGTCCAGCGTATTGTGAAAGATGTGGGGTGGGCAGGAGTCTGAGGTTGCTCTAGAGTGGATGCTCTTCATGGTCTTCAAGGTGTCTTTTGTTGTAAGTGGTGTCCAAGTGAGCAGGGTCTGCTGGGTGGCGTCGCTAGGAGGGGGAGCTGGAGTGGTGCAGAGGTCTTGGTTATCGAAGTTGTCATAGATCATCTTAATCTTGACGTGAAAAATAGTTGCATATTCTGTGGCGGAGGACTTGGGAAGGTGGGGCGTCGTTTGTTTTGCTGCATAGTTTGGCAAATTCATTGCTGATGGGATTTCTTCTTTGTGGATTTGGTGAGTTGGTGGTGTGCTGTGGTGGCTGCTCTGTAGACGGTGCGTGTTTCTGAGGTTATGTTGTTCCTTCATGTCTCTTCAAGCCATCAGCAGGAGCGTTTGGATTCTTGGAGTGCAGGGGTGAATCAGCTTTCTTTCTTGATATGTTGTCCTGCGGCTTTCTTGAGGGGACGAGTGTGTCACTGCAGTTTGTGCTCCTTTTTGCAATCCTTAAAGGTTGCTATTCACTACAGTGCATTCAAATGGGGTCCATTTCCCAGAATCATGTTTCCGTCGGGACGCCCCTAAGGGGCCTGTTGTGCTCACTCTGCCCTCATGATTGTATTTTCAATTCTTTTTCAGGACAAAGGGACCAAATCCCTAAGCCTCCTATAAGCTGCCAAAACACAATGTTCAAGTTGTCAACAACCAATCAGGATTCACTAATCTGCTTCAAATTGGATACTTCGAGCATATCTGCTCACCAACTATCCAGATATCTATACTATATGAACCTTAATTTCTCAAACATTACTGACCGTATTTTAACCAATCAAACCAAGCATTCTTTCTGGACCAAGATCTAGCTTTCTGCCAAATATGGTGACATTCTGTTCAGCGGTTTTTGCAATATTGTGTTCTAAACAAATTACGGAATATGTATTTTTCAACCCCCCCTTTAACAGATCTCCCTGTACCTGTCCATTTACAAACTCGGCAAAAAAGTGGGGATTTGTCAAATTACGCAAAACTTATTGGCAACCCTATAAAATATTTTATTCAAAATTAAGTTGAATACAGAGGCATTTTTTTACCATGGGGTGATCTCCACCATCGCGGCTAAACCGGGATTGAAACTGGATGATGATTTTTATGCTCAATATGCTACTCCATGACCTGACACTTTAACTTTTCACAAAATAATAAGGTTACTGGTGTTGAAGTATGGAAAGACTGGGATCAATCTGTTTTTCTGAGATTTCCGAACAAAAGGCATGCGATTTTTGACTTTGAAGGTGAATTTCCCTAAATGCCGAAAGTTAATTCTACTTTAGCAGGTAATGCATCTTCCTCTTCATTGGATTCAGAAAAAGCAAACCTACCACGGTTATTCATTCCCCTCAGACTGCCTCAATGGAGCGGGAGAATCAACATCCCTTTTGTGGCTGAGGCCAGAGCTGGGTGTCTGCGATGTCTGGTAAAACTCGTCAACAAAGTTTGGTGTAAAATAAAAAGCAACAGACTATGAAAACCTGACTACTGTATATCTGCTCCAGTAGGAACTTAACTATTTCACGAGGTTTGACTCTCGAGCAGCCAAGATAAATGAATTCTAAATGTTGTTAAAATTGCTATTCTATTGAGCTGCATCATCCTCACTGGAGTCACTATTCAGAACAAAAGACATGGTTGGAGGCCAATCACTTCTCAATGGAAGTGATTTATTGATGGAAAACAAGCCACAGTTCCAGTTCCTCAAAAACAAAGAAAACAGGGGCATATTGATTAGCCCATATCAGCACATGAACGTCACTTTTTTGACATTCCTGTGGCGATAAGGGACTCGACTGCTTTACAAGGCGGCATTAAGCCACTTACTATGGCTTAACACCGCCTTGTAAAAAAGTCACTCTTTTAAGCTATGCTCAGCTAGAAAGCAACAGCTAATGGGTGTTGCATTGGGTGTTCCACCACAACACACTTGACGTTTCCCCATATTTACAAGATATGGACCAGTGCCAAAGATAAGACCAGGAAATACTTGATCTTAAACAGATGAAACGATGAGAAATGTTCAAATTCTCCTCATATTTTTCTCTTTCTATATTTGCTGCATTCAGTTCATGTTCCCACTCAGGCTGCATAGAAAACCTTAAAGAAATGCTCCTAGTCACTATCCATGCTATATTCTCTAACAGACCCTCATCTAAACCAAAACCAAGCACCGGCTCGGGTGATTACCACCAGAGAGTTGCCTTGCTGAGTCGTGTTGGGTGAAACATTAGTAAATCTGTCCCTCATTAACTAACTTGGTGGGGCCCTCTATTTGTAGTTTTACAGAATCACACATAACTCAAGAATAGAATGATGACAGCATTTTTTGAAAGCAATACTTCATTGGAGTTGCTGAGGGCCAGTAAATGCACACCCGCTGGGCCCCTCTTAAATTCCTACACGATTACATACAAATATATTAAATAGATCGAAATATCTCTAAACAAATCAATGTATTTAAGTTGGGGCTGTATGTTTCAGTCTGCCTGCTCTGCCTCGTTCTGAAGCAGGAGACAGAAACCAGGCAGTAAATCAACTTTCTACAATGTGACGCAGGTCACATGGCTTTCGGTTGTAAAGCCCTTCATTGCCATTGTGGTCTGTGGTGGTATGCAATCTGTAGGCCTGTGACATGATCATTGTCACGGTTTCGGGCATCAGAGACTTCATCCCTGTGCGATTTCAGACATCTGTCATTCACACCCATAAGAACCCACCCTTTAGGCATACGTGGGAATGGATGCAAGAAAGTCTGATTTGGTACCTTGTTCTCAGTATTAGTAAGTGTTAGACTACTAATCTCTGGTGCTATGTATATTGTGCTTTGGCTCCTCACCACGCTAACCTCCCCACTGTGACACCCCAGGCCCTGGCTGTACGTCGCTGGCCCCATTAGAATTGGAGCTGTAGCATTTGTTCCCCTGTGAAATGGGTCCAAAAGATGAGCAGGCTAGCCAGGGTTCTTGTTCTCTTGTGAAGTTGATCCAAATATCTGAGTTGGGGGCGTGGTCTGGCCACGCAGGAAGATGGCCGCCTGCTAGGAGAGCTCCACCGAGGGACGGACCCCTGACGAGCTTCTCCGACTTGCCTGCTCGAGTGGGACGTCTCTTTGGCGATGGCAGGGCTCCAAAAACGTGAGGGTCGCGTCAGTATTCTTCTTTCCCGGACAGCGGCTCTTACTCCCATGGCAGCGGAGTGACGGTGGGGTGGCCGACTTCCACAGCGTATGCCTCGGAAGTCGCGCGCTTCTGTGGCCGCGCCTCTCTTCAGCCGAGGCGGCACCTGCGCTACTACAGGGCCTCGCCTCCTTAAAACCAGTGCCTCAGACGGTGAGGGCGCACTTTATAAACACTGCAAGCTGCCTCTCGATATTTCTCAATGCCAATGTGAACAGTAAGCAGCGCCCTCCTCAGGCTACTCTTATGTTAGTTTTCCTCACAAGCTGCAATTAATGCTTTTTGAATAGGAAAGGCACCACAACAGGAATGAAGGGAAACCTAACAGACTGGCACACTTGTTCTTCCACGGAAACATGTCTACTTAATTAAATGTGCACATGTGCCCAGCGGATCTATCAGTACTGGCAGAACTAATATTGCTGAATTATCACTTCTAATATTTGTTATTGCTTGTGGAAGCAAACAGTGACTATCATTTGAAAGGGCAGAAATAATGGTACTGGCAGATTCACGTGCAGGAGTACTGGTCCATTTCTCCCTCCCACTTTCACCAACTGGTTTTGGCACTTTTGCTTAGCTGCTTTATGCGCCATAAGTGAAATTTGTGTCAGATTGACTTGACCTTCTCAGTTTTACTATTTCTGTTCTCTGTCTTATTCTCCCAATATGGTATCTTACCAGTCACACTACTACAGGGAGAGGCAGAGGAAAAGACTGACGGCTAAATTCTCATTTACAGTCACTATTTTCTATTGTAAGCTCATGTACTTTGTTTTTCTTTGCAGCCATTTACTGTATTTACATGCTTTGCTTATGAGGTAGTTTACGTACGCAAGATTGGTTACTCTGATATTTCATTGGTTTCGTGGCATACTATTCGCTTTTTTATGGCAATATTGTAATAATTTTCTGATTTCAGGAGTTACTTGTCTGCTGTTCGTATTGGTTATTTTCTTGCTGCGTACACCCTATTACCTCATTGTTATTTGATACATTCCTGGCTTCACCATTGCCTCATATTCCAATATTTCCTCTATTCGCTACTGCAGACCGCCATTGAAACGGTCCACGGACATGTCTAACAATAAAATGGTGGTTGTGGGCCTAAACAGCCACTTTTCAATGAAGTGGTAAAATAATCCTCTCCTGTGGGAGTTAAAGGTAATGGCTCTACGTCACCTCCTTCAACGCAAGTTGCATTGCCTCAGAGCGACAAATCCTTATCTGACACTATGCAACGCATTTTGCAAGAACTTTCTGGGGTCAACCGGCGGTTAGAGGGTCTGGATATTGCTATGACTTCATTGACTGCAGAAACTAAGTCTATCAGGGCAGAACGTACTACTTTTCACTCCAGGATTGATGTCATTGACTCTAAAATATTGGACATAGAGGGTGGTCTGGATTCTGTTCACGGTTCAGATCAAGACTTACTTTTCCTACACAGTAAGATCATCGATTTGGAAGATCGCAGTCGTAGGGACAATATCAGTTTTTTTTGTTTTCCAGAAAATATTGAGAAGCAAGACATGAAGTCCTTTCTTTGTGATGTCCTTCTCACTTTGACTGGAATTTCTTTTACTCCTCCTCTTGAGCTCCAACGTGCTCATAGATTGGGCCCACCACGTCCTGGATCTTCTGTAAGACCTAGACCAATCATTGCTTGCTTCCTTCGACATGAACAAACCAGACAGGTTCTATCACTGGCTCGTACTCGTGGTTCCTTTCTGTTTCAGGGTCATTCTATCCATACGGCTGCAGATTTCTCTAAAGAAACAAATGAATGATGGAAGGCGTTTCTTTCCATGCGACCCCAATTACGTCAAATGGACATCAAATATGAATTATTTGAGCCTGCACGTTTTCGTATTACTAGGAATGGAGAGTCCAAAGACTTTTATGATCCTGCACTTCTACCGCAATTTCTGAATGATATCAGGTCCGACGATATGGAAACGCAGTCTGCTTCCTATGCTCAATCTTCTCAGTCCAAGTCCTCATCTACGAATCTTCCAACATCTCAATTATATTCCTCTCCTCAATCTAGACAACGTGGCAGAGATCTCACTCGTCTCGCTCTCAGGATGGCAAGGAATCGGCTCTACGTTCTGTCTCTTCTCACACTACTACGCAGCAAAGAGACAAGTCCAGATTGCCTCTTAAGACACCTTCTGATGCTGACTGAATTTTTTCGATGCTTTAATAAATGTCTTATTACTTTTTCTTATTCTATAAGTGTATAGCAGTGTTTATTGTTCAAAATGCTTTCACTGCTTGTTTAGCTCACTGGTTTTTAATGCATGGTACAATAAGATCCATTCTCCTTAGTGTTCTATATAATATTCTGTACCCTATTGTTCTTCTATATTTACTAATTATATGTGATTTACAGTTTGCAGTTATTTAATTATTTCAGGTTTTACTTATTATATACTATAAGACTGTTCCCCATCCCACAAGAGATCTTGCTCTCCTCCTGTTCACTCCCCTAGCTATGGTGTTGTTATTGTTGCTACGCTTATCACCAATTGTTTCATGTATTAATTACTCCGGTTTTATATGATGTCTCTTTGTTTTACTGTTTTCTTGGTTTAAATTGTGTTTGATCATTTTTCTTCTGTTTCTTCTCTGTTGTATGACTTTAGGGTTTTCCCTCCTCTTCTTATACTTCCTATCTCTTTCCCTCCTTTTCTATGACAATGTTGGTATGTTCCCCATTCCTGTTTTCTTCTCATTAGCTATGTTTTCTCTTTTTTCTTGTCATGTTATTCTCGTCTAAGTTTTATTCTAACGGTGTGTTCCTCTTTGTGGTATGATCACTCTTGTTCTCTGTTTCATATTGTGGCTTATGCCTCCTTGTTCTTTTAAGTTTTTGTATTTGGCGATTGAACTCCTCAGAGTATTTATTTGATCGCAGCCTTTCCTCAAAGTTGTTACCTCTTTTATGGTGGTCCCTTTTCCAATGCATTGCCCTTCCTATGATGTTGTACTTGTTGTTAAATCTGACATTATCTATTTCCTTTACTCTGATATGGATGGTTTCACATATTTCTTTAAATAGGTTCTAATATTTTCTTCTGCCTCTATTACTCTACCTCTCTCACACTTTTTCTTTTTTGTATCTTATCTCCCTTTTGCTTTATCCTTCTTGCTTTTATTCACTCTTCTCATGTCCTTCTCATGTAATCTTTAGGATGCAGGAGGTTTTGATGTGTTGGTTACTCTTCTTATTACATTTTGTGACAGTCTCCTGTGGGGACGTACAGGAGTTGGTCCCGACTTTGATGATGATATTTTATTCTCTTATGCTTTATGTATTTCATGTTATCATTCATCCTCTAGATCCCCATTCTTCTTTACTCGAAGGGGGTCTGGCTCCCCCTGGCGTTGCTCTAAGTGCGCCCAGACCCACAGTTAACAGTCCAGGTTGCTCTTCTCTTCTACTCTTCTTACTCACTTCTCCTTTTCTTTTTCCTTCTTTTCTTCTCCTTTTCCCTCCCAGAGTAGCATTTCTCCTCTTTTTTTCTCTCTGCTTTTCCTCACTTCTTGTTAACTCAATCCTATTATCATGCCTTCTATCCATCCGTTGTCTGTGGTTTCTTGGAATGTTCATGGCCTCACCCATTACATAAAATGTAAGAAAGTTATTTCCTATTTACATTCTAAGCATTTGGATGTTGCTCTATTGCAGGAGACTCATTTGGATGATATTGAGTCTAGTAAGCTCGGCGGAGACTGGGTTGGTAAAGTCATTCATAGTTCAGTCTCTAAACCCGATCCCACCAATCCTAACCCTATTCGAAAATGCAGAGTCACCATTCTTTTTCGGAAGTCACTTCCTTTCACAATTTTAAAGTCATGGTCGGATCCAGAAGGTCGGTATGTTTTTGTTAAATTGAAGCTTGGCAATTCCTTCCTTTGTCTTGGTTCTGTATAAGCTCCGCTTGGTAACAAAAAGCAATTTTTTCTTCGACTAAATCGTCTTCTTACGGAAATAAATGCTTCTCAATTTCTCATTGGTGGTGATTGGAATTTGGCACTGAATCCTGCTCTTGACAGAACAGGTTGCATTGACACTCTCAACGCTTCGGACAGGGCCATCTTCGGTGACATTCTTGCTGACACTGGTCTTGTTGACCACTGGAGACTAAGTCATCCACAGGATAAAGAATATACGTTTTTTTCTTCTACTCACGGTACGTTTTTCGCGTCTTGACTACTTTCTTCTTTCTCAAGATTTAGTCCGACTGGTTACTGATTCTAAGATTTTAGAAGCAGCTATATCTGATCATTCTCCTGTCCTTTTGTCTCTAGATTTGGGTCTTATGAGTCCGGGGCGCAAATCGTGGCGTTTGAATATCAACAAATATAAAACGCCAGTGGGTAAACTTCTGTTGCAATCCCAGTTACGTGATTATCTTCTCAATAATGCAGATTCGGTTTCCTCTAAACGAACGGTTTGTGGAGCTGCTAAGGCAACCATTAGAGGCCAACTTATGCGGGACGCTGCTCTTTATAATAAAAAGAATGCTGCCAAGCAAATTGATCTGGAAAAGGATATTTGCAGACTCTCTCAATTATATATTTCACATCCATCTGTCCACAACCGAAAGTTATTGGAACAGGCGCGTATGTCCCTCAATACTCTTTTTACTTCTAAGGCGGAATATGCCTTACAAAAGATAAAAGGCCGTCATTATGAACAAGGAGAGAAAGCTGGTCGGTTATTGGCTGCGCAGTTGCGTCAAAAAATTGCTGGAATCGCTATGGCGATTCCAGCAATAAGATCAAGTGGTGGTGATATCCTTACTCGGCCACAAGAGATAGTTGAGGAATTCGACTCATTTTATAGATCTCTATACTCCCCAGGCACTCAGGTAGATACGATAGCGATGTCTAAATTTCTGGATGAAGTTCATCTTCCACGGTTCTCCGATGATGGCAGGGCTCTACTTGAGGGAACTATCACGAAGGAGGAAATTTCTTCAGCTATATCTACCTTACCGTACCAATAAGCTCCGGGAGATGATGGTTTTCCTCCTGAATTTTTTAAATGGACTGGTCGAGGTATGCTTGATAATCTTCATGCTGCCTTTGGGGAAGCAGTGGAGGAGTCTTCTCTTGGTACTATCTCTAACAAAGCCATTATAGCAGTCTTGCCAAAACCTGGCAAAGTTCCTCTATTGTGTAGCAGTTATCGTCCTATATCTCTTTTAAATTCTGATGTTAAGATTCTTGCCAGCATTCTAGCATCACGACTCCGCAAGGTTTTGCCTTCCTTAATCCATAACTTCCAAATAGGTTTTGTTCCCGGTCGTTCCTCCCACAATCATTTACGTACTCTCTCCCATGCCCTATGGTCCGCTAAACATCTTGCCGATGATGCCCTCCTTCTTTCTTCAGATGCTGAAAAAGCATTTGACCGTATTGAGTGGGAATACCTTTTTACCATAATGCAAAAATGTGGATTAGGTGATCAGTTCATAGCTAAAGTACGACTACTTTAACCCCTTCGATGCGGCCGCGATTCCCCTGGTGTGGTGTAAACAGCACGAACAAGGGCGGGCCGTGACGAACCCCAGCCGTCATCAGCACACGAGCACCGTAGTGCATGACGGCTGGGGTTCGTCATGAGCATGGAAGGGGTTAAGATAGCCCGTCTGCCCAAGTTAACTGTGGAGGTTTTCTCTCTACTCCATTGCCTATCCGGCGGGGTACCCGTCAAGGTTGTCCACTCTCCCCTCTTCTTTTCCTTTTGGCTATGGAACATCTGGCTGCTGCAATGATCAATCGGCTGCTGTGGTGGGCGTTCCTCTTCCAATGGGTCATTCAAAAATGTATTTATATGCGGAAGATATTCTTCTTACACTTACTAATCTTCCCCGCTCTCTTCCTGCTCTCCTCCGTGTCATTGATGATTTTTCTTCTTTTTCTGGCTAAAAGATAAACTGGGACAAGAGCGAAGCCTTACCTATGTCCCTTGGTACTACAAAGGATGCAATCTCTAGTTTTCCATTTCACTGGCAACCTTCTTGGCTTAAATACTTAGGGATACTCCTCAATAGGGGATTGGATAACGTTGTCATGGACAATTGAACTCCCTTGATTGCGCAAATGCAAAGGGACTTTCTATAAATGGAAGGCCCTGGGTTTATCCCTTTGGGGACGGGATCAGGCGATTAAGATGGTCACCTTACCGCGTTTTCTTTATGTTCTGGGTATGCTCCCTTTGACTATTCCTCTGGCTACTCTTCAGTCCATTGATTCAAAACTTAAACTTTTTATATGGGGTACAGCTAAACCACATCTCACCTTTGCAAAATTAAAATCCCACCAATTGCAGGGAGGTTTGGGTCTTCCCTCTATCGAGCACTATTCCCTTGCCCTTCATCTTTACCATCTTTCTTTCTTTTTACCTAAGTCTAAGGACATCCCTAAATGGGTTCCACTTGAACGCCATTTATTGGCTTCTGGCCCTGGTTTGTCCCTTTTATATGGCAAGGGTTCCAGTTCTCTTGACCCCAAAAATCCTATCTGATCTGCCATGTTTAAGTCTTGGCAAAGAAGTCACCGTCTCCTTAAATCTAATTTGCGGCTTCATTTTAATGCTCCTATATGGTCTAATTCGGCTATTCGGATTCGAGGTAGTACTGTGTCCTGGCCTCTATGGCAGGAAGCTGGTATTCATTCCCTGGAACAACTGTTCCATGGTGATAATTTTAAATCCTTTTCCCAATTAAGTGAGGAATTTCATTTACCGTCCACACAATCCTGTAAATATTCTCATCTTCAACAAGCTATCACAAATCATCTAGGTTCCCCACCTGAATTGTTGTCCGCTTCTCCTATTTTATCTTATCTGAATTTATTGGGAACTTTTAAGGGTGTCACCTCTGGTCACCCTCTATTTTCGCAACGCCTTTCGAAAGCTCTTCAATTGAAATGGCAAACACGCCTCTCTGTGACATGCTCAGATACTCAATGGGATCTCATTTTGGAAGGATTACATAAGGGTGTTCGAGAAGCTCGCCTTAAATTTTGTATTTTTAAAATTCTCCATGAATGGCACTGGTCCCCGGTCAAATTACATCATGCTAAGTTACTTTCGCATTCCTTGTGTTGGAGATGTTCTGCTTCCGGCTGTGATATAACACACATTATATGTGAGTGCCCTCGTACCAGATCATTTTGGCTTTTTGTATGAAACACTTTGGCTCATTCTATGTCATTGCCCTTACCCTTTACCTCTGCAAATATAATTTTACATGACTTTCATGGCCTTTCCAAGTTTACTAAACCACAGACCCGTCTCCTCCATACTGCTTTAGCCACGGCAAAAATGTGTATATTGCGTCATTGGAAGTCTTCCGTACCTCCTTCTCAGGAGGAGTGGTTGGTGGCAATGATACAAACAGCTTCTTATGAACGTATAATCTATAATCTACAGGACCAAGCTTCCATCTTTCTTCATCATTCCTGGAAACCACAGTGGATAATGACTCTGTCTCTACTTCTTCTTCTACGGCTACTCTTCCTTCTTAATTTCACCATCCTTGTAACATGCTTACTCTCTCTTCCTTCTCTCTTTTCCGCTTCTTATCATTCTTATTGCTTCGATCTCTCTTCACAACTACTTTGTTACTATGGGGCTCCTTTTCTTTTTCTTTCTTTTTCTCCTTTCTTTCTCTTCTCTTTCTTTTCTTTTCTTTTCTTTTTTACCCCAATTTTTGCCTTATGAATACTAGAGGATGTGTTGTTTTATGCCTCCTTTGTTATATTTTATGAATGGTTTCCTCATTTATACTATGTTCCATTTCTTCCTCTGCATATGTATCTGCATTTGTGATTTATTCAAAATGTTCTTAATAAACAAGTTTAACACAAATATCTGAGTTAACAGCAAAGTGAAAACTATGGGCATCATTTATGAGAAGTGACGCATAGCTGCGTGAAAGCAGCGATGCGTCACTTCTTAGTGCGCCCTCCTTGCGACATGATTGATGTGTCATATTTACTGTATGATGCATCATGTCGCAAGGAGTTACAGATACGTCAGTATTTCTGACGTATTTGTATGGCGCAAAAGTGACGCATTGCTGGAGTGTGTCACAAAAGTGAGGCAACTCCAGCAAATTGTCCTTTCCCATGGGACAAGCCCCATGTGAAAGGGCCTGCGTCAGTCTTTTACCCCTGCTGTGAGGCAGGCGTAAGATATTGATGCATTTGCGTCCTAGAAGTGGTGCAGTGAAATCGTATAGATTTCACTGCGTCAGTTCTATGACCCTTTCTTGCATCAGAACGCCCCCTACATACATTATACCAGGCGCAGGTATAATGTGGCGCAAAGGTTTACAAAGTGACGCATCTACCCAGATGCGTCACTGTGTATATATGGTGCAACAAGGCACATTTTTTGCACTGTTGGTGTGTCACAAAAAGAGACACACCGGCGGCGTAAAAGTGACGCACAGCCTCATAAATAAGGCCCTATGTGCTTACAGTGGACAGTTCTCTGATAGATGATGGTTTTCAACAAGTTTGATAAGATGTCCTCCCAGCTGTCACTATTTGTTTATGACCAGCATTTCAAATATGCTTGTACTATGTTGTACTAAGATCCAGTGGGGGCGATTTGGGAGTCAAAGCCAGAGAGCTTCTTGAATGATCCTAAACCACTATATCTCAATCATGGATGAAGAGGTACAAGAAATAATAGTAGGAATGAGGACCACAATAAAGCAAACATTTTGATGCTTGTGGCTTTCTAACTCTCCACCCACTTTTGAAGGGAGGAGACTAGTGTGGTGAAATGGCTGAGTGCAATCTTAAAATGACTTTGGAATTGGAGAGCATAATACATCTATTAAACAATAAGCATTGTTTATTACACTGGTTGTGTATTTTGGGAAATGTTTTAGTCCAGATTTGCTACCAGGTCACTAACATTTGTGCCATGATCAAGCTGAAAACTTGGAAGACGCAAGCATGAGCTTAGTGTCATGCCTTTCACCATTAGGGTTGTACTACGCCAATGGTAGTGCTGGCCTCAACCTCACTCCTACGTTTCCGCACATCTCGGAATTCCAGCTAAAAGAAACCATGGCCTCTCATTTACAGAACAGATTCCAGTGTCCCCACAATTGAGCAGACAAGGGAATCCCTGGCAAGAGCTGACAAACACACCCAACCCCTTCCTTGCAGGAATGGCTGCAAGGCTTGGGAACAAAATGCAGCATTACAGGGTAGAACGCTGCACCATGCATAAGGTGCTCTGAGCTCATGTACACTTGTGTACTGTGGACGACCATTTCCACACCTATAGGACTTTTCCACATTACTGTGTCCTCCTGTCCAGCGTCCTCATGTAATTATCCCAAGACAGTCATATTTTCCCTAACGCTCCTGTGCCCCTATTGCTAGTGCCCTCATGACAGTGTGCGCAGGTCACAGCCCTGGTCACATCATCTGTGCCCCACTGTACCTGCACATGATCCTCTTGTCAGTGGAAAAGCCCCACATTCTGTGCCAGGTTCCCAACATGCTTGTGTGTCTGCCATTTAAGCAGTCAGAGTGCCAGAGTATGAGATTTAAATTGGCCCTAAGTTAACCCTGATGCCAAAAACATGAATTGATTTACTAATAATGAATGATAAAAATGTTACAGCAATTTATTCAGTGATTTAGTTCCTGTCTTATTTCACATGGTTTTACCTAATCTTGCATTCCCCAAGCCATAGCTATTTTATAATGTTACTGTGTATCTGTAATATTTTCTGTGCATGCTTCGAGCCAAGCCCAGTGTTTATGAGGGCCTTTGATTGTGAACACCGGCCCTAAGGCTGAAGCCATAGAAAGTGCTTGTCAGTGGGATGGCCTCTCTGCAGAGCATACAGAGCAATGATTATGTATTCCATTTGTAATTAAAATTCTGTGGAAAGGATTGTGAAGGGGTGCACAGATGTCAAAATATTTTCAAGGCAAACGTAAGAGAAAATACAGTGTTTATATTTGAAGGAATGCAGTGTATGTTTGGGGGCAGTGAATTGAGAGAGATGCAAGGAAGTTCATTCAGGGAAGAATGAGAAGAGGGTGCTGACGAGGAAAGAGAAGGGGTTAAAGATGTGCAGATGGACGAGAAACATAACATAAAGCCCCATGACCAAAGGCCAAAACTGATTCCACAGGCATTAATGCTAGTTAATTCACATTTACAATTTCAGAATTTATAATAAATGTTTGACAAGGCCAATCATACTGACAGATTGAGGTGTATGTTAGTTGTTGTGTCATTTATCTGAATACAATTACATCTCAGAGGAAAATCAAAATACTGGTCAGGTGGCAGATTATGGGAATCACAAAAATTTATTTGATATGTTCCCCTACTTTCTTCATCCCTCTTAAAGACCTGTCTGCACATATTTATATTAAACTGGTTGCAGCAGCAGCTGTGGGTGTTCCTTTCGCCTGGTTAGAGCATTTTTCCAAAGTTAATGCTGCATGCCGTGCATGACACTGAGCAAACATACATTTTAAAGGGCTCAGTTTGCCACGCTGTACAATTCACACATTACAGTAACTGTTAAACATATTGATGCAGTAAGATATGGGACAGTTTTTAATGTATTTCATATTTAAAGACTATGCGTTCTTACTGCTTTATAAGCATTGCTTTATCAATACATTCATTTGCTGTAAAATGCACCATTTTTTCTTTCGGGAGAGGGTCCCACCCTGGACCCCAGGTTTGTCCATTAGACTTGTTTGTGTTGATCACTATATAAAGGTCATGCTAATGTTATGCCTCACCACTTTCAAATATCATCAGCTGCCACTGATCGACACATCACTCCTCTAGAGTGAATTAACCTTGCACATCGCATTTGGAACCGCTGCACTCAGAATGTGCGCTTCTCTCAATGGAACCAATGCTTTGATGCAGTTGCGTGAAGAAATCCGGCGCAACACCCCAACTGCGTAGGGACCATCAACGCATCTCGTGCTTTGAAAAGGATTAAGGTAATTTTACTCAGCTGGCCCTGCATGGATCCTATCTGCACTCTACCCCAGGCAGCATGAACTCTCGACTTTGTCGCAGTGCGAGGTGACCAATTAACTCTTGGAGCACTATTTGCTTCTAAGCGCTACTTTTGCATTTAACCTTTAAAAATTCATATCTTGACTTCTACTCATTGGATTTTAGTTTTTTTCTTCTTGTTTTAGTAATAAAAGTGTTTTCTATTTTTCTAACCTAATGTGGAGTCTTTTTGAGGTGTTTTCATGTTGAGCCTTTTTGTGGAGTTTTCACTGTGTTACCGTGTGCACAAATACTTTACACATTGCCTCCTGAGTTAAGACTCCGGACTCTGTGCTAAGCGTCCGCTGGATGAACACAAGTTGACTTTTCCTGTGTATCCAACTTACCCTGACTAGAACTACGGTTCCTGCTCGGACAGGGTGTATACACTGCCAACCAGACTCCCAGGGGCAGATTCAAGCCCCTTGCGTCACTTTTACGCTGCTGTTTCGTCACTTTTGTAATGCAATGGCGGCGTAAAAAATACGGCAATTTTACCACCTGACGCATCTAGGGAGATGCATCACGTTGTACAGTCCTAGGTGACATTCGTCAGGTATAATGTATGCAGAGTAGGCACTCCCACGCAGGAAAGCCTCGTATAAGTGATGCAGTGAAATATACAAGATTTCACGGTGTGACTTTTAGGACGCCACTGCATCAAAACCTTACGCCTGCTTGAAGCAGGCATAAGGAGTGAGGCAGTGTCTTGGAAATAGGCCAAAACAAGCATTACACAACTCCAGCAATGCGTGACTTTTCCACCAACAGATGCGTCCGAAATTCGGACCAATCCTTCCATCATAGTGTGCTGTATTGTAAATACGGGGCATCCATGGTGGCGCAAGGGTTTTTCACTCAGATGCAGGGAAACTGACAAATCTATACAGATGCGTCTATTTCTTGTAAATCTGCCCAATTTCTAAAAATTGTCATAACACTGTAACTTTTGCCCTGAACCAGTCTCACATTGAAGTGCAAAGTATCCTCACCAGTCTCTGTGCACGCCATACTGCAATTTCCATGGCAACAGCACCGCTGTGTCCCTGGGCACTGTTTGTCACTGCTGCATTCTGCAGGAGCAGGTGGAGAAAACAGACAGCTGGACCCGTTGAAGGCTGGACAGAATCCAGGTTTATCTGAAACGGAATTCATCAGAATGGAATTAGATTCTACTATTGCTGCTTTTTTCAGTTAATAATTAAGTATTGGAAAATAGATATGTAGTTATAGAAACATTTGATTCCACAATTTTTTCTTATTAAAATTGCAACAATTAGCCAACTTTAATTTGAAATCCATGGTAAACTTGTATAATTCTCTTCAAATCTTGTCTTACGCTATTAAAGAGTTATTTCACCATTTCAGCGGTTTGCTGTTTCCTATTCAAGATCCAATTTTTCTCTTCTTTTTGGCTACACTAGTGGTACTATGTTGAAGTGCTGCAGCTCCCAAGATGTCCCTACTTTTAACACTTCAACAATTATTTGTAGGGCAGCATTTGCACTACGGATATCAGAATGCATGCACTGTACAGAATCCATGCAGCGGGAGAACCCGTCCCCCATAGGACTAAGGTACAAAAATTAAGAGGCATATGTACAAGGAAGTGGCGGAGTGAGGCGTTAGGCGTCATGGCTAAACGCCTCATTCAGACACTTCAGAAACTCAAGGCTGCACTAAATTTACAAGGATATGGTGCAGCCTTGCGTTTCCCCATGCGCTGATGTTACACTTAGCAGCCTAGCTCCAGCGCAGGCACCCTTGCACCATAGTGCAAGGGTGTCTGCGTGAAGGGTAAAGGTTGTTTTTGTAAGGAAGGTCCCCCTTCCTGTACATAAACAATCTTTAAATTCCATTTTGTCACTTCTATGTGTGCTGCTTAATGCAGCACACATGGAAGTCACAAAATGACTTTTTTTTTTAAAGATTGTTTATGGGCAGGAAAGGGGGCCTTACTGTACATAAACAATCCAAGCCTTATTGTGTTTTACCATGTGTGCTGCACAAGGTAGCACACATGGACAAAGCAAAAACGAGAAGAAATAAAGCATTTCTCCTCGTTTCACCAAGTTAAGACCAGGCTTTCCCTGGTCTTAATTTTGGCGCTGCCTCCAATTTACACCTCCCTTGTAAATTGGGAGCAGCGTCAGAATCAATGGGTGTTGCGGTGGAACACACACTCCACTGCCCACCCCTTTCATGCTAAGCATAGCGTGAAACGGGGTGTTATTTACAAGGCAGTGTTAAGCTGCGTTAAGTGGCTTAACGCTGCATTGCAAAAAAGGTGAGGCCCTTATCGCCACCACAACGTCACTGAAAGTGACGTTGTGATGGCAGTAGCGGCATGTACATATTCCCCTAAATCTTATAAAGCAGCTCCCTTCAACATCGTAGATAAGGCAGGCTGAAGAAAATGCATATAAAACAATCTATATTAAATGATGCACTTCATTCAAAAGTGGAACGTCAAACATTGAGGCATATTACCAACGAAGCGGCGTGAGCCTTCCTGGCTTAACGCTGTACTGACAAGACAAGACAAGACTGCCCCTTATTTACAACAATATGGTTCAGCCCTGTGTTTCCCCCTACACTGGCACTAAACTCAGCAGCCTAGCGCCAACGCAGGCACCGTTGCACCATAGTGCAAGGGTGTCTGTGTTGAGGGGAAGGTTGTTTATGTGCAGGAAGGGAAGCCTTCCTGCACATAAACAACCTTCTCCCCAACACAGACACATAAACAATAATAAAATGATGTTTTGTAACTTATATGTGTGTTGCTTAAGGCGGCACACATAGAATTTTCAAAACTCAATCTCTTTTTTTTTTAATTGTTAATGTGCAAGTTGCTGTTTCCATGTGTGTTGCACAAGGGAGCACACAAGGAAACAGCAAAAATGAGAAGAAATAAATCACTGCCCTCGCCTTTCGCATGAAGTGGAGCGGGAAAGGGAGCCGTATTTACAAGGCAGTGTTAAGTCATGTTAAATGGATTAACGCTGCTTTGTAATAGGTTGAAGCCCCTATCGCCACCACAACGCCACTGAAAATGGCGTTGTGGTGGCTATAGGAGCTTGTAAATATGCCCCTTACTGTGGACTTCTCCCACCACTTTCTGTAGACATGACAACAAACAAAAAAGGAAATCCACCTGTGGCCACAGCACGAGAAAGGCACACACTAAAGATAGGAAATGGAACACTTCACAGCACATTAGCCCATGACACAACAGGGATACATGTCAACACCTGGACGCTGTCCCCACACACAGCATCTCTCTATCACGATGAAGGATGCAGTGAACATACTGTAAGTAATGACCTTCACTAGAAGTAACCCACTCTTTACACAATCTTACTAGGCCCACCCCATGGCAAATAATCCACCTTCCTATAAGGTCGAGGGAAATAGACCAGAGTGACACTGTGGAAGACTCACTCCAGCCAACACAAAGATGCACTCTGACCCAAGGTCACCGACAGGGCACCCCAGTTCATCATTCATAGAGGCCACGTAGTAGTGGTGGAGTTAGAACTGTAGAGTGGACAGTAAAGAAGACACTGGACAGGATCATGATCACTGTAGGGACAGTGACCGAGACTCCATTGAACCTCTGTAATTGCTTGAGTGTTCGGTAACTACACACGTTTTAGGTAGGTGCGTAACGCCCATTGGGCTCAAAGGGCTTCAGCCCCACCCCCTTGTATGCGTCAGCCGGGGCAGAGACAGCTTCTCGAGCACACACAGAACCCTACCCGAGTACTTCACAGGTCTTTGAAAGGCCATTTACTTGTTAACGAGGCTTTGTTGTTCTTTCACCCCTTCTTAGAGCCCCCCCTAAAATTTGTATAAGCCCCCCCCCAAAAAAAATGTGTTGCGTCTCTGATTTTAGGCGCGAACAACTCAGTATAGTTTATAAACCTTTCAAGACAAACACAAAATTATTCTTATGTTAAGGGGCAATTACCAACGTTTTTGTGTCCCCCCCTGTATCAACTAACGGCTAAATGCATCGTCAGGTGTTTAGATGTCAAGCAATGGCGTCCAATCCACACTCGGTGTAATCTTTTCACGCTCTGGCACCTCGAATGTCTCATGTGCGAGGCCGTCCCGACATTATGACCCCTGCGTGAACACCAGTCTGTGTGGAAGTTGTGCGATGCACCCTCGGATCCCGCCCCCAAGAAATGTTGACAGTCGATAACTTATAAAAAATGAACAACAGAAAAGGACAGGTAAATACAGGGACATGCGGATAAAGTCTGCGTGTTATGCCTCATTTCAGGGCCTCCCCCGTTAATGTCAAATGCCAGAGTACGGGGTATTTCCGGTGATAACCTGCAGTTTTCTCTTTGGGGCTCTGCATGGCCGACTCTAGGGCGGTGCGATCGGTGCCGCCGCACCGGGCGCTGACATGGGGTGGGCCGCCAAGCAGCAGATGCCACGTTCCTTGTCCCAGCAATTATCAAGCATCAATAAAAATGTCACGATAACTCCGGTGATTTAGGTTCTTCCTGGAGAGACACCAGAGCTTTGTCTGGTAGAGGAAGTTTTGACTCATCATAGGGCAGAGGGTTAATGTGCCTGCTGCAAAGAACCTGCCCCATTCAGATCACAAAGTGCATACACTATGATTAGGTCAATGGGTTATCACTTTTGTCAGACATCTCATTTTGTTACTAGCAGTTTAAAAGTTAAAATCCTATTATAGAGTAGTGAGCTAGTAACTGTCTTCAACGAGCTGCATGCAAACTGCAAGGAATATGTTATAGCTACATGTTTTTTGTCCAGTATTATCATAATATTGCAAAAAGTATTCATTTGAGTAGAAATAACTTCTTATTATTAAAGAATACCCCTAACAACGGTGTTACATGTTACATTCTGAGTTTGCCCTTTTCCAGACCAAGGGCTCTTAAACTTTACTCAAAACCAAAATGGATGACATGTGACTCCTACACCTTGTAGACCTCTGTCTTATATAACATTTCCTATACACTAATTTATACTTGTATAATCATTGATTTGTGCAATGTGTGAGATGTAAAGTTTTCTGCCACCTTAAACTGGTATAAATGAATATAAGAGACAGTGGTTATGGAGACTTGGGGGGCATTGTGATATGGTGGTAGTGAGGGAATCCATGGTGAGGTGGCTGCCAACAAACATCATCGCACAGGGAGCCACCAGTTCCCTGGGGCTCGGCTCAGGATCACCCCGGCGACAGCGCGTGCTCGCGCGGGTTCCATAGCTGGTACTGCTCAGTACCTTGCAAGGGCTCCTTGCACTGCAGCTGGCAGCCATATTCACAGCACTTCTCCTCTCCCGGGCACTGCTGGTCTGTGGAGCACGCATTCATGGGTGGGCTGTGGAAGTCAGCACACGTCGGGTAGGTGGGAGGCAGTGGGCACGATCCCTTCTTCTCTGCAGATTAAAAAGCAGAGAATATTTTTTTAGAATAGAGTGAGGGATTTAAGAGGAAAGTAATGAAGACTTAAGCAACCACAGCATAGAAACATATTTTACAAATTGCCATTAAATATTTTTAGTTTGTTGTGCAAAAATCAGTTCAGATGTAAAGAGTAGGAGAAACAGAAGTTACTTTTGGAAAATCATTCTCTAACCCTTATTTTTATTTTTATTATTATTTTGTAGATTTATATAGCTCACACTTGACGAGAAGGTATTGCAGTGCTTTACATGAGCACAATCTTTAAATTTCCCTCTGGATTTGAAGCACAAGAACATCAATGCAAACTTCTGTATTTTCCAGAAAGGACATTTCCAAATGTAGTTCAAATATTATTTGGTCTCTCGCTTTGATCTTACATGTAGTAATATCATTTTTTCAATAACTAACAAATTCCAGTTTCTTGGAACAGTCACTCATGCTGCTGCTGTGATAACAGACCAATGGAGGGTGGTCATTTTAGGAGGGAGGGACGGGACAACACGCACACATACAAACTCACACCCATGCATCCACACACCCGCGCACATACACACGTCCATTCACAACACTCATTACCAAATATTCAAACATACACGCACGCACCCACCAAACAATAATCTTTGTACTGCGGCCTTTCCTCCTTGGTTGACCTAAGGTGGAAGACAGCAGTCCCAAACTCATCACAGAGTGGGATGGGGTCAGTGATATTGCTGACCCCACCACAACTGTGACTAAGTGTCATGGATTGGCACTCAGCCCTGGGCGCTCCAGGGCTTAAACTGGAAGCTCCCAGGTCCGAGGCAATGAGTGACTCTACCCCGCGTCACCAAGAAGGAGGGCTCTAGGAACCGTTACTGAGCTGAGCAGGTCACGCCCACAGGAGCTGTGACATCCTCAGCCCAGCAAAGTTCAGCTCAGGCAACCAGGAGCCTGCACATTTAGTGCATGTTTAATCCTAGCTGCCTGACCTGAGAATGTCATTCTCAATGCCATTGTGCAACATTCCGTCCATCATCTTGTGTGTTTTGCTGTTAACCCTATGTGGGAAGGGTATGCCCAGACGTGGGTCCCTTGCTCGCTAAGGCACTGGAGTCAAGCTATCCTGGCTGAAGACGGCTGATAGCCTGAAACCGATCCTAGGATGCTTGATTCCGGTCCAGGAAAGACATGGCTTGGCAGTTCTGGCTGGACTGCTCCCATGAGGCACAGGGTCAAGGCTGATTTGCATATGGCCATGTCTGAACTGGGGTGGCTTGGTGAGCAAAATAACGATGGATTAACCCAGATCTGTGACTGGGGGTGAATTTTTTGCCATTGTGCAACATTCCTTCCATCATCTTGTGTGTTTTGCTGACCTGAGAATGAAGCATGTCTGTCAGGCTGACCTTAGTTCAGCCAGATCAACACTCTTCTTGAGGGGCAAAAGGTCAGGGGACGTTGCCCCCTAGCCCCTATCAATCAATCAATTTAGTGACTTGTAAAGCTCGACTACTCACCTGTAAGGGTCTCAAGGCGCTGGTGGGGGGGAGCTGATCCATTGAAGGCACTGTGGTAGAGTCGAAGAGCCAGGTTTGAGGTCCTTCCTGAATTGAGGCAGTGAGGGTGATTGCCTGAGGTGGAGAGGCAGGGTGTTCCCAGTCTTTGCTGTGAGGTAGGGGAAGATATTTCTACAGCAGTGGTCTTGCGGATACGTGGGACAGTGGCCAGGACCAGTTGGGCAGAGCGAAGATCTCTGGTTGGTGCGTGAAATACAAGGCGGTTGTTGAGGTACACAGGTCCCACGTCATGTAGGGCTTTGTAGGCATGTGTGAGGAGCTTGATGGTGATTTTTTTGTTGATTGTGAGCCAGTGGAGTTCATTCAGGTGACCAGCGATGTGGCTGCTGCAGGGTATATTGAGGATACGTCTGGCTGTGCGTTCTGAATGTTCTGCAGTTGCTTGAGGAGTTTCTGGGTGATGTTGGCGTAGAGGGCGTTGCCGTAGTCGAGTCTGCTGCTGAGGAGTGCGTGGGTGATCATCTTTCTGAACTCGGCAGAGATCCACTTGAAGATCTTTTGGAGCAGGCATAGTGTATGGAATCAAGATGATGAGACAGCATGGATCAGGCGGTTCATGGTGGGCGAGGAGTCTAGGATGATGCAGAGGTTTTGTGCATGGTGTGTGGGTGTGGGGGCAAGAGCTGTGGGCCACCAGGAGTCATCCCAGGCAAAGGGAATGGAGCATAGGATGAGGTCTTCTCTGAGTTGAGCTTGAGGCAGCTGTCCTTCATCCAGGTGGCGACGGCCTTCATCCCATTGTGGAAGTTGGTGACTGTGGGTTCATTAGTGAGAGAGAGGATCAGCTAGGCGTTTTTTGTAATAATATGTTTTAAAACTAAAGACTAATCCCGAAAAGTATTCTATTAATTTATGTCATATATTAGAAGTAAGTGGCTATTTATCATGCCGCTGTCAAATAGGACATAATATCAGTTATTTACCAGGCAATTTTCAAAATAGTACATATCACTGCTGATTAGCCAGACTCAGCCTAAATAGGAGAGATGATGTACACTTTGACCTGAGGATGGATAAACTGTGAAGGAGGGGCTGGGAGTATCAATATTAAGAATAGTGATTACCTAACTGACATTGTCTGCGAATTGCAATTAGGTAACCACTATTCCTAATGTATGAAACTCACAGAATTTCATTTAGCGATTCCTAGTGGGTCGCAAATTGACTATTAATGAAATCACAGGGATGGTGTCCTGCAGGAATCAGCAGACCAGCATTTCTATGATTGCTTTTAAAAAAAGTGATCACTTTTTTTCAAATGCAGCCCATTCCTCAGATTGAAATAAACAAGTTGGATCAGGAACACCAGGGGACCTGGAGGACTAGTAAGGCCAGGATGGGGAGGGGGGGACAGGAGGACCTGGAGACTGGCAGGACTAGAGAAAATAAGGTCAATGGGGCCGGCACATAACAACTTGATGCATTGGGACCAAACAAAGATGTACCGGAACTAAGAGCAGGACTACATGGGCCAGAACAGCCAAGAGCAGGAGGACTAGGAACAGATAAACCAGGGCAGCAGGACAAGGATGGCTGAGGATCAGAATTAACGAGGGGGGTGAAACGGTCCAATATCCAGAGTCGGTGAAACATGAGTCCCAAGGTACAAAGGCCTAGTTGCAGCAGTACATGGGAATGATGATCAGAAAGACCAGGAAGTACAGAGTCTGTACGTTGTAAAGTTAGCTGCAGACCTAGCTAGGAGCAGGAGGACTAGGGCCAGGAGGATCACGGCCATTGGAGAGCTCTACAAAGATCAGGTGCTGGAGGGCACTGGCCAGTAGTACCAGGAAACCTGGATAAGGAAGATAGGGACTAATTATGGCCAGGTGGACCAGGAACAAAATACCCAGGCTTCATAGGACCTGAACAAGGACAACCTGGATCAGGAGAGCCAATATCAATGGCTGCAGTACCACTAGGACTAAAAAGACAAGGAAAATATAATTCTAGGTTTTGTGTCGCCCCTTGCACGGGGCAAGGGCGATGTAAAATCATAATAAATATGCCTCCTTGTTTATAACATTTGGGGATACACTCAAGCAGTTTCTATTCTAATATAATATAGGGCACAAGAAAACAGGAAAAGTTCACTTAGAGTTACTCTGAATGCATCGCCTACTAAATTGTGTCCTTTAAGTGGAATGATTATCACAGTCTACAATTATTTATGTAGGTGTGTTATATTACATTTTCATACAGTTTGGTTCTTGCAGAGCAGGCCAGTAGTCCTTGTTTTATGCTCAGTATTATAGCTAATAATTTGCAAAAAGCCTGATTAAGTCTTACTTCATACTGTGACCCTCTTTTGAATTACCACAGCACCTACCTATCACAGGGTCTTCACAGGGCAAAACGCAGTGCGAGTCACAGCAGCGCTCGTATCCATGGCAGTCGGTGTCATCCTCACATGTGCCCCACCGCGGTTTTTTACAAAGTGCATCCTTTTTGGGACATCCAAATGTTGTTGCTGTAACATAGTAAAATAAATCACAATATAACAACATACTTGGCCCATTTGTATTGCCTCACTTAGTGTAGGAATACAAGATTCTTTATTTAAACAGAAACACTTCTAAGTAGACACAATAAACAGATGGAGTCAAATATACACATTTCAGAGTCGTTCAGTGAGATCTCCGGAACAATTCACCCCCCCTTTAATGTGGAGAGAGCTAAGAACAGTCACCATGCAACTCCTCCTTTGATCTGTTTGGCCCTCTAGTGCTACCTGTGAGGCCTTGCATCCCTCAACCTTGTTGTGATGATGGCTGAGACTGAATGTGTTGTTGGAAAAGTGTTTGGCAGTAGGATGATCTATAGTTGCAGACTGTGGTCATGCGTGAGGTTTTAGGTGGTGCTCTTAATTGTGTAGTTTGACATTTTATAGAAGGAGTGTGGGTTGCAGAAAGGCACAATCCTCTGTGCCGTCATCTGGTGCATTAATGCGACCTCCACCTGGTACTACTAGGGAGGCTGTCTATCAAAAGGAAAGATGCAGTAGAAGCTATCCCAGAGATCATTGAGTTCACAAAGATTGCCTTCAGATAGGTGGGGTAGGGCTTCCTACTTGACCAAGCTATAGGTTAAGCCAAGAGAGGCAGAGCCAAGTTACCCAGAAGAGGCTGAGAACTCTGGGGTGGTTATGACAGTTCTAGAGGTAGATTGGAGGGGGCTGCTGGGCTGTTCAGCAGATCCAGCAGCCACAGATGGTCTTGAAATAGTGAGCGGACACTGTGATGCAAAGGTGAAGGAATTTAGACAGCCATGCTAGATAATGTTTACTTTTATTATAGAAATATGAGACCAAAGGCCATATGTATGAACACATTTTGCCATAGACACAGAATGGGTAAAACCCTTTGATACATCTGGCCCCAAATTACCACTACCATCTGGTACATAGTGGTGGATGGGATGTAGGCCTAGAGGACATATCTAAGGGTTGAATTGTATGATCATTCAGACTTCAGGAGTCTTGCATGGATCGGGAGCAGTAGCTTATCTATGCCAGATGCGAGGAGGATCCTAACGAGGCTCTTTGCAGAAAAGAAAAGATTATGGGGCAGATTTACTTGGTTTTGATGCAACACAACACAGCAGCCAAAGTTGCTGCACTGCATCATGTCAAACAGTGAGAGAAAAACAGCATCATATCTGCTGAGAGATCTGCAGTGTTTCTCTTCCCCAGTAGTGGTGCACTTGAGATTAGAGATGATGTGGCCTAACAGCTAGAGCGGTCGACATCAAACCTGGGGAACCGGGTTCGTGTATCGGCATGGATACTCCACATCTTGTGATTCTGGGCAAATCACTTAATCTCCCTGTGTCTAACAAAAGAATGAATATGTCTGTCTGTAATCCAACTGGTCCTTGTGTAAAGCGCTCTGATAATTGTGGGGTGAGTTTCCACTACATAAAACTCCCGCCCCCAAAAGAAATTGTCAAGAGGCAAACCACAGACTCTTGCATAACAGTTATGGGTTTGTGCGTTCCATCAAGCATAGGTTTTGTTCTGGAAGTAAACGCGTCCAGTACATAAACTATGCTTTAATAGCTTTCATACTTTGCATGTTTATTGTACAGTGCATCACACTTACAAAGGTGGAATAATGTGGAGAATTCTAAAATTGTTGCACAGTTACTGCTGCCTCAAGTAAGTATACCTTCCTATGACTGTTAGTGGATAGGATTGAACAAGTCTCTGGTCTAAGATGAGTGACAGCTGTGCAGATGCAGAGTGGTTTCCACAGGTGCAGATTATCACAGCTTTGCTTTATGCAGGTCCTGAAGTCACAGACTCAGGTCTCCTCGTTGTCCTTGGTTGCAATTCAGGCAGATCTGAGGTTCTGGTGCCAGGGGTGCCTCTTAAATCCTAGATTAAGAGGCTTTAGGGGTGTGGGTACAAGTAGCCAATCGGCTACTAGCCCCAGCGGCTAATACTATCCTGAGGTGACTACATTCAGGGGTTGTGTGTCATCCTTTCTACCCTAAACCCACTATTCTGCTACTTTTAAAAATGACAGCATCAATCCTCAACTGTAGAAACCAGGTAGCCAACCCTAGGGGTGTGGCTAGCCTTCTGGGGGTGTATGCCGCCTGACTACCTGATTTTCCCACCTGCCCTAGAGCAAATGTGTCTGAGGGCAGGTGGTTGGCTGTTTCCTCCATTGGGAAACAGCCAGGTTACAGAGGCGGTGAGAGCCTTGAAGCTGACCGCCTTGATGTGCCAATTCACTAGCCATCCTCTCAAAGCAGGAGGTGACATCTCCCACCCAGGCAGGCATTTGTTACTGACTTCTTGGAGTGTTCACACCTCTTGGTAGGGGGCCAGATTCCTGTCTTGGTGGCAGCAGCTGCAGACTGTCAGCCTGGGCACAGGAAAGACAGGGGCAACCAGGTGGGCAACTCCTTAGCTAGCATGGGTACATGCCACATCAAATTCGAAATGGGGAACATGTCAAGATTTGATGAAACATGTTGTTTGATACCAAAATGACACTTTTCAGTGGGACCTTAATGGAGCAGGCAGCCTTGGGGGGCCTGGGTGACAGCCCATGTTTATCCTATGGTCCCCTGAACACTTAAGTATCCCTTTTTACAAAAAAAGCTACTATAATGACATAGAAACTTGCGTTTATATATGCAGTTTGCACTGCTCCTGCAGGCTGTAATGTCAGGCCTGCCTTTTCTTTGCTTGGTTACCAGTCACAGGGTAAGCCTAGAACACCTGAACCAGGGGCAGTCAATGTATAATCGTAACAAAAAGGTTAAAGAATCAATTACCATCAAAATACAATACTCACAAAAAATACAAATTACAAACAGAACAGTTAATAAATCAATGACTGAGCAGCAAAGAAAGAAAAAACAGGAGGAAGTGAAGAGATGCCAATATACAAAAATAATTCTGATAAGATCAAAAGCCCTACAGTGATTATGCACGACTATTCATTTTCTAGTCTTCAAACAAAGCTGATACAGTTTAATACATTTTTACTCTTTTATTGTAACAATGATTATTGACGTTCAATTTAATTGTATTTATTATGAAATTTGTTTTTTAATTGTATAATTGCTTTTAAGATATTTTATATCGAAATAAAGCTTTGTTGACTTGACTTGAAAAATAATTCTGAAAAAATATGACAAATGTATTACATTTTATACACACTAAAGCAATTGAGAGAATGGCGCTAAATACAATGTGCTGGTACAAAAACAGTGTATATTACAGACCAGACAAGTAGCAAACGAAAAAATACACGTCACAAGGAGGGAACAACATTGAACAAAATAATGTGTCCTTCATTAATTTTATGCGCACAATGCGTCAATGGTGTTTCGACCTCTGTAGAATTCCACGGTCATCATGAGGACTGGGAAGTCAATTGAGCGTCCAAAATTTATATTTCGAATAACAATCCAACCCTGTATGGCTTGCATGAGTTGGAATAGTGTTCCAAAATGTACATTAAAATAAAAGTTGGGCCGGCGTGATGTTAGACGGTCCAAGGTTATATAGAAAATTTCCAAGCTGGCTACATCTATCCATATAATTTAGCAGTCATGCCAGGCAGCAGGTGAACAAATGAAATGAAATGAAATTAAAGAAATAATTTATTTGATTCAGTTCTCTTCCGAGAACAACAAATGTTTGGCAATGAACATTACAGTTTTACTAATAAAATTATTGATCTAATATAATATTAAAAATGATTTTAAAAAGTTGTACATGTTAATACACACACATTCATTATGTGGGGCTTTGCGGAGGGAAATCAGATTCTGGACAGAGTTATCATTACATTTTGTTTTGATCGGTGTTACATATCTATTCCTTGCTGCTACTACCAACTTATTTGGACAGGCAAAAAGTACGTGTTCTAAATCCTGCACCCCACCTTGACATAAGTCGCAGAGATTTTACCCTCTTTATTTTGGAAACCACCTAAAAGAGTATGATTTCAGGTGTGGTGTATAGCAAATATTTCACTGATGAGCTTCAACGCCACAATGGGCTCCTCGTGCTCCTCTCCATAAGCGAACTGCTTCCTCGTTCTTCCTAGTCAATAATACATAACTTGGGACTTTCCTTTACTTGGGACAGTCTGGATGGCACAGTGTGTGCTGCAGGCCCTGGTGACCCCTGTAACTCCCATGCCTTGCGTTCCACTGGTACCACTTACCAGGAACATATAAGGGGGTAAAGACCTTGCCAATTGGGGTTACCAATTTACATACATCATACTTCAGGGAGAGTGTACTGGGGCCTGGACGGCAGCCTCTAATGTACCTTCAGAGTCATGAACAGCAGCATTGGAGAAAAATGTGTGGGGAGACGATACAAAAAGGACACTTTCCTTCACTTGGAGTAGAATGAGTGGAATTGGTACAGCTGCAATTTTCATCGAGATGCAGGTCTGACTTATGCTTCAGATTAAACCTGTCCCTCCCATCACTTGAGTGTGATGTCATTAGTCAACATCAAAACTTGGGGTTCCCAGTAAAGCCTCCGCCTAAAAAAATATTTTCAGGCTTGATACAGAGAAAAATGATGGTTTTGAATACAACTTTTCAGCTGACCCCTGCTCCCACCAGAGATTTAAAATACTATACATTTCAAAGTTTAATTCTACACAGTCTGCAGGCTGACATTGGAATTAAAACATTACTGTAATGACTTGAATTAAATTATCAAAGTGGTACTTACAATGTGACTGTCTGTGTTTCTAATGTAGTATGTTTGTGACCAGGAGACACTACTGTATACATGAACAGTTTTGCTCCAAGGTTCCTGGTCCCTCAGTAAACAGACCATATTCCAGCTATAATAAAAATACTGCTATGACAGTAACTTTGAACATTTGACCGGATTGTGTATTGTGCTGGAAACGCTGCTGCAGCATCCCTAGCGCTGTGCTCTGAGGGGAAATAAAAACAGCGTTTTTGCCCACCCGCCTCCCGGTCCCTGAATCCTCACCTGCTGGGGCTAAACCGACAAGTGGAGCGCGGCGCAAGGGCTGGAAACTACCACTCCCAGCATCCCTAGCGGCATCGGCCGCGTCATTTTCGCGCCAGGAGGCGAAGAAATACGGCGTCACCCCGGTCGAGGGAGTGCAACTTTGAACATTTGACCGGATTGTGTATTGTGCTGGAAACGCTGCTGCAGCATCCCTAGCGCTGTGCTCTGAGGGGAAATAAAAACAGCGTTTTTGCCCGCCCGCCTCCCGCTCCCTGAATCCTCACCTGCTGGGGCTAAACCGACGAGTGGAGCGCGGCGCGAGGGCTGGAAACTACCACTCTCAGCATCCCTAGCGGCATCGGCCGCGTCATTTTTGCGCCAGGAGGCGCAGAAATACGGCGTCACCCCGGTCGAGGGGGTGCAACTTTGAACATTTGACCGGATTGTGTATTCTGCTGGAAACGCTGCTGCAGCATCCCTAGCGCTGTGCTCTGAGGGGAAATAAAAACAGCGTTTTTGCCCGCCCGCCTCCCGCTCCCGGAATCCTCACCTGCTGGGGCTAAACCGACGAGTGGAGCGCGGCGCGAGGGCTGGAAACTACCACTCCCAGCATCCCTAGCGGCATCGGCCACGTCATTTTCGCGCCAGGAGGCGCAGAAATACGGCGTCACCCCCGTCTCGCGGGACGCCGGGCGAAGCCCGGGCAAAGGGCGGGCCCTCTGTGGCCCTCAGTGGCCGAGGTAGGCTGGGCTGGGCCCTGGTATTTTCATTTTACTTTTGAATAAATAATACATTAATAGTTTGCAGACGAGAAAACTGTGAGGAGACATATCCCTCATATGGTTGAGTATTTTCAGCACGCCCTGTGGATTCGTATTTTAAAGACAGTTTGTTAATCACTTTAAAAACATTTCATACAATTTTGGTGATATTGGTCTGCGCCTAGGCTATAACCTTTTGTACTATGACAGCAAAGAAGTTACGCTCTGGAAGAGTTCTAGGGGGGAGGTCATGCATAAAAACGAGATCTAACCCCCTGAGGAACAAATACGACAATAGCATTCAATTGAAGGGACAAATGCAGCTAATGCAAATATGGGAAAAACCTGTGAATAAGGATACGGAAGGTCCTCTAATAAAAGATGAAGGATTGATATCACAGACGGAGTCTCACCATGATGTAGTGACAGATCTTACGCATGAACTAACTAGGAAAAGTCAGCCACATACTAATGAAGTAACTCTCCCAGCATGTTCAACTAAAGGAGAACATCCTAATCCGTTGTCAATAAATTTGGAAGTGAAACAGCATATCATGAATGTTGAACACCCGGAGAAAGATATAGTGGAACTATCTATTCCGTCCAGTATTGATCTAGAACTTTGTGGTCGCTATATGGGCGAGAGAACGGTGAACCAATCTGAACTAATCAAAACTCCTAATGGAGCGACGCCCTCTGCATTACTACTATATAGTAGCACTCCTTCTATAGCATCCAATGATATCCTTTCAATATAAGTGAGTTGAAATCTCCACAACTAAATCTTTCTGGGATCCGTGCTTATACTGCGTCTGGCTATCCAAAAAATGAAAAACAGATTTCGGATTCTCTGATAGCTCTTGAAGATTTACTGGCTTCTATATTACTTCTACTAGGAAAATTTGCAGTGAGTTCTGACTGCATTATGGACTCAGTTACCGAGATTCTGAAAGTATTATTGGCAAAAAACATGGAGAATGGAATAGTTCCTCCTACTAATTCTGTTGCCCTAAATGCCATGGACAGTAATACCTCATTAAGAAAAAATGCAGTGGTCTGGATGACGTTAAAGGTAGATTTCCATGAGCCTTCTGAGACCCTAACCCCATCTTCCTTAAAAACGCGGAATGAAAGAGAAAAAGAATCTATAGTGAAGGAAGAAAGTCCAGTGGAGATGCATCAATCTACTGAAAAAGATCAATCATTGGAGGAAGAAGGTCCGGTAGAGGGCAATCAAACTGCTGGAAATGATTTATTCCCAGTCTTTAATCAAGAGAAAAAAGAACGCGAAGTAACATCTGGTACTAAGGGAATAAAAAAAGAAAAAATCAAAAAGAATAAAGGAAAGAATAGGAAGCCAGTTCGCAAGTATAAGAAGAGAAGACAGAGGCAAATTATATTCCAAAAACATTTAACTGAAGCCTCTGATGTAATAGAAATTTTAGATAGTTCAACATCGGATACTCCCGGTAAAGAGGCAGTAGGTTGTGTTACAACCTCTGTAGTGAAAGGTACCCTTGCTGTCAACATTAGCAATGGGAGAGTCCTGTGTTCTGAGGTTAATGGGATAGAACTCCCTGCACCAGTTGATGAAGACATAAGAATCGAGCCTACAGTAATAAGGGTACTTAATCCATCTGCCCCTATTTTTCGGTTGCCATCTGAAGTGACATTGGCCTCAACAAACCCGCCATTGAAAGATCCTCCCCCGTATGTGGATACCATCACACTGGATTTTCTGCCATTATTTGATTCTGATCTAAACTTGAACAGATCATGGTTGCTTAATTGCCTTAAGGACATTGAGTGCTTAAAACTAATTCAGTCAAGTGATATTGACCTGGTTTCAGCAATAACGTGTGATAATGGTCAACGAGCAAGGGTTAAGTTTTGCTCAAAAATAATTGCTAATCTTGTTTTCCAACAAGCGGAAGCTTTTCAATGTAGAGGGATTGATGTGTTACCTTTAATTAGTATTTGCTCCAGAGAAGGATCTTTAAAGTCGGGTGTTAGGCAGGACGTTCCGCCTCCCCATAATAAAGACCTAAAAATCTGTGTTTCAAGGGGTAAGCGCATGGTTTCAAAGATACTTCCATGTTCTGTGAATATAAATCCTCCTCAATGTCAAGACCCCCAGCAGTGGAATTGGCTACCAGGAGTTCTATCGAACAATACATCGAGCAATACACGACTATTTCAACATCTTTAACAGTCAATTAAAAATTATCTCCTGGAATGCTGCAGGTCTCTATAATTCCCCTGAGAAATTGGATTTTCTTCTTTCTTTGAAGGCAGATGTGCTATGTGTACAGGAAACATGGTGTAAAGATATACAATACGGGGAAAGATTACTTTGTTTTTGAGGCTGCCGCTATACCCTCAAATAGAGGTCATGCGAAAGGGGGAATTGCCTGTTTTTTATCTAACTCCTTAAAATGGCAATTTTCTCACTATACTAATACTAGTAATCTTTTCCAAGTAATAACTATTAATAACCTGGCATTAGTAGGTAGTCGAACATCACTTGTAATTGTAAATGCATATATACCGCCTGAACATATTTTTAATTCTGTTTTAAAGCGAATGTTTTCTTATGTAAAACAATTGTTAGAGCTTGTTGAGCCTCCATATATCCTACTTATGGGTGACTTAAATAGTAAAGTTTCCAACCTAAGCCTAGATATATTTAGAAACAAATCTAAGGAAGAAGCATATAATATACCTCAATCTGTCTTTCCCAATAAAATAAAAACTAACAAAAGAGGAAAGATTCTACTAGAGGAACTTAGCTCGGTAGAGGGGCTCATAGTGAATGGCAGAATGCCTTCTGACACCCCAGCTAAGTTTACTCATGGGTCATTTAGGGGTGAATCCATCTTCGATTACGTAATCACAGACTATGATACTTTCTCGTTCATTCAAGACATACTGATCTCTCATTCCACCTTGAGTGACCATAATATGGTTAATATAACCATCTCATTACGACCTCCGGTGACTGAGTCCTGGTCTCTAGTTAATACAGGAATTTTCTATTAATCGTAAGTCTGGAAGATGCTTCTGGGATTCTAGCACTGCGAGGGATGTCCAAAGTATTCTTGCCCAAACTCTATTAGAACTAGATGAATGGCTGGGTACAGAACTTTCTCACTTTGAAATGCTATTGCAGAAGCTTACAAGGACGATTCAGAAAAGGGGGTGGTGATGAACAGAGTGTCTGAATTAAGCAGACCACTCTTACCCAGTCCAAAGATCAGGGCTTGATCCATCACCGTTTTTTAGCTCACTGCACCATCCCAGCTCAGAACTTGGCTACATGCAAATTAGTCTGACCCTGGCCCAGTGCATCATGGGAACAGGGCAGACCAAACTACCAAGCCAATTCTTATACTGGGAAGGAAACAAGCTACCGGGGACCGGTTTCTGGCATTTCAGCCGTCTTCGGCCCGGCTTGCTTGAATCCTGATGGTGCAATGAGCTAGGGACTCACATCTGAGTATACCCTTCCACGCTTATGGTGGACAAATATGATTCAGAAAAGGGGGTGGTGATGAACAGAGTGTCTGAATTAAGCAGACCACTCTTACCCAGTCCAAAGATCAGGGCTTGATCCATCACCGTTTTTTAGCTCACTGCACCATCCCAGCTCAGAACTTGGCTATATGCAAATTAGTCTGACCCTGGCCCAGTGCATCATGGGAACAGGGCAGACCAAACTACCAAGCCAATTCTTATACTGGGAAGGAAACAAGCTACCGGGGACCGGTTTCTGGCATTTCAGCCGTCTTCGTTCCGGCTTGCTTGAATCCTGATGGTGCAATGAGCTAGGGACTCACATCTGAGTATACCCTTCCACGCTTATGGTTGACAAATATGATTCAGAAAAGGGGGTGGTGATGAACAGAGTGTCTGAATTAAGCAGACCACTCTTACCCAGTCCAAAGATCAGGGCTTGATCCATCACCGTTTTTTAGCTCACTGCACCATCCCAGCTCAGAACTTGGCTATATGCAAATTAGTCTGACCCTGGCCCAGTGCATCATGGGAACAGGGCAGACCAAACTACCAAGCCAATTCTTATACTGGGAAGGAAACAAGCTACCGGGGACCGGTTTCTGGCATTTCAGCCGTCTTCGGCCCGGCTTGCTTGAATCCTGATGGTGCAATGAGTTAGGGATTCACATCTGAGTATACCCTTCCACGCTTATGATGGACAAATATGATTCAGAAAAGGGGGTGGTGATGAACAGAGTGTCTGAATTAAGCAGACCACTCTTACCCAGTCCAAAGATCAGGGCTTGATCCATCACCGTTTTTTTGCTCACTGCACCATCCCAGCTCAGAACTTGGCTATATGCAAATTAGTCTGACCCTGGCCCAGTGCATCATGGGAACAGGGCAGACCAAACTACCAAGCCAATTCTTATACTGGGAAGGAAACAAGCTACCGGGGACCGGTTTCTGGCATTTAAGCCGTCTTCGGCCCGGCTTGCTTGAATCCTGATGGTGCAATGAGCTAGGGACTCACATCTGAGTATACCCTTCCACGCTTATGGTGGACAAATATGATTCAGAAAAGGGGGTGGTGATGAACAGAGTGTCTGAATTAAGCAGACCACTCTTACCCAGTCCAAAGATCAGGGCTTGATCCATCACCGTTTTTTAGCTCACTGCACCATCCCAGCTCAGAACTTGGCTATATGCAAATTAGTCTGACCCTGGCCCAGTGCATCATGGGAACAGGGCAGACCAAACTACCAAGCCAATTCTTATACTGGGAAGGAAACAAGCTACCGGGGACCGGTTTCTGGCATTTCAGCCGTCTTCGGCCCGGCTTGCTTGAATCCTTGAAGCTTACAAGGACAGCAAAGAAAAACAGAAATCCTAAGAATCCCCTACTCCCTCCATCCATATTATTACCCTTAAATAAGGAAATAAATAAACTTGTGAGGCAACAGTACCTTAATAGATCTAGGGAAAATGAGCGTAAGTTAGCCTTACTAAAAAGAAGGAGGAATAGACTAAAAAACAAAATAAAAAAAGAAAAAGAAGACTCTCTCTGGATAAGGTTAAGAGAGGCCTCGACCTTTAACAAATCTAGAGAATTCTGGTCTATAATAGGGAAGGGATGTGGAGCAAGAACCTCCCCCATTCCAGTCTCTATTACGGAAGAAGTCTGGATAACATTTATATCCAGCCTATATGCTTCTAATGGAGTGGAGGATAATAATTTGGAGCCAGCTCTGAGTGAAGAATATAACATAGAACTCCCGACCGAGAAATCCATAGCATCAGTGATAAAGAGTATGCGCTCTTCCGGAGCTATGGGCCCGGATGAATTGCCCATGTCTATAATCAAGCAGGATGTCACCTCCTGGAGCAAGATACTACATCCAGTGTTTCATGCATGCTTCATTTCTAGATTAGTACCCAATTCCTGGAGGGGAAGTGTCTTGATTCCCATATTTAAAAAGGGAGAGAGGAATAATCCTAAGAATTATCGTTTAATAGCTCTTCTGGATTCAATAGGAAAAATTTTTGCTAAATGTATTTTATTGTTAATCATGAAATGGATAGAATCAAATGGTATTTTACCCATGCAGCAAACAGGATTTCGTAAAGAGCATGGTACTCTTGATAATTTGACTTCTTTACAGGTGATTGTAGACAAATATGTCCGTGTCCGAGGTGGTGGTATATATGTAGCATTTATCGACTTCTCCACGGCGTTTGACAAGGTAGACCGTCCAACGCTGTGGAGAAAGCTTGCTACATTGGGCATGCCAATACAGTTACTAGAATTGGTAAAATCTCTTCACTCCAATACGTGGTGTAAGGTGCTACAAGGTGGTGAAAGGGGTCTTTCTCAATCCATCCCTTCCACGAATGGGTTAAAACAAGGGTGTATATTGGCCCCTATATTGTTTTCCCTATATACGGCAGACCTACCTTCTTGCATAGCAGCTGGTGGGGGATTAGCCCCAAAAATTGGAGGGTTACCTATATCGGTCCTGATGTATGCGGACAATATACTTGTTTTAGATCTAACCCCAAAGGGCCTGTCTAACCGCCTGCATGCATTAAACCTATTTGCAGAAGCACATTATATGAAGATCAATGCCTCAAAAAGCAAAATTATGTGCATATTCGGCAAGAAAAA
Organism: Lissotriton vulgaris; assembly: GCF_964263255.1. Taxonomy (NCBI): domain Eukaryota; kingdom Metazoa; phylum Chordata; class Amphibia; order Caudata; family Salamandridae; genus Lissotriton; species Lissotriton vulgaris. The sequence goes on from NC_141694.1 coordinate 1,865,987,530, forward strand.
ATGTAGGTCTGAAAATTATAATTGGATATTAGGTGGACAGAAACTAGAGGTGGTTAAAACCTACACCTTCTTAGGAAAAATAATTGCTGCAAATATAAGTGAGACCCCCCATATAGAGCACAATTCTCGTAAAGCTCTAGCACATGGCATGGGACTGTGTTCCTTATACAATGCTACAGGGAAGAGACACTTTACACTATTCCTAGATGTATTTAAAGCAAAGATACCTGCAACTCTCCTATATGGAATTGAATTAGTGGAGTTAAAACACTGGGGATTCTTGCAAAAAATAGAAGGAAAGGTTCTAAGGAAAATCTCTTCTCTTAATACAGCCTGCTCTGTTACCTCATGCAGGCTGGAATTCGGACTGAGAAGCGGTTGGGTCCAGGGGTTGATTGCCCTCGTAAGATGGGTGGCCTGTCTGGTTAGAGGTAAAACTGGTTCCCTACGAGAAGCTATTTAAAGGGAACTCTTGGGTGACTTCAATGAGTTCTCTTTATTAGTAAAAAACTTTGGAAAAGCAGTAAGTTTGTTAGAGCTGGATGCAAACACCTTGTTTTTACTTGATCCCGCTGAGCTCAAGGTGAAACTAAAAAGTGCATCCTGGGAACTGTGTTATAAATTGGATATGCTTGCCCAACCAAGGAAAAAAGAAAGACAATCTCTGTTAAATACATATATATTAAAGCAGGCCCAACAATACCTTACTTGGAATATTCCTCACAGAGTCCGTAGGTTATGGTACCTCTTAAGACAAGATTTGCTCCCACTAAATTTCCTCCTTGCAAAGTGGTATGGTGTATCTCCTATGTGTAATCTCTGTCATAATGCTGTACAGGATCGTAACCATGTCTTGTTTGTTTGTACTGTACTACGTCCATTACGCCTCAAATGGTTAAAACCAATCTGTCTACAATTAGGAATTTTAAATGTAAAAACTTTTTTCCATGCTCTTTATTGTCCGCCAAATGAAATGTTTTGCTACAAAATTTAAAAAATTTTTAAAAGCTTTTTAGATATTTATTAATAATACATAGGGAGATGTTTGATGATCATTCAACCAATGACAGGATGTGTTACTTTACCTGGGCTCGTCTGTGTGATTTTTTTTGTTGGTATGTAAATTTTGTATATTGTGTATTTATTTTATGTGGCCCTCATTGAGAGCCAAAACATAATAAACTTTGAATTGAATTGCTATGACAGTGACCACATACAATATAGGTAAACTGTGACACCGATGGATTGCACGTTCAAGCCTCACTGCAGTTCTCATACACTTCTAAACAATGATTATATTCTCACCAAGGCCTACATGGTAGCTGTACAAAAACAGAGAAATATTAATATATTACTGTATATCCCCCACCATGAAGATTTCTTTAACGTGTGCCTTGGCCCAAAATAGACATGATAATTTACATTTTTGATGCATTAAATAAGCTTGTTGCAATATTGATGCAAAAAGGCGAAGATATTTCCCCTACAAACATCTCCCTCTTCATGTGTGTTCAAAAGCTCCTCTGACTCCTTCCTTGCCTTGTTTCACTGACCTGCTACACTCCCTCTGCACTAGCATAACTCATGCTTTCAAAAGCAGTGAACCTAGTTTATTGGTTGGTCTTAGTAGCATGTTTGGATTCATCCTTTTGTTCTTCAGTTCATTATTCTCAAGTTTGTTTGTTGCATTTCCAAGAATACTTCAGGTTGTTGGCTGAACTGTCCTCACCTTTCTTCTAGTAAAGAGATGAAGCTAGCTAGAACAGCAATACGAATGGAGGCCTTCCTACTGAGAAGAGAAGCAGTGCTGTGAAGCCACGCCCTTTTATTTTGGAACCAAATGCTTATCGGCCATTTGTGAACAGGGAACTCTCTCATTGGATGAATTGAAAGGTCCACAAATAAGACTACTATCCTGGTCAATGAGCTGTTCATTTGGTGTTCATTAGTCGCCGCTGCCTACTGCCCATCTCAACCGGAAGGAACCACTTGGGCCAAGCCAGTCCCATTGCACAGCATCTGGCCATCCTGAGAGATACAGGGGTTGATGGGCCATTAATGCCACCATGGCCCGTGCACCAGCAGTACCAGCCTCCGCTCTAGCCAGACTCAAGCACAATGCATCTCTTCTTCGCTGGATATCCATATGCTTCCTCTAGACCATCAACAGGGGGAGCTGTCTTACTCAACACATCTGCCACCGCTTCACAAGGTATTGCAGCCTCCGCTGGGCCACAAAGGGTTAAGCCATTTTCCATGGCTTTGAACTGAGCATGGGTGGAAAATCCGTTACGCTCGCGCATTTTGCGGATTTTCAGTAAATTCGCAATCCGGGAACACTCGCGAATTTACCGAAAATCCGCAAATTCGCACACAGCGGATTTTTTTTCTTGGTGATACAATTTTGCGGCGTGCGGTGTAAGTTCACAATTGCGAACATGTAGGTGCAGCGGGCAGCAACAATCTCGCACTCGCGGAATTACAAAAATTGCAATTCTGCACAAGAAATCTACTAGCAAGCAGCATAGACCTTCTGAAAATGATGATTTTTATCAGAATAACTCCTCAGGTTGACATTTGCCTGCACTTTTTTGGATTTGAGGCCTTTTGATTTTCTTTGGATAACTTTTGGATTAGAAATCAACTTTCTCATATAAGCTTGGTGGGGCATTACAGTTGCTGTAATGCTGTTCTGCAGAAAAACGAGTTTTGCAAAAGTGAAAGCAGGTTCAAAAGTTCAAACTCATCATTAGTAACCATTCCCTGTAGTGCTTCCTGACAAGGGCCCCTCCAGAAATCAGTTGCTAGTTGCAACAATTGTATGACACTGCTCTGACCCTCACAGCAGGCTCATAGAATAGCTACAAGTAGGCCACAAAGGACCTTGAACAAAAAATTGCACTGCAAAGAAAGCAAATTACAGATAAGGAAGCAGGTGCCAGACTGGAATTTTAAAACAGTGACACATTAATAAATCAACCCGAAATTAATTCATGTCAGTTGAAGCAGGGCAGGTGTGCTTGCTTTTCCCCCCCATAATCTACAGTGATGATGAACCAGAGGGTGGCATTGATGTACCAGAGGGTGGCATGGGTGAAACAGAGGGTGGCAGGGGTGGAACAGAGGGTGCTGGGAACCTGTGATGATGAACCAGACGTAGAAACAACATAATCGTGACCGTTGCAAGCCGACATGTAAGTTCGCAATTGCGAACTGGTACAAAACCCTTGCGAACTGACCAAAATCCTTGCGAACTGGCAGAAATCCTTGCGAACACAAAAAAAAAATCTGCAAATTCGCGAGAATTCGCAGATTTTGCGGATTGCGAGTTTGCAAATTCGCAAAATTCGCGAATGCCAGATTCGCAAAATTCGCCCATGCTTACTTTGAACCCTGATTGACCTCTGAGTTCTATGGAAAGTTGATGTCAACATCGCCAGCCAAGAGAACTCAAATGTTAACCTATTGCATCACAATGCAAAGAAGGAGCTGCTCCTGCATGTTTGGATGTCACACACAGAGCAGCTTGCACCTTTGTGCCTCCCTTTATTTGTTTCCTTCTCCTTTTTTGCACCCATCCGCCATAATTAGAAATTGAATGGTTTGTCTAGTTTACTTTAATGTATCATTGCCCATATAGTCATTGCACATAATCATGAATATTTCTTAATGCACCTACCTTATTGTTCCGAGGGCGTATAAAATATTGCATTTTTCCAGTGCAAAGACCTTTCATTTCAGCAGGAATCGTATGTTATTCAAACAGGGAACAAGGGAGGACCTGTGATTTCACCAAATGCACCTTCCCAGCATGTTCTTCTCTGCAAATGATAATCAAGGTTATGCACTTACAGCCCTAGTTCAGCCTCTCAGGGTGAGTGCTTCATTGTGATGAGTTACTGACGTGGGGCCAGATTCACTGAAGTGATATGAGAAAAAATCCTAAACTTACTACTTTTGGTATTCACTGAAGGCATTTAGTAGTAGTAAAGTTAGGATTTTGTCTTAAGTCTGTCTTAAGTCTGTCCTAAGTTTGTCTTCAGTCTGTCTTAAGTCAAACTTAAGTCAAACTTAAGACAAAATCCTAACTTTACTACTACTAAATGTCTTCTGTGAATACCAAAATTAGTAAATTTAGGATTTTGTCTCAGATTGGTTTTGTGATTCGACCCCAGAGTGACTGTGTGCATCAGTCAGAAAAGAGAACTGCACGACCGCTCCGCAGCAGCAGCAGGGGCAGTTTATCAATCCTGTTATACTGTTCACTTTTAAGTTTTTGAGAGGCCCTGATTAAATTATATAAAAACTGGACTTCGAAAACGAGAGGCTAGAGAAACTCCAAGTAGGCAATCGAGAGGGGCCGTGCATGTCATCAAAGGCTCCTGTGAGGCTTCTGGCCTTCAGAGGCTGGAGTCATGCAGTGTGTGATCTTGGGCAGCCATGATTTTCCTTCGCCTCGTGACAGAAACAGCTGGATTGCTATTTCAATTGGCACAACAGGCCCTGTTGTGCGGTTACAGGTGCGCGGCACCCCACCTGTGGTAAATAAAATTACCGGGACTTTTTTTCTATACATTAAATGACAATAAGGATAGCTCAATAAATGAGAGGCTGAGTCCGTGGTATCTGAGTCATACGGGCTTTAATTAAGTGGCTCGAGTCACTGGACATCGGGTTCCATCACCACTAAGGTTCAGGAAGGGATATTCAACGTTTTATTAACATCACACATTATATATAGTAAAACTGTGCAATTGCAATGAATACAGTAGGCGTAACATGTGAAAAGAGAGATAAGAACACAGGGGCGTAAAAGAAGGCGTGTAAGGAGGCGTACACGTAGGCGTGCACTTGATGAGTCAGAGAAGTGTCACAAGTGGGTGGATGCTTAGAGAAAAGTTTGCAGGGTCAGCAGAAACCTTTACCACATATGCGTGCGCAACTGAGCATGACGTGGTATAGACATGTAACTGGGGAGAGCTCGGGGGCTTTACTTTAGCACTAGTAGAGGAGTCTGGTGTCTGGGATGTCAGAACGACCTGCACCTATAGCATATCTGATATCTTGTGTTTGGAGGATGTGTTGTCTGAAGTAAAAGGTCTCTCGGGCAGAGGCCGTTCATTACTGAATGCTAGTGCGTGCATATGGTTCTTCATGCAATGTACGGGGGCCATGGGCCTACCATGGCAACGAGTTCAGTAAATCACTTGCAAGGAGACAGGAAGGCCGGGCCCTTTGCTCTGCAGGCGGGAATATGTTTACCTATTTCACTAGACTGGAATGTGTTTTTGCGGAGGCTGAACAGATAACTGTAGGCAAAATACCGTGTTGGCAGGCAGGCCAGGCCGAGCCGGGCACCGCTCGGCTGGGCAGGAAGTAAGGCAGAGGTCAGGGATGCATACCTAAACTGCAGCTTTCTGAGACAGAAGAGGCTCGGAGCCTCAATTAAGGGCCTGGCTCGACTGAGCCAGAAAAACGTGGAAAACGTGTGCTTTGCGATATTTAAAAGTGCACCATGTAAATGCATTGGAAACGTAGGCCTTAATGCGGAATCAGTACTTTATACATGGAAGGCCCACTAACTGACATGTTAACATTAGACGGAAATGCAGAGACATTATCATGGCAGACACGGGAAGGGAATTACATGACATACATGGGGCACGGGTGCATGGATAGGGTGCGAGTGGGGGACACACAGACTAACTAAAAATTTCTATTTCCACATTCCCTCCTTGGCCCCTACTGCGCCCTTTAGGATATATCTATTTTCATGAGACCATCTATTTGTTCGTATAACATCATTTGCTCATCTTTTTTCATTCGGGCACGGGAACGTGAACGTGGATGGGGAATGCAAGCAGTGGCGCACAAGCCGCAAATCGCTGGCCCACATTGCAGACAGAGACAACAACTGAATAATATGAGCAGTATTATTCCTAGGAATTACAGTACTTTCCATCCCCAGGCTGATATCACATTCCAGAGCCAACTGGACCAAGTCCATGTGCCTGGATTCTGGTGCATCTGGTGAGCTATTTTATGGAGCCTTGTTATTGCTGCGTACACTGATGGTGCGTTATTTGGAATAAACACACAACAACTGGATCCGATCACTCTACAAGCCCCGCCCCTATCGGCCAGGATGACATCAAGAACAAAGCGGTTTTGAAGAACAACAAGTCTCATAGCAGACTGCTCTTCGGTTAAGTTACCTAAAGCAAATGTAGTTTCGTTCACTACTGCTTCAAGAGTTCTTGTTAACCTGCGTATTATTTTACTATTCTGGACAGGACCTATGAACCAGAAATATCCTTTAATGTAATCCTTATACTGGTCCCATGCTGACTCTGAGTAATCGAAAACAGGAGGAAGGTCTCTCTTGTGTCTAACATGCACAAGATGGGTATCTCGATGATAATTGGATGGGGCTAGAAAAACTGGTGGCAGTAGGAACGCAATATAACATGTTCCACCCCAATCTAAGGGCAGACGTACATAAGCTGTCTGACCACATATAAAATAAGAATGGCGGGAAGCTTTGAAAGTAGACTTTCCTTTATCACTGAATTCGACCACAGTATTACAATCACTGTGTCCTAGGTGAACTGAAACCATTCTTTCTAACGCATAATTCACCTTTCACTGGTAAAACTGTTATAAACGGTAAGTCCGAATTAGTCTCGGACTGAACGTTCAGAATCATGAGGTTAAGGGTAAAATTACCTAAATCATACACTTCATTTTCTAGATCGGTTCCTGTCCTTTGGGGAAGACCGTCCTTGTCTGGGAAACATACTTTGTTCATAACTGTATTCAGATTCCCCCATATCCAATTGCCCTGGGAGACTGCGGACTTACTATCTAGTGAGGACATTAAAGCAAACCATGCCCCGCACGAACCATTGTGCGAAAACGGATAAGGAAAGAGGGGCAGAGCTCCCTTCATTTTCTGGTAAGGTGGGAGTCGGCCACACACCCAACAATTTGTGACATTGCTGGTCTGATGAGAATGGTGTAACATACGGATAAAAGTGTTGTTGCGCAGTGCAAGTTGATAGGATAATTCGTGAGGTGGCAGGTCACTGAAAGTGTGCTCTACAGTGTCATTGAAAGAGGAATGTACATGTGAACCAAGAGGAGGAAAGAAAACATGTAGCATCAAGCTCATACATATAATCGATATACTCAGAAAAACATAATAATCAAAGTGATAATACATCTGCTGTGCAGGTTTTTGCAATATTTGTCTCTCTTTTCATTTCGCCTATCTCTCTGACTATTTGGGTCTATCTCATACATGTCAGGAACCTGTCTAACCGCTTCACCCGAGGGGGACTGAAACAATTAAACACTGCCTGACTTACTAGACCGAAGTTTGTCTTTATACTCCTGCTGCGGAGTTTTCTCTAACAGAGGGAGTTTAGTGTCATTATCAGAAATGTTCTCAGAGACCTTCGCAAAACAGTCTTTGGAATCTGAGTTAAGTCCGTGGAAGCGTTTGACGTGTTGGGCATGTATCCAGCCCTTACGTCCTTCCACCTTTATTGCTGTCCTCGTTGTTAACAAAACAAGTTTTGGTGACTTCCAACGCGGCTCCAGGGGACTTGACCTGTCGAAATTCCGTACAAACACAATGTCGCCAGGAACGATGGAGTGGTCCTTAACCTGGGTGTTGTCTGGAAAGGCTGCGACAACCTGTGAACGACAAGAGAGTAGTGCAGACATCAAGGAAGCCAGGTAATCTGTCAGCATATTACTGTCAACGTCGGTTATTTTCCTAGCCATAGGTGTACCCCAGATATTCGGGGGTCTGCCGAAGACAACCTCATAAGGAGATAGTCCGGTTCTGGAATGAGCTACCATATGCATGTAAAAGAGGGCAACCGGCAAGGCTACCATCCAATCTACGCCTTTTTCTGCACAAATCTTTGCTAGTCGTGTTTTCAGAGTTTGATTGTGACGCTCTACGAGGCCAGCTGCCTCTGGATGTTGTACGCAATGGAACTTCCACTGGTACCCTAACAGGAGAGATACCTGTTTCATAAGCTCAGAAGAGAATGGCTGTCCATTATCTGATCACACGACACGGGGCAAGCCGTATCGCGGGAAGAATTCACGGACCAACTGTTTGGCAGTGGTCACGGCAGTGTAATCTGGGACTGGGTACGCTTCTGTCCATCTGGATAGGGCACATACAACTACGAGGACATACTGGAATCCTCGACATCGGTCCATCTGGATATAATCCATCTGGAGGACTTCAAAAGGGTGGTCAGGAGGATGAAATCCACCTTGTTCCACGGGAATGCCTTTGCCTGGATTGAACTGACAACAGATCATACAGGTACGTACTTTCTGTTTTGCTGCTGCACGTAAATGTTTGTTGGACCAAATGTTCTGTATGCTGTCTAGCATGGCTTTTTCTCCTAAGTGTGCTGGACTATGTGCTGTATTAATGATAACTTGAACCATAGAGTCGGGGAGAAACCATGTAGCTTTTCCCTTTGTCATCCATCTCTGATCTGTCTGGACCCCTCCTTGTTCAGTCCATTTCTTGATTTTGTCCGGAGTGGCATGTGTCTGTATGTCGAGTACATCTTGTGTGGGATCCCTGACTGTCATGCAATTCGTCAGTGGAGTTACTTCAGTCTTTGTCGTGTCAGCTGGAATGGCTGTATGAGTCTGAGCTGTAAGCTTGGCTGTTCGATCTGCCAGGTCGTTACCCTGGGAAATAGTGTCAGTAACTTTCGTATGTGCTTTGCACTTCATGATGGCAATGGCTGTAGGTAAGTGTATTGCATCTAACAGAGCTTGAATGAGGGGATCATGCTGTATCTTGGCTCCATGAGAAGTCAAAAAACCTCTCTTTGCCAGAGGACACCGAAGTCGTGAACGACTCCGAATGCGTACTGTGAATCTGTGTATATGTTTACTTTCAGGTTCTTGGCTCGTATGCAGGCTTGGATCAGAGCGATGAGCTCTGCTGCTTGGGCAGACAATGTGTCAATACGATGTGTTTCTATGACATCAGTTTCAGTGGTCACTGCATATGCGGCCACTAACTCTCCTGTGCTTGTTCTCATACATGAACCATCCACATAAAGTGTCAGGTCTGGGTCGGGCAATGCAATGTCTGTCAAGTCTTGTCTTGGTTTCGTCATTGTCGACTTCCACACAGTCATGTGGGGTAGGGTCAGTTCTGCTCGAGGGTAACAATGTGACAGGGTTTAAAATGTTACAACGCCTGATCTCTATGTGTGGCTGGAATAATGTCAGTTCATATCCTGTCAATCGTGCTATAGTCAGGTGTTGTGTCTGTGTCCTGTTTAAGAGAACTTCCACGGAGTGTGGAACCTGTACTGTCAGGGGATGTCCTAACACTATGGAGTCGCTTTGTCTGATTGCTAGAGCTGTTGCTGCAACTGATTTTAGGCACGCAGGCAGAGCCTGGGCTACTGGATCCAATGTACTAGAAAAATAAGCACAAGGCTTGTGTTTTCCTGCTTGATCATGTGTGAGAACAGATAATTCTGTGTCATCGCGTTCAGTGACAAAAAGTGTAAAAGGTTTGCTGTAACATGGTGTCGCTAAAACAGGTGCTTGACATAGGGCTTTCTTCAATTCGTCAAAAGCAAGTGTATGTTCCTGAGTCCAAGGGAGGACAGTCGAAGTCGCTGCCTCCTGTGTTGTCAACTGTATGAGTGGTTTGGCTAGATATGCATACTGAGGAATCCATTGTCGGCAGTAAGAAGTGAGGCCAATGAAGGCCCGTACTTCCTTTTGTGTCTTGGGCTGTGGAAGATGTGCAATTAACTGGATGCGGTCAGGTGTCAATTGTCTACCCCTCTTGGACAGCAAGTGCCCAAGGTAAACCACTTGCTGGGCACAGAATTGCAGCTTCGAAGGGGACACTTTATGCCCCTTCTCGGCCAGGAAATACAAGACTGTCAGTGATGCACGTTCGCAGTCTCGTTCTGTCCGTGCTGTAATCAATAGATCGTCAACATACTGGAGTAGGGCAGTGTCAGTAGGCATGTGAATACTGTCTAGTTGTCGTTTCAGGGCTTGACTATAAATACTAGGGCTTTCTGTGAACCCTTGAGGAGCACGTGCAAATTTGAAGCTTCGGCCATTTAAACAGAATCCGAAAAGATACTGGCTTTCCGGATGAATGGGGACACTAAAGAAGGCGTTCTTGAGATCAATTACAGTGAAGAACGCAGCTTCGGAATCAATGGCAGTCAATAAAGAAGAAATGTCTGGGACCACTGGGTACTGGGGTATTATGCATTTGTTTAATTCTCGAAGGTCGATCACCAGTCTGTAGACCGGTGGTGCATTCGGGTCAGTTCGTTTAGGAATCGGGATGATTGGAGAATTACATACATTTGAGTCAGTTTCTACAACCACTCCTTGTGAAATTAGGTTGTCAATAATTTTCAATAAGGCAACTACAGCTTCAGGTGGTAACTTGTATTGTCGGATTCGGGGCAGTACAACTCCTTGTTTGAGAGTAACACGATATGGTGTAATGTGCATACAACCTACATCAGTCGGACCTTGTGCCCATAAATGCTGTGGTAGATTCTGTAATCGTGGATCAAAATCTCTCAACACATAATGTCCTTTAAAATCACGTAAAAACAATCTCACTCCTTCCGGAGAACAACATATCACTGCTCCTAATTCTTTCAACGTTTTTATACCAAGCAAGTTTTCTGGACATGACTTCGTAAGCAACAAGTCTGTAGTACGGGACAATGGGCCAACTTCTAGGGAAACTGGCTTTGACACTTCGTTAACAATAGGCTTTCCTAAAAATCCCAGGGAAATATTTCGTGAGCCTGAGAGGGGTGCCCCTGGAACCTCGTCATGACTGATGGTAGTTCTGCTCGCCCCTGTATCAATCAAAAATGTTCTGTCTTTCCCTAATACCTGACTATGTACATAGGGACCCTCTTGATCTACAGGAACCTCGATAAGGGGCAAGCCAACCTCCCTCTCTAGGCTGTTTCATGAATACTGTTGATAATCGGGGTAATCTGACTGAGCATACTGTTACATTTGCTGTGTAACTTGTTGTGTGGCAGCTATGGGCTGGGGCACGGCTACTGTCTGTTGGGCGTTCTGAGGAGGTTGCGTGTTCTGCGGAATATGTTCCTGTCTAGGAGGACGCGGTCTTTCTTTCGTCTTGCCTGTAGATATATTGTGTTTCAGGACGGCACATTCATTTATATAGTGACCTGGCTGTTTACAATAGTTGCACGTCCCTTTTACAGGTGGCGCACCTTTTTTCTGACCATCGGCTGCCGGAACAGTTTGGGCAACTAATACTTTCATTTTCGTGACTTTCATGCGTCTCTTTTCGTGTTCTTGCTCCTCTCTAATTCGGTTCTGGTGGTACTGTAACATTTGTAACATTTGGGAAGGGGTATTAGCTTGCCAGGTACTCTCAACCTTTAGTACTCTATTTTTAACCTGTGGTATGGAATTCTCTACTAATTTGGTCACAAACAGATGTGGATACGATTCACTACTTGTTTTTAGGCCTCTATTTATAATGAAACATTTTTCGAATCTAGAATAGAAATCGCTAGTGTCTTCATCTTGTTTCTGTTTGCAGGCAGAAATAGCATCCCAATCTTCCTTTTTAGTTGTCAATAACCTCGTCAAGACCTGTACTAATAATTCTGGTAATGCTTTAGCTTTGGCCCCGACGCCAGTACCAGGGGTTCGTGTGTTTTCCTCGTCTTCTAATTCTGTCCAACTAATCTTTTTCTCTCCCACTTCCCATTCTTTTTCTTTAAGTTTTTCGTAAATACCTGCAGGCAACAGGACTTTTAACATTTTAAGTATATCAGCATATGTATACTCTCCCATGCGGATCATGTCTTTTAATTCACGGTGGAACCCTGCTGGATCTTTATCGTGACAGGGCACTAATTTTTTCATTTCCAATAATTCCATTTTCTTCAAGGGTGTGTATACGAATACTCGATGAAGTGTACCTCCATTATCTCTAACGGGATGAACCTCTCGTAAGGGATTGAGGGGCATATTATCAAGGGGGTTTATCTCCGCTTTTTTGGCTTTAAAAGCCAAGAAAGCGGAGATAAAATTATCTCCCTATTACCAAGCTGTTGCTAACACCAGTTAGCGACAGCTAGTAGGAGATAGCGACCATCTTGGGCCCCACTTTGCATGTCAGTGATATTTATCACTAATGAGATGCAAAGTGGGCGTGCCAAGATGTTAGAGACTGAAAACAGTCGCTAACATCGCTATCTCCTATTACCAACTTTTGGAGATATTCGCGCTAAGCGGGAATATCTCCAAAAGCTAACACCTGCCCTGAGCAGTTCTTAGCCATGTTATCCAATGGGAGGTGGATAACATGGCTAAGAGCATTTGCTCGATAATGCATGAATATCGCTGACTTTTCAGCGATATTCATGCATTTCGGCCGTTTTTTATCGCATTCGCGATAAACCTTGTTAATAGCAAGGTTTATCTGCGATAAAAATCGCCGATGTGCGGCGATAATTTTTGTCTCTAAACAAGTTAGAGACAAAAAGTATCGCTAGTTGTTGGTAATATGCCCCTCTGTCTGTCTATGTAAAATGTTTTCCTTTCTGGGTGTGGAACAGGAACGAAATGTGGAGTCAGGAAAGTCCTGTATTTGTGTCGCTGTTCTAGAATGACATTAATTAAATCGGTACCTAGGCCTCTCCATCTACCTAGGAGTAACTCTTCCAATATATTATATAGGGGACCTGGATCAGAATGCTGACTTTCGTACAATGTAATGAGATGTTGAATCATGTACATACCAGCTAATCGCTGTTCTTCCGGAGGAAGACTCAAAAATGTTTGCGCTACTATGTCATCTTTATATACGCTAGTATTGCCAGCCCATTGTACTGCTGACCGGGCTAGTTCCTGTTCATGCATAGTACTAAGTTCACTGTAACCCATTCGTTGTTTCAGTACTTTATCAGTGGCTTGGAATAGATGCTCAAGAGAGCATTGTTCTGGTATGGGAGAAAGAAAACTTTTCTTACATTCTGGGCGTATAGGTTTGTCAAAGGGTCTCGCCCTACCTACGTAATTCATTTTATCCGGGTTCTCAATTTCTATATCCTCGTCTTCTGAGTCTTCATCATCCGCTTTCTCGGCTTCTCTCTCTCCCCTTTCTCTCTCGTGTATGTCTAGGATTTCTTTACAAATCTTTCTGTACATGGCTTCTATACAACTCTGTTTACTATGTTTACCATCAGCTATATTGTCACTCCATTTTGTCAGGACTTTCATCTCGTCTTTATCTTTGCCAGGCTGGTCTTGTTCCCTTATCAAACAATTTATCAAAAACTGTAAGATCATATGTTGGATCTCTACTTTCCTATGTGCCATGGCCTCGTGAATACTTTCTGGTCTCTCCCCCGTTCTAATAAAGTGATATATGTTGTCTAAATGTTCCTTCATGTCTGGTAGAATAGTCAAATAGTTTGTAACACGTCGTACACGTAATGAATATATAAGCATTTGATCTTCGCTTGGTACTGGATCATATATGCAATCAGTAAGGTACTGTTTAAGGGCTGCGAATGTAGCTGCTTTTGGCGTGCGCTGTAATGCTAGTTCTCTTAGTGATGTTCATTTTACTTGAGGCGGGGTGAGAGGGGGTCCTCCTACTGCTCCTCCTAAATTAAGATTGCCTAGACCCGCATCGACTATTACTGGCTGTGCTGCCGCCGGTAGTGTAGCTACTGGTAACGTTGTCACTGGTATGGTAGGTTGATCCTGAACTACAGGTGCGGGTAGAGAAGGATTGGGAGGAGGGTTGGTAACAGGAGGAACAGTGGGGGGAATCGTGTTAACAGGGTGCTGAGGAGGAGGATTAGTAGGTGGTACATGTGAATTGACATACTCTGGAGCAGCATCATCTAAATAGGAAGAAAGGAAAATGTCCGCTGCGGTCTGTTTATGACGGAGTTTAGTTGGGACCAGTGGGGGCAGCAAATTACTGGGTACTTCCGGGGTCACCTTAGGTAGGCCCTCGGCGAGAAGGGGGTACATGCCTTTCATAAGGGCATTTCTTTGTCGGTCTAATTGTTCTGCTCTAACTCGTTCAACTTCTTCTAGTAGTTCTTTTTCTTGGGCTTTTTCTGATCATTCTCTACTTCTTTCTGCTTTTCTAATTTCTTTCTCTGTTCTTCTATGCGCTTCTTTACGCCACAATTCTATGGCATCTTTCTGGGATTGTCTGGCTTTCTTTTTCCAAAGTGCTTCTTCTACTCTCATGATGCAATCAGCATCCCATGTCCCTGAGACAGGCCATCTATATTTCTCTTCCAGATCCTTGGTGTAGTCAACCCATAAATCTAAGTACAGTATGGCATCTAAGCCATGTTTATGGTACATAAAATGTCCGGGAGTATCCCTAGGCGGGACGGGAACTGCCTCTTCGAGTATCCCTTTCCTGGTTCCTATCTGACGTAATTTCGAAAACAGCGGCATGTTTGAACTGACCTGAACAATAACACATTAAACACGAAAACAATTGCAAACAGTCATTCATACCACGACATCAAAACATTGCGAACAGTGATTACCTAATACATAGAATAACACAATTCTATAGAAAACAATACTAGAATACTGGATTACTGGATGCACTGCTAAAACAGTACAGACATACCGGTCCCATAAAGAGACACGTCATACCGTATCCACCTAAGTGAACACGTCTGGACCGGGTCTGTGTACCCAGACCCGTCTTGACCGGGCACAAATAAATTAACCCGTCTAGATGCGTTCCCAACAACGGTACTCACCGGGAAGCAAAACTGAAGGCCTCGGAAACTCGATACTGGACTGGACTGGACTGCTACGGCTTCGGACTGCTACTACTGCTACTACGACACATGCGCCTCGGAACAGGTGGGCCTCCAGATACCTCGGACCTTGCTCTCTCGGCTTGGGCTCTGGTCGGGACTCTCCGCATTCCTCACCGCCTCGTCTGGATGCCAGGTCGCAGTCTCCGTCTCCTCCGTGGGCCTGAGGGAGTTAGCAGGAAAACCCGCGAGTGTGCACTGTAAGGGGTCCGTCACGGCTGTAGAAGGAGTCAGGGGCCTGCGTTACATCGCCGGCGCATGGGGAAGGGGAGGGGTCCCTGTTCGGGCGCCAGATTATGTGGTAAATAAAATTACCGGGACTATTTTTCTATACATTAAATGACAATAAGGATAGCTCAATAAATGAGAGGCAGAGTCCGTGGTATCTGAGTCATACGGGCTTTAATTAAGTGGCTCGAGTCACTGGACATCTGGTTCCATCACCACTAAGGTTCAGGAAGGGATATTCAACGTTTTATTAACATCACACATTATATATAGTAAAACTGTGCAATTGCAATGAATACAGTAGGCGTAACAAGTGAAAAGAGAGATAAGAACACATGGGCGTAAAAGAAGGCATGTAAGGAGGCGTACACGTAGGCGTGCACTTGATGAGTCAGAGAAGTGTCACAAGTGGGTGGATGCTTAGAGAAAAGTTTGCAGGGTCAGCAGAAACCTTTACCACATATGCGTGCGCAACTGAGCATGACGTGGTATAGACTTATAACTGGGGAGAGCTGGGGGGCTTGACTTTAGCACTAGTAGAGGAGTCTGGTGTCTGAGATGTCAGAACGACCTGCACCTATAGCATATCTGATATCTTGTGTTTGGAGGATGTGTTGTCTGAAGTAAAAGGTCTCTCGGGCAGAGGCCGTTCATTACTGAATGCTAGTGCGTGCATATGGTTCTTCATGCAATGTATGGGGGCCATGGGCCTACCATGGCAACGGGTTCAGTAAATCGCTTGCAAGGAGACAGGAAGGCCGGGCCCTTTGCTCTGCAGGCGGGAATATGTTAACCTATTTCACTAGACTGGAATGTGTTTTTGCGGAGGCTGAACAGATAACTGTAGGCAAAATACTGTCTTGGCAGGCAGGCCACGCCGAGCAGGGCACCGCTCGGCTGGGCAGGAAGTAAGGCAGAGGTCAGGGATGCATACCTAAACTGCAGCTTTCTGAGACAGAAGAGGCTCGGAGCCTCATTTAAGAGCCTGGCTCGACTGAGCCAGAAAAACGTGGAAAGCGTGTGCTTTGCGATATTTAAAAGTGCACCATATAAATGCATTGGAAAAGTAGGCCTTAATGCGGAATCAGTACTTTATACATGGAAGGCCCACTAACTGACATGTTAACATTAGACGGAAATGCAGAGACATTATCATGGCAGACACGGGAAGGGAATTACATGACATACATGGGGCACGGGTGCATGGATAGGGTGCGAGTGGGGGACACACAGACTAACTAAAAATTTCTATTTCCTCACACCTTTGAAACACATAACTAGAAATGTTATTCTAATGTTTAGAACTAATACAGTGCCTAGAAGATGCAAATGAGGCTGTTAGTGCCATAAACATGCAACAACCATGTTGCAGTTTTATTTATAAATTGAATTGTTCCTGTATTGTTCTAAATGCCTTTTTGTTACAATAGTGAACGAGATTAGTATTGTAAAATTAACATTTTAAAATGCTGCTCACATAGAGAAGAATTTGACTCAGGGGATTGTTTTTCTGCGGGAAAGTTCTCCTTCCTGCACAAAAACAATCTTGCTTGCAACAAAGGAGCAAGGGTGTCTGCATTAGAGCTAGGCAGCCGAAAGGACATCAGCGCAGGGGGAAAGGTTGCGCTGCCTTTGATTCGGCACAATCCTGCTTTTTAGGTCTCGCCTAGACGAAAGCAAAAGCAAAGCTTTTGCTGTCTAGGGCGAAACAACTTATGTAATCACTTTTGGGGGAATGTGGACAGCAGAGTTCCACGCACTTTTTCCCGCCAAGATTTGACCTCGGGAGCGCGCACGTCGCCGTGCCTCATATTTCCATTTTCAAACAAAGCCACACTCACGCATGCGCACATACACAGCCATACACACATTGCATACACACACGCACCCCCCCTTAAACAAACACACGCTGCATACACACAAGCACCCCCCCTTAGACAGACACACGCACGCACAGACACACTCAAACAGACACACGCTCATACACCCCCACCCTCAAACCCACTCACCGGCTCCTCTCCCCTTACGCATGGGAAGGCACTGTGGAGCTCTGCGCCAGAAGGAGCGCTGTTTGAAATCACCACCGCCTCCCACAGCGGCATTGTAGTGAAATTAAAAGTTGCCTCCCCGTAAACACCGCCGCAGCCCGGGTAATTCGGGAGCCTCAGAAATCCCGAGCGCAGCTCCTCTGACGTCAGACGAGGAGCCGCGCTGGGATTGGTGCCGGTGGGGCCGTTGCCTGAAAACCGAAGACTCGTTGACGCCGGGTGGGAGGGGCTTCTTCGCTCCTCACCCGGGCAGCGCCTGCTGTTTCTAGAATGGCACGTCACACGCAAGTCGAAGTGCAGCAGTATTTTGCAGTGTATGTGGTGTAGTTGCTTCTGAAGATCGTTGTCTTAAAACTTACGCTCTGTGGCATTAAATGTCCTTGAAGCCACAAGGATGTTCTGATTGTGCCAATGAGTCCCTCGCGCTGAGGCCTGCACCGTGAGCCTGGGAACCTTTCATGACAGCAGCGTTAGCCCGAGACCCGGAGTGTAAGAGGCAACAGCGCCAGCATCGTGTACAGCAAAGGCGCAGCCTGAAGCAGGTATGGACAGAGAGCGCAGTTGTTCACCAATATGATTATGAACTGTGATGGCTGAAACATTCTGGTACATTACGCAGACGTTAGTATATTGATGCAGCCGAAACAGATATGAACGGTTAATGTATAAATAGAGCTTTGCAGAGAAATCAGCCGAAAGGCGAGCCTTCGGTATGAACAGAGTCCTATTCTGCCACGAGTATGAACACAGCACCTAGTCTGACTCAAATGCACCTTGTTAGCAGAGATTTTGCTTCACATATAGATCTGACCGTAAAAAGACACAGTGATCGCTTGGTCCTAGTGCGAATTGTGAAAAGCTGGAGTCTGACGTGTTTACAGACATTTCACATTCAGAAAGATTCAGGCGCAGACTAAAAGAAGAGTCAGAAAAAGATCCGCTAATGAATACACAGTAGAGGCAAAACTCGTCAAAAATATGGCTTCTAAAACAGAAACCACACTAGGGGTATCTATAACCATATACATATAACGGTCAGAGCATACACACAGAATTGCACCAGAACGACAGAGGAGAAGGCCAGCTGAGCCTGTAACAGGTAAAGTACGAGAAAATAGAACCCGGTATAGGTATAAACTCTGAAGGTGGCGCCCAGGGTTTGCACCTTGACAACACAGATTAAAGTTCGGCATACATGTTAGGGGAACCCAGACAGATGGACATGACTAGTTATAAACGCAGAACATAGATCTTTCCGAACTCTGAAAGCACAGGCAGCTCTTTTTAGATTAGTTTTTATAAACGAGAACATGGAAATAGCAGGATGCACGCGTGAAAACAGTAAGATCCCGGTACAAGTGTCAACATAGAGCACAGACAGAGTTTGGCACAGGTGTGAACCCAGATAGTTTTTGTCCTCAGTAGTCCTGTGCCATATATATATATTTCCTCCAGTACACTAGAGACTGAGTTACCTCGCTGGCCACAGAAACTGTTGTAGAGGGCAGATTAGCCCATCGAGTTGTACGTGTGTCTTTAATGCTTCAAAGATTGCTCAGCCGATTTTTTTTTCTATCGCTGGCCACAGAAACTGTTGTAGAGGGCAGATTAGCCCATCGAGTTGTATGTGTGTCTTTAATGCTTCAAAGATTGCTCAGCCGATTTTTTTTTTTAGTAAGTGAAGAAAGGTTAATTGTTTTTTTGTTTCTCTAACAGAAAGCATATTTTTTATTTGAGCTGATGCTGCTTCTCATGCACATTCTTTGATTGCGGTTTTCATACAGGGTGCTGCAATTTAAACTCCATAGATGTAAAATGTAATGGTACAATTAAACAACCCTTTTGCCAGCTATAACCGATTATACTTAAGTCCGTTGAAAATATTGTTTACAGAGGGCTAGTTGAAGTGGTTGGTCAGGCTATAGTGTGAATGTTTGCCCTGAAAAAGTTGGAATCAGTTTGTGAAAGCACTATGCCCACTAGGCACTTTTCTGTGGATGGTAACTCGCTGCTTCAGGCTCTACAGTTCTGCCTCACCTGGTGCTTCCATGGCACTATAAATTTGGGTTGGATGTAACTTAGATAATTTGCTGTTGCATAATTATGTAAAAATTAGCAAAATTGCGGAACATTAAGTGGAAATGCTTGGGGTGTGTAACCCAGTATTTAGTACTATTCTCTTGGTGCAAAATGAATCTCACGTCGAGAATGGACCTGAGGATGTATTCTGCGCTGAGTAAATAGCGCTAAATGCAACAGAACGCAAACAGTAACATCCAGAAGCATCTTGCACTCGCTATATTCATTTTTCCCCTGGTAGGCTATTTCTGCCAAATTTCTCATAATTACATGAACTGGCATAATTAATTTCAAAGAAGTAGTGCAAAATTACTCTGGCCTAATTAAACTTTCACCCATGCCTTGCCTTGCCAATGCAATTATGCGCCTGCCAAAAACTGCCCCTCTCCGCCACTTCCCCTATTGCCCTAAATGCGGGGTCTCTGTATTGTCGAGGAAGGGATATCTTGGAATTCGTGAAAAAACAGCTTTTTAAAACAGGAACAGAGACGCTTTTGTGTGCAGACAATATGACTGACAGTGTGATGTGCAAAAAGAAATAATACGCTTGAAGAAAATTGCTTGAATTAAAATATGCAGGGTTCATCAGTTTTACGGTCCGGGCATTTCCCACTGGCCCTATTCACCACAGTAACAACACAGGAGTGGGGTTTTTATAGGCTGTTGTACAGCAAAAAAATGTACTGCGCCAGACTTCATCCTCAGCTTTCTCATGGGAACGCGGGAAGCAAACTCAGCTTGTTGGTGCGCCCTTGCACTGCGAAGTTGGAGAGATCACCTCAGGATCTCCGTTTATTGCAATTTCTCTTGGTTTTGATTCAGGCGCCCTCTTCTGTACATTGTCTTGAATGTATAAAGGTGTAAAACAACCACAAATAGCTGCCATTTTTTAAATTTGCGTAGTGTGACATTGCTGTGCCTGAAGAGAACTGTGTGGCTCTGTGTGTGTGGCTGTGTGTGTGTGTGGCTCTGTGTGTGTGTGTGTGGCTCAGTGTGTGCGGCTCTGTGTGTGTGGCTCTGTGTGTGTGGCTCTGTGTGTGTATGGCTCTGTGTGTGTGTGTGGCTCTTTGTGTGTTTGTGTGCAAATGCAATAGGTCTCGCATTTGCGAGAGATTAAACTATTGGCATTGTAAATGACGATGCAATTTATTTATCTGTTTTCAAAACCAAACGCATAAATAAAAAGTTTGTCATTTACAATGCCAATAGCTCTAACTTTTGCAAAGGCGAGACCGTTGCATTGTATATGCTTGTTCCTGTCAGGTACTTGCTGCGCTTAACTGCGCAACTTGACCTTAAATATGTCCCTTTGTCCTCAGTGATAGGAGTTCGCATCTCTGAACTCTGTCAATCTAGGTTCTCCTAAAGAACATATCAATGCAGCATATGGAACCCCGAATATTTGATTAAGTGTGCAGGCCACACTGTAGGAAATTGTTTTCATAACTGGTTTTGTTGGTCATGAGGGGTGGATGTAGTCAACATTTGAGCTTATTGCAGTTTTAAGCACAATCCTGAGAACTGGGCAAAGTCTTTCATTTTCTCTATGAGGCCAGAAAGAGATTTTATGAGGCCACTCAGTGAGACTACAACATCCTCAGCATACATTTGTAATGCATGTATATCACCCCCAGTTTTACTGCCTGAGATATATTCATTTCTCCTCATCCGCTCTGCCAGTGGTTCCATATGTATAACAAAGACTAGAACTTCAGTCTGACATGATGAAGTGCGGACCGAATACAAGGACCAGGTGAGTCCTGCTGAAAAAGTCACCTTATAAAATCCAGATCTTTCTTCGCCTTTTATTCATTCTGGCCTACATAACAAAGAGCCTCTAGTGACCGCCTTGTGATAATAGTTACCTTGTTCTTTTCATTCTCAGCCAGGAAGTGAGTAATTACCTCTTGGATCTTTATCTTATTATGTTAATTTTAAATGATAGGGTCCTGCAGACTCAACTGGTTTATTGTACTCATACCTTGATGGACTGCTAATATAATTTTGACAATTGGGTGATCAAAAGAGCCTTGATCCAATTGGGTGATCAAAAGAGCCTTGATCCAATGCCTAATTTGTAAAATATGAAGTCCAGGTGTTCAAATGTTTGTGGGAGGCCACAACCATTTTCCCAGCTCCACCCACTTCCTTCACTAGCTCCACCACCTTCCTCCATTGGCTACACCCACACCCTCAACTGGCACGCAAGCCATAAACAGTGAAAATGTCACACATGTCTTCAGGCTAGAACGCATGGAAATGTCACACATAAGCCCTCAGGCCACAAAGCATGCCATAATCCGTCACACATAACCATCCAGGACAGGTCAAGTCAAAAATTATGTTTATTATGACCATAGTCTTTAAACAGTGGCAAATAGGCAGTATCACAAGCTAGACCAAAAAAATTGGAAATATCACACATAAACATCCATGATCCAGGCAATAAACTATTTAAATGTCACATATAGGCATACAGCCGGGGTGTGTTGTTAATTTCCAGCCACAGTAAACAAATGCTTAATTTGTAAAAACATAAGTGCCAGGACCCTTTTCGGGAGGCCATTGCAGCTTGCACCACACATTTTCCCTCCCTGGCAGTACTGCTAATAGCAGTACCAACACAACTAGTACACATCATCACTCACCTAGAAGTGTGATAATTCAAAATATTTCAAGTCATGTAAAGCTACAAAAAAAAGCGGTAGATATTATTCATATATAATGTATATTAAATTATTAAACATCTGTTGCTGTGCTTAACTCAAAATTAGACAGACAACGCCGCCAGGTGCCAGACTTTCATTTTTTTGGGGGAAAATATTTTTATTGCGAAATTATAAGAAGACACAGGTTACATGGTCATCCAGACCACTTGTATGCAAAAGTTGATAACATGCAGTTTCAATGATAACACACAGCCATATTTGGCCCACATCCCGGAGGCTGGGCGGCGTAGGAACATAGCATGTAAAAAAGGAAAAGTTCAGTTGTGCTGTAAGGATATGGAACTATCTTTGTATTCGCTAATTTTCCCTTGTTGTGCGTTTATTCTATTTAACATTTAACAAGAACCAAATTCCCCAAGTATGGCATCATTAGTACAGAATTTAACGAGGCAGGTCATTTATGCAAGGCCCAGCTAAGGCACAGGCATTATAATACAGTAAGGACCTGTGGGGATCACAGCTAATTACAATTATGCGTACCAAGGAATATTTGCGTGGCTACACAGGGCCTTTACACCGGATCCAAACTCTCCAAGTCGGCCCCCTCCCCAGCACACTCAGACACCGATTCAGACGGGGTGAATAATTCAGCGCTGGTGGCATCCGAATCATCCTCTGCCAACCCCTCTATGCACAACATCCTCCAAGCAAGCAGATCATCCTGTAGCTTCCCATCTCTGCGAGTGCGCTGCATGTGCGTCTCCTCAGCTAGGGCCCATTCTCTTGCATCCCTCAGCCAGAGGGAAATCTCGGGCGCCCTTTGACCCATCCAGGTGATAGCCACGCGCCTCCTCGCCAAGACTAGCAACAGTTGCAAGAATTTATAAGACAGCTTCTTCTTTCTGGGTTTGGGCACTAGTGCCAGGAGACAGTGGAGC
Organism: Lissotriton vulgaris; assembly: GCF_964263255.1. Lineage (NCBI taxonomy): Eukaryota > Metazoa > Chordata > Amphibia > Caudata > Salamandridae > Lissotriton > Lissotriton vulgaris. Next base: position 1,866,010,389 of record NC_141694.1, read on the forward strand.
GGGTCTAAGAGAATTCTGATTTTTGTGGCTCGAGCAATGTGGGCCACCACTTCCCTCCAGAAGTTATGAACCAGGGGACATTCCCACGCTAGATGGAGGAAACCCGCTTTCTGTGCCCCACACCTAGGACAGTTGTGTCGTCTATCTGCTGATATGCGATTCAGAGAGACAGGGGTCATATAGGTACGATGGACAAAGTTAAAGTGTATAAGTTCAAAACGTGCATTGCAGGAGACATTACGGGTCAAGAGCCCGATTCTTTTTTGTTGTTCAGGTTCCAGCTCTACCCCCAAGTCCGCCTCCCAAGCTGGTGCGATCGGAGGGGTCGAGTCTCGGCGAGTAGAGCAGGGAAATCGGCCGTTTGCCTCTCCCGCAGGATAAAATAATGTCGATAGTATAGGTGAGTGGAGGTATTGTCCCCCACTTAGCTCAAATGACTCCATGGCACGTTCAAAGGACACAAAGGAGTCGTCCAGATAGAGGTCTGCCAGAGTCTCGCATCCGCCACAGCGCCACTCTCTGTTGGACATGTTCTCCTCCAACCGGAGTACCGGGGCCAAGATCCACACTGGGAGCTCCCTATGAAACGGAGCCCTTCTCAGTACCTTTTCGACAAACCGCTGCCAAATTCCTGCTGTGTGACGCACCACAAATGGTAGAGTTTTATCAGCGCCACGACCCTGCATCAAGGCCTCCCTCAGAGCCTTTTCATTCGCCGTACCCGCCAGCAGTGCCAGTTCCCAATTTTCCTCATCAGCGAACCACTTTGTAGCTGGGAGGAGCTGCGCTGCATAATAATACAAGTCAAATCTCGGGGCCTCCAGGCCTCCCTCTTATCAACACCGCGTTACTGTGCGTAAAGCTACTCTGCTGCGCCCGCCCCCCCAAAGCAGGGAGGTAAGGAGCGAGTCAAGTGTGCGAAACACTCGGGGGGGCAATGGACATAGGGTATTCTGTAAGACATATAAAATCCTGGGGAGCATCACCATTTTGGTGATCGCCAACCGCCCCATAAGAGAGAGAGGAAGCGTGTTCCAAAAGGTAACAGATTTATGGAGAGCTTGAAGTACTCTGTCGACGTTGTAAGTCAGCAGGGTCTCATCAGATGTGGCCACCTGAATGCCAAGGTATCGAAACGCCTCTCGCTCACAACGCAGACCCAAATATGGCATATCCATGCCCGGGTCCGGAATACAACCCGTCAGCGGGAAGACCAGGGTTTTATTGAGATTAATACGCAACACAGCGGCTGCACCAAAGAGGTCATGCGTCCGCATCAAGACGGGGAGGGCCTCAGAGGGGGAGGTCAGATAGAATAGCGCGTCATCAGCGTAGAGTGAGACCACATTAATAGTGTCACCCACCGCTATCCCCCATCGCTGTAGCTCAGCGCTGGCGGAGATGGCAAGGGGTTCAATCGCGAGAGCGAATAGGAGAGGGGAGAGAGGGCAACCCTGTCGGGTGCCTCTCTCCATTCCTCCGAGCGGGCCGATCCCAGCCGGACCCTGGCTCGGGGCGCTCCATAGAGCACCCGAATCCAATTACGAAATCCAGGTCCGAACCCCATTTTCTGGAGCACCGGCATTAGATATCCCCAATGTACGGTATCAAAGGCTTTAGCCAAATCAATTGACACCAACACATGAGGACCTTCTCTGGCTCGTACTTCATGTCGGACATGATTCAGGTGGCGCAGATTCATCGCCGTGTTACGACCCGGAATAAATCTGCACTGGTCCGAGTGGATCAATCGAGTCATGTGCGGGGCGAGGCGAGTGGCCAACAACTTAGTAAGGATTTTTGCATCCATATTAATCAAGGTGATAGGGTGGAACGCCGCGGGATCACTACTATCCCCGCCCGGTTTCGAAATCATGCCGACTTCCCCTTGATTCATGGTGGGCGGAAGGGTGCCAGTATTCATAGCTTCATCGTAAACTTGCAACAGGAGGGGAGCCAGAACGTTCCCGAAAGAGTGATAAAATTTGGCTGGGTTATCCGTCCCCGCTAGGGGTCTTAGCACGGGGGAAGGCGGCTATGGCCGCGCTGATCTCACCTAGTGTCAGCTTCATATCAAGTTCCTTTACCGCTGCCTCCAGCAGGGTTTGGAGGTCCAGATCTTTGAGGTATGAGCGACAGGAGTCCTCCGTAACCAATGGGTCAGCCTCATAAACGGTCTGCAGGTGGGACCGGAGGACCTCAAGGATATCGGACTCTGAGAGGACCATAACACCATTCAAGTTTCGTAGAGCAACTATCCTTTCAGGTGCGAACTCATGGCGAAGGATCCAGTCCAATAAGCGGCCAGATTTATCACCTTCGCGGTGGAGACGTTGCCTGTATTGGCCCAACGTAAATTTGTCAAGGCGGGTGAGGATGTCATGTATCAATACCTGAGCTTCCTTCTCCATCTGTTGATCTAATGCATCCGGGTCGGACAACAATTGTTTTCGGACCCCATAAGTGAGGCCCATACACGCTCCACGCACCACCGCCTTCAAGGCTTCCCATTTAGTAGAGTAGGCCAGACCATCGCCCCCCCAGTTTAGCTCTAGGTAGTCCGAAAGTGATGTCGCCACATGGGCCTTACCCACCTGATCCTGAATAATGTCAGTGGGCATTCGCCAGGCACAGGGACAGGCAGCTCGATCAGCCCACTGCGCCATGCACGTCACTGGGGCGCGGTCCGATAAGTATCGAGCCTGATGTGTAACCGTCAAGGTGAGAGACGGGGTGAGATTAGCCGCAAGAATACGGTCCAATCTGCTATGGGTACCATGTGTCGGAGTGTAACACGTGTAGAGCTTCTGGACAGGATGACAAGTTCGCCACACATCCAGTGCCCCGAAATTGTGCATCACTTCCCGAAGACGCGCCGTCATACGGGGCTTAGTGCCCGATCAGGGTGAATGACGGTCCAACTCAGGATGCAACAAGCAGTTAAAGTCCCCAAACCAGAGGAGGGGTGCATCCAAATCTGAAGCTACAAGATCTTGGATTTGAGAGAAGAAGGCCGGATCATCAATGTTTGGTGCATAGGTGTTAAGGAGTAGGAGTTCCTTGTCATCTAATCTAAGCCGCACTAATAGATACCTGCCGTCAACGTCCGCTTCAATATACTGAACAGCGCAAGGAATCCTTGGGGCCACCCAAATGAGGACCCCCCGGTCTTTGTGCGCCGTCTTTGTCTAGATGGGTCTCCTGTAAACAGGCTACCGAGACCCCATGTCGTTTAAGGAAGGAGAGGACTCTGTGTCTCTTGGTGCAAGTACCCAAACCACGCACATTCCAAGTTAAGAATTTAAAACCCATGGTCGATGATTACACCCGTTCGGGCCACAATATAAGTACAACATGACCCGCCGCCACTCGGCCCCCACTCCAGTTAGACTGGAAGGGGTAGCCCTGTCAGTGAGCCACACATAATTCGGATTCAATATGCATAGGATGCCAGTAACAACCTCTTCACGAACCCCAGCCTACCCCCCAAAAACGCCAGAACACGGAACTTTTGCAAAAACAGGTTCCCCACCCCCACCCACGAGCAAAATGATAGCAACAACGGAAAACGCCACCCCGCCCTTCCCCTGCCAGTGGCAGGACGTACACAGCCACCCCATACAACTCACTCAACACACACTCACACACAACAAACCAAACCCACCCACCCTCCCCCCCAGCTCCCTGAAAGACCCAATGGTCTTAAGTCAATTCCCGGGCATGTCTTCTTATATCAGTAAGTAGTACTGGCCACATGTTACTCAGGAAGAAAGTTGGCCCCCCACTCCCATCTCGTACCCTAGGCCATAAGGGCGGAAGTCCTCTGCCACGGCCAGGTATCCAAAACCCACAGTGTCAATGAGAAGCAGTGGTGGACTACCAGAGTTTTAATATGAGGTCCCCCAAATCAGAGGGCAACAGCACGCACAGCAATATACAACTCAAGTCAATAATTTACTCAGACCTTGGTTCAGAGAGGGCCGTCTCCGGGACCACCGGGGCTGTAGAGTCTGTGTCTAGCGGTGCTTCCTGCAAGGTGTCTGGGACCAATATCTCACCAGGGACAGGGGCCCCAGGTGACCTCGGTCCCGCTCTCATGGGTGATGTTTCCATATGGATAGCGCCATCCGCTCCCACTGTAACCCGAGTCCCAGGAGAACCACGGGATCCAAATCGGCGCCTTCCTCTACCTCAACGCTTCCTCTGTGGTCTGGTTCCCCAAGTTTCACGAGGGCCACCACGCTCACCTGGGGGCAGGTCATCTCTTTTAATCACAAGCAACTTTCATACCTCCGCAGGTGTCTCGAAGAAGTGTGCACGGCACTGGGAGAGCACCTTAAGTTTGGCTGGATATAAAAGCATGTACTGGAGTTTCATTTCATGGAGTTTTTGTTTAACTCCCGAGGTAGGATTTTCTTTGTTCCTGCACCTACTGGGTATAGTCAGGGTAAATTGACACACAGCTGCTCTCAATTGTTAGGGACTCCGTTTCCCTTGCAGCTCTCAAAATACAGTCACGGTCCTTATAGTTCAGGATCTTTGAGAAGAGGGCCCTAAGAGCTTCGCCTGGGCGCGGAGAGGGCACAAGGGCTCTATGTGCTCGCACCACGATAAAGACATTAGAGCTGACCAGTCGGGCACAGGTGCGTGCGGATCCAAGTTTCTAGGAAGCGTTCAGCGTTTCCCGCCTCCAACCGTTCCGGCACTCTCAGGACCCTTATGTTGCTTAGACGGGCCCTACCCTCCGCGTCCTTGGCACGTCTCTCCAATGCGCAGGTGGTAGATGTAAGTTGCGCAACTGATTTTTGTAAAGAGGCCACCTCACCCTGCAATTGGGTAATATTGCCCTCCGCGTCTGAAAACTTGTCTGCCACCTTGCGGAGATCGGTCCGGAGTAGGTTTACATCTATAGAGACAGTCTCTATCTGTCGCTCCAGGGCAGAGTGGGATCCCTGAATAGCCTTCAAGATTTCGGCTCTAGACTGTTCTGCAGGACCTTCACTCCCCTCCTTGGGCCCGGTTTGACGTGTGATCCTCTGTGATGGCAGACGTGGAGTAGTATATTGTACAATGGTGTTAGGTTGTGAGGCTTTTGAGGATCGATCTTTGCGAGTCGCCATTGTGTGAGGTAGATGCTGCGCCTATCCAGCGCGTTCCAGAGGGCTCTCCCTAGGCCCCGTCGGTCCGAGAAAGAATGTGCGAGCGGGCCTAGGTCAGGGATAGCAGGAACGATGAGGTTGCATCGGGGCTCGCGGCAATCGCAGTGTGGGCAGTGTTCAAGGCAGGCCAGGCGACCCAGCAGCAAGGATAGAATGGAGGCAGCGGGCTCTCGTCCCCCTTTCAATGTTGGGAGTTTAGTAGTGGTCAGAGTCCGGTGTTTGCTGAAGTAATGAGGAGGGGGACGGCCGGTATGCCCACCAAGTCTCTCCACAGTATTCCCCACACCTCCAGTCGGCAGTAGTTCGGCCCCCGGGGTTCCAGGAGCACCTTCCCGGAAGAGGACACAGTTGCAGGCCAAGCCGTGGCAGAGGTCTCCCCCGCCACATGTACCCACAGCACCACCAAGGAATCGCCTGGGTACGCAGCCAAAATGGCGGCAGAGTGGGAGAGGGGTGCTAGCGTGGTCGCGTCTTCCGAGGCGCCGCGTCCCGTGTCTCCTCCAGGGTATCGGAGCACCGGCGAATCCCAGTGGGGGGATGTAATTCAGGCCTCAGTTTGAGGGGGGGGAGCAAGTCTGCAGCTCTCGTGGGTCACAGCAAAGGGTTTAGGACAGGCCGGCCGCCCAACAGTTCAGGGTTCGCTCCCCTCGATGCGTGCTCCTAACAGGGGCCAGGGCAACAGCACTTACGTTCTCCTCCGTGCCTTGCAGGTCCCCCGAGGTCCCAGGGGCCAGTCAGCCGATCCCCGGCAGGATCAGCGCTCGATCAGGAGCTCTGCTGCAGGAGCACAGCTCGGGAAGGACGGCGCTGCGATCCGCCCACTCCTGCCGGTGTATATTACCGGGGACCCTCGGCGGCCGATCACCACCTCCAAATGCACACCAGTTGTAAAGTGCAGAGCGCCGGGGTCCGTCAAGGACTCGCCCGGCCCAGAACCCTCAGTTCGTCACTTCTGGGCGGGTCGCTCGCAGGTCGGCCTCACGTCTCAGTCCCAGACCGCGGCGTCGCGTAGATCAGCGCGGTGCCTCGAACGCCGTCAGTGTCGCCGTCTCCGCTCACGAATGAACCCCGGATCGCTCCTTCAATTCAGGGGTCCCAGTCGAGTTAGGAAGGCTTCCGGCACGTTTTCCAAGCAATTTGACAGTCCAGGCAAGATTTTTTTGTAGGATTTGCGGGTCTTCGGGACGGAGCTGGTGGAGCTCACGTCCTGTCGGCCAAGTTGCTTGGCCACGCCCACCGCCAGACTTTCATAGTTATCGGAATACAGGTGTTAAGAATTGAGTACCGGTACCGAGCACAGAAAAATACCAGCTGAAATTAAGCGCTGGGTGCTGCCCTTACAGCACTGCTTAATTTGTGTCTGTTGTTGCAGGTGGTGGTAACAAGCCCTCGTTTTTGAAGACCTGGACTTATTGTTCAACATCAGACTAACTGTGAGACTGAACAGGAGAAAGAAAGGTGAAAAAGATTGAATGGCGGAAGAGAAGGGTAGGGAAACAGAGACACAGGGAGAAAGCCGGCATGACGAAGATGTCAATTACCCAACGGAATGCTTGAATTCACTGTATTTGCCAGGTATGCCTCCGCACATTTTAACATTGAAAATTGGCATGCCGATCATTCTTCTCCGAAACATCAATCCACCACGACTTTGCAACGGTACAAGACTTTCGGTGAAAAAAGATGATGAACAATATCATCGAAGCTGCAATTTTGAATGGGAAATTCAAGGGGAAAGATGCACTGTTGCCACGTATTCCAATGATCCCAACAGATATGCCTTTTGAATTGAAACCTTTACAGTTTCCGGTGCAACTCGCTTTGGCAATGACCATCAACAGAGCACAAGAACAATCGTTGCAAAGTGTGTGGACTAGATTTGAAGAATCCGTGCTTCTCACATGGACAACTGTATGTGGCCAGCTCACGCATCGGAAAACCTTCTGATTTATTTGTGTGCGCACCAGACGTAAAAGCAAAAAATATTGTGTATCCACAAGCACTCGAATAAATAAATAGAATTAAAACGACACTTTGAAATGTTTTCCATATTAAAATTAATAAGTTTCAATAAACATGACACAATGTAAATTGAATGTTATCATAACGAGTTTACTCGAATTTCCTTTCTTCTGAGAGCGCAGCAAAGCGCAACGGGTAAGCTAGTTCATCTATATATGTAAAAAAAAGGAATGTATGTCTGTCTGTCTGTCTATTTGTGCTTTATGCATTACTACACCGTTCATCCGATCGCCATGAAACTTTGGGAAGTTGTTAAGTACACTCCCGCAAAGGTTTCTGGCATAAATCTTTTTTAATGATCGGCCCCCCCAGGGCCCTCATAATCTTTCAAATACTGAATTTACAACCACGACTTTGCAACGGTTACAAGACTTTCGGTGAAAAAGATGATGAACAATGTCATTGAAGCTACAATTTTGAATGGAAATTCAAGGGGGAAGATGTACTATTGCCACATATTTCAATGATCCCAACAGATAAGCCATGTCAATTCAAACGTTTACAGTTTCCGGTGCGACTTGCTTTTGCAGTGTTTATAAACAACAGAAGAGTGACAACACAATAAAGGACAACTTCGTGGAAAAACAAAGTGTCTAGAAAAAAGAGAAAGTGGAAAACTCCAAGGGGAGGGACAACACAAAAGAGATTTTTAAGAACCCTCACTCACCAACCTAGTGGTGACATGCTTCATCACTGGGTTCCCACTGAAAAGACCAAATGTCTGTCCAGTGTGCTTCAACGCCTGTTTACAGCAGAGCTGGTTTTGTGTGTGTTGAGGGTGTTTTTAGAGAAGCCAAATTAAGCTAAGTGAGTGCAAAGGAATAGAAAAAATTAAAAAGTGCAAGCACGTGACTTTCAAATATTTTATTACTTGTCCGGTCTGCACTGGTTAAAAACAAGGGTAAATGGATCATAGGTGTGGCCTTAATTATGGTAGACCCCCTAGTCCATATAGGTGAATTTGGTCGACATGTTTCTGCTTTTAAAGAGCCCGAGTCACTCAGCTTTCTTCAGGACCTTAATAGTGTCATCCTCCGGTGGTGTACACGCCCTAAGGTGCACCCTGCCGTGAGGAAAAAGTGTAAAAAATATATTGGAAATATTCTCTTTTTCCAAAAAAGTATATTTATACTTGGGGCTGTAAAGCCGCATATAACTCACGTAGCAATTTTGCTGGAGTCATGTACCTGTGGGGAAGGAAAATTTCCGTAATTAGAGAGATATATATCCCCAAATAGATACGTTATTGTAAATGGAAAAAAACTGTTGTGTCCCATCACCCTAAGCAAAAAGAAACACCCATCCAGTGGAATACTCATGATAAGTGTTATATAGCTTAGGTAGCATTATAATAGCGGGTAAAGGGTATTATTCCAAGCTCTACCAACATGTAAGCGTTACTGTGTCCCAAGTATTATGCGACAGCATTTTTGCAATTCTGAAATTGCATAAAAGGGACTGAATGTGGGATGTCTTCATGGCTCATGAGACAACAACAAAGCCCAACAATTCACTATTTGACGGTGAATAAAATAGAAATACAAATGCCTGCAATTCGTCAAACAACACTAACCACATCTTACGCTAAAAACGGAGTAATCATGCACTCCGTGGTTTATAGGGTTACAAACCACATTAACAATACAACAAAGTAGGACAAAGGGTCTCGCTTTAAACTCACAGGAGGTATGTCGATATGGAACCTCATGGGCACATAACGCGGTGTGGGGTAATCTTCACGCTGCAATCTGTGCAGACGGGAAGAAAAACAAACCGGAATGTATTGGTTGTCAGCCCCCTAAAATGCGTGTAGGAATACAAAACGCGTAGGGTCAAGGGAATGTTTTCTGAATATGAACGTCCTATCAGGAATACCTGGTTACTTACTTTCCTGCAAGCGGCTCCCCTCTTTGCACCTAATCAGGCACCACCGCGGCCCGGGCTGAACGCCGAGATGTCGGAGTTCTTGTTATTTGTTCTTCCTGGTTGTACCACGTGACTACAGAGGTCACGTGGTATTGCCAACCAGGGTAACGGATTCTTAAAGGAGACGTGTACAATTCCCAGCGTGAGCCGTCTCAGATGTGTATTTAGCAAGTTAATTCGGAAGCATTTAAGAATGGGGAAGTTAATTATAAACCGAGCAAATGTCAGAATCTCGGATTTCGTTATCTACCACTTGCAGTAAAGTTTGGCCTGGGACATACACTGTGCTCCAAAGGCTAGATCAGTTCGGATTTAATTGTCCAGCAATACATAATATCAACCCATATATGGGTGAAAATGTTTTGTCTGAGAGACCGGTCACGCTACATTCAACACCTTCTGAAAGTTGATACTGGGTCTCCATTCACTGATAGCCCCTCATAAATAAGAATATATAACACTGGAATCAGCTGTCCCAGGCCAAACTTTACTGCAAGTGGTAAATTACCAGAAAGATATTTACAGTTCTTCTGAAGATGGAAAGAAATCTGGGACTTGCAGGTCAGTCGGGCAAAGAGGACTCCTGGCTGAAAGCATTCCTAGTGGGCAATGCTTCAGTGTGTTTCTGGAGTTGATCGAAGTTTGACTGAAGCCTGTAGTTTCGACCGACTGTGGCTAGAACTAACAATGGCTGCTGCCTTTTACCTTCTGCCTCCATACCGCCTGACAGAGCCCCACAATCTATCGCCTGCCAGAGCCCTCCGTGCATAGCTGCTAAGGTTTAAGATTGCTATGTGTGACTTTTCAATAATTTCAGAGCAATTATGAGTGAAATTTCAAAGACTATGAGTGACAATTTCTCAGTAACAAAATAAAGCAATGACGGCGAGGGAAACATATAAACATCAGAAATTGCACCCATTTTGCTCAACAAGAAACTCTAGGAATCCTTTACTAGCATTACAGTACTCACCCGTGATTACAAATTTACCAGGCTCGGCACAGCCATAATTCACTTTGCAGAGGCCATAGTTACAGACAAAGCGCGGACAGGCCAGTGCAAACAGCAGACAGTGCTGCGAGGCCAGCGCGGCGCACCTGAGTCCCTCTAACCAGTACCCAGAGTTAAGTTAATGGCCCTACCATAAGACTCATGGAGGGGGGTGCCTCCAGACCTCCTGCCCAGATTTATGTTGTCAGCAAGTGTTCCTCTGCTCTGCCAGATGCCGCCTTCAGCTCCAACATTATATGTGAATTCTTTTGACTGTGTGCTTCGTGAATATCATATGGCCCCAGTTCTTCCAATCTTTCCTCCTTCTCTCCCTGTCCCCAAACGCATCTTGTAGCCTGCTACCTACCTTCTTTGCAAACTTCCCGCTCTGGTACCAGGACCAGAGGTGACGTCCCCCTCCCCCTTCCAGCTGCGCCACGGGCAGACTTTGAATTATATCTTGCCTCAGCGGTGCCAGGGGGACGGGCATCTGCACACATTGTAGCAGCAGTGCAGCACAGTCAGCCTGATAGAAGCCAGCTGCAATCACCACAAGCAGTGTGTGCAGGCCAGAGCCTTGATTGGAGCTACGTCTCTCTTACCTTGTCTACCACCACCTTCACTCGCTCCCTCATACCTGCCCATCTTTTCCCTTCTACCCGCTGCCTTCCCTCTCCACTCTCCTTGCCATCTCCATCTCTGGGGTTAATTCGCTCTCCTCTCTCCCCTCAAGTCCTCAGACTCCTCCTCCTGCCTCCTCACTTCTCTCACCTGCTGCTCCCCGTAGCTTCTCCCTTCTCTCTCGTCCCACGTGTGTCCATATCTCCCCCTCACCATCGCTCCTATCGTCCATCCATTCTACCTCTCTAAAGTCTCTCCATCTCTACCTCACTCTTTTATCCACCGTCTCCCCGTCCCCTTTTATTCCCTCACAGCCCCTCAACCTCCATCTCCCTCCTCCCCCCTCACCGGCACACACACACACCCAGGCACATGCTCCGCTGTGACTGGGATGGCTTGGAGAGTAGAATGTGATTCAGAGGGTGGGGGAGCTACTTGCGCTCGCCTGCCTCTGTGCGTCACTGGACGGCACGGCATGAAAGAGAGAGCGGAGCCTGCCACCGCTTCCTTCCTTAGACCGAGCCTGTTGGAGCCCGAGGGGCCCTCTCTGAGAAGCTGGCACCGAGGAGCCCCCCCAGGACAGCATTCCATCACACCGAGTGACCTGTAATTTACGACGAGGCAGGGGCCCTGGCAGTTTCAATCTGAGTGTGACATTGTGCTGTGTGCCACATAAAGCGGCATCCAATTTGTAATATTTTAAACACAATCGCGTGCAATATCAGCTCTTCACCAGGGAGACCCTTGTGAACTTAGTGAACAGCTGATATCGCGTGTAGACCCGGCCCTGAAAATTAAGTTCTGGTGCTTAGCACCAGAAAGCACCGGCACAAATTAAGCACTGCCTTGATCCCAAATTCAGAGTTGGTAACTGTGAGAAATTGGGTTGTTGTTTGAGGGGGATGTGGGCCCTTCTAAAACTTCATCCACAATCCTTGTCAGGGTGAACAAAAAAAGTCACTAAATGAACCTGTGCTTACCCTCTGGAAGCTTGACACAAAACGCAGACAGGCTTCACTTGGGGGCAATGTGTAAAGTATTTATGCAGCACACAAACAGTAATACAGTGAAAACACACAACGAGAAAAATCCCACATCAACTTAGAAAAATAAAGTAGAATGTATTAAATTACTTGAAACCTAAACAGCAAAAGTCCAATCATTAGAGCTGAAAATATAATAAGGTAAATATAGCACCTAAAAGCACAAAGTGCCACTTGTGGTCATCTGGTAATGTTAGACTGAGTAAAAGTCACAAGTTCAGTCCGACGCGATGTAGCATGGGCTGGATACAGGGACCAGGGTTTGTCTTGTTGAAAAGGTTACCTTCTATAGTCTAGTGTAAAGAGTTCCGTTCCAGGTGGAGTGGTAGAGGAGGCCGCAAGAGGAGTGTTGCGGGTGTTTGCCAGTGGAGTGCAAAGAGCAGGTTTGTCACCGATTTGAAAGCTTATCCATCTCCACAGACTGTCATTGCTAAAGTTTTGCAGTGGTGATCACGGGAGTCTGTCAATGCTGTAGCACGAAGTGCAGATCTCACATGACCTGTTGTTACTGATGGTCGCTGTAGCATAAAGAGTTGGGTTCACTGGAGCTTTGCAATGGTGATTGGCCTGGATGGCAAGATAATGGTGCGAACTGGCCGAACAGAGTCCAGCAGGGCTCAGTCATTTCCAGATGCATGTCTAGAACAGCAGGTCAGTTGGGCAGATAGAGGGAGGACTGTGGAGCTTGTTATGTTCCAGAACACTCAGAAGAGGTGGTTAGCTAACTAACTTTTTGAGTCACTCAGGTAGCCTAGGAAGAAGGAAATAGACCCAGCCTTCCTTCTCAGACAATAGGGGAGGCCTTATGCAGTAGGGTAATCTTCTGGCATCCTTCTTTTGTAGTGTCCATATGCCCAGGAGTGATCTAAAGAGTGGGTCTGAGAGTCTTAGCTTTATACTTGGTGCCTACTTTGAAATGAAAGAAACTTCTAGAGTTTTCCCCCATTGACATGTTTAGAATTTCCTGTCTCCCTGCCCAGGCTCCACTGGATCTCGGGAGGGAGTGGTGAGGGGTTGTCACAACAGGCTGTTGAGAAATTCTTTGTGTTTGAGTTGAGGCAGCTCCTTTACATTTGAGGTATGGTAGATGGGGTAGGTGTCAGCCTCACTCCTCCCATTATGTCAGATGATCTATCCTGCCAACACCCAGTCCCTCTTTTATGACACTCTTGGGAGGAATAAACAAAGGCCAGCTGCCAACTGCACCTAGGCATGAACAGGCTGCAGGCACCAAATGGTTAGGGCTAGGCAATAATTTCCAAAAAGTGTCATTTTCAAAATTGTGACTTAAAATATAACATTATCGTTAAAGATCCACAGACCCTCACTCACTCGTACAGCTAAAGAGAAGATCTCTACCAAGAGCCCCCTCACGGGGCCCGTGGGGACATTGCAGCACGGGCCACAAGAGGAGCTAAGCCCTATGATGAAGCATGACACCCACTTGGATGTGCTAGGGCTAAAAATTCCAATAGGGAAGACCCCTTCAACTGTCAGATTGTGTGCCTACACCTCACTCTATACATATCTTTCTCTCAATAGGAACAGTTACCCTCCACTTGTATTAATATATTTCCAAATCGGAGCATGGGTTCTGGACCTCAATCTGCTCCTAGTCACTACCTTTTTTGATTGACTATAAATATTCTGTACCAACATAAAGAGGAAAGGAAATAGGCAAGAGAGACCATGTGTAGAGTAGCGACCCTTCAAACCATGGCATGAAAGCAGGTTGTATTGTACTGTATTGTTTTATGTGCCTAATTTAAGCTGCTGGTTGCCGATGGACACCACCAGCACTCAATTGTAAGGACCAACACTTATTTTTCTTCATCAGACCTTGACCGGAGGTAGAGAGGGGAAAAAAAACACAGGATAAAGAAGGAGTAAGAGAATAAGATCAGCCACCAGAAAGGGAAGAAATAGGAACCTGTAAGAGAGAGATAAAGGGGCAGAGAGAGTCTGGTAGTAGACTACAAACACATGAGGCAGAATCAAGACTATGCAGCCTTTTACAAATTAAACACTTTTTGCATTGCAACATTTATATAGTGCTTACTTTCCCTATGTGGGTTGGTGAAGCACTTACCTACATTGGTATCACACTAGACAGGTGTAGAATAGATGCACCCTGAAACAAAGAGAGTGATCTGATGCAGAATAAACACTGGATCAAAAAATAAAGATGAAATCGGCTGCATGGTGAAAGGGTAGGGGTAGCAGTGGGATAGCTGCCCACAAAAATAAAGACTGAGGGCAGGTTTGGGTTGTTGATCTTCCTGTGCTTGCCTTTGTTGGGGCAGTATCAAGTGCAGGAATGGTCATGTTCTAGAATTTTGTAGTCTGTGCCAGGGTGCAGTTCGTACGGAGCCTATTGGCTCTTATTGCATTGTGGCAATTCTCTTATGGCCTGCAAGCTTGGATGCTGCTTTTAAGACTGTGTGAGTGGCCATGGTGAAACCTGAAGTCATATAGATCACTCATTTAAAATACTGTGTTATTATATGCTGACCTCATTTTTTTTTACAAAATACCTTGTGGGAGCATCTCTTTCCAGTCCAATGCTACTGGCAGATTTTGAATTTGAATCCCAGCTCTGCATCCACTGCTGTGCTTGAAGGCGTAACTGTTGTGGAAAGTGGTGGATAGGGAGAAGACTTAATGTGCTGAAGAACAACACACCAGTGAGTAGTTCCTTGTGAGCAGACAAAAGGGTCATCTTTAAGGTACATTTTAATAAAATCTTCCTCTGTTCATGCTGTGCATTCACCGTCATCTGATGGGGTGCTACTCAAAATTAAAAGTCCAATATTCAGGCATGCAATCTAGACTCTACATTGCATCTGGTATAAGCACAAAAAAGAGCATGTGGTTTTCCAGAATCAAGGAATAAACCACCACCTAAGTCCTAAAAACAAGGTCGGCAGACCACTTTGGATTGGGCAGGCAGGTGATCAGTCAAAAGGTTATTTCTAATTTCTACGGAGAACTGCTTTTCTTTGACCACAATAGAGTTCTCAGAAGTAATTCAGTTGGAACACAGAAGGTGGTGTTACAGGCCTCTGCCTAGAGGAATAGGACACAACAGCTGTGAGGGCACAGTTAGAGAATGAAGAGAGTCAGCAATGGTGTACTTAACTGCAAATTCAAAGGCCTAAGCCTTGAGCATAAGTTGCATGATGTAGGAGTTTCTGTGTCCAGAATAGGGAATAATCCTGTAGACCTGGGATTATGTGGTCCAAACCCACAATGCATTATAACAGGACTATGTGACAGTTGTCTATGACCGTTTTTCATGTTTTCTGAAAATGTTGTGGTGTTTCTGTGAAGAGTAGAAGATTGTTTGAGCTGCAGGGGGTATGTTTGTATTTCAGGTTCGAGTAGCAGAAGACAACAAGGAAAAATTGTCCCATCAGACTTGTGGCTGGACCAATGTGTTTCTGATGTCAAGGTTGTGTGTCAACATTCGGTCCCACATACATGCCGATAAGTGCATTCGTTCCCTTAGTTTATGGTTGAAGTCAGCATCTTGTAAAGTCCATAACTGGTTTCAGATCAAACCCCTGAGCAAACTCCTATTTGTGCAGGGCTCGAAAGTCTGAGTTGGGTGGTATTCAACACAACCGGTAATTTCTGGTGATTACACAACTTATGCGCTTTTAAACCCTGACAGGTACAACCTGCTGAAATTTAACAGGTAGAAAGTGCATTGTATGTACGGTACCACTTGGATGTTGCTATGTTAAACATCACCATTCTCTTGTGATTCTCCAAAAACTAGAAATAGTTGATATGAATTGAACCTGCTCCTCTGACAGACTCAGAATCCGGGCCCTAGTCTCAATTCCTACTAAGTAATCAAAAAATAATAGCTAAATACTGAAACTAAGGATGAGAACATTAATATGTCACCTGCTCAGGAAATAGGTACGCACGAAACACTAAATCAAAATGGATATAGTGAAACAAGAGCTACGATCATGATAGCAAAGTGTGGAAGATATACAGTAGCTGAACCATGATTCGCAAACCAAGACCAGAATACACAGGAGCCCCCTCACACATTAACTGCTACATGAATCAAAGGGTGATACCTTGAGGTACAATAGCTGCACCATCACTCAAAAGGGCGAGACCAGAGTGTGCAATACCTATATCATGCAATAGCTGCATCATGGATCGAAGGGTGAGACCGTGGTGTGCAATCGATGCATCATGGATCAAAGGGCGAGACCGTGGTGTGCAATCGATGCATCATGGATCAAAGGGCGAGACTAGGGCGTGCAATACCTGCACCATGGAACAAAGGGCGAGACTAGGGCATGCAATAGCTGCACCATGGATCAGAGGGCAAGACCGTGGTGTGAAATCGATGCATCATGGATGAGACCGGGGTGTGCAATTACTGCATCATGCATCAAACGGCGAGACCAGGGCATGCAATAGCTGCACCATGGATCGAAGTGGGAGACCGTGGTGTACAATCGATGCATCATGGATCAACGGTTGAGACCGTGGTGTGCAATCGATGCATCATAGATCAAAGGACGAGACCGTGGTGTGCAATCGATGCATCATGGATCAAAGAGCAAGACCGGGTGTGCAATTGTTGCATCGTGCATCAAAGGGTGAGAACAGGTTGTGCAATACCTACATCATGCAATAGCTGCATCAAAAGGAGAGACCAGGGTGTGCAACAGCTGCACCATGGATTAAAGGGTAAGGTCAGGGTGTGCAATAGCTGCACCATCAATCAAAGGGCGAGACCGTGGTGTGCAATCGATGCATCATGGATGAAACGGCAACACCGTTGTGTGCAATCGATGCATCAGGGATCAAAGGGCGAGCCTCGGGTGTGCAATCACTACATCATACATCAAAGTGCGAGACCAGGGCATGGGCTCGAAAGTCTGAGTTGGGTGGTATTCAACACAACCGGTAATTTCTGGTGATTACACAACTTATGCGCTTTTAAACCCTGACAGGTACAACCTGCTGAAATTTAACAGGTAGAAAGTGCATTGTATGTACGGTACCACTTGGATGTTGCTATGTTAAGCATCACCATTCTCTTGTGATTCTCCAAAAACTAGAAATAGTTGATATGAATTGAACCTGCTCCTCTGACAGACTCAGAATCCGGGCCCTAGTCTCAATTCCTACTAAGTAATTAAAAAATAATAGCTAAATACTGAAACTAAGGATGAGAACATTAATATGTCACCTGCTCAGGAAATAGGTACGCACGAAACACTAAATCAAAATGGATATAGTGAAACAAGAGCTACGATCATGATAGCAAAGTGTGGAAGATATACAGTAGCTGAACCATGATTCGCAAACCAAGACCAGAATACACAGGAGCCCCCTCACACATTAACTGCTACATGAATCAAAGGGTGATACCTTGAGGTACAATAGCTGCACCATCACTCAAAAGGGCGAGACCAGAGTGTGCAATACCTATATCATGCAATAGCTGCATCATGGATCGAAGGGTGAGACCGGGGTGTGCAATCGATGCATCATGGATCAAAGGGCGAGACCGTGGTGTGCAATCGATGCATCATGGATCAAAGGGCGAGACTAGGGCGTGCAATACCTGCACCATGGAACAAAGGGTGAGACTAGGGCATGCAATAGCTGCACCATGGATCAGAGGGCAAGACCGTGGTGTGAAATCGATGCATCATGGATGAGACCGGGGTGTGCAATTACTGCATCATGCATCAAACGGCGAGACCAGGGCATGCAATAGCTGCACCATGGATCGAAGTGGGAGACCGTGGTGTACAATCGATGCATCATGGATCAACGGTTGAGACCGTGGTGTGCAATCGATGCATCATAGATCAAAGGACGAGACCGTGGTGTGCAATCGATGCATCATGGATCAAAGAGCAAGACCGGGTGTGCAATTGTTGCATCGTGCATCAAAGGGTGAGAACAGGTTGTGCAATACCTACATCATGCAATAGCTGCATCAAAAGGAGAGACCAGGGTGTGCAACAGCTGCACCATGGATTAAAGGGTAAGGTCAGGGTGTGCAATAGCTGCACCATCAATCAAAGGGCGAGACCGTGGTGTGCAATCGATGCATCATGGATGAAACGGCAACACCGTTGTGTGCAATCGATGCATCAGGGATCAAAGGGCGAGCCTCGGGTGTGCAATCACTACATCATACATCAAAGTGCGAGACCAGGGCATGGGCTCGAAAGTCTGAGTTGGGTGGTATTCAACACAACCGGTAATTTCTGGTGATTACACAACTTATGCGCTTTTAAACCCTGACAGGTACAACCTGCTGAAATTTAACAGGTAGAAAGTGCATTGTATGTACTGTACCACTTGGATGTTGCTATGTTAAGCATCACCATTCTCTTGTGATTCTCCAAAAACTAGAAATAGTTGATATGAATTGAACCTGCTCCTCTGACAGACTCAGAATCCGGGCCCTAGTCTCAATTCCTACTAAGTAATTAAAAAATAATAGCTAAATACTGAAACTAAGGATGAGAACATTAGTATGTCACCTGCTCAGGAAATAGGTACGCACGAAACACTAAATCAAAATGGATATAGTGAAACAAGAGCTACGATCATGATAGCAAAGTGTGGAAGATATACAGTAGCTGAACCATGATTCGCAAACCAAGACCAGAATACACAGGAGCCCCCTCACACATTAACTGCTACATGAATCAAAGGGTGATACCTTGAGGTACAATAGCTGCACCATCACTCAAAAGGGCGAGACCAGAGTGTGCAATACCTATATCATGCAATAGCTGCATCATGGATCGAAGGGTGAGACCGTGGTGTGCAATCGATGCATCATGGATCAAAGGGCGAGACCGTGGTGTGCAATCGATGCATCATGGATCAAAGGGCGAGACTAGGGCGTGCAATACCTGCACCATGGAACAAAGGGCGAGACTAGGGCATGCAATAGCTGCACCATGGATCAGAGGGCAAGACCGTGGTGTGAAATCGATGCATCATGGATGAGACCAGGGTGTGCAATTACTGCATCATGCATCAAACGGCGAGACCAGGGCATGCAATAGCTGCACCATGGATCTAAGTGGGAGACCGTGGTGTACAATCGATGCATCATGGATCAACGGTTAAGACCGTGGTGTGCAATCGATACATCATAGATCAAAGGACGAGACCGTGGTGTGCAATCGATGCATCATGGATCAAAGAGCAAGACCGGGTGTGCAATTGTTGCATCGTGCATCAAAGGGTGAGAACAGGTTGTGCAATACCTACATCATGCAATAGCTGCATCAAAAGGAGAGACCAGGGTGTGCAACAGCTGCACCATGGATTAAAGGGTAAGGTCAGGGTGTGCAATAGCTGCACCATCAATCAAAGGGCGAGACCGTGGTGTGCAATCGATGCATCATGGATCAAACGGCAACACCGTTGTGTGCAATCGATGCATCAGGGATCAAAGGGCGAGCCTCGGGTGTGCAATCACTACATCATACATCAAAGTGCGAGACCAGGGCATGCAATAACTGCTCCATGGATCAAAGGGCGAGATTGTGGTGTGTAATCAATGCATCATGGATCAAAGGGCAAGACCAGGGTGTGCAATAGCTGCACCATGGGTCAAAGGGCGAGACCGTGGTGTGCAATCGATGCATCATGGATCAAAGGGCGAGATCGGGGTGTGCAATCACTGCATCATGCATCAAAGGGTGAGACCAGGGTGTGCAATAACTGCACCATGGATCAAAGGGCGAGACTGTTGTGTGGAATTGATGCATCATGGATCAAAGGGCAAGACCAGGGTTTGCAATCGCTGCACCATGGGTCAAAGGGTGAGACCGTGTTGTGCAATCAATGCATCATGGATCAAAGGGCGAGACCGTGGTGTGCAATCGATGCATCATGGGTCAAAGAGAGAGACCAGGGTGTGCAATTGCTGTATCGTGCATCAAAGGGCGAGAGAAGGGTGTGCAATCAATGCACCATGGTTCAAGGGGCAAGACCAGGGTGTGCAATAGCTGCACGATGGGTCAAAGGGCGAGACTTGGGTGTGTAATAGCTGCACCATGGATCAAAGGGCAAGACCAGGATGTTCAATAGCTGCACCATGTGTCAAAGGGCGGGACCGGGGTGTGTAATAGTTGCAGTATGTATCAAAGGGCAAGACCAAGGTGTGCAATGGCTGCCCCATCTTCGTCTCTAGTCTCTTTCAGAGACTGGAAACATATTAACCTTGTTCATTTAACGTAGATGATGCAAGACAGCCATATTCCCAACGAACAGAATCCTACTCTAGCGTCCTCTAAGTACCTGACTAATCTAAATATAGCCTGTAACAAACTAGCCCCGATTAAAACCTCCCACCGCAGCAGGAAACTCCCTTCAGCACAGTGGTTTACGGAGCCCCTACGAACTCAGAGACAGTATTGCAGGAACCTGGAAAGGCAGTGGCGCCGCCATTACAGCCCTGCAGACAAAATGACCTACAAAAATGCTCTCTCCAATTACAAAAAACTCATAATCTCAGAAAAAAGTCGTTATTATACTTCCCAAATCAACCAGGCGAAAAACTCGGTAGGGGAATTATTTCAGGTGGTCACTCATCTGTCCAACCCCCGCGCCCCGCGCCTAGAAGGCTCCCAGTCCTTATCGGACGCTTTGGCCAACTTCTTTGAGGATAAGGTTAGTTCCATCTTTCTGACCTTCTCTCACTCCTCTTCTCCCCCCAACCCCATGGCACCTTCCATCAGCAACCCACCTTTCTTTTCATCTTTCGAAGCGACTAACCAGGAGCACATTCAACATCTGGTAGCCAGCACCAAATCGGGATCCCCCCTCGACCCATGCCCCCCGCCATTCTGAATCTCATCCCGGAAGCTATCTCTCCTGCACTATCCACAATCTGCAACGCTATGTTTCTAACAGGTACCTATCCATCTGTTTGGAAGAAGGCTATCATTAAGCCACTTCTAAAAAAGCCAACACTGAACCCTCTTCTCCCTGCCAGCTATAGACCTATTGCCTGTCTCCCCTTTCCAGCCAAGATCTTCGAAACAATAATGAACACCCAACTTTCGAAATTTATCAACGACAACGACCTACTCGACGACACCCAGTTTGGTTACAGACAAGATCATGGAACGGAGACAGCACCACTCAAAGCAGCAGATGAAATAAGAGCCACGATGGACAAGGGAGGATCGGCGGTTCTAATACTTCTGGATCTCTCCGCTGCCTTTGACACGGTGGATCATGTCACTTTGATCGACCGTGTCTCGGCTTTAGGAATAAGAGGCAAAGCCAAAGATCTTATTGCCTCATTCTTGGCCAACCGCCCCCAGACAGTCAAGATGGGTAACTACACCTCCCAGACCTTTTCTCTCCCTTGCGGAGTACCACAGGGCTCCTCGCTAAGTCTGACGCTTTTTAACATCTATGTATCGAACTTAGCGAGGGTGATAAAATCCTACGGAATTGCCCTAACAACGTATGCAGATGACACCCAACTAGTGTTATCGGTACACAATGATGGTACTTTAGTCGCAGCCAACTTCCAAAAGGGAATGAAGGCAATAAGTTCCTGGATGTCATCAAACTGTCTCAAACTAAACTCCGATAAGACGGAGGTGATGGCATTCGGGAATTTGCAGCCTGCCTGGTCCCCTCAGTGGTGGCCATCTCAGTTGGGGGCCCCCCCAACCGGTAGTCAAGGTGCGTAATCTGGGAGTCATATTTGACAACAAGATGACTTTCCTCTAACATGCCAACGCAGTGGTATCTTCCTCCTTCTATATCCTAAAAAGGATAAAAAAACTACTCCTTTACTTACCGCCGTCCGCGGGAAAAACCCTAATTATCACCTTGGTGTTCTCGAGAACAGACTACTGCAACGCCCTCCTTCTGAATGCTCAAGAAAAGGTACTCAATAAACTACAGACGGTGCAAAACGCCGCGGCCAGAATTCTATTATCCATCCCCAAATTTACTTCGACTTCTCCCTACATCAGAGAGCTGCATTGGCTCCCAATTAGGAGTCAGATCAAATTCAAGGCTCTATGTATAGCCTACAAAGCTATCAATAATCCTGGCCCACAGTTCCTTAAAAAAGGTCTCTGTCCGCTGGAACATTCTAGGACCTTACGATCATCTTCAGCCCATTTGCTGAAGGTTCCACGGACAAGAAAGACCAACTGGGGAGATAGATGCTTCACCATAGCAACTGACAAATTGTGGAACACATTACCATTCCACATCAAAACCGCCCCTACGCTATTAAATTTCAGAAAGAGTCTCAAAACATGGTTTTTTCATCCTAATTCCCCTACATCTCAAGAAGTGAGTTCTGTAACGCTAGCGCCGAGACACCCGTATGGGTATTTGCGCGCTTTAAAAATCGCATAAAATAAATAAATAAAGGGCAAGACCAGGGTGTGCAATAGCTGCACCATGGATCAAAGGGCAAGACCAGGGTGTGCAATAGCTGCACCATGGATCAAAGGCAAGACCGGGGTGTGCAATAGCTGCACCATGGATCAAAGGGCAAAACCAGGGTATGCAATAGCTGCACCATGAATCAAACGGCAATTCCAGGGTGTGCAATTGTGGCATCATTCATCAAAAAGGGAGGCAAGATATAGAACAGATCTACAGTGAAACTACGGATGAGACCAGAATTAGAAGTATAGTTACCTCTGACAGGATTAATGCATGTGTTCCCGCCATGGAAGTAGCAGCACTTCTGTTCTCCTGGGCAGTCTCTGTCGACCATGCAAAAATCCTCAAAATCGGGGAACATGTCCTGTTGTTGTCCTGGGCAGATTCCTGGCTTTCCTTGTGCTGATAAAAGAGGTGCATGTGTTACAGTCACATATATAAATGGAAGGCATATGTGCATTTGGCTCTGTTAAAGTGGTTGCTTGTTTTCTCTGACAAAAAATCCCCCCCTGTTGTACTCCCATTAATATGATGGTATTTCCTTCAACTCTATCAACAGTCTTGCCCCTGTACTTTCTAAGAGGAAATAGATTCTTATGATGTGAAATAACCTTCAAGTGGTATGGAAATACCACCAAATGTGCAAACTGTGGGGTTTTCATTTCTTCTGGCATGGAAACCGGACCAGAAGTTCCATAATCCTGCTTTGGCTCTAAACTTGCAAGACAATTCAACTGGACTTGCCCCAATCACACATGCATCTCCTGAAATATGTTGAATAATATTTCTGTGAATTAGACTCCGATGTTTAAGAGGTTTGTTGAGAATATGTTTAATTTTCTTCTGTATGACACACTCATCTGTATGCGCTCTATGAAGACGCATGTTTCCGGAACTATTTAGATTTGTTATAGGGAAAAAGGAAGGCAACAGACACCACTGTGATATGCATTTACTCTCTTGTGCATCACTTGGCTACCGTACTACTCAATCAGTTACTGCCAGAGATGAAGTCTTGTTGCGTTCTAATCTAGGACCCTGATCGATACTGTGACCTTATGCCCCTATTCGGCAATAAATCCATGTATTCCCTATAGTGGCATAACCGTTCAAGTGCAATATTCAGAAACTCGTCTCTGGCCTCACACGAACAGAGCCACATTTCAGAATAGCTTTCTCTGCCACTTCCTTTGCAACCAATTAGTGCAATGACATAGCAGAAGTTACTATCTGAGATTCCCAGATTAACACTCCAAGTTCTTCAACAAGATAAAAACTCAGCAACCTGGAAATCCCCGCTTGCTGTGTTTTGATTAGTAATAGAACTCTAATGAGCACTGATAGACAATCACTTCCTAGTGACATCTTTATTGACGTCTTATGTCCAAAAACTTACATCAAACAAGGCACCTTTCAGGTATAAATATTACCAACGTTGCCTTAAGCAAACGCTGATGCTGCTAGCTGTCTGCTGTTGTTTTCGCTGAAGCTATCAATGCCATCGCTGAAGAAGCTGTCATGCTGATGATACCATAGCTGCTATTGCTACTACTATCGCTGCTAACTAGCGAACGATGGTGTGGTGAACTTAGGAGCTGAACAGCCATCCCCTGCAAAGAGCCCAGCAGATGCAAGCTGCCCGCGGACGCTGCCCCTCCTCCTCCTCCTCGATGCGCTGAGAGAAGCGCTGTCTTTTCTCCTGCAGAGAAATCCAGCTCAGGCGTTTCTAGTCTACCATTGCGGGTGACTGGGATATCGACCCCCTGAAGGAGATACCAGACCTCCATCATTCTATTCCAGAGGTATGGTGTTGACTAAACCCTTAGAGAGGATTCTTGAAGCAAACCTTGGAAAAACCAACTTAACTTAAAGCTACTTACTTACTCCCCTCCCAAGTATTAGGCTTAGGTCAGGTACACTGGGGCCTCGCCGGGCCCCGAGTCGGGTGCTTGGGCCCAGGGCCCCGTCCCTCCGGCCTGCCGCACTGCCATAGGCCCGGGACTGGGTTCCGTGGTGCCCAGAGAGCCTCCCCTTGCTCCGCTGGGTTTTGGGAGCCCCGTCCGGGGCCCCTGAGAGGGTGGCCTCCATACCGGGGGCTCCGTCCTGGGTCCTGCCGCGCGGCAGGGAGCCCCGGAGCCCTGCAGCTCCTGATCCCTACAGGCCTGGGGCAGGCAGATTGGTGTCATTTCGGCCTAGAAACCATATCAATGCTTTTACAGTATTATTTCGCAATACTTATCTTACTGTACGTACTTTTTATAATAACAAGTCTTGCAATTGTGGCAATTCATTTCTCTTGTACGAGAAGAAAGTCTGTTCAATAAATGTTACCCTTTATTGAAAACGCCCGTCTTTCTATTCTCTACATATTGTGAAAGTAAACTGCACAACCACTGACTGAGTAAAATAACTGTCTATTGTTTCACACGACCCTAGAGATTGACTCTTGATCTGAGGAGCAAAGTTGTCATGTTGCACGGTTGTTGGAAAACTGAATCCCTTCTTGGCTGTGCCAGGGAAGCTGATCACTTCCTATTCAGTCAAGAAAGTTTCCAGTGACCTCTGAGCTAGTTGGTAACAACCCCAATTAAGTTTAACATAGTCAGTGGAGGCCTGGAAGATCCGCACTTCTACGTCGATACTACTGTTTATGTTATTCCAAAGCACAGGGCCTATTGGGAAAATAGGAACTACACTACAGTCTAGACAGGTGATGCACATTGACTTCATAATCAAATTGAGGGTAATGGAGCAGAGATTCCGTATTTGCATACTCTTATTTGTAGGGGTGCATCATCATCGTGAGCCCACCTACACATACACCTGTTTGAGTAAACGTGAAGTGCTAGAATTGTGAAATGTATTAACATAACTATGTGACATATTTTAGGCTATTGACAAGTGCCGTGGAGAATTAACGTAGGAAATGGATGTAACTAGCAGAAAGCGTTAACATGAAGAACTTGTGTTGTGGAAATTGACAATGGTCATGTACTAAAAGGGTTTATTAATGGTGATATTTTCATAAGTAGGTAAACATATTTGTTGAAATGTAATAATGATTATGTGAATCCGTAATGCTCAAATGATGCATTCTTATGTTAGCTAAAGTTGTAGGCCTGAAATGCAAGCCCCTTAAACTCTCGCTTTATAGTTAATAGTCTGAATTTCATGTGCGCTGTGGAAGCTGTTCTTTCTCACCTTTTGTATTGCAGGCGAAGAAGCAATATTTAGGCAGAATAATGCCCTTGTTTTAGCAGCTAGGCAAGGAGAGAAGAAGTTAAAATTGTGTGACTTGGGTTAATAAAGGAAAGAAATTGGGTTTTACACAAGAGAAGGCCTGGGAGCCAAGGACAAAGTGTTGCAAAGGAGGTACATGGAGAACACTGTGGAATAGTAGGCTGAGTACTACACTCAGATTGAATGGCATGTGCGAGGTGCTCTATGGAAATTCTACCTGTGGATAACCGATTGTTGGAGCTAGGGAAAGTGTCCACATCTTCCTTGCTTATGGAAAGAGAGCACCTTACGGTGAGCGCTTTCTTTTGTGATGTTGGTTTTATGCTACCTGACAGTGGAGTAGATTCTCAGGGAGATTCCACGACTGACACCTTATTTTCCTCTTGACTTAAACTACTTAGCCAACAATGTAGGGGTGCCATTTTAGTGATAGTGTAGGGATAGATTAGATGCTTTTCATTCATCCATCCTCAATGCAGGGAAATCTGGACTCTTGTTTCCTGATCATTTGTATACACATTCTTGAATTAATTGTTTTACTTATGCTGCATCATTTGAATTGGATGCACAGATTTGGCATTCTGCTAATTCCTTTGTATTTCTATTCTGTCGTGCTGAGATGTGTTTATTTTCAATTATTTTTGGCTTTGTACTAAAACTTAACTAACCTTCCTTAATGGTCCTTTGGTAATTAAGTGTCACAAATTGGGGCGAGACTTGATTTTACATATTGATTTACCCCTTTACACTTTCATGCTGCCAAAAGGTTTCATCAGAGAGTGTCCCTAGAAAAGTTTCAGAACGAAGAGAAGGGCCCCTTTCAAGGGGACAGTCCCAGCCATTCTTCTCAAATGACCTGAACCAAAAGTTTACTCTGGCTACAGAAGAGCAAAGATTTTTGAGGGAGCTTAAGCTAAAAGTCTCACCCCAATTGGTGAGTAAGTTCAACTAAATGAGATGCGACAATGTACTCATAAACAGTGATCCAGTTTCTATCTAATTTAGTAAATATAGGGAGACATTAAGGGCCTTATTTAGATTCCAGCAGATGTGATGTTCCATCACAACTGTGTAGGCTGTCCCGTCCGCTATATTACAAGTGCATTTTTACCTGTAACACCAGAGGTGATATGAACAATGTGCTTGATCCACAAAAGCAATCAGAGACAAATGTCTTAATTTACGAGTTTTGGTATTCACAGTAGTCATTAACGAGTCCTAAATTTTATGTCCGCAGTCCGGCCGGAATCCCTGGCTCAAGCCATCCTCTCCGGCTCAGGCCTTTCTCTCTGGCTTGGACTGGATGAAGTGTAATCAATGGGCTGGAACCAATTTTTTAAATCAGTTTGGGCAGGGAAACGTTTGACACTGTTCCACTTCCCAGAAATGTTTGCTTCTTTGCATCATGGGACATGCAGTCCACAATTTGCGCTCCCCTCAGTGTTGTCTCAGTACAGTCAACACAGAGGGGAGTGCAAATTGTGTTCAAGGGTATTGATTACAGGGTATTGATTACACTACATCTGGTCCACGCCGGAGATTCCAGCCCAAACTGCAGAGTACGGCTTGAGCCAGAGATTCCAGCCCGACTGACGTATAGATACGACTCGTAAATCACTTCTGTGAATACCAAAAGTTGTAAAGTTAGACTTTTGTCTCAGATTACCTTTGTGAATCAGACCCAATGTTTTGAAGGAGTAGTACTAATAATTTATTCGATCAATATATGATCATATAAATACAAACACATAAAGAATAAACACAATAGGTCATTTCATATAGTCTAAATGTAGTACATCATCATTGTGGGTTCATACAGATTGTTAAAATGAAATGGTAGAAATCCAGCTAAAGTGCACCGACTGGTTCCTAGTTAGCATTTTCATTTCCATACTGCACGCATCTTATATATAAGGAAGATTATATGTACACATTAATTAACAGCACTGAATATTAGAGTTTCACTATATCTTAAAAACATTAAAATTGTATCTAGAATCCCACAGGTGGAAAATTAGACTTTGGGGCAGTCATCTATATTTGAAATGAGCATTTAAGTCCTGTAAGTGTATTAAAGGTGGCATTTGGATATTTGGCACCCATACCTAAAACAATAATAAACAATATCCATATATTAAAATAACTCGCAATTCAACTAAGAATTATAAGAGCATAAAAACAACTATAGGCACTTACAGTCATTTGGTACCTGTACCGAAGGCAATAATTAAGTATATCTGTATACAAAAAACGAAAATACCTTACAAATCGGCCATAATATATAAAATACATACATCATCACGAAACTGTTTTAAGTTATATTAATCACATGCTGAAAGGTGCCTGAGTCTGTATATCCTCACCCCATAATCAAGTAGATGTCAATGCTTTTCAACAGATCTCCCATATGTATGATAAATATCTGCATACTCCATACACGAGCCAATCAGTGTTTTCCGATCCACTAATATGGATAGCCTCTGCTAATTGATTAAAAGGTAGAAGCAGACAAATTGGCACTATGCACTGCCTCTTAGTTTTCGTATAAGTGGGACAGAACAACATGAAACTCTCAACAGACTCAAGAGTATGGTTAAATATCGTACATGCTAGGGTGATGAGATTTTGCTTTTTCTGCATTTGCAGGTAAAATCCCATATCTAAATTTGAAAAGCAATGTCTTTGCAGTAGAGGGTTTTATACAATCCATGAATGATTTGTGAACTAAAATACATTTTATATTGTTAAAATCATTAGTTAAAAGTGCCCTGTGACGTTGTAAACAACCAATTTTCTATGGTATGAGCCCAGTATCTTGTCTTGCGTGTGGCCAGCATACTTCTGACCATTGTCTGGTTAGTCCCAGAATTCTTTTAGGCCCAGTTTGAGCAACCACAACGAAACATATTTGAACCAGGGGCTCAATTCACTTTTGTCCATTGTTTTAACCTCGAGTACAGCTTGTTTAATGGGGTTCTGTATTTTTCCCGTCAAGATTTTAACCCAAGAAAGTAACGGCTTTAAGGCTGCAATATGTGTAATGTTCTTCATGCTTAAGTCAACGCGGATTGGTGCATGTGGTCACTCATTGGCATAGCTAATATGGCTCTAATAAATGTATTTTCAATCTTTTCCATCAATTTAACCAGAACTGATGCAAGAGTTTCCCTCTGTAGAGGGCAGTGCCAAGCCCGCTAGTACGGTAAATATCTAACATTGGGTTAGTAGTGCTGTAGTGGGTTCTGTTAATTTTCTTTGTAGTGACCACCACCACATGTTGTAGGTTCATTTGGCTCTTTGTATTCTTGGCCCTCAAGGATAGATTACATGCCATCCTTATTTCTAGGTAATCGCATTCCTTAACCCCTTGAACGCTCATGACGAGCTCAGCTCGTCATGTGCCACGGTGGTCGTGTGCTCATGACCGGCTGAGCTTGTCATGACCGTTTGAACGCTCGCACACTGGGGAAATTCCCCTGCTGTGCGAACGTTCTACATAAAATGGGTGTAGTCATGACGAGCTCAGCTCGTCATGAGCACACAAGCAACGTGGCTCATGATGAGCTCAGCTCGTCATGAGCACCGGGGCGCTGTCCGCGCCCCACAGCACAGCGGGGGAATCCACCCCGCATACAAGGGGTTAACCAGTTCTAAGATCCCTGAAACACTCCTCATTTTCCCTTTGAAGGACTTATGAGAATGGAAAGCCATATGTTTCAGTTTTGACCCGTTTAGTTACAAACCATAAGATGTACATACCATAGGGCAACCCATAGGGGTTTTCAAGAAGCAAATAAGAGAGCTGGTGTTTGCTGGTCTACCAGTTTCACTGAATTGCTGTTACACTTGTATGCAATTTTAATAACGTGAAACAGTGTAGGAGCTAAAATGCATCCCTGTTGGACAAGTTGCATTAAATAGTTGAGACAATTTGCCAACACTGCCCCACCTCATGTGTGCAATATTCCCCACATGGAGACAGATTGCCAAGTGCAGCAGACCTAAAGGCGCCCCTATTTCCTTCAGAGCCGTACACAATTCCACCCTTGGTATTAAATTGAATGCTGATTTAGGATCAACGAACAACACACATAGATTTCCTTTACCAGTTAAAACCCATTTCCATAAAATCAATAAAACCAAAACACCTGGTCTATGGTGCTCGAGTGAACCCTAAAACCTGCCTACAGGGGGGATAACATCTGATCTTCCCCAATTCATGATTGTATTTTAGTTAGTAGCTGCTTAAAAAAGATTTATTATGATGTACCTATTAGACTAATGGGTCTGTAATTAATTGTGTCCCCCTTGTCTCCTTTCATTTTTTTTACAACACATTTTATTGCATTTTTATGATCAAACAGCCCATTGGGCTACACATGCATTTCATGAGTAATATTGCATCATATTTATATTAAACTGTAACAATGTAACCCCTGCACTTTTGCTTATCTTAGTCTAATCGAAATGTTTTCCGGTAATATCTAGGGTTTCACAAAAAATATTACATGAGATATGTTGTGTTAATACGTCATATGCCTGGATGTCAGTATCTATGGGATTTGCCATTGATATCTGTTATTCTAGGACAATACCACATGAGCCAGCCCATTGCTGCCGTATTTTCGTGCGTTTCTGGGGGCACCCGCCAACTCGAAAAACAGGTATTTCTAGTCCCATGCAAAAATCCATCCCATGTCTGTCAAATTATGTCCCTTCTGCAGGGGGGTTGTCAGACTTCCAAAACCTAGCTATGTCTCGTTTGGCAAGAGTTAGGCCCAGCAATAGGAGATATTGCTGATATCTAGTACCCCCGATCTTGTTGGCAATATGAAGGAGTATTAATCTAGGGGATTTAGGGAGCTCCCATGCCAGCATTTCTGCCAGGCATTTGATCACCCGACCAGAATCTATCCAAGGCTTTAGATGTCCACATGGTCGGTATAAAGGGACCCTCGTCATTCCGACATCTTAAGCATATGGGGATTCTATCATTCCCGCTCTCCATAACCTATATTGTGCATAATAGGCCCTATGTATGTACTTATATTGTATCATGTGGAAACACAATGAGATTGCTGTCCCCTGAAAGTGCCTCATTCCAATCATCAGTGTCATTTTGAGATCTTATGATCACCTAAATCACCCATTAAAAGTTTGCCGTCTAGTGGGTTAAAATCTGGGAGTGACTCCATCATAGTGATGTAGGGAGTGATAGAATGACAAAACTGTAGGTATCGATAGAACTGGGAGTGGGGCATTGAAATTACTTAAGTGAAAGGCTGAGCATTACATCCCGATGGTGGAGATCCCTATTTGGTCCCACAAACATAAACCCTGCAGGGCCAATAGGTGAAGTTGCAATCTATTCCGCCACAGCGGTGTTCCACAAGTGATGCGTCCCCACCAAACCAACCATCTGAGAGATTTTCGACACGCAAATATCACCACTCTACTGGCAGGTGATAGGGTCTGGATGTCTGATCTACTGTATAAATATGAGATGTGTGTAGGGCCATCTAACAGCCATCGTTCTACAGCGCAAGATGGATCTTCACTGGATCCATACCACCATTCATTCACCACATGTAGATGGAATGCCGCATGGTAAGCTCGGACGTTAGCGGCCGCAATCCCTCCACAGTATGTGGATTAAAAGCATTGCGCAGCATCACTTGGGATGTCCCCCTCCCCACAGGAATTGACCTTGTATAGCATTAAATTGGTGAAATCAAGATAACAGAACTGGGTACCGATGCTTCTGTAAATGATAAAGCAGTCATGGGAGGGAGATCATCTTGAATATAGCAGATCTCCCATAGAGATACAATGGTAGTCCCGTCCAGGTTCATATGTCTGTCTATACTTTTTCAGTCTCATTGCCTATATTACATATTTTGCACATCAGACAGAAAGACCCCTAAGTACTGCAGCCCGTCTGTAGCCAGGGTTAGGTCGGTCACCCATTTACTGTTCCCAAGTGTTCTCTGTATTGGCCAAATGACCGATTTATGTATTTTCATATGGAGGCCTGAAGTTTCTCCAAATATTTGCAATATTTTTTAAATTCTGGGTTCCGATATATGTGAGTCTCCTAGAAAAATAAAACATTGTCTGCTTATAATGCAATACGAAATTTCAGCGGTCCATTCAAAACCTCTAACTAGAGCATCTTTACAGATCCAGTTAGCCAGTTGTTCAATTGCTAATGCAAATAACACGAGAGAAAAGGGACACCCCTGTGGAGTACCTCGTCTGATTGTAAAGGGAAAGGGGCTGAGACACTACTGACTACCCATACTGCGGCTGTAAGTTCTGTGGATAATACCCGAATAAAAAGCCATAAAGTTTGGACCAAAGCTCTGCCGTTTTTGCAATGTAAAGAGATATATCCATCTGATGGAGTTGAAGGGCTTGTCTATGTCTGCCAATAAGATGGCGGCTAGCCTGCCCAGCCAGTCCACTGCTGCTATTGCGTTATGGGCTCTTCTTATGTTATAGCGAGTGGAAGGATGGGGTATAAAGCCTTCCATGATCTGGACGGACCAGTTCCAGCATTTGTGATATTAATCTATTGGCAAGTAGTTTCACTTCTGTATTCAAAAGGAATATAGGGTGGTAGGAGGCGTGTTGTTCGGGAGGTCTGCCTGCTTTAAGGAAGACCACTGTTTCCGCATGTCGCCAATCTGAATGCAGGCGGGCAATCTTAACTGCTTCTTAAATGACACTGAGAAGGTGCGGTCCTAGTGGGGGCATAAAGGCTTTGTAAAATTCACTAGGGTATCCATTTGGGCTGGGCGCCTTTCCTGTTCGTAGTTCCGATATTGCTTTTGCTAATTCTTCTAGCATGATGGTTGTATCCAGGGCCCTCTGTGAATCGTCAGGTACAGTCTTAGGTGGAATATTGTCAAGAAAGCTCTCAATCAGGGTGGAATCAATTACCTCCTTGGGTGTATATGGAGACGCATAGAAGTCAGTGAAACTGTGTGCTATTTCAACCGGGTCTTTAAGAACCACTCCCTGTGGATCGCGTATTGTTGGGTGACGGATTGAATGTGTAGCCTTTCTCCAAAGTCGGTATAGGAGTTTTCCTGATTGTCCCCGATTGATAGAACCTGCTCTGAGATGCTAGCTAAACACTTCGGGCCTCTTCCATCAATTCACTTTATGCTGTTGTTGGGTATGGCAGGGCTGCCTACATGTTGTATGAGCTCCATCTACCCATCCCTGTCTTTCTAACATCATTATCTGTCTTCTAAGTGTGAGAGCTTACTGTTACGGTGTTTACATTCTGCAACATAGTAACTAATGTTTTAAAACTAGGTTTTATAGCTTTCCATAGTATTTCTGGGGAAGAGGTTGTCTCCATGTTAAGTGTGGGGTAGACTGTTATGCCCAGATGCATCAACCATTTTAGGAAGTGCAAACGGTGCGATTCGCATAAATCGGCCTTTTGCACTTCCTAAATTGGTTACTGGGATGCATCAAGCATTTTTTGGAAATCGCTTTTTTTGCGAGTTCCAAAAAATGCGATTGCTGTTAAGGAATCGCACATTTGCGATTCCTTAACAGCAATGCATCATCCCCAAAACATTTGCGATTTCCAAAATTGCAAATGCAATTTACCACGAAGTTGAACTTCGTGGTAATTTGCAAAAATGTTTAAAAACGCATGAAAATGCATTTTTTAAACGTGCACGTTACAGGCACACATGTCCTTAGGACATGTGTGTATGTAACTCACATGTAAATGTCCATTTCATGAGTGCAGGGGGGGGTCCTTTGGACCCCCCTCTCCACCCTTGAAAGGCTTTGATGCATTCCAAATTGAAATTGCGAATTCGCAATTCCCATTCATTCCTATGGGCATTTCAGCCCATAGGAATGAATGGGAATATCGGATTCGCTATTTGGAACTCGCAATTTTATTGGAATTCGGTAAAAATTGTGATTTTTACCGAATTCCAATAAAATTGCGAATTTAATTATGCATTGCCATTTGCGAATCCTTAATTGCGATTCCTTATTTTTTGCAATTAAGGAATCGCAAATGACAACTTTGATGCATCTAGGGGTTAGTGCCTTAGGAATCTGGGTTCTGTAGTCCTGATATTGAAGCTGCCATGTAGAGAGTCTTCACCGAAATGGGCCTCGGCCTGAGCCTATCAAAGCTGTATTGTGATAGTAGAGTAATCTAACAATCCCCGGGGCAGGATTGTAGCGTGTAATATTCTATGACAATAACGATCTGGGATGAAAATGTAATCTATCCTCGAAAATGAATTGTGGGCAGAGGAGTAATATGTGTATCCTGATTCTTGTGGGTGATGAGCCATCCAAGTATCTATCCAGCCCCCCAAGTCAGAGACGGATTTAAGCCATGATCCCTTTGGGTTCTTTATAATTCCTGTGGTGTGCCAGTGATTTTTGGACATTTTTATTATGTTGTTCCAATCTCCACCTATAACTGCCAGTACCTCGGGCACTACTCCCCAGATATCCACCAGGCGATCAATAAAGCTTTTAAGTGAGTGATGGGGGGAGCATAAAGGCTACCAATCAATATTTAGTAGCCTGATATGTTTCCATTGGGAAACAACACTTATAACCCAACTTTTACAAAGCACTACCTTTACAACAAAACTTTTACAACGCAACATCCATTACAACGCATGCCATTACAATGCAACCATTACAACGCATGTCACTACAACGCATACCACTACAACGCATGTCATTACAACACAGTCATTACAAGAAATACCATTACAACGCATACCTACACTATCCAACACTTACCCTACTGTTGCACCCCCTGGAGTTAGAATAGTAATTTTTACCCCTACACTATCCAATACTTACCCTACTGTTGCACCCCCTGGAGTTAGAATAGCAATTTTTACCCCTACACTATCCAACACTTACCTTACTGTTGCACCCCCTCGAGTTAGAATAGTAATTTTTACCCCTACACTATCCAACACTTACCCTACTGTTGCACCCCCTGGAGTTAGATTAGTAATTTTTACCCCTACACTATCCAATACTTACCATACATGCAATGTAATGGTATGCGTTGTAATGGTATGCATTGTAAATGTAGTATGCGTTGTAGTGGAATGCGTTGTAAAGGTAGTTTCAAAGAATTCGTTGTAATGGCATGCATTGTAATGGAATGTGTTGTAATGGATGTTGCGGTGTAAAAAATGCGTTGTAAAGGTATGCGTTGTAAAAGTATGTGTTGTAACGACATACATCTGTTTCCATTAACTATTATGTATGTTCGCTGTGTATCTTTCCACAAATGAGTAAGTGTAAATGACAGTCTATGATGTATTAGGATTGCTACACCACTCGAACCCCTCGAAACCTGCGTGAAAGACATGTATATACCCAAACCGGGACAGAAAGTGTGTTTTAGTACCCATAAGATGTGTTTCTTGTAGTAATAGTATATCTGCTTTAATCCACCGTGCTTGGTTGAGTATTGCGCCTTGCTTTACCTTGTCTAGCATGCAACTAACGTTCCATCTGACGATATGTATTTGGTCCAAGGAGGATTCATTTAGCTATGTTGGTTGCAGAATGTAGTGATCGATAGTCATGTATCAGTGCATACCGTCCTGGAATAATAGAATCAGTGGATCGGGTTGGACAACATACACAATCCCCTTTGAACTTACCCCCCAACCCACCCCTAATAACTCATAACGATTGTCTCCTTTCTTGTATATTGGGATAATTTCTGCCCCCACCATATGTTGGGGATCCCTACACCTCTTGCTATTGCATTTGAAATTCTATTTAGGATATTGCCCAAGATGATTGGTTCTGAGCCGTTAGGCCTCAGGCAGGGAGGAGCAGCATTATTGTGCAATCCCAGGTTTACTGACTTCAATAAATCTAGGATTATGTAAAAGCAATGGATGCATGAGTGGGAACGCCCACACTCCACACATGGAACGAATCCCTGCCTCAAGGTAACGCAAAGCAGTGCAATGCACTTCTTTGCGGTACTTTGGATTTACTAAATCACACAGAGCCTGACAAGATGGCTGTGTGTGGCTTAGTAAATACCATTTAAGTACTTGCATTGCCTTGAGATGAGTTGCATTAGTAAACATGACCCCAGTCCTTAGTATGGATTCATACAGAAAGAATAACACACAGGTCTGTAATGTGATCAAAGAATTCCAATATGACCCTGCATAATAAATATGTCCTACTTGTGACATCGAAGCATCATACAACACCTTCCTCTACCCTTGTTGTCGTGGAACTAGCAAGACTGGTCTCCAAATGTTTCTTTCACATCTGAGTCTTTTTGAGCAATTCATTGAGAATTCTTTGAATGTGTACTGCTCTGCCTTTGAATAATTTGATTACCAAGTAGGAGGCTCCTCTAGGTGTGCAACATTTGATCCAAGCCTAGCTTTATGTAGAATAACTAGAGGCGTTTGCATTCTAAGATATAAGAACCTCTATTGCTGTCATATACAACTCTTGAACTCTTACACCTGTATCTGGAGTGGCCTTCCCAAAAAGTTAACTTTTCTTTTTGAGTCAACACATGAAATGACCACCTTACATTTATGTGGACATCCAAAACAAAAGAATTGACTTTTTTGGATCATGTTACATGAGCAGTGTATCGAGTTTGATTAGTACTGTACCCACGAAGGGGAACTCCATACTTACTTGTGACTCTTAAACTTGTTTTTACTACTTTGTCGACCTACCTGCACTCTGTTGACATCTGCTAAACAGCGCTCCACGCTGCAACGACTCCCTTCCTTCTGGCCGCCATTCACGAGGGCGAGGCGCGCCTCGAGACACGCCCCCTCGGTTGGCCACACCCCCTCCAACTTCTTGACCCTTCTCCATAAATCATGTGTCTTGGCAGGAAGCGCAGCGGACGAGCGCAGCGGGCGCGACGATTGCGCGCCGAAGGCGCGCCTAAGGCAAGCCCGTCTGCGCCCGTCCGCGACTGGCCGGGACTAGGGGCTCGTCACTCTGCCCCGCTTATCACCTATACCCCGGACCAACTTCGTTGCTGCCAGGGCCCCTGGCCCATCTCGGCCTCTATCTGCTCTCGCATTTCCTCCCTTGGTCTCACTCCTGCCACTCCCCTTCTCTGTTCTCTCTCTACAGCTGACACCCCTCCCACGTCTTGTAGCACCGTTCCTTCATCAACTCCCAGAGCCTTTACAGCCTTCTATCTCAACACCCGGTCCGCTGTTGCCCATGCGCATGAACTCTCAGTCTTATTGGATCTTCATGCTCCCGACCTTCTTTTTTTAACCGAGACATGGTTCTGCGATGACTCCCTCCCCGCCCTACTATCCACCCTACCGACCACCTACTATGCCCTCAGGGCGGACCGCCCTTCAGGCAGGGCCGGGGGTGGCGTGGCGGTCATCGCACGCACCAATCTCCCCTTCCAAACTTTATCTCTACCTGACATTGCAACCACTGAATTCCTGGTGATCCGCACAGTCTCCACCTCTCCCCCCCTGACCTGCTTCCTCACCTACCGTCCCCCTCAGTCCCCCTTACAGTTTCTCCCCGACTTCTTGGAGGTCTTGGCCACCATCACAGTCAACAACTCCTCCATTCTGCTCCTTGGTGATTTCAATTTCTGGCCCTCCGACTCCGCTGAATGCCCATCCTCCAAGGAATTTTCTGAAACCCTTCACTCCCTCAACTTCATTTCCCATGTCCACTCCCCCACCCACATCAAAGGTCATAAACTTGATCAGATCTGGTCCCTGAACTGCCCTGTGGAATCACTCTCTATTACCCCTTGCTCCTGGTCTGATCACCACCTAATCTCATTCCTTCTTCCCATCCACCCTCCAGCTAAGCCCCCCCGGCCTAAAAACACCTGGGTCCGATCATGGGGTCGTGTCAACCTGGAGAATCTTTCTTCCCTCCTTACCTCCTCCCTTCCCTCCCTACAGGGTCTTCCCACCCTTTCCCAGGTCGACGCCATAGATCAGTGGCTCTCCCACGGTCACGACTCTGTTGCCCCGCTCAAGCGCATTACCTCCAAACGCGACAAGGACGCCAATCGGTGGTTCACCGAAGAGCTTAAGGCCACCAAATTAACAGTACGCCGCGCGGAGCGGGCATGGAGGAGAAATTACTGCCCCACTCTGAAACTGGTATACACTAACATCCTTATCCAGTATAAAAAAGACATCTTGGAGGCAAAAACATCTTATTTCTCCTCCAAAATCCTAGCCGCGGAAAACCAGTCCAAGGAGATATTCACCATCGTCCACAACCTGGCATTCTCGGACAGAACTACTCTTAAGCCGGCCCCGTCCGAAGAACTATGTTCCTCTCTCAACAATTATTTCATTCACAAAATCACTACCATCAAGGCTAACATCCCGCCACCTTCCCCCTCTTTTGTCGACCCCCAATGCCCCCCCCCCCCCCAGGGCGTGCTCACCTCCCTTCCCCCTATCACTCGGGAAAGCCTGGTTACCTTGGTACCCCTGGTCAAATCCGGCTCTCCACTAGACCCCTGCCCCGCTCACATTCTCCGCCATATCTTTGTTTCCTGCCCTGACCCTCCCCTTCACCTTCTTAACAGCTCTCTTGCCCAAGGCCTCGTTCCTAAACCCTTGAAATCTGCGGTAATTGTACCCATCCTAAAAAAACCCGGGGCAGATCCTTCTGTCCCTGCCAATTTCCGTCCTATCTCCCTCCTACCATTCCTGGCCAAGGTGCTCGAGCGCCACGTCACCTGCGCTCTGAGCTCCTTTGTGGAGAATTATGGTGCTCTTGCCCCCCGTCAAGCCGGTTTCCGCCCCGCACACTCTACGGAGTCCGTTGTCCTGTCGGTCTTGGACACCCTCAGGGAGGGCATGGACACTAATCAGCACCAGGCCCTTGTGTGTGCTCCTCGATCTCTCAGCCGCCTTCGATACGGTGGATCACACCATCCTACTCTCCCGTGTCGGAGCGGCGGGGATCGGGGGGACTGCCCTGGTCTGGTTGTCCTCCTTCCTGAGCGACCGCACCCAGGCTGTTCGCCTGGGCGACTTCACGGCGGACGTCCGGAAAGTTCAGTGCGGGGTTCCCCAAGGTTCTTCTCTCTCTCCCCTCTTGTTCAATCTGTATATTGCTCCTCTAATCTTCTCTCTTCAACAGATGGAGGTCGGCGTATTTAATTATGCGGACGACCTCCAGCTTGTCTTTAATCTATCTTCTCCTTCCTCTGTTCTAAACTTTCAATCTGTTATGCTTCACATCAGGGACTGGATGAACCACAATCACCTTAAACTCAACCCCGATAAGACCGAGCTGGTGTTGACGGGTGGTTCATCCAGCCCCTGGTCCCCTCTCTTCTGGCCCCCTTCTCTTGGCCCCTCTCCTACTCCCGCTTCCTCAGTTAAAACACTTGGCATAAAACTTAACTCTCAACTCACCCTTCACTCCCAGGTTAGCTCTGTGGTATCTTCTTCTTTTCTTTCACTGCGTACTATACGCAGGGTGTCTCGCTTCTTCACTTTCTCTGCTCTAAAGCTCATCATCTTGGCCATGGTGGTATCCCGCCTGGACTATGGCAACGACCTGTGTGCCGGCATCCCCGCCTACAGTTTTGCGTCGCCTACAACAGATTCAAAACCAGGGGGCCCGCCTGGCCTTCAAACTCCCCAAATTCCACCACTCTACCCCACTTCTGAAATCACTACACTGGCTCCCTGTGCGAGCCAGAATTCAATTCAAGCTTGCTTCCATTACTTTCCGGGCCCGACACGGACTGGCACCTGCGTTCATCTCTTCTGAGATCGTTCCCTATGTTCCCACCAGGGAACTTCGTTCGTCCTCCCAGTCCCTCCTCACCATCCCACGCTACCGGAGAAAGAAGTGGGGAGGCTCCAGATTTGCCACCCTCGCCCCTACCCTCTGGAACTCCCTCCCCTTTGAACTCCGCACCATCACCCTCTACCCACAATTCCGTAAACAACTCAAGACTTATCTATTCACGAAATCCTTCGAATAATAACCTTCCTGTTCCCCCAGCTCTTTAACTTAGGATCCTGTTAGTAATAGCGCCAAGAAACCGCAGGTATACGTGCGCTTTAGAAGTAATTTTAAATTCAAATTCAAATTCAAATTCAAATTCCCTAGTGGGGCTAATTCATCAGTTCTTCCTGGAATTGCAGTAGCCCTCACCATTACAGTGAATATGCATATGTCCTTCAACAAACACTGAACAAAGGTAAACCCCCAAAGACCAGTAGTAAGGATTTTAAATAAATCCTTAATAGTTATCAGGAAAGTTTACTCAAAGCTGCCAAGAAGTTCTCTGGCTACATGCACTAACTAATCTAGACTGTCTTCTGTGGCAGGCACTTACAGAACCTTTTTCTGGTACTGCCTAGTTCCCTTGTTGGGGAGTGGGGTGGGTGTTGTAGGGTGTTCACACTAACTCCCTATGGCTGGAAAGTGCTAAGCAGATGACACCCACTGAGCAGGCTATTGCCTATGAGCAGTTGGAATCCTTGCAAGCTGTTTGATGCTAATACAAAGTTCAGCAGGAATCTCATGCAGTGAATGAGGTTGCTACCTGGCACAGCGTTTTTGCATTCCCGATTGAAGAAGCCGATGCAGCACTTCCGGGGTCCTGGGCAATCGGTGTCTGCGTTACATTCATGAAGATATGGCGGTAGAGTGTCATATTCTCTAGACTGATAGGGACACTCCCCTTGCTTCACTGCAAGAAAGAAATTCACTGGTGTAAGTCCCACAAACCATCAGATAACTTCGAAGAGAACTATAAAAAATTACTCAAAAGCACTGAAAATATTCCTAATCTTTACATAAAGTGTAGCACTACAGGCGTAGAGACCAGGATACCTTTGCCAGAGATACACCATTTTTCAAATAACATAACATAATATAACATAAGTGGTAAATGATAAAAATTGATTCTGGAATGGAGTTGTAGAACTGAACGACTTGTATTCTTTGGATATGACCACAACTGGACCGCATTTTGCTGGATAGTTTCTGTGAATGAATAGTGTGCTAATTAGCAGGCCTGCAATTTGCACTTAATTTCATTTTTTTCACTTGATGATGGGAAATAATGTTGTTTAAATCATCTAATTCAATATGTACTTAATCTATTTTACGTCGAATTATGACCACATCCCTAAATGAAGTTACAATAAGATGATAATAAACCATAAATGTAACCTTATATGTTAAGCATAAGTCACCTTAAAAGTGTGTTTTTGTGAAGCTGTGTTTAAAGTTATAGTGATAGTTAAATCAGTAAATGCAAACTTGGTATAGGTGCTATCCATGAAATTGCATGAAAGTAAAGGTCAGATGGATTAGGAGTATGAGAGAAGTAATAGTCAGACCTATTGACTCCTCAAGTAAACCAAAAATGACAAATGTAGTTTTCCTTTAACGCCATTTTAGTTTGTAAAAGTTCAGGAGTGTTTTACCAGTGATTACGGTTTTAAACCAAAGCCGAAAAGCGTAACTTTGTACAAGCAAAACAGGGCCCTCTTTGCTGTGTGATTTCCTCCAACAAGTACCCTCTAGCACCTCAGTTTCAGTCTTGTTGATGTGAAGATGTTACTGGCCTTTGCTGAATAAGGAGTACTATCATAGAAGATGTTGCAGTAGAGGAAGTGTTGAGGTTTCCAAGTTTGGGTGGGCAAACAGTCATAGTGACTTGAATGGAAAACGACGATCGTTAGACCGAACAGCCTTGGGCTGTATAACATTTGGATTACCTTATTACATTATTTAAGGTAATTCCTAATTGTGAAGAGATAGACTTTTCAATGTGGGTGTCACTGGACTCACACTTTAAATCACAATTTATGGTGAAGTTGATTTTTGAATGCCAGTTTAGTAAATGCCACTTTTAGAAAGTTGCTAAGCAAGTGTACAGAGACAGGTGCACTCCTTCCCTTTCAAAAATAATTAAATTTTGCTTTAAATGCCGAGTGCTGCATGCAAAACAGCGCTGTGACTGTCCAAACACAACTTATCAATGATACTGCCAAAAGGGCAAGGGGTTGGAGAACAGATTTCGTGGGATTTAGCATTTTATTTAACTTTGATCATTGGACTTTGAGCACATGCATTCGCGTGGGGGGATTAGGAAGGGGGTTATGTGAGAATTTGGGAAGATCAATTGTGGTTGACATTACAATTTATATGTATTAGGCGCATCATGTTTTTTATGTATTTCATGTATTTATGTTAATATAAATACTTATGAGGTGGGTTAATGAGGCAGATCACGGTTACACGTCAGTATGGTCCTTGCTGATATTACGAGTTACAGGCATAAAGCGAGTTGTTTATGCACCTTTTTCTGATTTATTGCAGTACCCCTGACAAAGAACTAAAAGTTCAAAATGCATTTGGTTATCATTTTGTTGGCTCGAAGGATGTTTGACAGCACATGTCTATGTTTAAGCTTGGATTGGCAGCATATGGCATCTGAAAATGCGGAATAAAGCATTCTATTTCAACCCACCTGTCTCTGGAGTGATCGAATAAATATGGAGTACATGGATTATTTGATAGTTAAAAACTTGGGGATTACTATGGATTACTTTGTTTAAGAGTGAAAAAAATGTGCTTTACTTTAAGAGGAAAAGTTCCTCACTTTAGCAGTGCAGCAGCTGGGGCGCCATGTGTCGCCCTTTTGGCAGTTTTACTGTTAGAAAGTTGGCATTTACTTGCTTTAGCCATTTGGTGCATGTTGCCCGTCTCGGTTCAGTCTGGGTGGGAGGACAGCTGGGATTTATGTATTCCCTTGCAGCAGCAACACACAAAGGACACTTTAGTGGGGCTGCTGGATCTTCCAGGGGGATTGAGAGGGAGGAACTGGGCATAGCCTTAGACTTACAACTGAATGAGCTGTTCCATGCAGACATACGAATGGCTGCATATCCCCTGTAGTGAGGCAGGACCCAGAGCAGGAAGGGTAGACCTCTGTCCACTTCAAACCTTCTTTGAAGTCTCCCCCACATCGAAGGCACAACTGGGTATATGTACTGTGCCCATGATACTACAACTTCAGCACACTTCTGGACCTGTGACCGCTCTGCCGGGAAGAAGAGGATCAGCGCTGCTGTTTAAGGATTGCCAATCTTCTGGAAATTCTGTTTGCTGAACTCTTGCATTGCTGTGTTGCCCTGCTGCCTGTTGCTTTTTCTTTGCCTGGGTGAGATGGATTGGACCTAAATCACTTCAACCTAGAGTGACTCCATGGGCTTGCTGGCTTTCCTCTTGTTACCTAAGTCTCAGGGATACAAAAGACTTAGAACCCTCCTTTAAGAATCCTTGGGTCATCAGCTTGTGAGTCTGTCCTATCAAGTGGTGCCAACCCAGTCCTGTGCCCTTGGAAGTGGACCTAGTGCTTTCTCCAG
The DNA here is from genome assembly GCF_964263255.1 of Lissotriton vulgaris. NCBI lineage: Eukaryota > Metazoa > Chordata > Amphibia > Caudata > Salamandridae > Lissotriton > Lissotriton vulgaris. Next base: position 1,866,053,248 of record NC_141694.1, read on the forward strand.
TGGAACCAAACTTCTATTGCATGAGCAGAATCAAGGCATCACTGCTGTTGTGGGAACTGGATCGGCACATCGTACTTGGAAACACTGCATCGCACTCGGAACTGCCTCTTCGGAAGCAACACATTGCCACCACTGTTTGGAGAAGATCAATGCATCGTCTGTACAGCGTGGAGAAACCCGGCTCATCGCATTCTGAACTGCCGCACTTCGAAACTGCTACTTCGCTCACAGAACCATCCCCTCAGCAATGTTGGGTGGAGAAATCCCCTAACATCAACTCAACTGTGTGGGGATCGCTGACGTATCACTTACCTGCACTCCACATCTCATGCTTGTGACCAGGATTAAGGTTCTTTGCTAAGCGGGCCCTGCATGGGTCCTGTATCCGGCCCACGCTCCATCGCGGTCGGTCTGAACTCTTAACTTTGTTACAGTCCGGCGTGACCAATTACCTCTTTAGATGCCATTTGCATTTAAGCTCTCTTTTTGCTTTTATTCTTTAAAAAATCATATCTCAACTAGAACACATTGGATGTTTTTCAGTTTGGGCTTGTTTTATTTATTAAATTACGTTCTGTTTGTCTAAACTGGTGTGGATGCTTTTTGTGATGTGTTTTCAAGGTTTTACAGTTTAAGTGTTGCAAAAATACTTTACATATTGCCTCTTGGGTTAAGCCTGATGGCTCTGTACCAAGCTGCCAAAGGGTGAGAACAGGATAATTTAGGTTGTGTAGTGACACCCTGACTAGGTTTCTGGTTCCCGCTTAGGCAGGGGGTTTACCTCTGCCAACCAGAACCCCAATTTCTAACAACAATGTTTAAGAAAAATTCGAAACAATATGCTTCATAGTAAGAAGCCAAAGGTAGAGTTGTGCACTCTGTCTTGCATGAGGTTTGTTGTCACTGACTACACAACATTTGCAGGTAAAGTGCTGTGACATTGGATCCTACCTACTTGTGTAGGATGTGGCACAGTCACTGAATGTTCCACCCAGTAGGCGAGCCTGCAAATCGAGGTCCATTTTTTACTAAGCCAAGTTCCAGAAAGTGCTGTGGTTGCGTCAATGGGACACCCTCAGGCTCCTAACAGTTCTGTCAAAGTAGGATGCCACAATATGATTTTCTTTACTAAATTGGAGCCTGCATAATAGATGGTGATATAGGTTAATCTATTTGTTTTCTGCTACAGCTGACATTTTAGGAGGGTATATCAATTGTTATTGCCTGCTCTCTTGCAGGCTTTTCTTGTCATCTTTTTGGTGTATAGGTGGGATGTGATTTTTTTTTATAAGTGCATCAGCTTGATCATCAAAGCATTGATATCTGTACAGTTCTTACACATTGGTAGGTATTGACCAAATGGGGGATTTTCCTTGAATGATCTTGGATGACAACTATTGAATCGGAGAAGCCTTCTTTTTATCAATTGGTTTCAAAAACACTTTTGTTGTGAAGTCACCATCCTTGATTGCTATGTCACGTCCAGGAAGGAAACTCTAGTCTTATTTATAGTGTGGGTGAATCATAGGTAAAGACCACCTCTAATAATGTATTGGACATGTTCCAAAGCAGTGTAGTTGTCATAGCACCACATGATCAAAATCTCATATATGTGCCTCAGTATACTCTGGTTCTTGTAAGAGTTTGTGTCAGTGCATATGAAGATGCATTCAGACTGATGGACATAGAAACAGGCCTACTAAACAACAAATTGTTGAAACACATCCCACCCTATGCTACTGAGAATGGATATACAACCTCAAGTGTATGTTCCTAGGGCATACTTGTGTAAAATGCCTCTATGTTCATTCGAATATGCAGTTCACTGTTCTCATAAATTGTAATACCTTTGAGGAGGCATATTTCAAAAGGAAATTCTAAGTCTGGGGTGGCATCATCCCTGAGAATCTCATAGCTATTGGCATCAAATATGAGGTATTTGCATTCCTGGTCATGCAGAGCAAAGGCTGTTACTACAATCGCTCCTCCCTTAAGTGTTGGTTTATTCCAAGGGTCTGGTTGTTCTCGAGAGCCCTGATGGCCAGGTGTGACGAACTATGAAAAAAACTCTTGTTTTTAGTTTAATTGGCTCAACGGCTTGAATGACTGCCAGGTCACAATTCAATAATTCCACTTGTATAGTCCCTGTAGTAGGTTGGAATTTAGGCCTGTGCTTTAGACCTGTATTGTGTTTGGCTCCTGCTGTGTGATTGTTATATGGGAAAAAAACTTCCTTAATGAAAAAACTTTACAAAAAACCTGCATATATTCAACAAGGTTTTTACTGTCTTGAGGAAAAGGTGATGGTGTGACCATATATTATACGGGATAAACTACCACCGGTGGTAGCCACTTTGTAGTCATTATTAGAGTGACCAGAGATAAGGAATTTTGCGATTTTTGTCCCTTAATAACTTTGCACCAATTTGACGAATGTTCCTAAAACTGGGGAGACCGGATGTCCCTGTTTTATTTTTGGAGTCTTGAAAGTCTTGCAGGGTTTGTGAATAGGGTGGAAAGAAAAAAGGGGGGTTCCAAAACAGGCTTTAAGTCCAATGCATTTTCCCATAGACTTGTTTTTTGCATAGCGTGAAAATTGTCTTTTTGATGAAATTGGAAGGTAGTACTGAACAACTTCCTATTTATTAAAAAAAGAAATGATGAATGTATACATATTTTGCAAAGCAGATGACCATTTTGGTAAAATGTTAATAGGCAGGGTAAATATAACATACAAAATACTTACCTATAGCCAAAGGCGTAAGGCAGAACACAGGAAAAGTTTTCCTAAAACAACATACCTGGCTTCAAGTTTTGTAAAGGCAATCATTTGGCAATCACCTAATTATTTGACATCACTATGTACTGTGGTAGTACAGCAAAATACACCAATATTACACAAACGTACCGCGCAAACTGACCTCACAACCTATAAATAAATTATACGTTAATATACAGATACACTACTTACCTGCACTACCCAATATAGGCATCTGCACACCATAGTATCTAATCCAGCCATTTTTTCACCAAATCTGTATGTCAGATTTTCACAATATACACATTCCAATAAATTAAGCAAAATGCATTGAGTTCAACCACCTTTTGGGACCCCACAACATTTACATATTTAAGTGTATATTTTGGCGAAAAAAACATTTCCATCTTTGCACTTTGACAGCATCTAGTTCCACCAATTGCAATGCCAGGATGCAATCAACCAGTGAGAAATGAAATTAAACCGTGTCTGTTTACGTTCAAGGGAGAAACAAGTAGGTTTCGGTTGCACCTTCACTAGATCTAGAATTAGTTGGTGGAAGTGGCATTAAAGGGGCCATCCCATAATTTATGACCAATGAAACCTCTCAAACAAAGTAAACATCAACAAAGAAAGGAACATTCTGAAAGGTCTATTGTGGGTAGTTAACCCCTTCCATGCTGATGACGAACCCCAGCCGTCATGCACTACGGTGCTCGTGTGCTGATGACGGCTGGGGTTCGTCATGGCCCGCCCCTGTTCGTTTGTTTACCGCACAGCGGCGGAAACGGGCCAGCAGGGAAGGGGCTAATAGCATGGCAGGATTATGTAAGAGACATGTTTTTCTCTACACTGGATGGGGCCGCGTTAAATTCTCACATAAGAATGCAGTAAACGTGCAAGTTCCCCCCACATACCTCCAGGATGGGCTGAGGGGCCCCCCTTGCAGATGGCTGTGAGGGCCAGCAGAAGCAAGCAGCCAATGGATGTCCACATGGTGCAGTCAGGACAGTCTGAATCACCAGCACTCCTGCCTCAGCTTTAATCGAAATGGTGTGGGTGGTAGACTAACATTAACAAACATGCCTTGAACCTCTGCCAAGACTATTTCATAATATTCAGTTTCACGACAGGAATCATTCTGAACCGCGGGTCATGGTTACTGGGGTGAAATATTCTGGGAAAGTGTCCTTCATTCTGTGTATTGTTTTTGTTTCTTGCCCTCTGTACACGACTGTCTCTCCGTTGCTCTCTGCTCGTCTGCTTGAGTGTCTGGTAGTAACAGATGTAGGTGTGGGGTTAGCCAAGGCCTTTTGATTTTACTCAAATAAGATATACAACATACTTTCTCTGCAACCACACTTCGTCCATTGGTTTCTTGTGTTGTTCATATTTCTTCCACCCTCTCCAGTATACAGAGTGGGGGCGTTCACTGTGTGAGGGGCAGCTTTCTTCTCTTTCACAAGGAGCACTTTAAACACAAAGCAGTTCCCTTCACTGCCACGCATGGCGGTGACAGGGTGCATTTTTTTTAGCTTAAATCTATTTTTGCTTTCAGAATTTTTAAAAATATTTTCATGAAGGACTGGTAGCCATGACAAACCAAAACAAACATTGACAAAGCCGCCACCATGCTGGCAGCCAATGCTCGTGTGTGAATGGAAGAGCCTGTTTTGCTCACATCCAACTATCCGGTTCTGCAGAATGACTGCACAGGAGACACCTTTTGCAGTGATCCTGACAGAAGCAATTGAGAAGCACAAACAGAAGCTTTGGATTATCAGGTGTTAGATGTCCTTGGACTGGGCAGAGTTCACTCTGGGTCTGCCACTGTCCTTGCACTCAGGTGAATGGCTGAACAACCCAATCATTCACAAAGGCAGATACCAAAGCTCTTGCCCAGAGGTTATGGTAAGCAGTGAGGCCATACCATGTGCTCACTATCATTCTTTTCAACTAAACCGCATGTTCAAATTTCATCAACTGCTAACCTCCCAAACCAACAAGAGCTTTTGAGAGTGATGGATCTTGTTGCTCTGCCTCGTATAGTCACTCTAAAGATGATGAGCATCCTCTCATACATCAGCACCTCTCATACATCAGCATGAGGCTGCCTGTTTGCAAGAGGGTTGTACTACTGCTCCTCTAGGCTACCCTAAAACTATGTACAAACCTGGCTCAGTGGCACAAACTTTGATACCTCCAAATCCCTACTTTTACTGAATGCCAAGTCACTTACAAAAGGGCCATGTACATGCTCTCCAATATATTCTCCCAGACTCCACACTGGCACCCTTTTAGGGCATCTGACACATTGCAGCACTTATCATTTAGGGACTAAGGAAATATTATTGCATCACCCTTTATCTTGCAGACAAGCTGACCATCTCTGGTAGTTCTTTACACACGACAGCTGACTTAGACCGACTCAGCCGGCATCAGACTGCAGAATAAGAAGTATAAAAAAGAAAAAAAAGACGGCATGCCTTTTCCATCTATGAACCCAGGATCTGGTAAAATATCCCCATATCTATCTGCGCCCACGCCCCTAAAATGTAGGAAACAGTTGAAGACTTACCTCTTAAAAGAACACTACAAAACAATCCATTAACCATCCACAATCCAGCTTCCCCTCCTACGACCCATTGATTTTATGCTTGTCCTTGACAATTTAGTAAAATCACATATACAGGCATATATATGTGTTCTTATGTAATGCATTTATACGGTCCCAGATTCTCTATACTCCCCACCTATGAAGTGCCGATGTACACAATGTACAAGAATAGAGATGTGTTTTACTGTGTGTCTGTCATTGCTGAAAGATTACATTCCTAAACAGAAATCTGTTGAGTTTAATGCACAGGTGTGGTAGTGGCAACAAAACTTTAACTTTACTTTTAGGGACATGTAACCCCGTAAGGTCCAAGGTTTCAACCAATGTTATTCCTGTCCTAATAAAATGTTGAGCTTGGATCCCCATGACATTTAACTTTGCTTTCCAGAACTTAAGCATCACTGCATTTATTTAATTGTGGTTGCGATGATATCTGTCTAAACTCTATCTTATATATCTATTTGTGACTCAAGAGTGTGACGACAGGACAGCCTCATCCCAAACAGACCATGAAGCACCTAGCTAAATAGTTCTAGGTATTTAATTTTGTCTGCTTTCTTTATTTTAATCACTGCACTGTTATATGATATGCACAAGACTAACCTTATATATGTCACCAAGGGCTGGAGTTGGTCTACTCACCCTAATCAATCATCTGTTGCTAATACATTTGTGTCATACAGTGCTACATATTTTAAATGTTTTGGTAAAAGCAACCATCTCTCTACTTGAACGCTGCGCTAAGTTAAGCCAGCTGTAAATATTTGTTCACCTATTTCATGAACCAGAATTTTTTCTGCTTTTTTTATTTATATCATAGGTTATCACGAATTATGATACCATTTGAGAGGTAGGTCCTCTGTTTATATCTAAGCCCCCCACCACTTACTAATTGCAGTGTAGGGGGCATAGACACATCCCTGACGAATGCCTTTAACCCATGGCTGATTCGTGCAGAAACATGTGGGTATAATTATTTGTACAGTGACGCATACAGTTCATTACACCTAAGTATGCCTCCTGTATTTACCCCTTGGTAATCTTTTAATCAACCAGTGATAACACCAAATTAAAGGATACTTTAGTGGATTATCCCATGGTTTTTAAAAGTTATAAACTTGACCTAAATCATTGAACTGAGCGAAGAAATATCTAAGAACTCCCTCAGAAAAGCCCAATTCCGAGGTCGAGTTGGCCCTCGTAGTAACATATTACCAGGGTGGGAGGAGGTGGCAAATGAGGAAGCATGTAACATTCCATGAGTGAGCCATCCTCATCCGATTCTTGGAATTGCCTTGAATTTAAGTAACAAACAACTAGCAGCCCACAGAGAACTTATCGGGTCTCTGGTAGTAACCTGCTGATTTGCTGATTAAGCAATTAAACATTTCTCTGAGGGTATCAAGCCAATTTGTTTGTTTAATGTTCAAGCTCGTCCAGTCCTCTCTGACTCTCTCTGGTAGACCTTCTTATCCTAGGGAAACTTCTGGTCCACCAAACAAGCTTTCAACAACGGTGCTGCTTCAACATCAGTCCCACAACCACTTTGGCACCGAGGTCACCTCCTATTGCTCTGCTAAAAGTTGACATGACACTAGCACAAGTGTTGCCACTTTGGTTGACAATGCCAACACCAGCAGACTCTTTCTGTTTTAAATACTGTCTAGTCTGAAAAAATTATTAGAGCAGGTCAAATACTCCTTTTAGGTGACACCTTGCGCAAACCATATAACCCTTTCCCAATTGTTAACCAGGGTAAATTCCTAATTTGGCTCTGATTCCTGTGCAATTGAGATGCTTACACGTGTGCCGCAAACGGATGATAATTATAGCAAGGCCAATAACCTACTTCCTTGATTTTTATTTTTATATATTTTTAATTGTCCTTCTTACCGACAACTTGGATACTCTCTGCTCTGTTTGAGTTTATACTTATTTTATTTAGCCAATTTTGATTTTGAGGTCATAGTAAGCACATTATGCAATAGAATCAAGTAAGGACGAGTAGCAAATGGTTCTTGACTGCTCCTTTTCTAGCAATTTGTGTGCTAGGCGCCGGGAAACCTTAATGTCAGTAGTTTCTGAAGTCTGACTTCCGGGGACCAAGAGGCAGAGACATCACAAGTTGTGCACACCCTGCACACGAGCAGGCATACCCCATCTGACATTACTGACATTAAGGTACTAATAGACCTTACCACAGTCACGATAATATACCTTGACTAAAAGAAACCTGAATATTAAGGTCATTATCACATTTTTTCACTAATTTTGGTCCTGATGAAAGCCTAATTGACCCCTCTGTGCATTCAAAGGCAGAAACATGTCGACCTTTTTAATGGACTAATATCAGTGGGGAAGACCCCTAACTCCCCTTCCAATGCACACTTAAGATTTTAAACAGCCTGAACCCAGACCCAATAAACTTCTCTTTTTCTGGATAGTCATGGTTTTTTAAACTTTTTTCACTCACCTATAACTCACTGCTATTTTGATCACTGATCACTACTGGTTCTACCAGTGGTTTACCTCCGGGTGGAGGAAGCATAACCACTAACCCAATGATGATACTGCCACATACCTATAAAGGTGGAGAACCAAGATATACCGCCACCCGGGCCTTGGCACGTGATTGAGGGTTTTTTATCGGTACCGTGAAACGAAAGAACAAAAAACCCTGGTTACCCAGGACAAGTGATCCGTTCCCCCTCTGATTTTTTGAACTATGCATTAAGGAAGCTGAATGGATCACGACCACTTCCTTCTCCCCCCTCTGATTCAACAACATATTTATAATGTCTACATGCATTATAGCTTGCCGCCCATCCATTGGGTGCATCCCGCAAGATCAAGCATATAAACTTAATCAGAATCCAACTTACACAATCACATAGCCCCAGAGCCACCTGCTTCCCCCCCACACATGAGACGTAGGAACACCAGTCCGCCAACCCATCAGGCATAATGAGATAATTACGCCAAATTGTATTCACCAGACCCTGCTAAGGTCCCCCGATGGGGTTCAGGATACCCCATGTTCTTATAGCCATTGCACTTTCGAGGAAGCATCTTTTATTTTTTGCAGCTCTTGCAACATATTCTCCCAATACTCAGCAATGGGGACCCTTGGCAGGACCCTAGCCTCTTCCCTCCGCAGCGGAACCGACTCAGCCCTTTCCCATTTTAGTGTTGCTGTGCCCCAATGCTGTATTGTTGAAATTTTGTTTGCTTTCCAGTGTATTGCTATTGCACAATGAGTGATAAGCATCGCCAAATCTATGAATCTGCTGGTCACTCTTTGGGTCTTTCTAATCCTATATAACCCCAGTAATGCATCTTCCACAGTGTGAAGGTCTGTACGATGTATCAGTGTAATTAGTGTATTTGTAACTGCAGTACACAGAGTAAAAAGGAAACAAAACCTCTGTAGGGACCTATATTTCTTTTAACATTGAATATATCGAAATAGTTAGTAAGAAAGATGCCAAAGAGAGATACTTGGAAATATTATTCAAACATGAAAAATTTATTCAACAGTTTTATCATTTTTTCAAAAAAATTTTAGAGACACTTGTACAAAAATACATTTCATTGTTACTGTGCAAATCAACATTTTTACATACATTTGGTGGAAATCCTATCATTCAAGGTGCCCTCTAATAGCAGTTGATCCTAATGATCTAGAACACAGACTCACACATAAGTCACACATTTTCAATAAAGAATAAGGAACATACCTAACAACATGAACACATAAGCAAAGTTATACATAACATTAGACTAACACAGATGGTAGCTCTAAGGTGTACTTAGAAGGGTACGTATAGGGACCTAGGTGGTATGGTTCTATTGGTTGCGATGTAGTTAACCAGGTCGTATCCAAGACAGCGGATGTTGGGCCGACGTACGTTTCGGTGAAGATCACCTTCCTCAGGGCCAAAGACAACGAATAAACAAATAAGTAGTATAAAGTCTTAAAAATATGAGGGCATAATACAAGATTCTGAAAAACAGAGAATAGAAGAATTTTAAGTATTGAGGAAATATAAATTTTATGGTCAAGTTGTGTTCCCTAGCGAGTACCCCACCGTCTCCATGTACGAGTTAAAGTGCATGTAACTTCCCTCCTGTACCAGCTATGAAGACGCAAATACATTTGCGTCCAACGTTAACGTGTCCTCTTTCAGACCCACCATGAATGGGTTGAGTGGTCCGTTCCTAAGTATGCTATGCCAACGTCTTTTTGTAGTGTACTTCTACGTTTTCCAGCTCTAGCTGAGTAGGCCTCTGAATTTCTGCCACCGAGCCTCTTTTCTGGCTTCTGACTCGAAGGGCCTCAGCCCAGGCTGCCCCTGTACCCGTGAACTCTGACTTACTTTCAGCGCGGCCCTTCGCGCTCGGCTCAGCCTGCTTTCTGCCAAGACTGACTTCAACCTTCGAATTATCTGATCCGCTCCCCGAAAATACATTCCTGCCTGCTAGTTTCAGTAAACATTCCTCCCAGCTGCAAAGCCAAAGGGGCCGGCCTGTCTCTGTGCAAGTAATTCAAGTAATTCATAGCCTCTGTTACCATGCTCCCGTGGAAGGCCCGTGCCCCCACGCTTCTCATGCAGACACTCAGGCGCTTATACACGCCCTTACAGTCAGTATAGAATAGCTTCTGCCCCAGAGACCTTTCCGCCCAGATAGCTTAGTTCCTAAACATCAGATATCAGATATGATAGAAGCACAAGTTGATCAGACATGCCAGACTTCTGTCTCTTTCCGTCAGTTCAAATGTCAAGTCCCCAGCACCCTCCGACTCCATGTCATGCACACGTCATGCAGCTGCGCGCGCATCCAAGCTTCCGATTTCTGCTGACATTGCAACATTTTCTGTTAGTGCCACCCTTTGTGACACCTATCTGTGACGTTTCAAGCACACACCTCTAGTTCACGCCTAGTCCACGCCTCTTGCTTACGTACTAGTAACACGTGGATACTGTTATCTTGTCTTCTCTCAGCTGTTACGCCTACTGCATCTCTTCTTATGGTGTAAATTAAGTATATAAGCTATGTACTGTTAATAAAGCATTGCTCTATCCCTTCTGACACCCTGTGTGGTGTTCAGAACATGATATCCTGGTCTTGACCATTCCTTTTTAAGGAATAAAACCCCTAAGAACTCTAACACCACGGACTCTGTTTTCTTTCATTTCCGATTGAGTTATTATTGATTAAGTACTTACCTGCATAGAAATTAAGAGTAAATTATTTATTTACATCATTTTGGCGCCCGAATAGGGACCCCTCCCCCACCTCACGCGCCGGTTGGTGCGTTGCAACCTGTGTCCCCTGCCGTCAGTTAGCCGGAACATACGCGTACCGGCAGGATTTCCTGCATCTCCCTCTGACCCACGGAGGTGACAAAGACTGCGATCAGTACCCAGACGAGGCGGTGAGGAGTGCGGAGGATCCCGACCAGAGCCTAGCCGAAAGAAGCAAGGTCCGAGGTGTCAAGAGGCCCACCAGTTTTCCGAAGTTTTCCGAAGTTTTCCGAAGTATCGAGTCGAGTCCAGTCGAGTTTTCCGAGGCCTTCTGTTTCCGTGCTTCCCGGTGAGTACCATTGCTGGGACGTATCTAGACGGGTTTGGGTACACAAGTCCGGTCTGCACTGTTTTTAGGCAGTGTATCTGTGCTGTTTAGCAGTACATCAGTTTTCAAGTTCTTGCACTGTTTTTAGGCAGTGTATCTGTGCTGTTTAGCAGTACATCCGATGTAGGGGGTAGTTATATATGTTACAAATGTCTTTTTATGTGATTAATGTTGTGGCATGAATGAGACCGTTTTATGTGTATTATTGTGTTTTCTGTACAAATAGCCGTATTCAGTAGTAAGTAGTAAGGACTGACCATTCAGTAATAAGTAAGCAAAATGCCGTTTTTTAACAAGTTAAAGCAGATAGGAACTAGGAAAGGGATACTGGAGGAAGCAATTCCTATCCCCCCTAGGGACACTCCAGGTAACTTCATGTATCATAAACATGGCATAGATGCCATATTGTATCTAGAATTATGGGCCGAGTACACTAAACATCTAGACGAGAGACACAGATGGCCCGTTATCGGAACATGGGATGCCGAGTGCATCATGAAGGTAGAAGAAGCATTATGGAAAAAGAAAGCCAGACAATCTCAGAAGGACGCCATAGAATTTTGGCGTAAGGAAGCACATAAGCGTGCTGAAAGAACACTCCGTAGAGAAGATAGACTGAAAGAATCAGAAAAAGCTCAAGAAAACGAACTAGTTACCGAGGGGATCCGAGTAAAAACAGAACAAATAGATCGAATCCGAAATAGCCAAGTAAACGGCATGTATCTTATGGCCGAGGGTACACCTGAGGCCATGTCAGAAATACCGAAAAATCTACCACCACCATTAGTTCCAACTAAAGTAATGCATAAAACTACTAAAGATATATTCCTAAATTCTTATCTAGAGGATGTAGCTCCCGCTTATACCAATCTGCCCGTTCGAGCCCTGCCTACTGACAGGGACGGGGGTGGCACCCCGCCTCCAGATCATGTTCCACCAGTACCGCGACAGACCTCCCCCGCTCCGCCAGCCCCGCCACTTCCCGTACTAAAAACTGACCTACCGAAACCACGTTTGCCTGATCCACCTAAACGACAAATTCAAGTTCAGATACAGACTCCACATGGAGATAATACACAAGCTTCCGCTTCAGGAGGTGCGACCGCGGGTCCTCGGACCCCGCCACCAACTCACAGATTCAATCTCAGGGATATGCAGAGTCCTCTCACATACAGGTCTCCCCACTTCTCTAATTCATCCCGCCTTGACGCATTAAAAGAAAACATTTCAGTTTGCAGATATGATCCAGTACCCGGAAAAGACGATTTAATGATATTGGCATCACTACGGTTAAGATCTGCTACTGATAACTTGCTATGCTATGTAGGAATGAAGGAGCGTCGAGATAGAATATATGAGTTTGTTCAGACAGGAAAAGACCCTGACAGTATTAAGGATGCCATGGAGAAACAGAAAGTTGACATGCAAGCACAGATACTACGATTTTTCATAAATTGTCTAATAAGAGAACGAGATAGGCCCGGAACAGATCAGAGTGAATTAGATGCATTGAACAAGTGGGGTCAAAATATAGCTGAAGGAAAACACGACAAGGGGACTTGCATAGCCTCTATGTACAAGAAGATTAGGAAAGCAGTGATAGCAGTACACCAGAAAGAGAAAGAAAAGGTTTCCTCCGAGGAGGAAGAAGAACAGGAAGAACCCGAAAGAAATGTAGATACTATAGCGTATGTAGGTAAGGGAAATTACCTTAGGAAAGGCATCCGTCCAGAAAGTAAGAGAGTTTTTCTCTCTGCTTTAACAAATCCGAATTCTTCTGAACATCAGTTTCAGGAGACAGATAAAAGGCTTCGAGATCGAGTAGGGTACCACGTACTCAATTCTATGGATGAACAAGAACTAGCCCGATCAGCCATATTATGGGCCGAAAATCCAGACATGTACAATGATGATACTTTAGCACAGACGTTTCTGAACCTTTCCCCAGACGAGCAGAAATTAGCAGGTGTATACATGATTCAGCACCTCCTCATCAAATACAGAAACCATCATTCTGATCCAGGTCCCTTACACGAAACATTAGAAGCACTTCTCATGGACAGATGGAGAGGTTTCAGTACCAAGTTAATACAAATAATTCTAGAACAACGCAGTAAATATAGCACTTTTGTAAGCTCTGAATATGTTCCCGCCCCACCTCCAGAAAGGAAAATGTACCACATGCAATGCGGGGGTGGCATTGAGAGTCAGAACCCTTTACGGGAAGTCCACCCAGTAATGGGTGAGGACCGTGTCTTGAAGCGTGTATATGTTCACACGCCCCTGACCAAGTTAGAACTGTTAGAAATGAAGAAACTAGTCCCGTGTCATGATAAAGATCCTGCAGGTTTTCATAGAGAGCTTAAAGACATGTTACTAATGGGGGATTACACGTATGATGATATCATGAAAATGTTGAAGGTACTGTTGCCCACGGGCATCTACGAGAAATTAAAGGAAAAAGAATGGGAGGTGGGAGAGACAAAGATTGCATGGGCAGAATTAGAAGAAGAGGAAAAGAAACGTGTCCCAGGGGTAGGCCTTGGGGAAAAAACGAAAGCATTACCAGGTTTAATAGTGCAGGTCTTGCCAAGATTATTGACAACGAGTAAGGAAGATTGGGACGCAATCTCGTCCTGTAAACAGAAACATGATGAAGATACTAGTGACTTCTATTCAAGATTCGAGAAATGTTTCATTATTAATAGTGGCCTTAAACCAAGTAGCGAGTCATATCCGCATCTTTTTGTATCAAAGTTAGTCGAGAATTCCCTGTTAGCAGTCAAGAACCGTGTATACAAGGTCGAGAGTACATGGCAAGCAAATACGCCATCACAGATGTTACAAATGCTCCAATATCATCAGAACAGAATTAGAGAAGAACAAGATCAGGAACAAAAACGCATGAAAGACACAAAGATGAAAATGTTAGTAGCTCAGACGGTCCCAGCCGACGGCCACAGAAAGGGTGGGACCCAGACAAGTCACACTACAGCTCCCGTTAAAGGGACATGCAATTATTGCAAGCAACCAGGTCACTACGTACACGAATGCCCAGTTCTGAAGCACAACATAGAGACAGGTAAAACTAAAGAAAGACCGCATCCGCCTAGACAAGACCATAACCAGCATCAGTCTTCACAGAATGCACAGAATACACAGCCCATGCATGCTTCATCAGCACATACAGCACAGACAGTAGCGGTATCACAGCCACAGCCCATTGCCGCAACTCAGCAAGTTTCACAACAGATGTACCAGTATGCCCAGTCCGCTTACCCCGAATATTCACGATACACATGAAACAGCCTAGGGAGGGAAGGTGACTTGCCTCTTATTGAGATTCCTGTAGATCAAGAAGGTCCTTATGTACACAGTCAAGTATTGGGAAAAGACAGAAAGTTTTTAATTGACACAGGGGCAAGTCGCACAACAATCAGCCATGATGAAGTTCCAGGGGCACCCCTCTCAGGCTCACAGAATGTTTCCCTTGGTTTTTCAGGACAGCCTATTGTAAATGAAGTATCGCAACCAGTTCCCCTGGCTGTAGGTCCATTATCACGTGTTACAGACCTGTTACTCACGAAATCATGTCCAGAAAATCTGTTAGGAATTAAAACATTGAAGGCTCTAGGAGCTATAATATGCTGTTCCCCGGAGGGGGTTAGACTCTTTCTACGGGATTTCAAGGGTCATTATGTTTTGCGAGAATTCGATGTCAGATTGAAAAATGTACCAGATTACTTGTGGGCAAAAGGCCCAACTGATGTAGGTTGTATGCACATCACTCCATACCGTGTTACACTCAAGACAGGAGTTGTTTTACCCAGAATCAGACAATACAAGTTACCACCCGATGCTGTAGTGGCTTTACTGAAAATCGTTGAAGAGCTTATTGCCCAAGGAGTGGTTGTAGAGACCGACCCCAATGTATGTAATTCACCTATCATTCCGATTCTTAAACGTACAGACCCCAATGCACCGCCAGTATATCAGCTGGTGGTTTGATCTTCGAGAACTGAATAAATGCATTGTACCACAGTACCCTGTGGTTCCTGATATCTCTTCCCTATTGACTGCTATTGATTCAGAAGCAACTTTCTTTACTGTAATTGACCTCAAGAACGCCTTCTTCAGCGTACCTATTGATCCGGAGAGCCAATATCTCTTCGGATTCAGTTTAAATGGACGCAGTTTCAAATTTTCGCGCGCACCTCAAGGATTCACAGAAAGCCCCAGCATCTATAGTCAAGCACTGAAAAGACAACTAGATTGTATTCAAATGCCAGTTAACACCGCTTTACTGCAATACGTCGATGATCTACTGATCACCGCACGAAGTGAACCCGAATGTGAACAAGCATCACTGACAGTTTTACACTTTCTGGCCGACAAGGGACACAAGGTGTCTCCTTCAAAGCTACAATTCTGTGTTCAGCAAGTTGTGTACTTGGGTCACTTGCTGTCCAAAGTGGGGAGACAGCTCACTCCCGATCGCATTCAGTTAATTGTAAATATGCCGCAACCCCAGACACAAAAGGAAGTGCGGGCCTTCATAGGCCTCACCTCGTACTGCAGACAATGGATTCCTCAATATGCATTTCTAGCTAAACCACTCATCCAGTTAACAACACAGGAGGCAGCGACTTCGACTGCCCTCCCTTGGACTCAGGAACACACACAAGCTTTTGAAGAATTAAAGAAAGCCTTATGTCAAGCACCAGTTTTAGCGACACCATGTTACAGCAAACCGTTTACACTTTTTGTTACAGAACGTGATGGTACAGCGTTGTCTGTCCTCACCCAAGATCAAGCAGGTTCACATAAGCCTTGCGCTTATTTTTCTAGTACGTTGGATTCCGTAGCCCAGGCACTCCCTGCGTGCTTGAAGTCAGTAGCAGCAACAGCGTTAGCCATCAGACAGAGCGATTCAATAGTTTTAGGCCATCAGTTAACCGTACAAGTTCCACACTCTGTAGAGGTTCTGTTAAACAGAACCCAGACTCAACACTTGACTATAGCACGACTAACAGGTTATGAATTAACGCTATTCCAGCCACACATAGAAATCAGGCGCTGCAGTATCCTGAACCCCGCAACACTGTTACCCACAGTTATGACAGATCCAGCCCCACATGATTGTATAGAAATCATTAATGCAGTAACAAAGCCTAGACGAGATTTGACAGATGTTCCATTGACAAATCCAGACCTGTCACTTTATGTGGACGGTTCATGCATGAGAACAAGTACAGGAGAATTAGTGGCTGCGTATGCAGTGACCACTGAAACTGAAGTTAAAGAAACACACCGTATTGACACACTGTCTGCTCAAGCAGCAGAGCTCATCGCTCTGACCCGAGCTTGTATACTAGCCAAGAACAGAAATGTTAACATATACACAGATTCCCGTTATGCATTCGGAGTTGTACACGACTTCGGAGTACTCTGGCAAGAACGAGGTTTCTTGACCTCTCATGGTGCCAAGATACAGCACGGTCCCCTCATTCAAGCACTGTTAGAAGCAATACATTTGCCCTCGGGCATATCAGTCATGAAGTGTAAAGCACATACTAAGGTTACAGATTCTGTTTCCCAGGGTAACGACCTGGCAGATCAGACAGCAAAACATACAGCATTGACTCACATCCAGACAACTGATATGACAAAGCCAACAGTACCGACACAGTGTATGACAGTCAAAGATCCCGCCCTAGACGTAATTGATATTCAGACACATGCTACTCCAGAGGAAATAAAGAAATGGATTGAACTAGGAGGAATCCAGACAGATCAAGGTTGGATGACGAAGGGAAAATCTATATGGTTTCTCCCTGACTCTATGGTTCAAGTCATGATAAATACAGCACATAGCCCAGCACATCTGGGAGAGAAAGCGATGTTAGACAGTTTACAGAATCTCTGGAGCAACAAACACTTACGAGCAGCAGCAAAACAGAAAGTGCGTACTTGCATGATCTGTTGTCAGTTCAATCCAGGTAAAAGCGTCCCTGTAGAGCAAGGTGGATTTCATCCTCCCGATCACCCTTTTGAAGTCCTCCAGATGGATTATATCCAGATGGACCGATGTCGAGGATTTAAGTATGTCCTTGTAGTTGTTTGTGCTCTGTCCCGCTGGACCGAAGCATACCCAGTTCCAGACTACACTGCTCCGACCACTGCCAAGCAGCTGGTTCGTGAATTCTTCCCACGATACGGCTTGCCTCGTGTCGTGTACTCAGATAACGGACAGCCATTCTCATCTGCATTAATGAAAGAAGTTTCTTTACTGCTAGGATACCAGTGGAAGTTCCATTGTGTCCGACATCCCGAAGCAGCAGGCCTTGTAGAAAGGCATAACCAGACACTAAAGATCCGCCTTGCCAAAATATGTCAGGAGAAAGGGGTCGACTGGATAGTCGCCCTGCCAGTGGCACTATTCTACATGAGGATGGTCGCCCATTCGAGATCAGGGCTATCCCCGTACGAAGTGGTCTTTGGCAGACCACCGAATATGTGGGGGACGCCCATTCCGAAGAAAATCACTGATGTTGATTGTAATATGTTGACAGATTACCTTGCCTCCTTGATGTCTGCACTCCAATCATGTCGTTCACAGGTTGCCGCAGCCTTCCCTGACAACACTGATGTAAAAGCCGCACGACGTCCGTCCTGGCGACCTGGTTCTAGTGCGCAACTTCGACAGAAAGAGTCCGCTGGAGCCCCGCTGGAAGTCCCCGAAGACTGTTCTTCTCACCACAAGGACGGCAGTGAAAATCGAAGGGAGAAAGGGGTGGGTTCACACGAGTCATGTGAAAAAATTCTCTGGACTGAAACCTGACCGAGACTCGTCCACCCCCACCAAAGACTGTGTCGAACAAAAAGACTTTACAGAATCTGAACGAGAAAAAACTCCTCAAGAAAGTTATCGCATGAAACTCCGATCTAGCAAGTCAGACAGTTTAATTGTTTAAGTCCTCCCCTAGGTGAATCGGTTAAATAGTTTCTGACATGTATCCCCTAGATCGAGATAGAGAGAGAGAAGCCAAGAAACGTACATACTGTAAATCACTTCGTAGTCACTGTATAGTGACCCTATTAATAATGTTTATTCTAAGTATTTTTGTTATTGTTGCCAGCTTCCTGCTACCTATCTACTGGCCTATCTTCAAACGTGAACAATCTGTTTACAATGTCTCTGCTGAACACACTTTTAGTGAACTACCTGCACACGAACTCTCTTACAGACTTGCGCTGCGCAACAACACATTCATTAGTATGTTACACCATTCTCATCAGACTAATAATGCTACAGACTGCTGGATATGTGGCCGACTCCCTCCCTACCAGAATTACAAGGGAGCCCTTCCTCTCTTTCCGTACCCGTTCACTCACAATGGCTCCTGTGGTGCATGGTTTAAAATAATTAACTCCTTAGATCCTGATATTGCTGTTTTCGATGGAGGCTGGGTTTGGGGAAATCTGAACCTAGTCCTGCTAGATGTCTGTTACCCTGACAAGGAGGGACTCCCCACTCGAACAGGAACTGATCTAGAAAATGAAGTATATGGATTAGGTAACTACACCATTAGCCTTATGATCCTTACTGTAGAATCCGAAGCCGCACCAGTCCTGCCCCATATGTCAGTGTTACCAGTCGCTGGTGAATTATGTGTCCGAAAGAAAGGTTCAGTACACTTAGGTCATAGTAAATGCACTACTGTGGTCGAATTCAGTGATCAGGGTAAATCGTCCTTCAAAGCTATCAGTCACTCTTATTTTGTTTGTGGTCATACCGCATACATACGCTTGCCTCCAGACTGGGATGGTACCTGTTATATTGCATTTCTTCTGCCACCAGTATTTCTAGCTCCCCCTGATTACCATAGAAATTCCCGACTCATACAGACCAGACCCAAGAGAGAACTCCCGATTGTTGATCAGACCGAAACAGCATGGGAGCAATATACAGACTTTGATAAAGGATTCTTCTTCTTCCTAGGTCCTGTCCAGAATAGTAAACTCATTCGTAGATTAACTAGAACACTTGAAGCAGTAGTACATGAAACTGCCTCCGCCTTAGGTAACTTAACAGAGGAGCAATCTGCTATGCGGGTTGTTGTCCTTCAGAATCGTCTTGTTATTGACGTCATCTTGGCAGATAGAGGTGGAGCCTGTAAGGTCATCGGGTCGAGTTGCTGTGTTTTCATTCCACAAAATGCGCCATCTGTCTATCAAGCTATTACCCGTCTGCATAAAATTGCAAATCAGATACATCAGAATCCAGGCACCTGGACTTGGTCCGGTTGGTTCTGGACAACGTTAACAGCTTGGGGATGGAAGATCCTATCCTTCCTAGGCATTGGCCTAGTCATAGTATTCAGCTGCTGCCTGTGTCTACAATGTGGACCGGCGATATGTGGACTGTGTGCCACTTCCTGCATTGAGCATTCCAGTTGCCTCTCAAATCGTCAAAGAAAGAAAGATGAACGAATTATGTTACAAGAACAAACTGATAGATTTATGATGATCGATATATCATGAAGGGTCCGTAGGGAACAAGGAGGGAATGAGGAAATATAAATTTTATGGTCAAGTTGTGTTCCCTAGCGAGTACCCCACCGTCTCCATGTACGAGTTAAAGTGCATGTAACTTCCCTCCTGTACCAGCTATGAAGACGCAAATACATTTGCGTCCAACGTTAACGTGTCCTCTTTCAGACCCACCATGAATGGGTTGAGTGGTCTGTTCCTAAGTATGCTATGCCAACGTCTTTTTGTAGTGTACTTCTACGTTTTCCAGCTCTAGCTGAGTAGGCCTCTGAATTTCTGCCACCGAGCCTCTTTTCTGGCTTCTGACTCGAAGGGCCTCAGCCCAGGCTGCCCCTGTACCCGTGAACTCTGACTTACTTTCAGCGCGGCCCTTCGCGCTCGGCTCAGCCTGATTTCTGCCAAGACTGACTTCAACCTTCGAATTATCTGATCCGCTCCCCGAAAATACATTCCTGCCTGCTAGTTTCAGTAAACATTCCTCCCAGCTGCAAAGCCAAAGGGGCCGGCCTGTCTCTGTGCAAGTAATTCAAGTAATTCATAGCCTCTGTTACCATGCTCCCGTGGAAGGCCCGTGCCCCCACGCTTCTCATGCAGATACTCAGGCGCTTATACACGCCCTTACAGTCAGTATAGAATAGCTTCTGCCCCAGAGACCTTTCCGCCCAGATAGCTTAGTTCCTAAACATCAGATATCAGATATGATAGAAGCACAAGTTGATCTGACATGCCAGACTTCTGTCTCTTTCCGTCAGTTCAAATGTCAAGTCCCCAGCACCCTCCGACTCCATGTCATGCACACGTCATGCAGCTGCGCGCGCATCCAAGCTTCCGATTTCTAACAGCTTGGGGATGGAAGATCCTATCCTTCCTAGGCATTGGCCTAGTCATAGTATTCAGCTGCTGCCTGTGTCTACAATGTGGACCGGCGATATGTGGACTGTGTGCCACTTCCTGCATTGAGCATTCCAGTTGCCTCTCAAATCGTCAAAGAAAGAAAGATGAACGAATTATGTTACAAGAACAAACTGATAGATTTATGATGATCGATATATCATGAAGGGTCCGTAGGGAACAAGGAGGGAATGAGGAAATATAAATTTTATGGTCAAGTTGTGTTCCCTAGCGAGTACCCCACCGTCTCCATGTACGAGTTAAAGTGCATGTAACTTCCCTCCTGTACCAGCTATGAAGACGCAAATACATTTGCGTCCAACGTTAACGTGTCCTCTTTCAGACCCACCATGAATGGGTTGAGTGGTCCGTTCCTAAGTATGCTATGCCAACGTCTTTTTGTAGTGTACTTCTACGTTTTCCAGCTCTAGCTGAGTAGGCCTCTGAATTTCTGCCACCGAGCCTCTTTTCTGGCTTCTGACTCGAAGGGCCTCAGCCCAGGCTGCCCCTGTACCCGTGAACTCTGACTTACTTTCAGCGCGGCCCTTCGCGCTCGGCTCAGCCTGATTTCTGCCAAGACTGACTTCAACCTTCGAATTATCTGATCCGCTCCCCGAAAATACATTCCTGCCTGCTAGTTTCAGTAAACATTCCTCCCAGCTGCAAAGCCAAAGGGGCCGGCCTGTCTCTGTGCAAGTAATTCAAGTAATTCATAGCCTCTGTTACCATGCTCCCGTGGAAGGCCCGTGCCCCCACGCTTCTCATGCAGATACTCAGGCGCTTATACACGCCCTTACAGTCAGTATAGAATAGCTTCTGCCCCAGAGACCTTTCCGCCCAGATAGCTTAGTTCCTAAACATCAGATATCAGATATGATAGAAGCACAAGTTGATCTGACATGCCAGACTTCTGTCTCTTTCCGTCAGTTCAAATGTCAAGTCCCCAGCACCCTCCGACTCCATGTCATGCACACGTCATGCAGCTGCGCGCGCATCCAAGCTTCCGATTTCTGCTGACATTGCAACATTTTCTGTTAGTGCCACCCTTTGTGACACCTATCTGTGACGTTTCAAGCACACACCTCTAGTTCACGCCTAGTCCACGCCTCTTGCTTACGTACTAGTAACACGTGGATACTGTTATCTTGTCTTCTCTCAGCTGTTACGCCTACTGCATCTCTTCTTATGGTGTAAATTAAGTATATAAGCTATGTACTGTTAATAAAGCATTGCTCTATCCCTTCTGACACCCTGTGTGGTGTTCAGAACATGATATCCTGGTCTTGACCATTCCTTTTTAAGGAATAAAACCCCTAAGAACTCTAACACCACGGACTCTGTTTTCTTTCATTTCCGATTGAGTTATTATTGATTAAGTACTTACCTGCATAGAAATTAAGAGTAAATTATTTATTTACATCAGTATCAACATCTCTTTTGCTTTTTACATCATGGTTTTAATCTATGGCATCATGTATGTATATATCTACTTTTCAATTTCTGAAATTTAATAAGGGCTCTGAACATCTTTCTGAGTAAAGGTTAGATAGACCATAGGTGTTATGAGTCCACATGGTGAGGAGATGAAAGGAAAAATCAAAGAAATATACCCAATAGATCTGGTTCACCCAAAGTGATGACACAAAAAGTGCCAAGAACATGCAGTGCTTTTAGGATGTTTATTGGAGTGCTGTTATCATGGTTTAACATAAGACAAGAAGGCTTTACTTATAATATGGTGAATCTAGGCATGTAATAGGCAAGATTCTGGCCGGACTCTTTAGAGCATATGCTAAAAAATACAAAATACAAAGGATTTCTGTAGTATTTTGAAGAATGGAAGATTATTTTATTAATGCTAGAGAGGTTGGTAGTAAATTACCTCAGTATGCGAGGCACACGCCTTTAACTTTTCTTACTGTTTGAGCCACCCGGGGGACTTCTGTGAACAGGGGAGTAGTTGCTGTATAAATACAAATTTGAAAAATGATCGATGGGCTAAGGCGGGGCTCAAAGACAGTTTTTACCAGGGTAGTGGGTTGATTACCTGTTTGGGCGTATAACACGTTGTTTTTATAACTGGAACATTGGTTGGTTGGTGCAAGGTGCCATAATCTATACAATGAGATAACCAAACATATAAGCAAGAGTAGGATTTAGTAACTCAGATAGTAGAGCGCGCAGTGGTAGCGGGAGCAGTTCTCCGATTTGAACTACTTTAGTAACAAGACCCAGAATAATAAACCGCTACGAGGTTTTAGGTCATGTTAGTTACAGATGGAAAAAACTAAAAGCTAAAGGGTAGTTTGCGCTTTACGGTGAAAAGATGGTAACACAGCTTTAAATTGTGGCTACAGCTCATTAAATTAATGCGGCACCTTTTTTGCAAGCTGCGGGGTGAAGTGGGCTGAATAGTTAAGGGTGGCTCGTCGTACCTGTTTTTTTAAAATTCTGATCTCACATGCGGCGCTTCCGAAGGTTCAGCTCTACGTCGACAGTTAGTGCAAATGGCCGTGTCTAGAAGTGATAAGGCATAGCGGTCGAGGGTATGTAAAAACTACTTAGACAAAGCCCAAAATGCTATCAGGGAGAGTAGCTTGTGCATCACGGCTAATGCGACATGGTTTGGAATTACGAGGGGCTCACATCAGCAGAGTGCGGCTGAGCGCTCGAGCAGAACGCGTGAAAAGGCTTCTCTTACCTTCCTCTTGGGGTGCTGCTGCCGCGACCGGGGGTTCTGGGGAAAGAATTCCTCTATGAAGGGAATACCAGCATGGGGAGCTTTTTAAATATGATGCAGCAAATGGGACCAGGTGGGAGGTCGTTAACAGAGAGGTAGGACTAATACTATGTTTTGAAGGGAAACATAGTTAAAGGACTTAGGCTAAGCTTGCATGCACTGTGGCAGCCATATTGTGATGGTGGAGGGTGATACGAAATAAGGGTACAAAGTACCGAATGTTTGCACAAAGTGACAGGAATTGGTTATGCTGGGATCATAAAATGTCACATCTTCATGGGGATATATAGTCTCTCATGAGCTGCAGTGGGTCATGTGGGATTAAGAGATTAGGGTGCATGGTACCGGGTTGTGGCAAGACTTAACAAGATTTGATTATAATGTGACTAAAGGCATCATTTATTTGTGGAAGTTTACAGTCTCTCGTGAGCTGGGGCAGGTTAAACACTGCAGCAAAACATTTTTAGATGGCAAGGAGATTAGTTTCAGATGTGGCCATATTATTGAAGTGTAACTATCCACGAGATTTCTTCATTGTGCCCAAAACGGACTGTGTCCAGATGGTGGATCCAAAATGTTTCGCGTTTTTTGCGGAAAATTGATGGATCTTTGCCTGGAGGTGCGTGAACGCGTTCTAGAATTTGCCATCGTAGGTCTTTTTCATTATGGTCATACTGGACAAAGTGGGACACCATTGGGGCATTGGTTTTTTGAGTTCTAATTGCAGATTTGTGTTCCGAGAGTCTAGTTCGGAATTCTCTTGATGTTTCCCCTATATATCCTATGTCACACGGACATATGATCAGATATATAACATTTTTGGTTCTGCAGTTAGTCATTTCTTTTAGATTTCCTTCCTTGTGTCCATAGGTCCATTTCTCGCCGGGAATTACTTGGTCACATGCATGGCAGTTACCACATCTGTGATTGCCTTTTGGCAAAGGATTTCCATCTATGGTTTTCTGTTTGTTACTTTCTTTTCTTTTCCACCTGCTGTGTACCAGTTTGTCACGGAGATTTTGGTTTCTTCTGAATGCTAAGATAGGTTTACTTAGTCTGCTTTCTTGATCGTTTGTATTCAGTATCTTCCAATTGTTGTGGATAACCTTCCTTATTTTGTTATTGATGGTAGAGTGATTCAGAACGCACACCAGTTTTTGGTCCTGGGATTTCGGAGTTAGATTTAAAAGGACATCTCTGTTGTAATATTTCGCTCTTTTCATAGAGCTACGTATGAGACGTTTGGGGTATCCTCTTGCTAATAACCGTTCCATTAGTTGGTTGGCATGAATCATGAAATCTTTCATAGATGTGCAGTTTCTTTTTATTCGCAAGAACTCACTAAACGGGATGGAGTCTTTTTGGCAGTTGGGATGGTAGCTGCCATGTTCCAGGATGGTGTTTTTTGCTGTGGGTTTACGATATAAGTCGACTGTCAGTTTGCCATCTGTATGTCGTACCCATATATCTAAGAATTCCACTTGGTCTGGGGAGAAATTGTGGGTAAATTTCAGATTTTTATCGGCTAGATTGAGCCATTCCATGAATTCCTTTAAAAGGTCCTCTGTCCCAGACCAGATAAAAAACACATCATCTATGAATCTGTGCCAGCTACTGATGTTCTCAAAAAACGGCGCGATTTCATTATAGATGTTCTTGCGTTCAAATTCTCCCATATAGATGTTAGCAATACAGGGGGCACAAGAGGCCCCCATACTTACACCTTTGATTTGGTGGTATACTTCATCTCCGAATTCAAAAACGTTGTTTTGTAGGACCATTCTCAAACATTCCAAAATGAAGGTGTCAGGTCTGGATCCTGGTGTCCTTGCTAAGAGTGCTGCAACTGATTCCATCGCTTTGTCTTGAGGAATGTTTGTATATAGCGATTCTATATCACATGTCACTAGCAGTTGGTTGACATTATTGAAAAGAGAGTTTTCCAGAACTTTAATCATATGCCCAGTATCCTTGATGTACGAGGCATACGTGGTGGTTAGAGGGCATAAGAAGGTATCCAAGTACTTCGAGAGTGGTTCCGTGCTTGAGTTTATGGAAGCTACTATAGGTCTCAAAGGTGGGTCCAAGGTGTTCTTGTGTGTTTTTGGAACGCCATAGATGGCAGGGACCACAGGGTGGGTGTTGATGAGGTAGTCCATTTCTTTCTGGCAGATGAACCCGTCTACAAAGGCATTTGATACTAGCATTTTTATCTCTTCTGCTAGATTTGTGAGAGATCGTCTGTTTGCTCTTCTGTAATGCTCTTCTACTCCTAGCATTTGGTTTATTTTGTCTGCATAGTGGCTTGTGTCCATAATCACAATCCCTCCTGCTTTGTCACATGGTTTTATTGTGATGTCTTGGATGTTTTGAAGCGTTTGCAAAGCTGATCTTTCCTCTTTCTCCAAATTTGTGTGGGGCAGTGGAATACATTTCAGAACTCTTTCCAGTTCATTCAGAACACTTTTCTCAAATGTTGCCACTTCCGGTCCTAGCATGTCCAGAGTGGGGTGAAAGTGGAGGGGGGTGGCAACCTGAAATGTTTTCCTCTTCTTCTCTTGTTTCTTTATTTTCAAAGTACCTTCTTAGCCTGATCTTCCTGAAGAAGGAAAAGATGTCTTGATGGATTTGGAATCTATTTGCTCCAGTACTCGGGACATATGATAAACCTTTACTTAATATTTTCAGTTCTTCTGATGACAATTTATGTGAAGAGAGATTAAATATTGGTATGGATGTGTTCTGATTTTTTATTGTTTCCAATATTGTTGTCGTCTCGTTTGGACATATGGCTGAGGATGTGGAGGGTTCGGCTGTTGGTATTGGTTCCGTTGTTGATATTGGTTTTGATTCGCTGTCGGATAGCGAGGTCTTCCTCGTCCTCTGCCTCTCACTAAAAAAGGCTGTTGTGGGCCTCGATTTGGTCTTCCTGAGAAGTGTCCTCTTTGGTTGTGATTAGAGAAGCCATAGTCATAATCTTCTTCTGTCATCATTCCTTCTTGTTCTGAATCTGAGGAGTTGGTGTTGGAAAAAGTTTGAAATCTAACTCTTTTGTTGAATTTAGGGTTATGATAGGTTTGGTCATATGATCTAGTTCCTTCAGCTGTGTCATCTTGCTGCTGAGTGTAGAAGTCTTGTTTTAGGTAAGGATAGATTTTTTCCTGTGCAAACCAGCGGACATCTTTTCTTAATTTATCCATTTTCTTTTTTGTGAGGTATGTGTCGAATTCTTCGATTTCTTCATTTATTTCCTGAAGGGTTTTCTTTGCTTCTTCTAACGATGGATTTGCTTTTAGTTTCTCCTCTAGTTCGTGAATTTCCTTCTGTAATGCCACTAACATATCTTTGACTGTGTTTATAATGAGGAGCATCCAATCGCGGGAACAGCGATTCGCTATGAGGGACCAACGCTCTAAGAAACTGCGAACTTCCACAAATAGGGCTGGTATGTTTCTAACTCTAAGTCCTATGGGGATGGCACCTGCTTTTAAATACTCTCCCATAAAGAGCGCGTGTGATTCCATTCTTTTGGCTTTCTTTTTTAAGTTCACTAATTTTAACCAGTCAGTGTTGGTACTAGGTGTACTAATGGTGTTAGTCTTATTACCACCTGTGATTTGGTCCATCATAGTGAGGAAATCTTCGTCGGAAAAACCAAATGTTTTTAAATTATCCATAACTTTTATGAGAAAAGGAGAAATGCTGCGCCACTAATGTAATTAGAAATAAAGCTCAAAGTGATAAGAGTAGAAAGAAATTGTGTGGTATCAGAGGTGGATAAGGTCTATCTAAAGTGAAGAGATGTATGCTATGAGCAAATGTGAAACTAATTAGAAAAAGAAACTCTACAGTAAAAACTGTTGAGAGATATAAGAAGAGAGAGTTTTCCCAGATACTTTGAGGCCCAGAGGAGGGAGACAAACCAAGTAAAAAGGAAACAAAACCTCTGTAGGGACCTATATTTCTTTAAACTTTGAATATATCCAAATAGTTAGTAAGAAAGATGCCAAGGAGAGATACTTGGAAATATTATTCAAACATGAAAAATTTATTCAACTGTTTAATCATTTTTTTAAACATTTTTTTGAGACACTTGTACAAAAATACATTCCATTGTCACTGTGCAAATCAACATTTTTACATACATTTGGTGGTAATCCTATCATTCAAGGTGCCCTCTAAAAGCAGTTGATCCTAATGATCAAGAACACAGACTCACACATCAGTCACACATTTTCAATAAAGAATAAGGAACATACCTAACAACATGAACACATAAGCAAAGTTATACATAACATTAGACTAACACAGATGGTAGCTCTAAGGTGTACTTAGAAGGGTACGTATAGGGACCTAGGTGGTATGGTTCTATTGGTTGTGATGTAGTTAACCAGGTCGTATCCAAGACAGCGGATGTTGGGCCGACGTACGTTTCGGTGAAGATCACCTTCTTCAGGGCCAAAGACAACGAATAAACAAATAAGTAGTATAAAGTCTTAAAAATATGAGGGCATAATACAAGATTCTGAAAAACAGAGAATAGAAGAATTTTAAGTATCAACATCTCTTTTGCTTTTTACATCATGATTTTAATCTATGGCATCATATATGTACATATCTACTTTTCAAATTCTGAAATTTAATAAGGGCTCATAGCTAACTGAACATCTTTCTGAGTAAAGGTTAGATAGACCATAGGTGTTATGAGTCCACATGGTGAGGAGATGAAAGGAAAAATCAAAGAAATATACCCAATAGATCTGGTTCACCCAAAGTGATGACACAAAAAGTGTCAAGAACATGCAGTGCTTTTAGGATGTTTATTGGAGTGCTGTTATCATGGTTTAACATAAGACAAGAAGGCTTTACCTATAATATGGTGAATCTAGGCATGTAATAGGCAAGATTCTGGCCAGACTCTTTAGAGCATATGCTAAAAAATACAAAATACAAAGGATTTCTGTAGTATTTTGAAGAATGGAAGATTATTTTATTAATGCTAGAGAGGTTGGTAGTAAATTACCTCAGTATGCGAGGCACACGCCTTTAACTTTTCTTACTGTTTGAGCCACCCGGGGGACTTCTGTGAACAGGGGAGTAGTTGCTGTATAAATACAAATTTGTTCAACTAATGGAACGGTTATTAGCAAGAGGATACCCCAAACCTCTCATACGTAGCTCTATGAAAAGAGCGAAATATTACAACAGAGATGTCCTTTTAAATCCAACTCCGAAAACCCAGGACCAAAAACTGGTGTGCGTTCTGAATCACTCTACCATCAATAACAAAATAAGGAAGGTTATCCACAACAATTGGAAGATACTGAATACAAACGATCAAGAAAGCAGACTAAGTAAACCTATCTTAGCATTCAGAAGAAACCAAAATATCCGTGACAAACTGGTACACAGCAGGTGGAAAAGAAAAGAAAGTAACAAACAGAAAACCATAGATGGAAATCCTTTGCCAAAAGGCAATCACAGATGTGGTAACTGCCACGCATGTGACCAAGTAATTCCCGGCGAGAAATGGACCTATGGACACAAGGAAGGAAATCTAAAAGAAATGACTAACTGCAGAACCAAAAATCAAGAGAATTCCGAACTAGACTCTCGGAACACACATCTGCAATTATAACTCAAAAAACCAATGCCCCAATGGTGTCCCACTTTGTCCAGTATGACCATAATGAAAAAGACCTACGATGGCAAATTCTATAACGCGTTCACGCACCTCCAGGCAAAGATCCATCAATTTTCCGCAAAAAACGCGAAACTTTTTGGATCCACCATCTGGACACAGTCCGTTTTGGGCACAATGAAGAAATCTCGTGGATAGTTACACTTCAATAATATGGCCACATCTGAAACTAATCTCCTTGCCATCTAAAAATGTTTTGCTGCAGTGTTTAACCTGCCCCAGCTCACGAGAGACTGTAAACTTCCACAAAAAAATGATGCCTTTAGTCACATTATAATCAAATCTTGTTAAGTCTTGCCACAACCCGGTACCATGCACCCTAATCTCTTAATCGCACAAGACCCACTGCAGCTCATGAGAGACTATATATCCCCATGAAGATGTGACATTTTATGATCCCAGCATAACCAATTCCTGTCACTTTGTGCAAACATTCGGTACTTTGTACCCTTATTCCGTATCACCATCCACCATCACAATATGGCTGCCACAGTGCATGCAAGCTTAGCCTAAGTCCTTTAACTATGTTTCCCTTCAAAACATAGTATTAGTCCTACCTCTCTGTTAACGACCTCCCACCTGGTCCCATTTGCTGCATCATATTTAAAAAGCCCCCCAGAACCCCCGGTCGCGGCAGCAGCACCCCAAGAGGAAGGTAAGAGACGCCTTTTCACGCGTTCTGCTCGAGCGCTCAGCCGCACTCTGCTGATGTGAGCCCCTCGTAATTCCAAACCATGTCGCATTAGCCGTGATGCACAAGCTACTCTCCCTGATAGCATTTTGGGCTTTGTCTAAGTAGTTTTTACGTACCCCTGACCGCTATGCCTTATCACTTCTAGACACGGCCATTTGCACTAACTGTCGACGTAGAGCTGAACCTTCGGAAGCGCCGCATGTGAGATCAGAATTTTTAAAAAACAGGTACGACGAGCCACCCTTAACTATTCAGCCCACTTCACCCTGCAGCTTGCAAAAAAGGTGCCGCATTAATTTAATGAGCTGTAGCCACAATTTAAAGCTGTGTTACCATCTTTTCACCGTAAAGCGCAAACTACCCTTTAGCTTTTAGTTTTTTCCATCTGTAACTAACATGACCTAAAACCTCGTAGCGGTTTATTATTCTGGGTCTTGTTACTAAAGTAGTTCAAATCGGAGAACTGCTCCCGCTACCACTGCGCGCTCTACTATCTGAGTTACTAAATCCTACTCTTGCTTATATGTTTGGTTATCTCATTGTATAGATTATGGCACCTTGCACCAACCAACCAATGTTTCAGTTATAAAAACAACGCGTTATACGCCCAAACAGGTAATCAACCCACTACCCTGGTAAAAACTGGCTTTGAGCCCCGCCTTAGCCCAACGATCATTTTTCAAATTTGTATTTATACAGCAACTACTCCCCTGTTCACAGAAGTCCCCCGGGTGGCTCAAACAGTAAGAAAAGTTAAAGGCGTGTGCCTCGCATACTGAGGTAATTTACTACCAACCTCTCTAGCATTAATAAAATAATCTTTCATTCTTCAAAATACTACAGAAATCCTTTGTATTTTGTATTTTTTAGCATATGCTCTAAAGAGTCCGGCCAGAATCTTGCCTATTACATGCCTAGATTCACCATATTATAGGTAAAGCCTTCTTGTCTTATGTTAAACCATGATAACAGCACTCCAATAAACATCCTAAAAGCACTGCATGTTCTTGGCACTTTTTGTGTCATCACTTTGTGTGAACCAGATCTATTGGGTATATTTCTTTGATTTTTCCTTTCATCTCCTCACCATGTGGACTCATAACACCTATGGTCTATCTAACCTTTACTCATAAAGATGTTCAGTTAGCTATGAGCCCTTATTAAATTTCAGAAATTGAAAAGTAGATATGTACATATATGATGCCATAGATTAAAACCATGATGTAAAAAGCAAAAGAGATGTTGATACTTAAAATTCTTCTATTCTCTGTTTTTCAGAATCTTGTATTATGCCCTCATATTTTTAAGACTTTATACTACTTATTTGTTTATTCGTTGTCTTTGGCCCTGAGGAAGGTGATCTTCACCGAAACGTACGTCGGCCCAACATCCGCTGTCTTGGATACGACCTGGTTAACTACATCACAACCAATAGAACCATACCAACTAGGTCCCTATACGTACCCTTCTAAGTACACCTTAGAGCTACCATCTGTGTTAGTCTAATGTTATGTATAACTTTGCTTATGTGTTCATGTTGTTAGGTATGTTCCTTATTCTTTATTGAAAATGTGTGACTGATGTGTGAGTCTGTGTTCTTGATCATTAGGATCAACTGCTATTAGAGGGCACCTTGAATGATAGGCTTACCACCAAATGTATGTAAAAATGTTGATTTGCACAGTGACAATGAAATGTATTTTTGTACAAGTGTCTCTAAAAAAAATTTAAAAAAATGATAAAACAGTTGAATACATTTTTCATGTTTGAATAATATTTCCAAGTATCTCTCCTTGGCATCTTTCTTACTAACTATTTGGATATATTCAATGTTAAAAGAAATATAGGTCCCTACAGAGGTTTTGTTTCCTTTTTACTTGGTTTGTCTCCCTCCTCTGGGCCTCAAAGTATCTGGGAGAACTCTCTCTTCTTATAACTGCAGTACACAGAGCCACGGTGGCTGGGTACGACCAGATCATATGGGCAAAGGGGGGCAAATATTTCATGTAAGGCAGCAGGGTAAGATATGCCCTATGCAGTCCATTATATTGTATGTACTGGAATTTGTCATTTAAGGACACCTTATATCGATAATAATTGATTCGTTCCCATTCCTTAAGTGTCAGGTCACGGCCTATATCTGTCTCCCAGAGTCAGCTCTTGGGTAACAAGGGGACGGTAATCATGTCAGTCAAGGCTTTGACAAACCAGGTTATGAGTTTGATGCCATTCCCCATAATGTTCAGGGCGTGAGTCAGTCGGTGTTGTTCCGGTTCGGCGACTGTTATATTCCACAGATCACCCAACTCTAGCACCAGCGTGCCATGGGCTTGAAAGTGCCCCCACGAGCAACTCATGTTTCTCCTGTAATTGCCCAAAGTGTATTAGCATCCATGTTTAGGTTTCTTACAAAGGTCAATCCAACATCTCTCCATATCACCAAACCTTCCCTACCAATGGGTGTGCAAAATGGCGCCACGAGGTTCAGGCCAAAAAGTATCGGCAAACAGCCCATCCAGTCTCATCCAGCTGCCTCCTGGCTAACCATCTTGCAGACCACTACTGCTGTGCAACTAAATAATAATGTTCAGAATTTGGTGCCCCTAGGCCTCCCCTGTCCACTGGCAACTGGAGTCTATTGAGTGCCACCCTTCTCCTGCCCCTGTTCCCAATGAACCTCCCCCAAAATGGCATGAAGTGCCCTGAAAGTGGATTGGGGTACCAGCACTGGTAAATTATTTTTAAAAGTTTAAAATGTGGGGAAGCCTTACCATTTTAAAAGAGATATTCACCCTTGTACTGTAAGTGGTCTGTGGTTGCAGGGAGGGTATAGTATGAGTCAAATTCCCTTCAATTACATCCTGCGTAGTGTTGTAGAAGAGGATCCCCAGATAATGGAAAGTTTGGGGTTTCCACCTCACCACCTGGCCTCCCAATATAACCTCCTGTGGGGGACAATCTGCACATAGAGGGAATACACAAGGTTTTGTCCAGTTGACTCTCAATCCTGATGCCTGCCGAAATCCCTCTGGTATCCCTGCAATCACAGGGATCCCCATGCGAATGTCCTGCAGATAAAGAAGCACATCCTCTGCATACTTTGAGATTATATGAACTCCATTGTCCAACAGAATACCCCGGGCGCACCGCCTTCCTCCATACCATAGTGAAGGACTTAACAGGTTTGTAGAATTCTAGCAGTCTGAAACTCTCTCCTAAAGATGAGTTTGAATGTCCCACTGGTCTACTTTCAGAGGAGGTGGCCTCTTGTAAAAGAGTTATCCATAAAGCAGTGTCATTTCTGGAACTTCCTCTTCCTATTGAAGAGTCCAGGGCAAACTTACGGATGTAAATTCTACAATCTGCATTGTCTGCCGCATAGCTTCTGCTGCCTTTTATTGTTGTTGTCTTGGACCCATTCTATGCTCCTGCTCTAAATTATGAGGCCACAAGGCACCAGTGGGCAGTAACGGGAGCTCAAGTTACTTTATGCTCTCCCAATGTGAAAGTTGTCATTCAGGCATCATCTTCTACTCAGAACCCAAATGCCTTCACAGCCTCTCCCCTAGAAATGGAGCTCAAGTGCGTTGATGCTAAAGGTGTTCTCTTCCGGAAGTCCTCTCCAGCATTCTTCTAATGTCACCGGCTTGTGTGTGTCCTACTTCCAACAATTGTTTTAGATGGATGAAGTGGCAATAAGTTACCTACAGGAACACATGTGGGGCTATTCCGGATTGACATTTCAGATTATATTCCCAGATGCATAGGCATCTCCATTGCCATTTGGTGTCATGCACGGATGCTTTCCACGGGTTCCACATGATCCATTTAATCAAATCTGTGCTACAGTTGACTCCCTAGGTATGGTTTCCCTGGTGAGCAAATTCCATCACCCACAGTGAAAGTTTCAGGTGTTCTTGAGGGGTCCTGTCATTAGATCCAGCCCCAGCAGTTTTTGGGGCTTCAAAGACCAAGGACCTGCCAAGACAATTAGCACCAGCAGCAACAGCTTAATTCCTCCCACTTTCACACCCTTGCCTCAGAACCACTTTTGTTTGTCCTCAGGTGAGCACAAGTGCCCAGTGGGAGAAGCATTTCATATTTTCTCATGAACTGACAAGCCATTACTTCTCAACATTTTAGAAAATGTATAGACCCCTCTTTTTTTGCATACTCCCCTCCTACTTTCCACCGATCCATTCTGCCATGTCAACCAACTATTCTCCAATCCTCCTCATGAAGGTGCTATGCTATTTCAGCAAGGTAACCATGCAGATGATCAACAAGACAGAAACTGAGCAGGGATGTTAATCCTTTCTACTTTACGTCGGTAACAAAGAAAGCGGGTTCAGGGCATTTTGGATCATTGAGCCCTAAACTCCTTTCTTGGTTGCTGCTGCCTATCTCTGCAAGTGGAGAATACATGTGTTTCTGTATCTCAATTATGTTTAAAGGTGGGCTCATGACAGTTGGTGTCATATCACCTCAACAGCTCAGTCCTTTAGCTCATCAACCTAGGGGTTAAAAACAACTGTCTGAAGTCTTATCTCCAGGACCCCATTATCTTGGGGGTGTTTCCCCTCTACATTGAGACCAAGACATTCAGGTTATGATGCTGAGGTATTGTCCGGGGCTCATTTTCCGACTTTACCAGCCCAATGACTGCTGGGCCTCGAGGCTTCTTGCATTCTGCTCATTCCCAATATGTGGTGGCACATGTAAGCTCTTCAGCATGGTTTCCATTTCAAGCAGCCCCAACATATGTGTGTCCTTTTGGTCAGGATTCCGATCTCCCCAGTATCAGATCATTGCACTTTCTGTACCTCATCACATGTGCCTATGTGCTCTATATACCATGGCCCCTCACGTGTGTCTGTGTGCTCTATATACCATGGCCCCTCACGTGTGTCTGCGTGCTATGTGCCTCCATCCCCAGGTGCTCCATCACTTGCGCTAAAGTGCTCTGTGCCTCCATCACTTGCGCTTAAGTGCTCTGTGCCTCCATTACCAAGTGCTCCATCACTTGTGCTAAAGTGCTCTGTGCCTCCATCACTTGCGCTTAAGTGCTCTGTGCCTCCATTACCAAGTGCTCCATCACTTGTGCTTAAGTGCTCTGTGCCTCCATTACCAAGTGCTCCATCACTTGTGCTTAAGTGCTCTGTGCCTCCATTACCAAGTGCTCCATCACTTGTGCTAAAGTGCTCTGTGCCTCCATCACTTGCGCTTAAGTGCTCTGTGCCTCCATTACCAAGTGCTCCATCACTTGTGCTAAAGTGCTCTGTGCCTCCATCACTTGCGCTTAAGTGCTCTGTGCCTCCATTACCAAGTGCTCCATCACTTGTGCTTAAGTGCTCTGTGCCTCCATTACCAAGTGCTCCATCACTTGTGCTTAAGTGCTCTGTGCCTTTATTACCAAGTGCTCCATCACTTGCGCTCTAGTGCACTGTGTCCCATCCTTGACCCGTTGTGCCGCTCATAACCCTTTCATCATGCAGCCCTCCAAAGTTACATGATGGGGCATCCCTCTTTGGGTCCAGTCTTAATAGACCACACAAAAAGATACTGCTGGATCCAGCACAAGAAGAGCCTGCCCTGAATCCCCCCAAGATACCCAACGTACCTGCAAAATTGTATTTGCTGTTGAAGCACTACCTGATGGGAAGCACTTGGTCTGGAAACCCTGGAATACATTTACAAGGAGAAGTTAGGTCAGATTACACAAATTCATGTGATGCGTGTGTTAGCACAGCACAACAACTAATTAACAACAGAACTGTTCCATGAGGAATATTCAAGAATGAGTGTATCTGTGGAATGCAACAATACTCATTTCAAGTTCAAGTATACGTGGGCAAATTTGGAACCTAGAAGTGGAGAAATGGTTGCCAGTCACCCAGCAGTGGTCACCATTCTTTTTTAAATGAGGATATACATATTTTAGAGCGTGAACAATTTCATGCTAAATGTAAATGGGGTAATCACTCTGGAATAGAAGCTTATGAGAAATAAGATTCTGGTAAGAATTTGTAAAGGCAAGAGATTAATGTTCAAGTTGTGTGTAGGAAACAGCTGTATACATTCAAAATGTTGTATGAGTGCATTTTGATGTGATTGTTGTTTCTCTCGTAAATTAGGAGTTCAGAGAGGCCAAAGCACATAAGCCATTTCCTGCAGCAGAATCAGGATACGCCAGCCTGAAAAAAACTTGTTCTCAGTCTCTCCTCTCTCCCAAACCCAATTCCCCTGCTGGTGTGTATGTGTCAGCTGAGACTACTGATACTGGAGTGGTTATTCTGGAAGGTAAGTGGTTGAGTTCATGCCCCTCTTGACATATCAGGAGTGTGTCTGGACCTGCAGTGCTGTGTGCTGCAGGGCCATCTGCTCTCTCTTGGTCAGTTGCTGTGATTGTAAACACAGCTTTTTCCTAAAAATCGGGAAGGGGGGTCATCTGGACGCAATTGAAATTCAGGATATTTGGCAGCCTAAAAAAACACAATATACTTGTGCTGCAGGGGATTCTGTTGGCTGGCACGATTTACAGCCTGTGGCCTCGGTTGTATGGTCCTCATCTTATCTTTAACATGACGTCCTTGTGACACATTCCCAAACAGTGCTATGTAAGCTCTCGCTTTCCTATGCTTTCAAATGCAGTGCTAAGCTCTCGTTTTCCTATGCTTTGAAATGCAGTGCTAAGCCCTCGCTTTCCTATGCAGTGCTAAACTCGTGCTTTCCTATGCTTTGAAATGCAGTGCTAAGCTCTCGCTTTCCTATGCAGTGCTAAGCTCTCGCTTTCTTATGCAGTGCTAAACTCTCGCTTTCCTCTGCTTTGAAATGCAGTGCTGAGCTCTCGCTTTCCTATGCAGTGCTAAGCTCTCGCTTTCTTATACTTTGAAATGCAGTGCTAAGCTCTCGCTTCCCTTTGCTTTGAAATGCAGTTGTAAGCTCTCGCTTTCTTATGCTTTGAAATGCAGTGCTAAGCCCTCCCTTTCCTATGCAGTGCTAAACTCTCGCTTTCCTATGCTTTGAAATGCCGTGCTAAGCTCTCGCTTTCCTATGCTTTGAAATGCAGTGCTAAACCCTCGCTTTCCTATGCGGTGCTAAGCTCTCGCTTTCCGATGCAGTGCTAAGCTCTCGCTTTCCTATGCAGTGCTAAACTCTCGCTTTCCTATGCTTTGAAATACAGTGCTAAGCTCTCGCTTTCCTATGCAGGGCTAAGCTCTCGCTTTCCGATGCTTTCAAATGCAGTTGTAAGCTCTCTCTTTCTTATGCTTTGAAATGCAGTGCTAAGTTCTCGCTTTCCTATGCTTTGAAACGCAGTTGTAAGATCTCTCTTTCTTATGCTTTGAAATGCAGTGCTAAGCTCTCGCTTTCCTATGCTTTGAAAGGCAGTTGTAAGCTCTCTCTTTCTTATGCTTTGAAATGCAGTGCTAAGCTCTCGCTTTCCTATGCAGTGCTAAACTCTCGCTTTCCTATGCTTTGAAATGCAGTGCTTTTGGCGAGGGGTTGTTGCTCCTGAAGTCTCACTGTCGACGAGTCTTTTAGAGGGTTCCCTCAACACGAGGATTCATGAACTGAGCCGGTGTTACCTTGCAGATAAACAGTGGAGGTAGTCAGTCTTCTCACTCTGTGACCCCCTTGAAATGGACGTGTTTGCTATTTAAATAAGCATTTGCAATGCAATTGGTCTCGCCTTTGGGTCCTTACAAGTATTTAGCCATGCATCACTTCATCATGGGTGCTGCAATATCTACGGTTTGCAGATTTATTTCAGACATCTAAGTCTGCAAACAGTAGATATTGCAGCACCTATGATAAAGTGCCACATGGCTAAATACTTATAAGGTCCTAAAGGCGATTCAGACAGTGGCACTGCCGGGGGCAGCAGGTCTGCCCTGTGAGGAAAAAGGTGCAACCTGGCCTTCTACATTTCTGCATTGTTGGCAGATATCCAACAAACGATACTAGGTCAATATTTTGTACTGACAGTGGTGCAGAGAAGACGCTGCCGGTAGTGGCATTCCTTGTTGGCGCTATTTCAGAAAGCACATCATGTTGGTGGTCACATTATTCATCATAAGGGTTTGCGCTACCCAAGGCTGAGGAACCATTCGTGACTGGGTTCTTTGAGCTGGTGATGGGTGCACGTTCATTGTAAAGCTGAATAATAGGAAACAGATGTGCTGCACAAAAGCTACTGTGCAGGGTTTGGGGTAGCAGGTAAATGGCGCTCAGGCAGGTAGCTAGTAGAGATGAGTATGTAGTGGTTGTGTGAGGTGCTTCCAGGAACAGGGAAAACCCAAAACCCCTAAGTGAGTGAAGAGCTAAAAGCCCCTCCCTCTGCATGAATACATAGAAACCTGGGCACACAAATAAATATCAACAGTTGATACAAGCTTTTGATAATAACAGTTGTCAACACCGGTAGTTTTCTTTAAAGGATTTTTAAAGCAAATCATGTTGGTGGTCACATTATTCATCACAAGGCTGAGGAACCATTCGTGACTAGGTTCTTCGAGTTGGTAATGGGTGCACGTTTATTGTAAAGCTGAGTAATAAGAAACAGATGTGCTGCACAGCTGGCATCAGCAGTAGGCAGACAAAGCAGTAACCTCTCCATCAACCCTATGGAGGAAGAGAGTCCACGTGCGTTCTTTGAACCCTGATCAGTGACCGTTTCGGAGCGCTTTTGTGTCTATCAGCAGATGTAGCAGTAAATAATTAGAAATTGTATTACTATGTTACGCTTGAAGACATGAGGACAGTTAACATACAGACTTATTGCTCCATAGCGCTGTCATTGCAGCAATTTGATATACTCAGCTTTCATGATACTTTATCAGCTTTAGAAGGATGACAGGCTTCCACAGCAACATTCAACCTTGCTGTTTTTACACAGAGCTCCACATCAGATGCATTAACCAGCTGAGCTATCTCAATGACATCCACTTACGCTGAACGCATCATTTGCGAGTGTGTTAGCTTTTTTTGTGGGGCACTTATAAATGCCATCTGGTTTCTGAGCGGTGTGTATGTATGTCTGCAGCTCTCTGAAAAAAATGGCCCTGCCCGGCTTTCCTTTTTCCATTGGGGGAATTATTTGTGAATAAAATGGCTTTAGGAATAAGAATGTAGTTGAACAACTTGTGACCTCTGCAGTAGCATAGCCCCCCAAAAAAACAGTGCTTGCTGCAGACTTTTCTGTCAGTGCTCCTTAAATCCATTTGTGTTTACGTTTTATGTGTGCAGTGTCACTAAACTATTCTGTTTAGCATAAAGGTGCTTAAAATTGGACGTAAAAACCACTTATATGATTTTTGAAAACAGACAAAGTGAAAACTTTGCAAAGGGTTCCTTATTATGGCGAGGCCGATTGGCTTTGAACACCCCCATCCCATCCTTTCCGATGAGGTATGAGGAAATACATTGCTGATATCAAATGTCTCCTGTACACAATTGTTAGAATATTGTACTGTGAAGGTCTGCAGAACACACTGTGTTTGACCCTCCCCGACGTCGAGTTGGATGCTCCAGGAATGTTGTGATCAGGGCTAAGAATGCAGGTTTGTGTAAGCAGAATATATTCTGAACTCCCTTTTAATAGTGGCGTATGGCGCCAACTGTGTAACAATTAAGTACACCATTGGAACAGCAGTGCCCTTCCATTGTGGTGTGAGAAACCTAATTTCACTGAAACTTTTCAGAGCGGTGCCAAAGGGATGACCTGATAAGTCCCCGTTGCCTGCCTTTGTGTCAAAGAATGGATTGCGCGTCTGTTCCGCTTCCTCGTCCGGCTGTACGGTGGTTTTTTAACCAGAAACGTTGCTAAATTAAACTTACAAGCTCAGAAGTTGTGTGATTACAGCATTCATGTGACTGGCCAAGGGAACAGCCATCGATGGTCTCCACCCTGCCTCGGGCATGCTGGTTGACGAGTCCTGACTCACGTCTCATTAATGTTGGCTGAAATACAACAAAATACGTTTTAATTGTGGCAGCCAGATGAAAAGGAGGCATGCTTCATGTTAGAAATCGCAGAGTCAACTGAAGCTGGGAGACTAATTCGGCAAGATCACTGAAAGCAGGTGGGAGAACGGAAAGCAGGGCTTCCATTTACTGTTAAGCGTTGCACACGATGTTACTGGCTCTCGGTCTGCTTCTTTACTGAAGACATCTTATGAAATGAAAGTGTATCCCATCAAGCGCTGAAGGCACAAGTCCTAATAAGAGCCAGAGACAGACTTATGGGACACATGCTTACGATGTATAGTTTCGCACGCATGCGAGAGTCTGGACAGGCCACGCAAAATAGAGTGCGAATGCAGCCAGCCAATCAGAGGGAAAAACAGCATTTACAAATGCAATAGGACTCATATTTACGTGAGACCTATTGCATTGTAAACAAAAACGCTGGTGTCCAAGAAGGCAGGAACGGGAGTGGGTGGGGCGGGGGGGTTGTTGGTGGGCAGAGAAGTGACCAACTGCAGGAGGGAATGGGGGGAGGCAGGGGAACAAAAGAGTTTTAAAAGTAAAGGGGCCGATAGCTATGGAAGGGGAAAAATTACGACATGGCAGTCAGGAGGCGGGAGTAAGTTGAGGAAAACCAATTCGATTGCAGCATTTAGGAATTTGGCCAATCAAAAAGATAGGCGGAAAGTGGGCAAAGGCTCCCCGCTATACTGTATACATCCTCTCTCAACGAGACAGCGCATGCGCTGCCTAGGCGAGACCTAAAAAAGCATACAGGGGCTCAATTATGAGAAACCTGCAACACTTTTACATCCTTTTTGCACAACGTAAAGTGGTACATGAGTCCCTTGCTCACTTTGCCACTGGATTCAAGCAAGCCGGGCTGAAGACGGCTGAAATGCCAGAAACCGGTCCTCGGTAGCTGGTTTCCGGTCCCGGGAAGGCATGGCTTGGCAGTTCGGGCTGGACTGTTCCCATGAGGCACAGGGTCAGACTGATTTGCAGATGGCCATGTCTGAACTGGGGTGGCAGAGTGGGCTAAAGAACGGTGATGTATTAAACCCAGATCAATTGACTGGGGGTGAGTGCTTGTATTACAAACGCTCTGTCCATCATTTCCTTTGGTTTTTCGATGTAGGCGATGCACCATCTTTGCAAGGGCCACACTACCTTAAATAGACAGCGGGAGTGTCGTCTGTGAGTAAATAGAGGAATGGGCTCTAGTGATGTTTCAGTCAAATAGGTCACTTTTAGTTTGGTATATGTGGATACCCAAGTATCAGAATGTACCTATACACCAGGCTACCTGTAACCCCCAAATGTATACCCCAGATCTGGAATGGACACCAAGAACGGGAAGAGAGTGGACTTTGCTGTGTTAACCTTAAGCCCTGATATTGTGGTGAATTGTGAAAGTGCTGAGTCTAGTGCATGGAGGATAGCACGAAGGTCTCTTTCGTATAACAATAGGTCATCGGCATATAGGGCGATTGTATATATGCCGTCACCTAAAGGGATGCCCATGTCCACTCGGGTGCAAATAAATGCTGCTAATGGTTTCACTACCAAGGAGAAGAGGAGTGGGGAGAGTGAACATCCTTGGTGGGTCCCACGGCCCACCCGGATGGATTCCGATATGAAGGGCCCCATTTTTATGCGAATCATTGGGCACTTATATAATAGCCGCAATATGCTGAGGAAATGGGGACCTATGCTGTAGCTTGGCCATACTGAAAAGAAATAGCTCGGCTCCAAGGAGTCGAACGCTCTCTCAAGATCGAGCACAAGGCATCCCGAGTGGGGCAAGTTCAGTTCAGGGGGGCGTATTCGGCAACCCTGAAGTAACTGCGAAGATTGAGTGCGGTGTTCCAGGCAGGGATGAAAACATTCTGGTCTGTGTGCACTAAGGAGGGTACGTGGGGAGCAAGTCTGTTGGCAAGTGCTTTCGCCAGGATATTATAGTTGGTATTAAGGATTGCCAGAGGTCTGTAGGATTCTAGGGTCGTGGGATCCTTGCCTGGTTTCAAAAGGGAGATAACATTAGCTGTGCAAAGAGAGGGAGGGTGAGTTGCACTGTTGAGCACTGTTAATTAGACTACATGTCAACGGGGCACCAGGGTTTCAGCATAAGTCTTGAAGAGCTTGGTAGAAAAACCATTAAGGGCCCGGTGTCTTCCCCAATGTCAGGGAAGCTAGCGCTTCCCTGATCTCATCTTCAGTTAGGGGGGAATCCAACTCTTGAAATTGGTCAATGGATAGGGAGGGCAGTTGCACGGAGTCTAGGAATTATTCTACTCTATGTAGATATTTGTAGTGTAAATCATGTTCACACATGAACCCAGGCTCTATCCATCCCGTAGGCTTCAGTCTAATGGAATGTATTTCTGTCCATGAGCGACAGTCGATCTATATTAGCCATCGTGAAGCTAGCCCTAAAAACTCCCTCCTGAAACAAGTCACCCACAACTCACAACCTAAGGCACTCAAGAGTAAGCAGAAGCCAAGGGTTACCATGAAGAGGAATGTGAGGGGAATATAGAAATTCCACGCCTAGATACCGTAGGAACACTAAACCATGCCCAGCTAGTGGTGGCTAACGTTTGAATGGTGTGGGGATCATCAGGTACCCATTGGGCCTGAACAGTGTTGAGGGGAAGATAGTAGCTGTGCATGTTCTGGTTTGAAAAATTGCAGGTGGGCATCAGGATGATATCAGTGGATATCAGTGGAATGCGCCTGGGCTATATAAAAATAGAGCTGTAGGTCAGTGTATCCCAAACCAGCTGCATTCATAGAGGAGTGTAAGGATCTCCTAATGAATACGAGGCAGAGAGCCAGCCCAAATCAATCTAATGAGCAGTCCACATAGGAAGGCAAAACAAATCCTGTAAGAATAATGGGGATATTTAAAAAAAGATAGAGAAAGCGGGGCAGTACTATCATTTTAACAGTTTCCATGCGACGGGCCATGCCGAGCGCTAACCTGATCCATCTTTCCACCTGTGTCTCAAGTTTCATCAAAGCAGGCCCATAATTAAGGCCAAACACTTCTGAACCTCACTCACTAACTGAGGTAGATTGGTCTCAGGTTCACGTACAAACCATAATATGTCTTCTGCAAATAGGGAGGCCAACAATTTCCCCTTGGAGAATCCAAGGCCTTTGTTGAAAATGGTGGACCAGGGGGTCCATGGCAATGATAAACAAAAGGGGGAAAGCAGGAACCGCTGCTGATTGCCAAGCATAAACGGAAAGGGGTCTATGAGTATTCCGTTCAGGCACAATCGAGCCACTTAGTCCTGATACAACAGCGGTATTAGCTTGCGAAATTCATTGAACACCACCAACTTTGCCAGGGTAGCATGCAAAAAGGGCCATTCAAGGGAGTCAAATGCTTTTTCTACATCTAACAAAGCAGCCACAGAGGAAAAGGTGGGGGAAATTTGGTTAAGTTCTGCAAAGATGGTGAGAAGGTTAATAGGAGTGGAGTGGTGTGATACAAAGCCGGACTGCATCAGTAAGATAAGGCAATCCATCCGCAAGGAAAGGCCAGTAGCTAAGACTTTGGTCAACATTGTACTATCAAAATTGAGGAGAGATAATGGCTGATATAAGGAACAGTGGTAGGATAGCTTATTGGGTTTGAGCAGAATGGTATTAACCGCTTCACGCAGAGTAGGGGGTAAAGAATCATGCTCAAGAGATGCGGCATACATTTCGAGTAGATGCGGCCCAGCAACAGTTTATAGGACTTATAGAATCTCTGGTGAAACCATCTGACCTCGGTGCCCTGCAGCCACTTAGATCCTCTATATCCTGGAATGTCTCCTCACATATGATCAGGGAGGCCAATGACTGCTGCTGGCCATTCTCAAGCCATGCCATGATTATCTTGCTTTCCTTTGTGGGAGGGATTCAAACCTATACTATGACATGCAGGAGAGTGTGAAAGTTTTGTCTCTACCAATCGCTGGGGGCATAGTGCTGAAATCTGACATTACAGTGGCAGAGTATGTGTAAGAGTAAACCTGAAGCGTACAATGACAGTAACAAATCCTCAACAAAAAGCAATGTAACTACTACCCCACTCACCCCAGCAGAAACCAGAACTAATGATCCCAATAAACTGAAAGAATAAATCAGATACAAATATAGTGGTGCACACCACTGGGAGATGACAACGCTCAA
This sequence comes from Lissotriton vulgaris, assembly GCF_964263255.1. Lineage (NCBI taxonomy): Eukaryota > Metazoa > Chordata > Amphibia > Caudata > Salamandridae > Lissotriton > Lissotriton vulgaris. Next base: position 1,866,096,990 of record NC_141694.1, read on the forward strand.
AGTGGTAACAGGGAGTGAGAAAAAATAGGCAGAGCCCAAATAGTTGGTAGCGTATAGAAGGTACAATACAAATCCAACAATATATTCCAATGACATGCTGTCCAAACAGGCATGGTGAGAAGACACAGTAGCCCGCCAACAGCAACAAATATCCAATAGACCCTTACAAAATGTGAGTGTCTGGCAAAGTGGGCTCTCAATCCCTGGGAGGAAGCGCACAGGAATCTGTGCCAGCCAAGGATTTGCTGAGTGAATGCTGCTTACGAAATCTTTTGGTATCTCTAGGAGTATTGAAAACATAGTGTCAGCAATTTAGCTCCATCAGATCCATGCAGGGTAGCGCATCCCGTACTTGAGGCCCAGTTTTTGAAGAGATCATTTGGGATTAGCAAATTTGCGGCGGGCCCCCTGTATCATTGGAGTGTCTCGAAGATACGCTTTTGTCGTTTCGGCCAAGGGTTTTAAGAAAAAGTCTATACATTTACACATCGGCTCTAGGAGGGAGCCATAGCCCGAAATGATTACTATTGAAACTAAACCCTTTTGCTACAAACAACACACCATTGAACTTAAAACACACACAAACTGTAGTTCAAGTGATGTAATTTATGTAATTATATGTCCATTCAACCAACTATATGTCGGTCAGACAAAACATAAAGTCAAGACACGAATTCTGTAGCACTGTAGCTAGATTTGCTGCAATACCACAGGTGCCCCATTAGTGGAACACTTTAGGTCACCAAGACACTCACCAGATTCTATCAGATAGTTGGTTCTTGAGAAGGTGTCCCTGGGAGCACAGGGAGGTGACTTGGGCTCCATCCGTAACTTAAGAGAGTGCAAATGGATGTATCTCTTAGAAACTGTGAACAATGGGCTTAATGAACTTGATGGCACTAATGCCCAATTAGCAGGTCTGGCCGTTGAATGATTATTTGCTACATGATATTTAATACGGTTTAATACAGTTGATCCTTAGCCTGATTCCATCTGTTCTCATTTCCTCAAAATCCTCAATATTGTACTACTAACTTTTGTTCAGGATGATATGACTAATGATGATAATCATGATGCTATGAATCTTGTCATATGCAATGTTTTTTACTGTACCATGTATGTGTTCGGGTGTTCCAGATGCAATAGAGGCTCTAGACGCACCGGAACCCTGTTAGATATGCTGAATATGTTTGAAATATTGTACACACTTTCATTGATGAAATCTCCATTGGGTGGTATCACAATCTAGACATCATATGCCGAAGGGGAAAGAGGTTGCAATACAACCAACCCCTGCACTCTATCACTTTATTCATTTTAAGATGTGTGGGACTGAATTACACATCTATAATGAAACGTTTACTAGAGTGCCTTCGCACGCAACCGCTTCGTGTTGATCTAAACTCAGGCGACAGAGCCGATAGCCAACCGAGCATTCTTGCTCCACAGACAGCCTTGCGGGCTCACCCCCTCTCTCTATTGGCTGTGGAGAGACGAGCCTCTATGATACTGTGTAGCGGCGGCACGGTTCCGTGCATGCACGCCACATCGCAGTCTGAAATAACACTCCCTGGGGCAGCAGCGATCATTTCCTAGCCGAATGGCCGTGGTAGAGGTAAGCGTGCTGCTGCTCCGATTTTGTCTAGTTTTAACTTTAGGAAAAGTGTTGGATAGCAGAGGTTTAAAATGTATATTTCCAAAAAATAAATAAAGAAGACACAATACAGCAACTACAATACAAACGTTGTTAATAACACAAAAATAAAAACCATATAAAAATATAATAAATGACCAAAGATAGAAAAATAATCTAATAGTAATAAATATTAAAAATGAACTAAAAACATGAATTTATAAAAGTTTAAAAACAACATTTTACAAACAAATACCTATGTTTAAAATAAATTTTTTATAATCAAAAAAATGTATCAATCAACTATTTATAATTTACAAACAATTAATAATTACTTATTAATAAATAAATGACCACAAACAACACTATAAAATCGAAATATAAAATAAATACTGATAAATTTGATATATTAATTACTTTATTCTAATTAAATTACTTTCCAGCTTATTGCCCTACTAACCCACAACCCGCTCATTAAAAGAAATATATATAATTTATCAAGTAATTCATTAATAAAAATATATATTTAATTATTAATTACATAATAATGCATTCATTATAAATACTAATATATAAAAATGTATAATTAATTTAAAATATTTAAATTACTTCCCAACCTATTCCCGTAAAAACCCACACCCTCACCTAAAATAAATAGCACAATGAATATAATGATCAAATAATTAATTAATAAAAAATAATACCCATTTAATAATTAATAAATAAAACATTAATTTTAAATACTAATAACTGCACATTAATAATTACTGTATTATAATTCAATTACTTCCTATCCTATTCCCCTATAAACCCACAACTTGCTACAGAATTAAAATACGCAAATATGATTTAACATAAAATTACTGCTAAAATTTTCACACATACATTAAAAAAAGCTATACTACTACAAAAGAATTACATCACATGCTTTTAACACACATAATAAAATAGATAACACTAATATAAATATCGACATTATTGAGAACAATAGTTTCTAAACATTGCAGCTAAGACCACGGCTGACTGACGTAATTTCCATCCCGGGCTCAGGATAAACCATTTGGCTACACTTCAATATACGTATTATCATCTTGAAAGAACACTGTAAATCTAATTGGTAAACCTTCTGGTACTACATTAGGATATATGTACTTTTACTTGATTTAGAATCTTTTTTGAACTAAAAGGGTTACCTGACAGGATTGTTCACCCAAGATATAAGCTTTCATGGTTCTATATTCTATCAATTGGTGTCACTAGAATAGAGGTATATTGTTGAGCGTAAGGAACTCATAGATATTGAAGAATAAAAAATAAACTTTCCTTCAATAGATGTTAGGATATACAACCCACACCTCGCACAACCGCTCTGTATTTCTTGGCTGTGGATATACCATCTGATTTAAGATCTATGAAGGCTACACCTAACGGTCGTGTTCCTCCCGGTGTTTCACACTATATATTTCTCAAACTTTCTAATTCCTTATTATGCTTTCACTCACTCTCTGCACCCCTCCCTTTGGTTTTCCTTTCTCTCTTTCTTTCCTGACTTTACTTTTTCAGATACTTTTCTCTTGTTCTGGTATTTGGACCTTTATTGTTGTGCCTTAAATGGTTTCGATAAATCTCTTTTGTGCCGTCTCTTGTGTATGTGTAAAACTGTAAGAAATTTATGAATATTATATGCTCTGTGTTGTTTTATTTTTTTTTAAACTTGATATTTATGTATTCTTGTGTGTTTAAATTTCAGCCCTGAGGAAGCTCCCCTTAAGGGAGAGAAACACGTTGGCTGATTTATGTTGATAAATGTGAAGCTGTTTTTTGATAAGAAAACTCAAATAAAGAAGACACGTTTTGCATATAAATATCATTCTCTTTGAACTCTTTTTACTACGTGCATCCCCAAACAAAACCATAAACAATAGTTTTACTAACGATATTAGTGACTTCGATATAAAAAAATGATATTTCTTACCTTTAAGTCGATATTCTGGTCATCAATATTCTTGCAGTTAATATTATTCCACTCCGATATTTACAACTCAATATTCAGGCACTTCAATATTGTTACTTTGATATTCTCCCTGTGCACCGTTTAATTTATTTAACAAAAAAACTCGAAGATGGCAAGGAAACATGAAAAGAGATGAGAACAAAAAAACAGTACTACTTAAAGAAGAGTGAAAAGAAGAAATTAGATGATGCACACAATTTTATAGAGGAAACAAAATCTTCTGGTAAGAGAACTAAACTGTTTCTTAAAACACAAGTATGAAGATTGAAAACTGTGGAAAATGTTGTAAAGAAAAAGAAAAGTTTAATAACAAATCAGAAACAAAAGATAATTAGTCAAGTTGAAAGAATTTCCAATTATAGAAAAACAACACATCTGACAAGAAAGCAGAAACAGAATAAGGATATAAGAAGTAGAATGTTTAAAAGTAGAGTAATTCAAAATGTATTAAAAAAATATATATATATAAAAGAAGATCAGCAGTTTATAATAACAAGCATTTGCAATGCAATAGGTCTCGCATGTGCAAGAGTTTGAGCTATTGGCATTGTAAATGATAATGCCTTTAATTTATGTGTTACAAAACCTGCAAGTGGTGCATAGACAACGCTTGCAGGCTTTGTCATTTACAATGTCAATAGCTCAAACTGTTGCAATTATAAGACCTTTGTGACACCCACGCTTTAGCTTTCAACATCATAAGCTAAAGCGCGGGTGCCATGACTGTAACAAAAGTAAAGAAATAGAAATTAAATTGCAGCCGCCCACTTTTTTTCTTTTTATTTACATTTGTTATATTGGTGGCACTCTCACTTTAGCTTTGAACACTTAAAGCTAAAGCACAGGTACCGTGATTGCTTCAAAAATAACCAAATAGAAACAAATGCAATTTTTTTTCCTTTTTGTTTACTTTTAAAGTAATCTCAGCACCTGCGCTTTAGCTTAAGATGTTTAAAGCTAAAGTGTGAGTGCCATCATTGTAAAAAAATTTGCGAATAAACAAAAAGAAGGGAATGTGGCCACGTTCGGCCGGCAAATTGCAAAAGAAAAGCTTGGCGCTATTATTCTTGCAGAGGAATGCCTTGCGGGATAAGTGGAAAAAAAAAGTATTGAGGGAGAGTGTGTCCTGCCTGCAACAGCAGTTAGGACAAAGCTATTTTAGAAAATAGTGCTTAGAGACTGTAATTAAAGTCTACTGAGTTTTCTTAAGTAGGACAAAGCTATTTAAGAAAATAGTGCTTGGAGGCTGTAATTAAAGCCTACCAACTAACAACACAAGTAACTGGGGATGTCCTCATGGAGGTTACATAAGAGAAAAATGTGGTACTAAGGAGCGAATACTACTCCTATTCACCAATGAAACCCTACAATGTACAAAGGACTTGGCCAATTAAAAAGATGGGCGGAAAGTGGGCAGAGCTTCATGCCTTTATCCTGAATACAGCATGTCTTGAAGAAACCGCGAAGCCCTGCCTAGGCAAAACCTAAATCACTGCACGTGTTTTATTGTACTAAAAGTTTGAAAAACAATAACTAGAGCTCTTTGTAAAATAGGGTTTTGTTTAAATAGAAATGTAGTAGCGTACACGTGGTGGGCCTGGTACACTCAATAACAACACACACACAGGTGTACAGGTGGTGCTCTTTTTCTGAGGCACGCTTGAGTCGCACAGGCTTTCTATTTCCTCTCTGATGCGTATGCCGGACAGTACCCCCTAATCTATGCCTGCCTGGAACTGTTCATGTTTTTCCCTCACTCGGCGTGTTAAATGGTTGTGCCCCTAAACATTGTAACACTACATTCCTCCTTTACCAGGGGAAGGAACAAAATAACACACAACAGAACCGTCTATATCGCAAAGAAATAGAAGAAAAGGTCACACTTACATTAGCAGGGGAACGTTGAAGATTACTCATGATTACTGCAGCAGGGATGGTTCTGGTTTAGTCACACACAAAGTCATTATGCAGCTGTGTCTTCTCTGGATTGGGTAGCAGATGATATCGCCCATGACCACTCTTGGCAGAGGGTTCAGGTGAGGACCTTTTCTGGCTCGGAGTGCCAGCTGCAGCCTGACTCAGGTCACTGGACACAAAAGATGGGCTGGAAGCTTTCAGTGAAGGGACGGGCCATTGAGTTGGAGACACTTCCCTCGGGCTGGCTTCACCATCTGAGTCCTGGTCACTGTCATGCCCACTGTTTAATCTGCCATCCGCCATGGGTCAGCCTCTGTCACGTTGATCACGGCCAGTTGAGTGCTCTCTTGAATTGGGAGAGGTGTTTTGTTGACACACTCTGCTCCCCTGTGGGCAGTCACCATAGTGCCTTTGATCTCAGAGACAATCCATGGGATGATCTCAAATGGTAGTGGAACTAGCCATCTGGATGGCGGTCTCTCATCAGAACCATATCTCCTACCTCCATAGGGTTCACTTTAGCTTGTTATTTCCGGGTGGCATCATTGTTGTTATGGGCTCTTCTAGAGTCTGTTCTTTTTGGTGGATTCAGCATGTCTTCCCATACAGGATGATAGGGAATGGTGTCTGTCATTATCCTTCCAAAACACAGTTTGCTCGGGGAAATGCCTATTGTGGATTGGGCCCTGCACCGGTGTTCATGCAGGAAGCTGTGTATGGCATGCTCAATGTTGGTGTTTTCTGCCACTGCAATTCGGATTACTTTTGTGAGTGTCCTCATCAGGCGCTCCACCTCTCTATTGACTTGGAGCCACAGGGCATATTACGGCAGTGCTTGGTGTTCCTGGAGTGCAGGTATTCAGCCCACTCAACGTGACTGATTATGGGTGGCTATGAGCTTCTCCAGTTTCAGGGTGACTTCTGAAGGGAGGGCTGGGTTTAGGCGAGGTTGCCAGTCATCTGTTATGGCTGCCTTGATTTCAATCTGCAGGCAGTCGTCATGTTTGATGGCTTCCACTACTTCTGCTCAGGACATCAGGAGCTTTTTTGCAGTGGAGCGGATAGCCATATAGATACATGTAGAAATGCCTGTAGCCCTACAGTACGGCAATTGCTTCATGCTCAATCTGAGAATAGCGCTGTTTGATTGGTGTGAATGTGCACCTGGCATAAGCAATGGGGGCCCATTCACTGCACTCCTGGCGCTGGGCCAAGACACTTCCCAGTCCTGTGGGGCTGGTGTCTACCATAAGCCGAAAGTCTTTCTAGAGGTCAAAGTACACAAGAGTAGTATCAGATGACAAAGTGGCCTTGGTCTGTTTGAAGGCTTCCTCCTGTTCTTTTCTCCAAACCCTAGGAATTGGAGGACTTGGTAAGCTTTCTGAGAGGACCAGTGATGTCCGACAGGTTCTGCATGAAGTGTCCGCAGTATGTCACCATCCCAAGGAAACTGCGGACTCCAGACACAGAGGAGGGAGCTGAGGTATCCTGTGTGTCTTTCATCTTCTCCGGATCGGGGTCAATGCCTTTGTATTAGTACTGGTACCCAAAGAAGCTGACTCATTTTGTAAAAGGTCCCATCAGCCCACACTCCTTGAGTCGTGTGAAAACAGCTTTGAGATGAGTTAGGTGTTTTACCAGCAAGGGGGTGTGGACTAAGGTAACCTTACCCACATTCAGCACGCTGAGGAGGTCGTGCAGAATGTTCTTCACAATGTTTTGGAATTCTTTGGCTGCTCTAGAAACACTGAAGTTTAGTCGGGTGTACCATAGAGGCCAGCGTGCGTGGAGAACGTGGTGATTGGGCATGAATCCGGATGTAGCCATATCTGGTGGTAGCCACCCGAAGGTCCATTTCAGCGAACCACTTGGATCCTGACAACTCTCCAATGATGCCATCAATAGTTGGTGAAAGATGAAGTTCTCGCTTGATCCTCATGTCCACCCAAATAGGGATAGCATCTGGTTACTTGGGCTTTTTTGCATCCACGGAGGGGGGCCTCTCACCCGTTCAATGATACAGGCTCCTTCTTAAAGCTGCAGCTCTGTCTTCCCTCTTGGGTGGAAGTGGAACGCAATTCTTCAATGTCGAACTGCCACCTGAGCGACAAACTCATCAATGTGCAGGCCTATGGCTGGGTCTACCAGGCAACCATGAATGCCATTAAAGAGATAGGTGAAGTATTGCAAAAGGTGGTCCAGGTTGAGGGCATGCACGCTCAAGGCCAACTGTACTAAGCTGAGTTCTTGGGATGTCTGATAGCTGACGAGGAACTCTGAGCCCTTCTGTGACACATATACCTTCCGGCAGGTCAAGTCATGAGTGAGGTCGGCCTGGAACATGCCTTGGAGTCATAGCGGTGTGCGGTTGGCAAAAGCATAAACCTGGGCTCTGGTGTGATGGAGGGCAGGTGGGTTAGAAAGGCTGTGATGTACATCCGCAGCCATCAGGCTGATGGAGGCACCGGTGTCTATGAGGGCAGAGACTTAGTGGCCTTTAACTTCCCAAAAGGCATATGGGATTTGCCTGGTGGGTAATTCAGAGTAGGTCAATTGCTCTTATGACATGGACGACAGCTGAATCGTCGTCATCCATGTTGCTGTCTGTCTGTTCGTCTGAGTGTGGTTCCACTGCGCTGACTGCTTTCCGTTGGGGGTTGGGCTGTTGTTTCTGGTAAAAACGGAACACTTTGGAGAAGTAGTTTGGCTTGCCACACACACAACAGGACGTCCCGTGGGTGGGGCAGGCAGCAGAGTGTGGGTATGGGCCACCACACTAACCACGTGTGAGCTGTCGCATTAAGTTTAGTAAAGTCTGTCTTTGGCTTGGTAGACTCCGGCTTCGGCGCTCACCTCTCCTTGTGGACAGCATTGAGGCAATTACTGAGTATTCTGCTGGACAGCTTTCTATATGAGTAGGCTGCAGATGACAGCCCTATACTACATAGGCAATTGCCACCGCCAGTGGAAGCAAAAGGACATAAAGCGCTCACTGAACGAAGATCCAGGGATCTGGCACCCTCTACTGGCGAGTCGGCGCAATAGTTGCTTCCCAACACACTGAGCAGCATAAGCTATTATAACATCCGGTAGTGAGGCAAGATGATAGACGCTAATTGAGACAACCAACAGGTGAGTGATCCAGCGTGACACATTCTCATTAAGACAACACAACATCGTAATGAGTCATTACGTCCGGTAATAACCTAAAGGCATGCTTTTGCATAGGCGCAGGCGTGCAGTCCAAGCTCTTAGGGACAGATTTACAAGCCCCTTGCGCCACTTTTGCATCACTTTCCCCATGTTAAAAGTGACGCAAAGGTGGCGCAAGGGGCTTGTAAATCTGCCCCTTGATGTGCTGTCAGTGACCCAGGTTGATATTTGCTCATATGTAGTGAGGACAGGACATGTCTCAGTTAAATAAGTATTTACTGGAGATAAAGCATCTACATCCAGTTACCGACTCACTTCCGACTGACTCTGACCTCTTCACAGTAATCTGCCAGTACAGTGTTGAAGCCCTGCATGACATATATTGGCATCGACTTTTCGACACATTTGATGTGTGATTAACTATAACAATTCTCTGAACCAATTGCTCTTCAATTTGGCTTTAATCAAACTTGCCTAGATTTTAAAATGTGAGCCTGTAGTACTTAACACATCTTATTCTCTATATGAGACTATGTGGAAATGTGCACCCCGAAGGTATTGGAGCGCTTTACATGAGCACCAGTTATGTTACACAATGACACATTTCTGACTACAGACTCTGGTAGCCTATGGACAGCACCCATTTTTCACCGGCATTTGGCAGGCGTCACCCTCTTTTCTCTTAATGTTCACCCACATGAGAGCACTCCTTCAAACCCCTGAATTCACTTGGATTTTTGAGTCAAGGGATAGACAGCTATGAAGCTGCATCTTTCAGACATTCATCCTCCATTTAGAGGAAGAAGTAGCCACAGGTAGCTTCCCTTTACATAAATAAAATGTAGCCTTCCAAACATTGCAACACAGTCCTTAACATAACAACCATTGGTAGAGCCTGTAGGTCTCACTTTTGGGATCACTGGCTTTGCCAATACCGTTTGATAAAACTGTACAGCATTGCAAAAAAGCATTTTTAACTCATGCTGTGCAGCATTACCAAAAGAAAAAAGGTCTGATGATATGGCCACCAATGACCGCTTAAATTTCTAGACACCTATATGCATACCATGCCTACAAAACTATGCGTAATCTCCCATAATTTTGCTGTCATTTCGCATAATTAAGCTGTAGCAAATTACACAAATTATGCCCACCCCTCTACTGCTATCTCCATCAAGGTTTACTTTTTATTTTGTAATTGTTTTTCTCTGGGACCAACAGTTGCATATCACTAATGGGTTGCTACCTAATCCTCAGAATTGCTTTCATCTTTTTTCAATTCATCTGTATTGATCTTATTGTAAAGTAATCAGATGCTCATTTTCAAGTCATCCTGAAATCATCAGGAACAATCAAGTCCTGAGAAGTCATCAAATGCTCATTTTCGTGTCATCCTCAAATTATCAGGTACAGGCTTCTAAACTCTGCTGATGGCTTCAGGAACCTGATGGCGTCTGATGATGGGAAAGTGACTTCTACAGTAGTTGGAAGATCTTCTGATCACTCTGGGATTGCTTCTACAACAATCTTGTTTGACCTCGATGCATTGTTATGCACTGCACCCTTGTCACTATGATGATTTGACTCACCTCGCAGGATTAAAATATGTAGAGAGTCTGTTGCCTCAACTTTGATATGGCCTGGACACAAAGCTTGTTCTTGCTTATATTTGAGCTAATTTTCAAATATCGTTTTTTACTGTATCTGTGGCTATTACCTTTGCGTATGTACATTTGTCTCTTTGTTAATGATGAAGGTATGTACAGATACCACAAAATGGTTTAATCCCGGATAGCAGCACCCTTCTAAATGGGCGTCTAAATTTATTATTATTATTAGGGAGTTTTATAAAGCGCCTGGTTTACGGCCAAGGCGCCCAATCATTTTACAGTTCTTCACTTTTTGATTAATGGTGAAAAAGGAAGTTAAGTGATGACATATACTTAGTAATACCAGTGCCAATGTGACTGATAATGTGACTTTACTTGCTTGTGGGCGATAATTCTAACATTTCCAACTTTGTATTCAACTTTTCTTTTAACTTTGTATTTTATTCACAATTGCGACTTTCACATATGAAGCGCTGCCTATTAGACACCAATGTCAACTTGCCCTCTCAGTTGAGTTCTTGTCATTATAAAATGGCGCAGTCCTTTTGCCATAGGACCCATTTAACTATACATGGCGTGCCGCTATAAAATGACGCTGGCTGCTGGGTGATGATATTTTCCCAGCTAGAGTACCTTTAACGCGCTCATTTATCGTTTAAAGGTTACAGTCCGGGAAGTTACTGTTCTATAGTCATCTGAGGATTGGGAATTAAATCCACCAGTGGATTTAAACAGTGAATAAAATGCTAGCTGCCGCTCTTAAGCCCATAACGGAGCGGCTTGAAAACTTTGCAAAAAAACGAGGAATGCTTCCCCAAGATCCAACTCTGGGTCCCTCTGGGGTCCATACTCCACCTTGCGCCACAGCGTCATCCTGGCCACATGCCCAGCCTTTGTCTAAGCTTTCCCCACCTCAGGATCATCAATATTCCGGGTCTAAAAGTTCTGTTCCATCATCCTCTAATATGTTTACGAACATAGACACGGATACGGACTCTAGAAGGCATACCGCATCACCCAAGAGAAAAAAGGCCAAAAAAGCGATGATCGATACCTGATATGCATCCATGTATTCAACACCATTTCATTTCAACACACAGGATATTGTTCATCCCCGTTCTTCAGATTGGGCCTCTCCATCGGAGGTGTCAAATTACTTACAGCAACACCTGCGGAGCAGTTTCGATAGAGAAGTTAGGAACCGATTGAGGTCGGAATGCCCCCGTTCTTATGTTCCAGACAGAGTGGCAGACACGCCTGAAATTGACCCAACCATGCTGGCGTTCTTAAAGAACTCCTCCAAGGACCTCAAAAAAGGCATTGACCGTGCCTGGATAAACTCTTAGTGCCAATATAAACTCTTAGACTCCGCGGGACCTCTGGAGAAGATTCTGGAAATGGCTTTGCTTGCCAAGTCCACTGGGGCACCTATTGACCTGGACATTCTTGCGGGATGGACACAAAGAGCAATACGTTTCCTAGGAAACGCAAATTGTACCATCTCCTCGGAGTTAAGGAAATCTCTCCTGATGTGCATGGACAATAATCTGATGGAGCTGGCGTCAGCAGAACCAGGCCCCTTGGCGGAAACCTTCTGTTCTGCGATAAGTTTGTGAAGGATGTATCTAAATACGTGGGGACCTTCACCACTTTAGATAGGGCCAAATCCAACATTAGGAGAGCTTTCCAGGCTGGCCTTTTTGGACGGGCCGGATGAGGTATGGGTTGCTCGCCAGGCCGTCCATACTACCAAGGTCCCCTCAGAGGTGGTTATGGCAGAGGGAGAGGTGACTTTCAAGATCCCACCAGAGGAGGCACCTTTTATCCCACCAGACTTTTCAGCCATCGCAGATTCCACTGGGGTGGACAAAGAGGCAATTTCTAGCCTCAAATCACTGCAGGTGAGTCCAATCCTCTGACTGTGTTTTGACACTTTCTTCACAATTGGTCGGTTCTAACACAAGATCCCTGGATATTACAAACAGTGCATGGTTTCCACGTAGACTTCTTTCAGACTCCCTTTCAGACGGACCTTCCTACCCCTTTATTTTCTTTCCCAACAGGACAAGCTTTTTATAGATCAAGAAATATAAGAGTTGCTGCAAAAGCATGCAGTAGTCTATTGTGACAGCAATCCGGTAGGGATCTGCAGCAACATCTTCTTAGTCCAGAAGAAGAGCGTAGGTTACAGACTTTTTCTCAACTTCAAGGACTTCAACTCCTTTGTCCTATACAGACATTTCAAGATGGAGGTAATTCATCTTCTGACGAACATTCTGAGACAAGGGGGCTGGATGGTCTGCCTCAATCTCAAAGACGCTCACCTGACGATTCCAAATTTTCCTCCTCATCGTCGGTTATTGCAGTTCCAGTGGCACAGCAGGTGCCTGGAGTATTTGGTCTTGCCTTTCGGGCTTTCCTGGCTCCGTGGTGTTTCACCAAGTTGATGAAACCGGTGGTTGCTGATCTCCAGGAACAGGGTGTTCGTCTGATTATTTATCTCGACAATATCCTGATAATGACTCCTACTGCTCGGTTGGTGACTTCAAATGGCCGTGTCGCTGTTAGAGTCCCTGGGATTTGTGATCAACAGAACCAAATCCATGTTGGTACCGACTCAGTCCCTGGAGTTCTTGGGGTTTGTGATAAACTCTCAAACAGCCCAACCACAGTTGCCCAAGCAGAAATTGAGAGATTTGAAGACATTGGATACGCAGTTGATGTTCTTTCGAACGATTGCGCTGTTAGTGAGCCTGTTAGCCTCATCATTCAGGCTATTTTTCCTCGACAGTTGCTTTACCGGGTGCTTCAGCGCCTCAAGATTCAGCACCTCCAGAGAATTCTCTCTTACTCAACTCAAGTTCCCCTCTCGGAAAAAGCCCGGGAAGAGATCAAGTGGTGGTTGGCACACGTAGAACGGGCGGGCAATCTTCGGATCTCGCCCGGCGGTGATCATAGAGTCAGATGCCAGTTATTCGGGCTGTGCTCAATATACTTAGTAATCAATGGGATAGGAAGGAGGAATGGGTGTCCATTTGCTTCCCCTGGGTAAGTATGGGGGTTATCAGGTGCGAAAAATGGACACTTGTAACAAATCTAAACTATTGGTGCAACTTTGAGTTCGATTAGTTTAAGATTAAGTATATCTGAGATCGGTACCTCATCAGACAAAGCCATTGATAACTGAATTTCAATATCACGTATTTCACCAATCCTTTTCTCATTCAAGATTCGGTGTTCTTTATTTTGGCGCCATATATATTGCTGTGTAAAACCACGTATACTAGCTTTACAGGCATCCCATACTATCAGGGGTTGACTCGAGTGAATATTTATATCAATGAATTGTTTTAGATGTTCTTTAAGTTGACTCACAATTCCGCTGTCAGTGAATAAATATCTTGGAAATGCAGTCTCTCAGTTCTTTGCCTAATATGTTCCTTCTCAAACTCCACATCAGTAATTTCTGCAATTTAAACACTTAAGTAGAGACTATTACGTACTCTGGTGCCTTTGTACATACAGAAAAACGATAAAATATGTACTGTATTTCTGTGTTTTTTGTCCCTCTTTTACAGATTAAAAGAGCATGATTGGCCACTGACTATTTAACCAGTAAGCCACCGTAGTAACTGCACAAAAGGTGTAAGTTCTATTCTATGTTTGTATGTTTGTTTAGTCCTGACGAAAGCCCTGCAGACTCCGTTGAGCCATAGGGGGCTGAAACATGTCGACACCATTCTCTAAGCTATACTTCTAGATCCAGTTACTTGATCTAGTACAAGTACCAATCATTTTATCTCTTAGATCCACACCAATTAATAAAATTCTTGGGTGTTGACCTAATTTTAATCAATTTTCTTTTGGGGTCACTTTTTCTTTAATTTTCTTTAATTTTTTACTTCACCTTTTTTGATCTCTGGACACTGCAAATCTAGACCAGAGGAGCCTCTGGTTGAGGCAGGCACCTAACACGTCTTATGGTATTCAATGATAACTGCCACAACAACAATGTAGGGGCGGATGAAAGATATATACCGCAATACCAACAAAACATTGTGTTTTTGAGGATACCATAATCAGTCTATCCAATAGTTTAGATTTGTTACAAGTGCCCATTTTTCGCACCTGTGCTCAATATAGTCACAAGTTCAAAGCTAAAAACCTGTGTTTAACAATATTGTGGCAACCAGCTACCCTCACTCTGCCAACTCCCCTCCCTCCTTTTTTCGAAAGTCACATCTTCTTAGAAAGGTATAGTGAGGGTAGCTGGTTGCCACAATATTGTTACACACACACTTTTAACTTTGAACTTGTGACTATATTGAGCACACTGAGACAGGAAGGTGTATATATATCCTCTGTATCGTAGGGAATAACAAAAAAATACATGGGAGATTATTGAGTCCACATTATTTAGGGGCAGGCCCTTTGTTGTTGAGAGGATATTGAGTGGGGCGACCTGTTTAAACCCCGATATTCCCCCTAAGGCTCCAAGTAGTTTAGAGGGTATTGACACGGTGCCATGGCCTCGAAGTCTTTTATGTTGGGGACTAGCATTCATGATATAATGAAAGCAGCTGACTGGTCATCTAACTCTACATTTAAACAATTATAAACCTGTGGGCTATGTTGCTTCTGTGGTTCTGGATAGGTGTTAAACTAGCATAATCCGAAGCCTCCGGTCCTGTAATAGAATATAACATTTGCTAGCATTCGCACCAAAAATTTTCAATTCTGTTAAGGACACAGAGGCAAGGATTATCCCTCCCACATTTCATTTATTGTTGATAACTGTCATGATGTTACCCTCCCTGGTATTCAAGCTATATCGGTTGTTACGAGTCTGATGTTGCTTTCCAGATGCTGAACAAAAAGGCGAGTGAACTGGTACTTTGGACTTTGGAGAGGGCTCTCCCTATGTTCTTCCTCATCGGGCCGATGCCTTGTTTTCCAAGTTCGAGTTGGCTGTTTTTTGTTTTTTTAACAACAATTTTTATTTGGTCAATAGTCACCTTCAATGCAGAGCTCTGTAACCCAGAGACATCCTTCCACTTAATACTCAAAGCATAGCGCGTTGACATTTTACATAAACATTATACAAAAGAAAGCTAAAAATATAAGAAAACATAGCACCCCCCACACATTTGAGTTGGTTGTTTGATGATCCTCAGTATGGTTTACCTCAGGAATATTAGTTTGGACAATGCTAGTTGAGCAAATAAAGAGGAAGTGCTCGAGAGTTAAGGACTATTTATAGAGCTAGTCTCTATGGTTGTTGTTATGTTGTGCAAAGCATTCTGGGAATGTATCTTTTTTCTCTGTAAAAAAATAATTTTTGGCTGCTGTTGTTTTGCAGTAAAGAAAGGCAAAGCATAATCCTCGCCTCCGTGTCCTTAATAGAATTGTAAATTATTGGTGCAAATGCTATCAAATTTTTTGTTCAGGCATGTGTGATCAGAGAAGGTATATATACCGGCTTTGTGGTGGTGCTCGGTTCTTTTCATCTTGAACTGGACACCAGAACTTAACTTTTGGGAGATATTTATCCCGTGAGTAGCAGTCTTCTTTTAATAGAAAAAAGGAGTGAATAGCTTGTACCGCATATTAATGTGGGCTATATTTTGAGCTCAAATGCTCGGGCTATAAATTTGGGACAGCTTTATAAGTGATCTTTTGACTCAATACCAGTAAATGTTAGTAGATATTTCCCACTTTTTTGAGCACTTAAAACACTAACATGCGCCTTGTGCATCACTAGCATGCTTTGTCAAGGTGATTTAAAGATAAGGCATTTAGCCTGAGTGCACGCCCACTTCATAACGATGAGTACCTATAGACTATTAGTGTATATCTTTAGAAAATATTTCCTAATCACTTGTTACAACTTCACTTTAAACCTTAATGGCTGTGTAATGCAGCATAAATATTGACAATGTCACATCAATCTTACTAAAGATGAATTGTGACACTATCTGTTAAACGGGTTCTTTTCGTGAACAGTTTCACTTTACACATAAATAGGCGACACATGTGCAACTAATGCTTCTAAGCCTAATAATAAAACATTTTCTTATATAGTCAGTCAGAAAATGATGCATGTCCATGGAATTCTAACTAGGCCTGGGCGTAGTGGGCGTAGTGGGGCTTCGCGGAGCTACCTGAAGTGTGCGAGAAACTACGCCCACCTCCGCAATCCGTGTAGCCCCACTACGCACCGCAGGCCTCCCTCCCTCCCGCCCTCCCTAAATACTTTAATTTAAATGTTAGAAAGAATTAAAAGGCACTTACCTTGCCCGCCGCTGCCCGCCGCGTCTCCGGGGCTCCCTCTCTTCATCGCCGCCGTCTTGGGTATTAATGCACTGTGATTTTAAGGAATTTTCAGTGAATAAAAGAATAAAGAATAAAAAGAACTTATTTTTGCAGCGAAGACGCCTAACAACGTGTTTTATTTGGGAGATACCACTTCATCCTTATGCGTGATGGAATATGGACACTAATATCCATTACAAGATGTATATTTGTTTAGTTGAGTGCAGCGCCATTTATGTAAGATGCATTTATCATGTTCAAAGTAGGAGCAGAGAGAATGGCAAAGCAAACACATTGTCTCGACTCAGAGAACTTGAAAACACTGAAAAGATTCCTTCCTGTTCTTCCAGAAAGGTCAGTGCTCACTCTATTAACCACATCCTATTATCTTCAGCATGTGCACTCTGAGACCATATGATAGAGTAATGCTGCTCGGTGGGAGAATCCAGTGCGTGTTATCAAGGAGGGCTTTTTAAAAAAAAAAAAAAAAAGGACTAGATTGGTTCCAACTGCACCTGTCCTAGAGGATTCATTATAGTGGTTTATCCCTCCCCTTAGTATGGCCTATACTTCATGAGCATAGTACTGAGCCTCAGTGACCAAGGCAGTAGTAAGCCACAATAGAATGTACACTATTTAGAGTGTTTGAACTATGTGATTATTAGCTATGTAGGAAAAGCTTTTTGGGGCACTGGCAAAAGTATTCTGCCACTGTAGAGGACAACCGAGACACAGTTATGCAGGGATTAACATGGTGCGCATGCTTGCATCTAAATCATTGCTTACAGCCATCAACAACAATAATTGCAGAATGCAAGA
Organism: Lissotriton vulgaris; assembly: GCF_964263255.1. Lineage (NCBI taxonomy): Eukaryota > Metazoa > Chordata > Amphibia > Caudata > Salamandridae > Lissotriton > Lissotriton vulgaris. Next base: position 1,866,114,448 of record NC_141694.1, read on the forward strand.
AATATGCAAAGAGAAAGTTACAAGAAGAAATAAGTATATTTTCCCCCTTACTCCCGCTTCGGGTAGACACACCATTTTGATGCAAACCCATGTTGACTGACTTTAGTGAACATGGGTTTACATCAAAATACATGGGTTAATGCCCAGGAATGCCCATGCTCCTCTTATGTAATGCATCCCTGAAGCAAAGTCATATAATGCACGCAATGTGCTGTCGTGTGTTACATATGGGTATAAATCCCATGCAGAGGCACCCAAATCTTGATTTGCGTGGTGTTTGTAAATCTCAATATAGAATTTCCTTTCGGGCTGCATCACAAAACTGAGAACCGCCATCACAAAATGTTTCTGAATCTCATCCTGTGATTCTTTCTGAATACAGATGTATTAGTTTCTAAGTTTCTAAATAAGCTTTATTCGATATTCAAACAAATATCATGTAAGCATACATTATTATACAGAGTTTAAAAAGCATTATATGAAGAAGACACAAAAAATATTTCAGTAAAAGAGTCATACAAAAAGTCAGGGGAAGGTTAAAAATCTACATTTAAACAGAACAACAATAAAAACAAACAGAAATAATTATTATCTCCCATGTCAATCTAAGGTTTTCTTAAATTTTATCACTAATTTTAAAAAATGTTCCATTTTGGTTATCACCTCCCTATCTTCAAGTTCCTGAAGACGTTCAAAAGCAATTTTACACGACCTGATATTCCATCTCTTAAGTAGGGGTAATAAAAGGGCTTTTCTCAATATTCCATAGTATTTACAAAAAAGAATGGTATGAATGTTAGATTGTTGTGATATAATATCACAAGGACAGGGACAGAGAATCCGCGACCAATCATTGCATTTTGGAAATGTTACATATCGAAAGAAGGAGCCCAGTCTGAATCTGGTGAGCAGCATCCTTGAGAAACAGGAGAAATCAGTTGATAGGTATAGTTGAAGACCCTTGTGGGGTGTCACCCTTTGATATGCCAGGATGGTGTCAGAATGCTTTTGTTTATTCCATCTGACTGTTTCCAGATGAGCCATTAGAGTCTTTCTCAAGGATTTTCGCGAGATATTTTCCAGTGACCTTGGATCTGTAAACCACTCTGGTCGCCCAATTTCAAGAAAGAACTTTTTCACATAGACCAGCGAGTTAGATTGCTTTGAATGTTTAGCCCCTTCCAAATTAAGAATGTCTTGTAACACCTCTCTATTAAAAGCAGTCTCAGGGGTGGTCCAAATTTTGTGCCAGAGAAGGGGAGGTTCAGATTTTATAATATCTGCTATATACGGGAGGTCCAATTCAATGTGCGTTTTGTACACAGAGGTTGCCTTTGAGGCGGCAAGAAGATACCTTACGAATTGGTTTTCCAGAGTTTGTATCGGTGAGATGTTTTTGTCTATACCCCAGAGACCAGCCCCATAGATAGCAGTAGAGGCACATTTTGCTTTATATATAGTTAATAGTTGTTTCACTGGTCTTTCCCCTATATTTCCTGCAAAATCACGAAGTCCGCCAATGGCTCTCATAAAAGCAAGTTTCCTCTTCTCTATTGCCGCTTTCCATGATAGTTTTTTATGTAGACAGATACCCAGGTAAATGAAGGCCTCCACTGTCTCCAGTCTTTGGTCCTCAATGAAGATAGGGCAAGGGTTTTTTTATGCCTTTTGTTACATAGCATGGTATATGATTTTCCTATGTTCACTTTAAGGCCCCTATCATTCATAAAATCCGTGAAAGCTGTAACTGCTTTTTGTAGACCCATTCTAGTCTGGGAGAGAATTGCAGCGTCATCTGCATATAGCAGAATTGGAATCGGTTGGCCTCCTACTTTGGGGAAATCACACTCGATGTTTTTGAGATGCTCGCCAATCGCATTTATGTAGAGGGAAAAAAGCAGGGGAGCCAAGATGCACCCCTGTCTGACCCCTCTGTTGATGTTAAAACGTGGCGAACACTCTCCCATCAGTCCAAATCTAATTCTAGCTCCGGCTTCTCTGTGCAAAGCCTTAATGAAAAGAAGGATAGAAGGATTGATGGATCTATCCCGAATTGATTTAAGACTTATGGCGATATGCAAATCAGCTCTGACCCTGTGCCCCATGGGAACAGTCCAGTCCGAACTACAAAAGCCATGTCCTTCCCAGAACGGAATCAAGCATCCGAGGACCGGACCGGTTTCGAGGTAACACCTCTCAACAGCTCGGTAGTTCGGACTGGACTGTTCCCATGGGGCACAGGGTCAGAGCTGATTTGCATATCGCCATTGTCTAACCCAGGGTGGTGTGAAGTGCAAAAAACGATGGATTTGGGCCCAGATCTTTGGACTGGGGTGAGTGTGTGACATTGATCCACATTCGGTCCATCACCTGTTTTGTTTGCAAATTCCGCCCTAAGTGCGCTGGGGATGCCCAGACGTGGGTCCCAGGCACTCCACACCACTGGAGTCAAGCTAGCCAGGCTGATGAGAGGTGTTACCTCGAAACCGGTCTGGTCCTCGGATGTTTGATTCCGTTCTGGGAAGGACATGGCTTTTGTAGTTCAGACTGGACTGTTCCCATGGGGCACAGGGTCAGAGCTGATTTGCATATCGCCATTGTCTAACCCAGGGTGGTGTGGAGTGCAAAAAAACGATGGATTTGGGCCCAGATCTTTGGACTGGGGTGAGTGTGTGACATTGATCCACATTCGGTCCATCACCTGTTTTGTTTGCAAATTCCGCCCTAGGTCGCTGGGGATGCCCAGACGTGGATCCCAGGCACTCCACACCACTGGAGTCAAGCTAGCCGGGCTGATGAGAGGTGTTACCTCGAAACCGGTCCGGTCCTCGGATGCTTGATTCCGTTCTGGGAAGGACATGGCTTTTGTAGTTCGGACTGGACTGTTCCCATGGGGCACAGGGTCAGAGCTGATTTGCATATCGCCATTGTCTAACACAGGGTGGTGTGGAGTGCAAAAAAAACGATGGATTTGGGCCCAGATCTTTGGACTAGGGTGAGTGTGTGACATTGATCCACATTCGGTCCATCACCTGTTTTGTTTGCAAATTCCGCCCTAAGTGCGCTGGGGATGCCCAGACGTGGGTCCCAGGCACTTCACACCACTGGAGTCAAGCTAGCCGGGCTGATGAGAGGTGTTACCTCGAAACCGGTCCGGTCCTCGGATGCTTGATTCCGTCCTGGGAAGGACATGGCTTTTGTAGTTCGGACTGGACTGTTCCCATGGGGCACAGGGTCAGAGCTGATTTGCATATCGCTATTGTCTACCCAGGGTGGTGTGGAGTGCAAAAAAACGATGGATTTGGGCCCAGATCTTTGGACTGGGGTGAGTGTGTGACATTGATCCACATTCGGTCCATCACCTGTTTTGTTTGCAAATTCCGCCCTAGGTCGCTGGGGATGCACAGACGTGGGTCCCAGGCACTCCACACCACTGGAGTCAAGCTAGCCGGGCTGATGAGAGGTGTTACCTCGAAACCGGTCCGGGCCTCGGATGCTTGATTCCGTTCTGGGAAGGACATGGCTTTTGCAGTTCGGACTGGACTGTTCCCATGGGGCACAGGGTCAGAGCTGATTTGCATATCGCCATTGTCTAACCCAGGGTGGTGTGGAGTGCAAAAAAACGATGGATTTGGGCCCAGATCTTTGGACTGGGGTGAGTGTGTGACATTGATCCACATTCGGTCCATCACCTGTTTTGTTTGCAAATTCCGCCCTAAGTGCACTGGGGATGCCCAGACGTGGGTCCCAGGCACTCCACGCCACTGGAGTCAAGCTAGCCGGGCTGATGAGAGGTGTTACCTCGAAACCGGTCTGGTCCTCGGATGCTTGATTCCGTTCTGGGAAGGACATGGCTTTTGTAGTTCGGACTTGACTGTTCCCATGGGGCACAGGGTCAGAGCTGATTTGCATATCGCCATTGTCTAACCCAGGGTGGTGTGGAGTGCAAAAAAACGATGGATTTGGGCCCAGGTCTTTGGACTGGGGTGAGTGTGTGACATTGATCCACATTCGGTCCATCACCTGTTTTGTTTGCAAATTCCGCCCTAAGTGCGCTGGGGATGCCCAGACGTGGGTCCCAGGCACTCCACACCACTGGAGTCAAGCTAGCCGGGCTGATGAGAGGTGTTACCTCGAAACCGGTCCGGTCCTCGGATGCTTGATTCCGTTCTGGGAAGGACATGGCTTTTGTAGTTCGGACTGGACTGTTCCCATGGGGCACAGGGTCAGAGCTGATTTGCATATCGCCATTGTCTAACCCAGGGTGGTGTGGAGTGCAAAAAAACGATGGATTTGTGCCCAGATCTTTGGACTGGGGTGAGTGTGTGACATTGATCCACATTCGGTCCATCACCTGTTTTGTTTGCAAATTCCGCCTTAAGTGCGCTGGGGATGCCCAGACGTGGGTCCCAGGCACTTCACACCACTGGAGTCAAGCTAGCCGGGCTGATGAGAGGTGTTACCTCGAAACCGGTCTGGTCCTCGGATGCTTGATTCCGTTCTGGGAAGGACATGGCTTTTGTAGTTCGGACTGGACTGTTCCCATGGGGCACAGGGTCAGAGCTGATTTGCATATCGCCATTGTCTAACCCAGGGTGGTGTGGAGTGCAAAAAAACGATGGATTTGGGCCCAGGTCTTTGGACTGGGGTGAGTGTGTGACATTGATCCACATTCGGTCCATCACCTGTTTTGTTTGCAAATTCCGCCCTAAGTGCGCTGGGGATGCACAGACGTGGGTCCCAGGCACTCCACACCACTGGAGTCAAGCTAGCCGGACTGATGAGAGGTGTTACCTCGAAACCGGTCCGGTCCTCGGATGCTTGATTCCGTTCTGGGAAGGACATGGCTTTTGTGGTTCGGACTGGACTGTTCCCATGGGGCACAGGGTCAGAGCTGATTTGCATATCGCCATTGTCTAACCCAGGGTGGTGTGGAGTGCAAAAAAACGATGGATTTGGGCCGAGATCTTTGGACTGGGGTGAGTGTGTGACATTGATCCACATTCGGTCCATCACCTGTTTTGTTTGCCAAATGGATGAAGGCAGCTGACTACAACTCAACACCAATAAAACAGAAGTACTCATCATGGACTCCGAGCTCAAAATGGACTGCCAGATCAACTCCGTTGCATCCTCCTGCTCCCACACCCTCCTCCTCCTACCTAAGACCTTCAAATGAATCCCCCTCGAGCACAGAAAAACCATCACCCATGCCCTCATCTCCAGCAGTCGACTACAGCAAAGCACTCTATGCTGGAATAAACAAAAACCTCACCTGCAAGCTACAAAACATCCAGATCTACCAAGACACTGCCACATCTCCCAGCACCTGTGCACACTCCACTGGCTCCCCATTGAGGCTAGAATCACCTTCAAGATCCTCACCCACGCACAAAAAGCTCTCCACAACACCGGACCAGCATACCTCAACAGCCGGCTCAACTTCGGCGCACCCCAAAGAACCCTGTGATCAGCCAGCTCTCCTACGCTGTGGTTCCACACGCCAGAATGACAAGATCGGGAGGCCACTCCTTCTCCTTCCTGGCGGTCAGAGCCTGGAACGCCCTACCGCTCCACCACAGACAGACTACATCACTCCCCATCTTCACAAGAAACCTTAAAACGTGGCTCTTCGCCAGACCCCCTCCATGATGGACTGGGACCTGCACCTTCCCTCTCTCTTTGAGACCCTTAAGAGTGAGTAGTTGCGCTCAACAAACATGTGATTGATTGATTGATTGCGTAGGACCGCTCCCAGCCATCCTCGCCATTGGCATTTGAAATCCCTCTGGTTCCCGCACCAGAGGAATTTATTTTCCCCAGCAACCGAGGCTGTTTGTTTGGTTTCCTTGAAATGACATTGCACTGACGTCATTTCAGTGAAACCGAAATTGAAGTGAGCCGAGAGGCTCATTTCAGTTTTGCTTTCTACGTGCTCATGAGTCTATCTCAGCCCCCTGTGCACAGAGAAAGTCAGGCGAGCTATCGTTGGAAAAGGGAGAATCTCCCCTTCTCAATGGTACCCCTTTCTAGTGGATCCCTGCTTAGTTTCATACCCATTTCTACCACTAATTGGAAGGAGGTTGAAAGCACAAAAAGTAGCAAAAATAGGCTATGCCCCAGTAAAATGCCAAAATTGTGTAAAAAATATTGGTGTTGTGACAAAAGTCTGCTTGTGCCTGAAAGCTGGGAAAATGATGATTTCAGCACCACAAACCCTTTGGTGATACCATTTGCGGGAGAAAACCATATGCTTTCTTCTGCAGCACTTTTTGCCAATTTTTCCCCAAAAACCCAAAATCTTTTGGTATTTTGGCTTATTTCTGGGTGCCCTCTAGGGGAATCCACAGACCATGGGTACCTTTAAAATTACTATGACGTTGGAAGAAAAGGGCGCAAATCTGGCGTGGATATCTTACGTGGACAAAAAGGTACAGGGCCATAAGTGCAAACTACCCCAAATAGCCAAAAAAAGGCTTAGCACGGGGGGGGGGGAACCTAGCAGCAAAAGGGCTAATGAGTGGAACATAAAAGAAGGATACAGTCAGACAGATACAGGCGTACATGTAGCAGGAAGTGCATGTCTCCTTTTTTGGTGACTGTTGTCAACAGATATGATGTACAAGGTTTAAGCCTGCTGTAGCACCTCGAACCTTCACAATTACAAACCCTCTATGTGTGTTGTGGTTAACAGAGATCTCAGGACGTTCCACTGGTGCTGATGGAATTATAGTGAAAGAAAAATGCTACAGTGAAGGGAAAATTTACTGCAGAAGGACACACTGTACAATAGGGTGTGTATAAAGATACTGCACATCATGTACTTTACATGAACTTTAAGGCCCCAATGTGTTCTACATAATGGGTTCTGCTATTAATATTAAGCAGTATGGAAACCTTCATGCGGCAATTAATATTAAGCAAGGGACAACTGCCTGCACAAAACCAAATATTCCTGAATATCAGCCATGGAATAGTAAAAGAGCAGAGGAGAAAAGACACAAACTAATCTAAGGACATAAGACATCTTTATGAACTTGGAGAGTGTATTCCCAGCTTCAACTTGTAACAATGATCCACAATCAATAATAGATTTTTAACACCCATGAACTTTAGTTTACAGCACAATAGATTGGGACCAACACAATAAAATATGTGCCAGTAATCTACAAAGCAATCATAATGGCAGGGCATGTCTGTTAATAGGGCTGATTCCATCAGAAAAGCTGTGGTCATTAGGTGGTCCACACAGGAACACTATTTTCAAAACTAGTTTTATTAAACAGTAATCCTCAACCCAACAGTTCATTAAACTTGGCAAATAACTTAACCTATGCATCAAGTAGACCTATCGTTCACAGGTGCAGCAACAAACTCCATCGTCATTCTTTAAGAATCTATTTAACCAACCTACAGGTCTGAGGTAGTCCTGCTAAGCAATACCTTTCAAAATTTTCAAATTAAGGCAGAAACTGAACTTGTTATTCCAAACTGGAACTCTGCAATATCTGGTGGTTGCTCCATCAACACTGTAGAAGGCACATTTTGAAACCCTTTTGCATGTAGCATCGATAATGAGCTTTGCCCTTTTTAATAGGAAATTACCAAAGTAGGAGCTAGAGAGGTTTGTGAGGCTGTTCCCAGTCAATCGCTGCTTGATTATCATCTCTTGTTTGTTAACCATGGCCATGTATAGTTTATCAGATATAAGGTACAGTGGATGTTTAAAGGGTAGGTCCTAATGGTAGTGTTTGAAATTTACTGACCTTACCACTGTATTTTATAATTTTATGTTTTTCATATTTTATTTTAAAATGTTATTTATATTTTAGTTTAGTTCTTAAGCATCTCAATGCTTATTTAGGCCTGATTTTTTTACAACCCTACAAATGTTAGTGTCCAGTGAGGTTAATAGAAGCCAATGCTGCATTACAGAAAAATAATGTGGCTTACCCATGGTTGCTTATTTTGCTATGGAGCAAACTTTTGTACATAGGGCACTCGAATCACTGACAAAATATCGAAGGTCACAATATCGAACTACCAAAATAGCAAAGCAAAAATATCGAAGTCAAGAATATCGACATCCTATCTACATTATGGTAAGTACAAAAATATTGAAGAAAAGTAAACAATACATATAAATAAAAGAAACAGAGTTAAAAATATTTAAAAATGCTTAATTATTATAAGTAATATATATCATTCAAAAATACATTAAACATATACATATAATGTATAATATATATACGTATTAATGTGTTTTAATATTTATTTTAAAAACATATACATTGTTTACCTTTTTTATAAATTATAAATACTTCTATACACATAAAATAGTAATATATTTACAAATGAAATAAAAAAAAATATTTTTAATCTTTTTAAAATTAATTATACAGTACTTTAGCGAAATTAATAAAAAAAATATTAGATAGAGGAGGAAATATAATTACTCTTCCCAGGGGTACAAATTACTCTTCCTACTCCAGTGAGTGCATCTGTAGGGAAAGTGTTGGATAGTGTAGGGGTTAAAATTACTATTCCCACTCCAGCGAGTGGAACAGTAGGGAAAGTGTTGGATAGCGGAGGGGTAAAAATTACTATTCCAACTCCAGTGAATGCAACAGCAGGGAAAATGTAGAATAGCGTAGGGGTTAAATTAACATACTTATAAATATATATATTTTTTAAATCAATAACATATAAATATTTATTTAACAAAAAATGATTAATAAATACCTATTGAATTAAATTCATTTTTACTTAAATAACATCAAATTACTTCCCACCCTATTCCCCAATAAACACACAGCGCGCTACACATAAAAATAAAACAATTAATTTAATGATCAATTAATCAATTAATAACATTTAATTACTAATTAATAATTAATTAACAATAAATTAACAATAACAACAAATACACATCAATTATAAATTATTTATCATTAATATTAATATAATTTTTAATTAACCAATTATTATTAATATACATGAACTCAATAAAAATGTATTACTTCTTTTTTTAAAATAAATATATAAATGATATATCTAAATCTATGTCATCATCCTCTAACTTTGACGCCCACCTTGTTTCAGTTTTACCTAAAGCGTCGGGTATTGTTTCCATCAGTATACTATGGAAGTCCTCTATCGTACCCTCCCCCCGGTATAACTTGTCCATTAGTGATATTGCTTGAAGGTTATCCTGTCTGACAGCTAGATTCTTTAAGCACCTCCTTATTTGAATATATTTAAAATACGATCTGCTATTAATCCCAAATTTCAGAGCTAGTTCCCGGAAAGGTAGTATTTCTAATTCATCATTGAGTAAGCTCACAACCTGATTGATGCCAGTTAAACAGATGGTTCATTTTGTTAGCAGGGAATTAATAAATTACGTATTTGCTCAGTCAATGTGGCAGTTCTGAATAACAGAACAAAAAGAGCCAAAATATTTGAGCTTTTGTGGTTCATCTACCCGGAAATGATTTGCTTACACGAGACCCACATCCCATGGAACAATAGGGTTGTCCTCCAGATAACAGGGTAGGATCTGGCAGTTTGCTTCACACAGACCTTCATGATTAGGGGAGTAGCGATAGTTATCAAACGGCAAGCGGGTATTATCAAATGTACTCTGACGGATAAATGGGGTAGATGGTCTATTATAACGTTAAGCACAGGGTTGACTGTAGGGGTAATTTATGCTACAAACCATGACGATCTTGAGATCTGGGAAGAGCTAGAGCTGGGGTTTGCTACACGGCCAGCCCCACTAGTAGCATGTGGAGACTTTAATATTTACTATGAGAGTTCAGGGCAGATGTATAAGAAAAGAAACCCCAGGTCAACCGGGCCATAAATAGCCTCAAATCCAGCCATGGTCTGGTAGATGTGTGGCCAGCTAAGAATAATGTAGATCCAGGCTATACATAGTCCTAATACCCACATCACAAATATGTTCCTTTGACTACTTTCAGGTTTCAGTCAGTATGGTGGGGGAAGTTGAGATAACAAAGCTGCCGCAAAAATGTTCAGATCACAATCCACTTTTGCTCGAAATAACGCGTCAGGGCATGGAAAGGGAACCCCGCTCTTGGTAATTTGATAGGAAATTGTAAATAGATGAAGATTTTATCAAATATATTAAAAATTGATCCAGAGGATACTTTAAAATGAATCGATATAGTGCCTCCTGTACGATTGTGTTGGATATGTATAAAGGGTGCTTAAGGGGTGTAACAATAAGCTATGTAGGCCAACAGCGGAAAATACGGAGGAATCAGAACACCTCCCTCATAACCCGGTTGGCGCAGTTAGAGACAGAACACACTAATTTGTTATTTCAGGGGGAAGGTGCCAGATTGACGGCGGTTAAGAACCAGATAATCATTGTTAAATCACAGCTAAATAATTTTTTTCAGATGCAAGTTGCTGACTATTGGCCCTTAGGATTAGACAAAAAATCTCTCGCAAATTTTATAAAGGAAATTAAAAACTCCGAGGGGCAGATGGAAACTACTTCTGCCAAGATTAGAAATTCCGTGTAGGGTTTTGTAGTATACAAGGAAAAGTGGCGCCTGTGCTGGTAGCGGCTAGTGTGGGTCAAGAAAAGAGTAAATGCAGACATAAAGATACAAAACAAATCCAGTGCACATGTTATAGTCAGTTAATCTTATAGGTTTTTCTTTTTTTGGTAAAACGAACAAGCAATGCAAGTCCTGAGTAATAAGATAAGGTGGACACACATAGGTCAAATCTTTTGGGATGTATTAAGCCCCCCTGTTCTAGAAGGGTGACATCAAGATACAAAAACACAAAACCAGCCGACACGTGTTTCGTCAAGCGAGCTTATGCGCTCGTGACTCTTTAGGGCTGTTGGCGATAACGTAAGTGTATCGGTTAGCCTGTGATAATTCCACCCCGGCGGGGACGGGTTTGTCAACTGGGTCTTTAAAAATGATTGTAGGTATGTCAAAAGGATTGATTATAAGTAGAACAACGGGCTGATGCATCCGTTGTAAAGGTGGCACTCTGCATTGAAGAGTGCCACACGTGTACAGTCACAGCGGTTCTTCCTGTGTAATGGAGAACCTACTTCTGCTAAAATATTGGTTTTTTTTTAACAGTTCTATAGTAAGCTGTATCAACTGGATCCCAGCGATATTCAACCAATTAATGCAAGGGAGTATCCACAGCTTTGCAGACTAGATTCTGCCATATGTTTGGAGTTAGAAGAAGAGATCACGCTGGAAGAAACTGTGTCTGCCCTAAATTCCCTTTCTTCCGGGAAAGGTGCAGGCCCACATAAAATTCCACTGGAGGTATACAAAAAAATTCAAACTTATCTGGCCGTATTACTTCAGGATTCCTGTTTTCGTTCTCGGTGCGAGAAAATACGTCAGCATCTTATCATGGAAGCTCTGACTGGCTATTGAATATAGAACTGCACGTCAACTCTAATGGGAAGTCTGTGATGATCTGTGGGCCGCCTGAGGTATACTATTGTACTCACCTACTGTCACTCATTCCTAACCAGGATCGGCAAAGCATTACCTTCCTAAGCACAACGAAACAAGGTGTGTTTTTATTTTGTCTTCAAACTAATTCTCCAATAGGACCATGCGCTTTTCTATCGGATATACATTGCCAGGATGATGACATTTCTTGTCATCTGACAAATCTTTTGACTTTAATACGGATTCTTACCTTCCTTGATTACGAATACAAGAAGTTCACAAACAATGCAACTAGCCCTGATGAAGTTCCCTTGGCACTGGGGTACGAAACGCGTTGGCTGTGTGCCGCTATTGTTATTCAATAAAAAGAAGAACATTCAAAGAATTCACTTCTCTCTTGACTGTTTGTGTAGTGCACCTTCCTTTTGTTTTTCAATCTTTTTTTAGATGTCCAAAATTGAGGAACCCCACCAAGTCTTGGCAGGAAACGGACATAATAATATTTCATAAGCAAGGGGAAACCATCGACACTGCCTGGTTCATATCACCCCATTTCATTGATAAATTCGGATGCAAAGGTGTACTCTAAAATTTTAGCGACTGGGCTTCAGAGGGTCATAGCCAGATTTGTTTCGCCATGGCAACATGGCTTCGTACCTGGTAGGGGAAAAATTAATTACCAATTAATAATTAATTTACAATAAATTAATTAACAATAACGATAAATACAAATTAATAATACATTACTTATAATTAATATAATTGTAAATTAACGTATTAATATAAATTAATTACCAATTCATAATTAATTAACAATAAATAAACAATAACAAAAATATAAACATTTTAATTAATTATAATGAAATTACTTCACATCCTATTCCCCTATAAACCCACAACTCGCTCTCATACTAAAACGCAATATTTACTTTAAAAAAACTACTATTTTCTTAATATTTAATACATATATTTAAAAATAATTACAAAAACATAAAAATGTTTTAAACACACATATAAAATATATACTAAAATACATAACACAAAAAAATCCAATATTATTTACAACTATATTTTTGCTAACAATATCATTTTCTTCGATATTACTTACTTCGATATTAAAAAAATCAATATTACTTACCTTAAAGTCAATATTCTGGTCAATGATATTTTTGACTTAGATATTCTGTCCCTACAATATTAAAAACTCAATATTAATGTAGGTCCATATTATAAATTCGATATTTTGACTGCGCACCAGGGCACTCAGTAGCTTCCAAGCTCATAATACCAATTTTGATGGTTGCTTTCTTTACTTTCATGGTCAAACCCGGCATGTGTCCTTCTGTTGTGGTCAAGTGGAAGCCTCCTCTGGCTGACCAATTGTGCCAGTATGATGGTGACTGCCCACTAAAAAATACATGCTGCAAACACTACAGTAATAATTGTTTAGACGCAGTACCAGGTAGGGATGACGCTGGTGCTGGAGGTGCCTGTGATCTAACTTGAAAAGCTGGCATGGGCAGAATACATTATTAAGAGCTCAGCATGTGAAAAAACCAGCCAAGAAATCATGTCTAATCCCATCTTAATGTGTTTGCTGTAGGAAGGGTTCCGGAACATCTGAGTGGTGGCAAGTGCTATGACTCTGCCCCTCACCAACTCAACTCCAAATGTAGTTTGTGAATCTGTACACCCCCTTTCTAGAGCCTAGAAGCAGTGGAAGGATGTTTGATTTCAGTCTAAGGATGTAGGGTATTACAGAGGCCTTTAGGTATGGAATATCTTAATGTTTCAGTTAAGGAAAGCCCTTGTGTAAGGCCTAATTAATATTATCTATATCACTGTGTGATACCTATTACATATATTTCTGGAAATTATATTTCTATTCACTGAACAGTCTCAATGCCTCCACATGTCTTTCTTCCTCATTATGCATGAAGACATGTTTGCTCCATGGGTTGCTTGAAGTTGACTGTGAGATGCGTCTATTGGGCAGCAGTCGCTCACTTGTACAAGAGATGGATGGAGTCAGTGAGACTGCTGACCCCACCCCACCCCACTCTCTTGCAAGGTGTTACTGATTGATTGACCCTCAGCCCAGGGCTTAAAGCTGAAATGCCCAGGTCTGAGAAAATCAGTGGCGCTCCCCCTCTTCACAAGGGGAAGGGCCTCAAGGCAGCTCAGCTCAGGCAGCCAGCAGGAACCTCCACATTTAGCACATGTCTAGCCGCTAGCTGCCTCACCTGAACAAGAATAGTGTTTTTCAGGCTGACCTTTGTTCATCCTGACAGACCTTGCTTCTTTCTGGAAAAACATGAGGGGTGTGGCCCCTTCGCCCGTATGGACCGGTTGCAGCTGCTTATATCTTACTTGTCCATTGACTGCAATTCATAAAGGGAGTTATGCACAAATGTTTACTCTTGTAGTGCTCATGAATTCCATGAGTAAGCCAGATGGGCGTGAAGTAGCACTAGGAGTGTTACTTTACATACTCAAAGGTAAGGGGATTATTATGAGAGCCCTGCATCACTTTTGCACCGCATAAAGTGGTCCTTGCGTGATGCTGGGCTCTCATGAAGATTTGAAAAGCCATGCTAAGCTATCCTGTGTGGCTTTGAGTGACCTCATAAATCATGAGTAAGGCAATGGAGCGCAAATCAATTTGTCACCTTACTCTGCACCCGAGAGGCGTTGCAGTGGGTTTTCCTGTGCAACGCCTGAATTTGAACCTTCAAAACCGTTGCTGGATCTGTGTGGGCCGCTGCAGCTAGGAGAGAGCTGCAACCGCTGAGTGCCCGCACCTTTGCCAACTTTGTATCACCCTTCCTCCTGTGGGCTGCTGCATCTAAGAGAGCTGCTGCCGCTGAGTGCCCACACCTTTGCCAACTTTGTATCACCCTTCCTCTTGTGGGCCGCTGCAGCTAAGAGAGAGCTGCCGCCGCTGAATGCCCGCACCTTTGCCATCTTTGCACCACCCTTTGTCCTGTGGGCCACTACAGCTAAGAGAGCTGCTGCCGCTGAGCGCCCGCACTGTTGCCAGTATAATACTGGGTATTATATCGATCCGTCCTGTGGGCCGTTGCGGCTAAGAAGGAGCTGCTACCGCTGAGTGCTTGCACTTTTGCCGACTTTGCATATTTTGTGATTTGTCCTGTGGGCCGCCGCAGCTGAGAGAGAGCTGCTGCTGAGTGCCCGCACCCTTGCTAACTTTGCCTCATTGTGATTTGTCCTGTGGGCAATCGCAGCTAAGAGAGAGCTGCTGCCGCTGAATGCCCGCAGCTTGTTCCACATTGTCGAGGATTGCCGCTATAATCTCGTGGGCCACCACAGCTAAGAGAGAGCTGCTGCCACTGTGAGCCCACCACGAATCTGCAAGATAAGAGTTATTGCCACCACCAGCCGGGCTGCCGCAGCCACGTGCTGCTGCCGCTGAGAGCCCACCTGTCCCTGAGTGCCCGACCCTTGTGGGTGCACGCTGCGGGCCCCTGCAGCCAAGACTTGTGGTCGCTGGGAGTCCGCCTGTCACCTTCTCTACTTCTTCGAGAAGCTGCGTGCTGTGTCACTTTTCCCCGGCAGGTATCTGGTGCGTCCTGGGTCGCGTAGGCCCCGGCCTTGAGCTCAGTCATTGTCATGTTCTGGGAAATACGTTATTGCCTTCTTGAGTCGTTACTGGTTTATGTGCATTGTAGCTTGTTGGACCGCTTTGAGAGTTTTGAGTTGAACTTTAGATAAAGATATTATTTTTCTATACTTGTATCCTTTTGTGGTGTCATAACTGCCTTATTGTGCATGATCATAAATGCTTCACACACTGCCTCTGAGATAGGCCTAACTGCTCGTGCTACGTTACCACAGGGTTGAGCAGGGGTTGTCAAAAGGGGTAGCCCACTTGCCCTGACTTAGCAAGAAGGGTCCCTATTTTGACACTGGTGCCAGCCATTGCCAACTATAGACCCCCATTTCTAACACCTAGCAAATATTCTTTCCAGATAAGTAGGAAGAAATGATGGCAGTGCTTAAAATGGAAATATAGAATTATAGGTACTCAGTACTCCAGAGCACTTGTTTGTTACTGAAAATTACTGGTACTCTCCTGTTAAAGGTGTTGCACAACTGCCAAGAACTGAAGGTACTCGCTTCCTAAAAATAAAGAGGTGCTAATACTCAGTCACTAACCTATCCATTAAAAGCATTGATGTATGCAGTATACCTATTCTCTTCACTCAAGCTGGTAAGTTGGTACACATTTGTTTGTATGTGACTAGGTGTCTGCAGGAAGTTATTAGGGGAAGGGCCTTGCCATTCTACTGTGGCAGGTGGCCCACCCTGGGTGGAAGAGGAAGGCAAACACTGAGGCAGAATAACACCAGGTACCAAACCCGCCATACCAAGTCTGGCATGATTCAGATCACATGTGCACCAGCCATAGCTCCCTCAGAATACAAGGAACCAGGAATTGGTGAAAGTGCTAAATGCAGATCAAAGTCCCAATTCACTTGAAACACATCCACAAGGGTTCTATCAGAAGAGCTGGAGGTCTCAGTGTAGTGGGCACTATGGCCCTCATTTATGGGATTGCGGTGAAAGGCAAGAAACAGGCTACCCTACGCCAAAGTAAAAGGGCAGGAATGTATTATATTTGTGCAATACGGTGCATTTCAATCCTTTCTTCCTGCATTAGCACAGTTTTGGCAGTCTAGCGCCAACATAGGTCCCCGTGCACCTTGGTGCAAGGGTGCCTCTGTTGCATGCTGGATTGTTTTTGTGCAGGAAGGGCACTCTCTTGCAGAAATACAATCCTAGGAGGCACTTCAGTCTTTTGATGTGTGAATGCAGCACACATAGAAAGAGGAACAAATTAGGATAAATAAAGATATTTCACCTTGTTATGCTTCAAGGTATATGGATTTGGCGCTTCCCCAGGTTTACATCTGTTTGTAAATCTGGGCAGCGTCAAAATCCACGGGTGTTGCATGAGAACGCCCACAGTAATGCTCATAGAATGCCTCCTGGGCGCAGACTAATGGAGCGCGTCAGGCATGCGTTGAGCTGCCTTACTCAAGATTTATGAGGCTACACAAAGCCATGCACAGTGGCTTCATAAATCAGATTCAGAGCTCTGCCTCATGCATGTACCACTTTACGTTGTGCAAAAAGGATGTAAAAGTGTTGCAGATTTCTCATAATTGAGCCCCTGTATGCTTTTTTAGGTCTCGCCTCGGCAGCGCATGTGCTGTCTCGTCGAGAGATGCTGTATACAGTACAGCGGTGAACCTCCGCCCACTTTCCGCCTATCTTTTTAATTGGCCAAAATCCTAAATGCTGTAATCTAATTGGTTTTCCTCAACTTACTCCCGCCTCCTGACTGCAATGTCGTCATTTTTCTCCTTCCACATCTATCGGCCCCTTTACTTTTAAAACTCTTTTGTTCCTCTGCCTCCCCCCGTTCTTCCCGCAGCCGGTCATTTCTCTGCCCACCACCACCCCCCCACCTGCCTTCTTGGACACCAGCATTTTTGTTTACAATGCAATAGGTCTCACATAAATATGAGTTCTATTGCATTTGTAAATGCTGTTTTTCCCTCTGATTGGCTGGCTGCATTCGCACTCTATTTTGCCTGGCCTGTCTAGACTCTCGCATGCGTGCGAAGCTATACATCGTAAGCATGCGACCCAAAAGTCTGTCTCTGCCTCTTGTAAGGACTTGTTCCTACAGCGCTTGATGGGATACACTTTCATTTCATAAGAAGTCTTCAGTAAAGAAGCAGAACGAGAGCCTGTAACATCGTGTGCAACGTTTAACAGTAAATGGAAGCCCTGCTTTCCGTTCTCCCACCTGCTTTCAGTGATCGTGCCGACTTCGTCTCCCAGCTTCAGTTGACTCTGCGATTTCAAACATGAAGCATGCCTCCTTTTCATCTGGCTGCCACAATTAAAATGTAATTTGTTGTATTTCAGCCAACATTAATGAGACGTGAGTCAGGACTCATCAACCAGCTTGCCCGAGGGTGGAGACCACGGATGGCTGTTCCCTTGGCCAGTCACATGAATGCTGTAATCATGCAACTTCTGAGCTTGGAAGTTTAATTCAGCATCGTTTCTGGTTAACCAACCACCGTACAGCCAGACGAGGAAGCGGAAAAGACGCGCAATCCATTCTTTGACACAAAGGCAGGCAACGGGGACTTATCAGGTCATCCCTTGGGCACCGCTCTGAAAAGTTTCCGTGAAATTAGGTTTCTCACACCACAATGGAAGGGCACTGCTGTTCCAATGGTGTACTTCATTGTTACACAGTTGGCGCCATACGCCACTATCAAAAGGGAATTCAGAATATATTCTGCTTACACAAACCTGCCTTCTTAGCCCTGATCACAACATTCTTGGAGCCTCCAACTCGACATCGGGGAGGGTCAAACACAGTGTGGTCTGCAGACCCTCACAGTACAATATTCTATCAATTGGGTACAGGAGACATTTGATATCAGCAATTTATTACCTCATACCTCATCGGAAAGGATGGGGTAGGGGTGTTCAAAGCCAATCGGTCTCGCCATAATGAGGAACCCTTTGCAAAGTTTTCACTTTGTCTGTTTTCAAAAATCATATAAGTGTTTTTTACGTCCAATTTTAAGCACCTTTATGCTAAGCAGAATAGTTTAGTGACACTGCACACATAAAACGTAAATACAAATGGATTTAAGGAGCACTGACAGAAAAGTCTGCAGCAAGCACTGTTTTTTTGGGGGGCTATGCTACTGCAGAGGTCACAAGTTGTTCAACTACATTCTTATGCCTAAAGCCATTCTAATCACAAATAATTCCCCCAATGGAAAAAGGAAAGCCGGGCAGGGCCATTTGTTTCAGAGAGCTGCAGACATACATACACACCGCTCAGAAACCAGATGGCATTTATAAGAGCCCCACAAAAAAAGCTAACATACTCGCAAATGATGCTTTCAGCGTAAGTGGATGTCATTGAGATAGCTCAGCTGGTTAATGCATCTGATGTGGAGCTCTGTGTAAAAACAGCAAGGTTGAATGTTGCTGTGGAAGCCTGTCATCCTTCTAAAGCTGATAAAGTATCATGAAAGCTGAGTATATCAAATTGCTGCAATGACAGCGCTATGGAGCAATAAGTCTGTATGTTAACTGTCCTCATGTCTTCAAGCGTAACATAGTAATACAATTTCTAATTATTTACTGCTACATCTGCTGATGGACACAAAAGCGCTCCGAAACGGTCACTGATCAGGGTTCAAAGAACGCACGTGGACTCTCTTCCTCCATAGGGTTGATGGAGGAGGTTACTGCTTTGTCTGCCTACTGCTGATGCCAGCTGTGCAGCACATCTGTTTCTTATTACTCAGCTTTACAATAAACGTGCACCCATTACCAACTCAAAGAACCTAGTCACGAATGGTTCCTCAGCCTTGTGATGAATAATGTGACCACCAACATGATTTGCTTTAAAAATCCTTTAAAGAAAACTACCGGTGTTGACAACTGTTATTATCAAAAGCTTGTATCAACTGTTGATATTTATTTGTGTGCCCAGGTTTCTGTGTATTCATGCAGAGGGAGGGGCTTTTAGCTCTTCACTCACTTAGGGGTTTTGGGTTTTCCCTGTTCCTGGAGGCACCTCACACAACCACTACATACTCATCTCTACTAGCTACCTGCCTGAGCGCCATTTACCTGCTACCCCAAACCCTGCACAGTAGCTTTTGTGCAGCACATCTGTTTCCTATTATTCAGCTTTACAATGAACGTGCACCCATCACCAGCTCAAAGAACCCAGTCACGAATGGTTCCTCAGCCTTGGGTACCGCAAACGCTTATGATGAATAATGTGACCACCAACATGATGTGCTTTCTGAAATAGCACCAACAAGGAATGCCACTACCGGCAGCGTCTTCTCTGCACCACTGTCAGGACTAAATATTAACCTAGTATCGTTTGTTGGATATCTGCCAACAATGCAGAAATGTAGAAGGCCAGGTTGCACCTTTTTCCTCACAGGGCAGACCTGCTGCCCCCGGCAGTGCCACTGTCTGAATCGCCTTTAGGACCTTATAAGTATTTAGCCATGTGGCACTTTATCCTAGGTGCTGCAATATCTACTGTTTGCAGATTTAGATGTCTGAAAAAAATCTGCAAACAGTAGATTTTGCAGCACCCAGGATGAAGTGATGCATGGCTAAATACTTATAAGGACCCAAAGGTGAGACCAATTGCATTGCAAATGCTTGTTTCAATAGCAATAACGTCCATTTCAAGGGGGTCACGGAGTGAGAAGACTGACTGCCTCCACTGTTTATCTGCAAGGTAACACCGGCTCAGTTCATGAATCCTCGTGTTGCGGGAACCCTCTAAAAGACTCGTCAACAGCGAGACTTCAGGAGCAACAACCCCTTGCCAAAAGCACTGCATTTCAAAGCATAGGAAAGCAAGAGTTTAGCACTGCATAGAAAAGCGAGAGCTTAGCACTGCATTTCAAAGCATAAGAAAGAGGGAGCTTACAACTGCATTTCAAAGCATAGGAAAGCGAGAGCTTAGCACTGCATTTCAAAGCATAAGAAAGAGAGAGCTTACAACTGCATTTCAAAACATAGGATAGCGAGAGCTTAGCACTGCATTTCAAAGCATAAGAAAGAGAGAGCTTACAACTGCATTTCAAAGCATAGGAAAGCGAGAGCTTAGCACTGCATAGGAAAGCGAGAGTTTAGCACTGTATTCCAAAGCATAGGAAAGCGAGAGTTTAGCACTGCATAGGAAAGCAAGAGCTTGGCACTGTATAGGAAAGCGAGAGCTTAGCACTGCATAGGAAAGCGAGGGCTTAGCACTGCATTTCAAAGCATAGGAAAGCAAGAGCTTAGCACTGCATTTCAAAGCATAGGAAAGCGAGAGTTTAGCACTGCATAGGAGAGGGAGGGCTTAGCACTGCATTTCAAAGCATAAGAAAGAGGGAGCTTACAACTGCATTTCAAAGCATAGGAAAGCGAGAGTTTAGCACTGCATTTCAAAGCATAAGAAAGAGAGAGCTTACAACTGCATCTCAAAACATAGGATAGCGAGAGCTTAGCACTGCATTTCAAAGCATAAGAAAGAGAGAGCTTACAACTGCATTTCAAAGCATAGGAAAGCGAGAGCTTAGCACTGCATAGGAAAGCGAGAGCTTAGCACTGTATTCCAAAGCATAGGAAAGCGAGAGTTTAGCACTGCATAGGAAAGCAAGAGCTTAGCACTGTATAGGAAAGCGAGAGCTTAGCACTGCATAGGAAAGCGAGGGCTTAGCACTGCATTTCAAAGCATAGGAAAGCAAGAGCTTAGCACTGCATTTCAAAGCATAGGAAAGCGAGAGTTTAGCACTGCATAGGAAAGCGAGGGCTTAGCACTGCATTTCAAAGCATAAGAAAGCAAGAGCTTACAACTGCATTTCAAAGCATAGGGAAGCGAGAGCTTAGCACTGCATTTCAAAGCATAAGAAGCGAGAGCTTAGCACTGCATAGGAAAGCGAGAGCTTAGCACTGCATTTCCAAGCATAGGAAAGCGAGAGTTTAGCACTGCATAGGAAAGCGAGAGCTTAGCACTGCATAGGAAAGCATAGGAAAGCCAGAGTTTAGCACTGCATTTCAAAGCATAGGAAAGTGAGAGCTTAGCACTGCATAGGAAAGCGAGAGCTTAGCACTGCATTTCAAAGCATAGGAAAGCGAGAGCTTAGCACTGCATTTCAAAGCATAGGAAAGCGAGAGTTTGGCACTGCATAGGAAAGCAAGGGCTTAGCACTGTATTTCAAAGCATAAGAAAGCGAGAGCTTACAACTGCATTTCAAAGCATAGGAAAGCGAGAGCTTAGCACTGCATTTCAAAGCATAGGAAAGCGAGAGCTTAGCACTGCATAGGAAAGCGAGAGCTTAGCACTGTATTTCAAAGCATAGGAAAGCGAGAGTTTAGCACTGCATAGGAAAGCGAGAGCTTAGCACTGCATAGGAAAGCGAGAGCTGAGCACTGCATTTCAAAGCATAGGAAAGCGAGAGTTTAGAACTGCATAGGAAAGCAAGAGCTTAGCACTGCATAGGAAAGCGAGAGCTTAGCACTGCATTTCAAAGCATAGGAAAGCGAGAGTTTAGCACTGCATAGGAAAGCGAGGGCTTAGCACGGCATTTCAAAGCATAGGCAAGTGAGAGCTTAGCACTGCCTTTCAAAGCATAGGAAAGCGAGAGCTTACATAGCACTGTTTGGTAATGTGTCACAAGGACGTCATGTTAAAGATAAGATGAGGACCATAAAACCCAGGCCACAGGCTGTAAATCGTGCCAGCCAACAGAATCCCCTGCAGCACAAGTATATTGTGTTTTTTAGGTTGCCAAATATCCTAAATTTTCAATTGCGTCTTGATGACCCCCCCTCCCGATTTCTAGGAAAAAGCTGTGTTTACAATCGCAGCAACTGACCAAGAGAGAGCAGATGACCATGCAGCACACAGCACTGCAGGTCCAGACACACTCCTGATATGTCAAGAGGGACATGAACTCAACCACTTACCTTCCAGAATAACCACTCCAGTATCAGTAGTCTCAGCTGACACATACACACCAGCAGGGGAATTGGGTTTGGGAGAGAGGAGAGACTGAGAACAAGTTTTTTCAGGCTGGCGTATCCTGATTCTGCTGCAGGAAATGGCTTATGTGCTTTGGCCTCTCTGAACTCCTAATTTACGAGAGAAACAACAATCACATCAAAATGCACTCATACAACATTTTGAACGTATACAGCTGTTTCCTACACACAACTTGAACATTAATCTCTTGCCTTTACAAATTCTTACCAGAATCTTATTTCTCATAAGCTTCTATTCCAGAGTGATTACCCCATTTACATTCAGCATGAAATTGTTCACGCTGTAAAATATGTATATCCTCATTTAAAAAAGAATGGTGACCACTGCTGGGTGACTGGCAACCGTTTCTCCACTTCTAGGTTCCAAATTTGCCCACGTATACTTGAACTTGAAATGAGTATTGTTGCATTCCACAGACACACTCATTCTTGAATATTCCTCATGGAACAGTTCTGTTGTTAATTAGTTGTTGTGCTGTGCTAACACACGCATCACATGAATTTGTGTTATCTGACCTAACTTCTCCTTGTAAATTTATTCCAGGGTTTCCAGGCCAAGTGCTTCCCATCAGGCAGTGCTTCAACAGCAAATACAATTTTGCAGGTACGTTGGGTATCTTGGGGGGATTCAGGGCAGGCTCTTCTTGTGCTGGATCCAGCAGTATCTTTTTGTGTGGTCTACAAAGACTGGACCCAAAGAGGGATGCCCCATCATGTAACTTTGGAGGGCTGCATGATGAAAGGGTTATGAGCGGCACAACAGGTCAAGGATGGGGCACAGTGCACTAGAGCGCAAGTGATGGAGCACTTGGTAATGGAGGCACAGAGCACTTAAGCGCAAGTGATGGAGGCACAGAGCACTTTAGCACAAGTGATGGAGCACTTGGTAATGGAGGCACAGAGCACTTAAGCGCAAGTGATGGAGGCACAGAGCACTTTAGCACAAGTGATGGAGCACTTGGGGATGGAGGCACATAGCACGCAGACACACGTGAGGGGCCATGGTAAATAGAGCACACAGACACACGTGAGGGGCCATGGTATATAGAGCACATAGGCACATGTGATGAGGTACAGAAAATGCAATGATGTAATACTGGGGAGATCGGAATCCTGACCAAAAGGACACACATATGTTGGGGCTGCTTGAAATGGAAACCATGCTGAAGAGCTTACATATGGGGAATGAGCAGAATGCAAGAAGCCTCGAGGCCCAGCAGTCATTGGGCTGGTAAAGTCGGAAAATGAGCCCCGGACAATACCACAGCATCATAACCTGAATTTCTTGGTCTCAATGTAGAGGGGAAACACCCCCAAGATAATGGGGCTCCTGGAGATAAGACTTCAGACAGTTGTTTTTAACCCCTAGGTTGATGAGCTAAAGGACTGAGCTGTTGAGGTGATATGACACCAACTGTCATGAGCCCACCTTTAAACATAATTGACAGGAACACATGTATTCTCCACTTGCAGAGATAGGCAGCAGCAACCAAGAAAGGAGTTTAGGGCTCAATGATCCAAAATGCCCTGAACCCGCTTTCTTTGTTACCGACGTAAAGTAGATAGGATTACCATCCCTGGTCAGTTTCCGTCTTGTTGATCAACTGTATGGTTACCTTGCTGAAATAGCATAGCACCTTCATGTGGAGGATTGGAGAATAGTTGGTTGACATGGCAGAATGGATGGGTGGAAAGTAGGTGGGGAGTATGCAAAAACAGAGGGGTCTATACATTTTCAAAAATGTTGAGAAGTAATGGCTTGGCAGTTTATGAGAAAATATGAAATGCTTCTCCCACTGGGCACCTGTGCTCACCTGAGGACAAACAAAAGTGGTTCTGAGGCAAGGGTGTGAAAGTGGGAGGAATTAGGCTGTTGCTGCTGGTGCTAATTGACTTGGCAGGTCCTTGGTCTTTGAAGCCCCAAAAACTGCTGGGGCTGGTGCTAATGACAGGACCCCTCAAGAACACCTGAAACTTTCACTGTTGGTGATGGAATTTGCTCACCAGGGAAACCACACCTATGGAGTCAGCTGTAGCACAGATTTGATTAAATGGATCATGTGGAACCAGTGGAAAGCATCCGTGCATGACACCAAATGGCATTGGAGGTGCCTATGCATCTGGGAATATAATCTGACATGTCAATCCGGAATAGCCCCACATGTGTTCCTGTAGGTAACGTATTGCCACTTCATCCATCTAAAACAATTGTTGGAAGTAGGACACACACAAGCCGGTGACATTAGAAGAATGCTGGAGAGGACTTCCAGAAGAGAACACCTTTAGCATCAACGCACTTGAGCTCCATTTCTAGGGGAGAGGCTGTGAAGGCACTTGGGTTCTGAGTAGAAGATGATGCCTGAATGACAACTTTCACATTGGGTGAGCATAAAGTAACTTGAGCTCCCGTTACTGCCCACTGGTGCCTTGTGGCCTCATAATTTAGAGCAGGAGCATAGAATGGGTCCAAGACTACATCAATAAAAGGCAGCAGAAGCTATGCGGCAGACAATTCAGATTGTAGAATTTACATCAGTAAGTTTGCCCTGGACTCTTCAATAAGAAGAGGAGGTTCCAGAAATGACACTGCTTTTTAGATAAGTCTTTTACAAGAGGCCGCCTCCTCTGAAGGTAGACCAGTGGGACATTCAAACTCATCTTTAGGAGAGAGTTTCAGTCTGCTAGAATCCTACAAACCTGTTAAGTCCTTCAGTATGGTATGGAGGAAGGAGGTGCGCCCGGGGTATTCTGTTGGACAATGGAGTTCATATAATCTCAATGTATGCAGAGGATGTGCTTCTTTATCTGCAGGACATTCGCATGGGGATCATTGTGAATGCAGGAATACCGGAGGGATGTCAGCAGGCATCAGGATTGAGAGTCAACTGGACAAAACCTTGTATATTCCCTCTATGTGCAGATTGTCCCCCACAGGAGGTTATATTGGGAGGCCAGGTGGTGAGGTGGAAACCCCAAACTTTCCATTATCTGGGGATCCTCATCTACAACACTACGCAGGATGTAATTGAAGGGAATTTGACTCATACTATACCCTCCCTGCAACCACAGACCGCTTACAGTACAAGGGTGAATATCTCTTTTAAAATGGTAAGGCTTCCCCACATTTTAAACTTTTATAAATATTTTACCAGTGCTGGTACCCCAATCCACTTTCAGGGCACTTCATGCCATTTTGGGGGAGGTTCATTGGGAACAGGGGCAGGAGAAGGGTGGCACTCAATAGACTCCAGTTGCCAGTGGACAGGGGAGGCCTAGGGGCACCAAATTCTGAACATTATCATTTAGTTGCACAGCAGTAGTGGTCTGCAAGATGGTTAGCCAGGAGGCAGCTGGATGAGACTGGATGGGCTGTTTGCCGATACTTTTTGGCCTGAACCTCGTGGCGCCATTTTGCACACCCATTGGTAGGGAAGGTTTGGTGATATGGAGAGATGTTGGATTGACCTTTGTAAGAAACCTAAACATGGATGCTAATACCCTTTGGGCAATTACAGGAGAAACATGAGTTGCTCGTGGGGGCACTTTCAAGCCCATGGCTCGCTGGTGCTAGAGTTGGGTGATCTGTGGAATATAACAGTCGCCGAACCGGAACAACACCGACTGACTCACGCCCTGAACATTATGGGGAATGGCCTCAAACTCATAACCTGGTTTGTCAAAGCCTTGGCTGACATGATTACCGACCCCTTGTTACCCAAGAGCTGACTCTGGGAGACAGATATAGGCCGTGACCTGACACTTAAGGAATGGGAACGAATCAATCATTATCGATATAAGGTGTCCTTAAATGCCAAATTCCAGTACATACATTATAATGGACTGCATAGGGCATATCTTACCCTGCGGTCTTACATGAAATATTGCCCCCCTTTGCCCATATGATCTGGTCGTACCCAGCCACCGTGGCTCTGTGTACTGCAGTTACAAATACACTAATTACACTGATACATCGTACAGACCTGCACACTCTGGAAGGTGCATTACTGGGGTTATATAGGATTAAAAAGACCCAAAGAGTGACCAGCAGATTCATAGATTTGGCGATGCTTATCACTCATTGTGCAATAGCAATGCAACGGAAAGCAAATACAATTTCAACAATACAGCATTGGAGCACAGCAACACTAAAATGGGAAAGGGCTGAGTCGGTTGCGCTGCTGAGGGAAGAGGCTAGGGTCCTGCCAAGGGTCCCTATTGCTGAGTATTGGGAGAATATGTTGCAAGAGCTGCAAGAAATATAAGATGCTTCCTCGAAAGTGCAATGGTTATAAGAACATGGGGTGTCCTGAACCCCATCGGGGGACCTTAGCAGGGTCTGGTGAATACAATTAGGCGTAATTATCTCATTATGCCTGATGGGTTGGCGGTCTGGTGTTCCTACGTCTCATGTGTGGGAGGGAAGCAGGGGGCTCTGGGGCTATGTGATGGTTTAAGTTGGATTCGGATTAAGTTTATATGCTTGATCTTGCGGGATGCACCCAATGGATGGGCGGCAAGCTATAATGCATGTAGACATTATAAATATGTTGTTGAATCAGAGAGGGGGAGAAGGAAGTGGTTGTGATCCATTCAGCTTCCTTAATGCATAGTTCAAAAAATCAGAGGGAGGAACGGATCACTTGTCCTGGGTCACCAGGGTTTTTTGTTCTTTCGTTTCACGCTACCGATAAAAAACCCTCAATCACGTGCCAAGGCTCGGGTGGCGGTATATCTTGGTTCTCCGCCTTTATAGGTACATGGCAGCATCATCATTGGGTTAGTGGTTATGCTTCCTCCACCCGGAAGTAAACCACTGGTAGAACCAGTAGTGATCAGTGATCAAAATAGCAGTGAGTTATAAGTGAGTGAAAAAAGTTAAAAAACCATGAGTATCCAGAAAAAGAGAAGTTTATTGGGTCTGGGTTCAGGCTGTTTAAAATCTTAAGTGTGCATTGGAAGGGGAGTTAGTGGTCTTCCGCACTGATATTAGTCCATTAAAAAGGTCGACATGTTTCAGCCTTTGGATGCACAGAGGGGTCAATTAGGCTTTCATCAGGACCAAAATTAGTGAAAAAATGTGATAATGACCTTAATATTCAGGTTTCTTTTAGTCAAGGTATATTATCCTGACTGTGGTAAGGTCTATTAGTATCTTAATGTCAGTAGTTTCTGACCTCTTCGGGTGATCCCAGATGGGGTATGCCTGCTAGTGTGCAGGGTGTGCACGACTTGTGATGTCTCTGCCTCTTGGTCCTTGGAAGTCAAACTTCAGAAACTACTGACATTAAGGTTTCCCGGCGCCTAGCACACAAATTGCTAGAAAAGGAGCAGTCAAGAACCATTTGCTACTCGTCTTTACTCGATTCTATTGCATAATGTGCTTACTATGACCTCAAAATCAATATTGGCTAAATAAAATAAGTATAAACTCAAACGGAGCAGAGGGTATCCAAGTTGTCGGTAAGAAGGACAATTAAAAATATGTAAAAAGAAAAATCAAGGGAGTAGGTTATTGGCCTTGCTATAATTATCATCAGTTTGCGGCACACGTGTAAGCATCTCAATTGCACAGGAATCAGAGCCAAATAAGGAATTTACCCTGGTTAACAATTGGGAAAGGGTTATATGGTTTGCGCAAGGTGTCACCTAAAAGGAGTATTTGACCTGCTCTATAAATTTTTCGGACAAGACGGTCTTTAAAACAGAAAGAGTCTGCTGGTGTTGGCATTGTCAACCAAAGTGGCAACACTTGTGCTAGTGTCATGTCAACTTTTAGCAGAGCAATAGGAGATGGCCTCAGTGCCAAAGTGGTTGTGGGACTGATGTTGAAGCAGCACCGTTGTTGAAAGCTTGTTTGGTGGACCAGAAGTTTCCCTAGGATAAGAATGTCCACCAGAGAGAGTCAGAGAGGAGTGGAAGAGCTTGAACATTAAACAAACAAATTGGCTTGATACCCTCAGAGAAATGTTTATTTGCTTAATCAGCAAATCAGCAGGTTACTACCAGAGACCCAATGAGTTCTCTGTGGGCTGCTAGTTGTTTGTTACCTAAATTCAAGGCAATTCCAAGAATCGGATGAGGATGGCTCACTCATGGAATGTTACATGCTTCATCAGTTGCCACCTCGTCCCACCCTGGTAATATGTTAGTACGAGGGCAGACTCAACCTCGGAATTTGGCTTTTCTGAGGGAGTTCTTAGATATTTTTTCGCTCAGTTCAATGATTTAGGTCAAGTTTATAACTTTTAAAAACCATGGGATAATCCCCTAAAGTATCCTTTCATTTGGTGGTATCACTGGTTGATTAAAAGATTACCAAGGGGTAAATACAGGAGGCATACTTAGGTGTATTGACCTGTATGCGTCACTACAAATAATTATGCCCACATCTTTCTGCCACGAATCAGCCATGGGTTGAAGGCATTTGTCAGGGAAGTGTCTATGCCCCCTACACTGCAATTAGTAAGTGGTGGGGGGTTTAGATATAAAAAGAGGACCTACCTCTCAAATGGTATCATAATTCGTGATAACCTATGAGATAAATACAAAAAGCTGAAAAAATTCTGGTTCATGAAATAGGTGAACAAATATTTACAGCAGGCTTAACTTAGCACAGTGTTCAAGTAGAGAGATGGTTGCTTTTACCAAAACATTTAATATATGTAGCACTGTATGACACAAATGTATTAGCAACAGATGATTGATTAGGGTGAGTAGACCAACTTCAGCCCTTGGTGACATATATAAGGTTAGTCTTGTGCATATCATTTAACAGTGCAGTGATTAAAATAAAGAAAGCAGACAAAATTAAATACCTAGAACTATTTATCTACGTGCTTCATGGTCTGTCTGGGGTGGGTCTCTCCTGTCGTCACACTCTTGAGTCACAAATAGATATATAAGATAGAGTTTAGACAGATATCATCGCAACCACAATTAAATAAATGCAGTGATGCTTGAGTTCTAGAAAGCAAAGTTAAATGTCATGGGGATCCAAGCTCAACATCTTATTAAGACAGGAATAACATTGGTTGAAACCTTGGACCTTACGGGGTTACATGTCCCTAAAAGTAAAGTTAAAGCTTTGTTGCCACTACCACACCTGTGCATAAACTCAACAGATTTCTGTTTAGGAATGTAATCTTTCATCAATGACAGACACACAGTAAAACACATCTCTATTCTTGTACATTGTGTACATCAGCACTTCATAGGTGGGGAGTATAGAGAATCTGGGACCGTATACATGCATTACATAAGCACACATATACATATGCCTGTATATGTGATTTTAGTAAATGGTCACGGACAAGCATAACATCAATGGGTCGTAGGAGGGGAAGCTGGATTGTGGATGGTTAATGGATTGTTTTGTAGTGTTCTTTTAAGAGGTAAGTCTTCAACTGTTTCCTTCATTTTAGGGGCGTGGGCGCAGATAGATATGGGGATATTGTACCAGATCCTGGGTTCATAGATGGAAAAGACATGCCGTCTTTTTTTTCTTTTTTAGACTTCTTATTCTGCAGTCTGATGCCGGCTGAGTCAGTCTAAGTCAGGTGTTGTGTGCAAAGAATCACCAGAGATCGTCAGCTTGTCTGCAAGATAAAGGGGTGATGCAATAATATTTCCTCAGTCCCTAAATGATAAGTGCTGCAATGTGTCAGATGCCCTAAAAGGGTGCCAGTGTGGAGTCTGGGAGAATATATTAGAGAGCAGGTACAAGGCCCTTTTGACATTTTAGGAATGTGTTTCTTGAGGGTGAGGTAGGTGTCCAGGGTGAATCTAAGTGACTTGGCATTCAGTAAAAGTAGGGATTTGGAGGTATCAAAGTTTGTGCCACTGAGCCAGGTTTGTACATAGTTTTAGGGGAGCCTTGAGGAGCAGTAGTACAACCCTCTTGTAAACAGGCAGCCTCATGCTGATGTATGAGAGGTGCTGATGTATGAGAGGATGCTCATCATCTTTAGAGTGACTATACGAGGCAGAGCAACAACATCCATCACTCTCAAAAGTTCTTGTTGGTTTGGGAGGTTAGCAGTTGATGAAATTTGAACATGCAGTTTAGTTGAAAAGAATGATAGTGAGCACATGGTATGGCCTCACTGCTTACCATAACCTCTGGGCAAGAGCTTTGGTATCTGCCTTTGTGAATGATTGGGTTGTTCAGCCATTCACCTGAGTGCAAGGACAGTGGCAGACCCAGAGTGAACTCTGCCCAGTCCAAGGACATCTAGCACCTGATAATCCAAAGCTTCTGTTGGTGCATCTGCATTGCTTCTGTCAGGATCACTGCAAAAGGAGTCTCCTGTGCAGTCATTCTGCAGAACCGGATAGTTGGATGTGAGCAAAATAGGCTCTTCCATTCACACACGAGCATTGGCTGCCAGCCTGGTGGCGGCTTTGTCAATGTTTGTTTTGGTTTGTCATGGCTACCAGTCCTTCATGAAAATATTTGTAAAAATTCTGAAAGCAAAAATAGATTTAAGCTAAAAAAATACACCCTGTCACCGCCATGCCTGGCAGTGAAGGGAACTGCTTTGTGTTTAAAGTGCTCCTTGTGAAAGAGAAGAAAGCTGCCCCCCACACAGTGAGGGCCCCCACTCTGTTTGCTGGACAGGGTGGAACAAACATGAACAACACAAGACACCAATGGAAGAATTGTGGTTGCAGAGAAAGTATGTTGTATATCTAATTTAACTAAAATCAAAAGGCCTTGGCTAACCCCACACCTACATTTGTTACTACCAGACACTCAAGCAGACGAGCAGAGAGCAACAGAGAGACAGTTGTGTACAGAGGGCAAGAAACAAAAACAATTCACAGAATGAAGGACACTTTCCTAGAATATTTCACCCCAGTAACCATGACCCGCGGTTCAGAATGATTCCTGCCGTGAAACAGACTATTATGAAATAGTCTTGGCAGAGGTTCAAGGCATGTTTGTTAATGTTAGTCTACCACCCACACCATTTCGATTAAAGCTGAGGCAGGAGCGCTGGTGATTCAGACAGTCCTGACTGCACCATGTGGACATCCATTGGCTGCTTGCTTCTGCTGGCCCTCACAGCCATCTGCAAGGGGGGCCCCCCAGACCATCCTGGAGGTATGTGGGAAAACTTCCGAGTTTACTGCATTCTTATGTGAGACTTTAACGCGGCCCCATCCAGTGTAGAGAAAAACAGGTCTCTTACCATATCCTGCCTTGCTTGTAACTACCCACAATAGACCTTTCAGAATGTTCCTTTCTTTGTTAATGTTTACTTGGTTTTAGAGGTTTAATGTGACATAAATTCTGGGATGGCCCCTTTAATGCCACTTCCACCAACAAATTCTAGATCTAGTGAAGGTGCAACCGGAACCTACTTGTTTCTCCCTTGAACGTAAACAGACACGGTTTAATTTCATTTCTCACTGGTTGATTGCATCGGGGCATTGCAATTTGTGGAATTAGATGTGGTCAAAGTGCAAATATGGAAATGTTTTTTCGGCAAAATATACACTTTAATATGTAAATGTTGTGGGGGTCCCAAAAGGTGGTTGAACTCAATGCATTTTGTTTAATTTATTTGAATGTGTATATTGCGAAAATGCGACCTACAGATTTGGTGAAAAAATGGCTGGATTAGGTACTATGGTGTGCAAATGCCTATTGTGGGTAGTGCAGGTAAGTAGTGTAACTGTATATTAACGTAAACTTTATTTAAAGGTTGTGAGGTCAGTTTGCGCGGTACGTTTGTTTAATATTGGTGTATTTTGCTGTACTACCACGGTACATAGTGATGACAAATAATTAGGTGATTGCCTAATGACTGCCTTTACAAAGTTGAAGCCAGGTGTTTTGTTTTAAGTAAACTTTTCCTGTGTCTGCCTTATGCCTTTGGCTTAGGTAAGTATTTTGTTTGTTATATTTACCCTACCTATTAACACTACCAAAGTGGTTATCCACTTTGCAAAATATGTATACATTCATATAAATAGGTTGTTGTTCAGTACTACCTTCAAATTTCATCAAAAAGACAGTTTTCACGCTATGTAAAAAACAATGGTCTATGGAAAAATGCATTGGACTTAAAGCCTGTTTTGGAACCCCCCTTTTTTTTTCCACCCTATTCACAAAACCCTGCAAGACGTTCAAGACTCCAAAAATAAAACAGGGCCATCAGGTCTCCCCAGTTTTAGGAACATTCGCCAAATTGGTGCAAAGTTATTAAGGGACAAAAATCGCAAAAATCCCTATCTCTGGTCACTCTAATAATGACTACAGAGTGGCTACCACCGGTGGTAGTTTATCCCGTATAATATATGGTCACACCATCACCTTTTCCTCAAAACAGTAAAAACCTTGTTGAATATATGCAGGTTTTTTGTAAAGTTTTTTTAATTAAGGAAGTTTTTTTCCTATATAACACTCACACAGCAGGAGCCAAACACAATACAGGTCTAAAGCCCAGGCCTAATTTCCAACCTCCTACATGG
The DNA here is from genome assembly GCF_964263255.1 of Lissotriton vulgaris. NCBI lineage: Eukaryota > Metazoa > Chordata > Amphibia > Caudata > Salamandridae > Lissotriton > Lissotriton vulgaris. The sequence goes on from NC_141694.1 coordinate 1,866,147,012, forward strand.
ACTAAACCAGTGGAAGTATTGAATTGTGACCCGGCAGTCATTCAAGCCGTTGAGCCAATTAAACTAAAAACAAGAGTTTTTTTCATAGTTCGTCACACCTGGCCATCAGGGCTCTCGAGAACAATCAGACCCTTGGAATAAAACCAACACTTAAGGGAGGAGCGATTGTAGTAACAGCCTATGCTAAGCATGACCAGGAATGCAAACACCTCATATTTGATGCCAATAGCTATGAGATTCTCAGGGATGATACCAACCCCAGACTTAGAATTTCCTTTTGAAATATGCCTCCTCGAAGGTATTACAATTTATGAGAGCAGTGAACTGCATATCTGAATGAACATAGAGGCATTTTACACAAGTATGCCCAAGGAACATACACTTGAGGTTGTAGATCAGGGGTCTCCAAACCGGTCCTGGAGGGCCGGATACATGCCAGATTTTTAAAATAACTACATGTATCTCAATGGGGATATCCCAAAAAATCTGGCATGGATCCGGCCCTCCAGGACCGGTTTGGAGACCCCTGTTGTAGATCCAGCCTCAGTAGCATAGGGTGGGATGTGTTTCAACAATTTGTTGTTTAGTAGGCCTGTTTCTATGTCCATCAGTCTGAATGCATCTTCATATGCACTGACACAAACCCTTACAAGAACTAGAGTATACTGAGGCACATATATGAGATTTTGATCATGTGGTGCTATGACAACTACACTGCTTTGGAACATGTCCAATACATTATTAGATGTGGTCCTTACCTATGATTCACCCACACTATAAATAAGACTAGAGTTACCTTCCTGGACCGTGACATAGCAATCAAGGATAGTGACTTCACAGCAAAAGTGTTTTTGAAACCCATTGATAAAACGAAAGCTTCTCCGATTCAATAGCTGGATTACTGAACTGTTTGCCTTGCCCGGGGATCTTGAAATACCCAGTCGTGCTGCCTGACACTGGATGTAGAGAGGCTTTCTCTACACGGGGAGTTCCTGATTGCGAGGAGCTAGAGCGGGCGCCCGGGACTGCGAGGACCAGCATTCTCCTTTCCACCTACAGCTGGTGCCTTTTCCCGGGCGAGCTCCACCTCCCTTTCTGCTGTACTTAATTGAACTCCCAACGCGCATCGCGGGACGCAGCCCGGGACGAAGCCCAGGCAAAGGGCGGGCCGTTTGAGGCCGTTAGAGGACGGTAGAGACCGGACCGGGCCACCCCCCTAAGTTTTTGCTCAGCAGGACACCTTAATCCCAAATCTTTGCCTGGTTACCCTGAAGTATGGCGTGATCGACATGACAACTAGGGAAACAAGAAGCAAGGCGGCCACCATGGTTACAGGTACTCTGGACAGTTTTCTTGCTAAGGCTAATACTGTGGTAAACAAGGGTCTCACAGTCCTAGAAAAATAAATAGCAGAAGGGATGGAAAGCTCGCACCTAGTTTCCCCAGGGTCATCTTCGAACGTTAGATCGTCAAAACTGCTGGATGCTACACACTTATCACTTATGGATAGCATTTCTAAAATTTTAGAGTCAGTTCTGCAGCAGTTGAGGACTCCATCTAACTTACATAGGGATCGAGACTCAGCTCATACCATCAATGAGGCGATATCTTCCCCGACTCCACAGATAGTTTTAACTAGGGACATGGGGAATTCTTCTACTGCAACGGATCTCATGGGTCTTCGAGAGGGCGTTGTCTCGAAAAGGAAAAGATCAAGGAAGTCCAAATGTGCTAAAAGGGCTAAAGTAGATTCCTTTCCAGACACTGTTGATGACAGCACTGATGCCCCAGGAACATCTTCCGCAGTGAGCGTCACTGAAACGGCGAGCCCTGTACTCCCCGCCCCCAATCACATACCTCCGCATATTGGGCCATTCATCTTTGGAGGGGGACTTTCAAACACCTCGGAGCACATTATCTGCTCAATCACTGACATTATTAAAAATCTTTTGGATCCCCTCTTGTTTAAATTGGACTGCATTGAGGCTAGACTTCTAGCAATAGAAAAGTTAAGTGGGGGTAGGGCGGACCAGCAAGGGTTGCGATTAAGTACAAATGGAGCAAATGGGACTAATGGTGGGACTTCTCTCCCGCCTAGTGCTTCTACTACTGTGGTTTCCACCCTGCCAACTACCCTTTCCACGGAGAACGTCCCCATATTTACCCCATCCCAACCTGTTCCTGTTCCTCTCCATAGGCAACTCCCTCCGGTCCCGCCTGTCAGGAAGTCAAAGTTACCTACTTCGGCTACCACAATGGGACAGGAGAGACCGCCCAACGTAATGGCTGACTGCCCCAACCGGAATAGCAATAGCCTCAACCGTCGAAAAGCAGTCAACTTGCCTCCAGAGGTGGCAGCTTATACTGTAATTCTGATGGGGGTACCTGATCTCTCCAGTAATGTGGTGGAATCTTTTGACTCCCTACGTAACAAAGTTATTAGCTGGTTAAATGTTCACAGGCCCCTGCCACCCAATCTGAGAGGAGAAGTATTGATGGTTAGAAGGGTCCCATGGGTTGGGTACACTGTTAAGAAAAAAGGGGGAGATTGCATAATCATAAGTTTTAGTAGTTCTCTGGTTGCTACCTACATCTGCAATTGGTTTGGGAGTTCAGGGAATACATCCATAGAACTGGTCCCCCTGTCGTTCTTCTATCCTAATGTTGGAGACGCGACCATGAGGAAGGACGACGGCTGGACCAAGGAGGGATTTGCTGTTGATGGGTCAAGGTATAGGCCCCCTCGCTATGATACCCTTGTCTATAGTAATTATGTTCACCCTAATAGATACAGTTGCCTCGACCAGGTTGACTGACTCCCGATAGGCGCATCTGATGGGGATACTCAAGGTGTAGCTTCCTAAATTGCTTGGTTGGGAACAGGAATAGATGTAACTGATATCACCAACCCAGACCTTGTCGCATCTCCTTCGGAGAGCACAACTACCATCAGTCCCCGGGGCCATCCCGCTAATCTATCCCGAGACCTTTCAGTTCTAATCTAACATCTGAAGCTCCAATTGATTTGGGAATATTACCGGATAGTTCTGCATTACCATTAATAGGTAACACTGCTGAGAGGACCAGGGGGACGGCATTTAAGACTCCCGTAGGACCCATGAAGGTCCTCTCCTGGAATGTGGCAGGTATCGCCAACAAATTAGATTCAAATGATTGGATTTCCCTAGTAGGCAGCAGCGACATCGGTCTCTTTCAGGAGACCTGGGCTAGGGAACCCTTTCTCAGGGCAGGTTACGCAACTTTTTACATCAATGCTAAGTGGAATGGTAAAGGGAGGCCTTCCGGTGGACTCGCTGTCTGGTGGCCAGTCATATTGGTTGTAGTGCAGAGATAATACCAACCTTCTCGGAGGACATACAATGTGTTCTTCTTAAATGGCCTAACGCCTTCCATCTGGCAATTGTCAATGTGTACTCGCGCCCAGTCAGTGCGTCCATGAAATCACCCACTTCGGATGATCTATCATCATTATTGGGGCAACTTCCCACCGACTGTAAGTTATTGATAGGTGGAGACTTTAACTGCCACTTCGAACCCCTGGAAGGTTTGAAGGAGGGTGGCCTAACTGCTGAAGACGATTATTGGGGGATCCCTCCATGCCAATCCCCCCATCCAAAATCATGGTCCCCTCTAGCGGTGCAGATTATGTCCCTGACTCTGAACTTTGCCCTGAGGGCTTGTAATGGGCGTACTCCATCAGATACCCCTTCAGCGTGTACCTTAAATAGGAAGGAGCACGAATTGCGCCTGGACTACATTTTTGTAGATACAGGCTTGTGGTCCAAGGTCCAGGATTTTAGGGTAATAGAAAGATCAGATAGCGACCATAATGCCCTCTGTTTAGATATGGCTCATCCTGCTCCTGCAGCAGGGACGTCATCTATTGACCCCAGTGAAGACATAGGGAATTTGGATTTATGCAACAATAGACGCAGGGTAAGATGGTGGAAATTAGTAAGTTCAAAAGAAAGCATAACTAAAATTTACGAATTGACACTCCCCAAGCTAGATGAAATAGATGGATTAATTAACCAACCTAGAGCCACAGATTTTAATGAGAAATTAGCCCAAATCCACACAGATTTAGTGGAGACTTTAGGAGAGGTTTTTTACCCGGTGGTGGTGACCAGGAAGAAGAAGACTCGAACTTCAGCTTGGTATAATTCTACTTGTAAAAAGATTCAAGACCGAGCTGATTTCTACAATAAAGTCCGGTATTAATAAGGGCAAGGTAGCTGAGCTCAGACGAAAATATAGGGAAGCCATGGCACAAGCAAAGTCAGAATGGGACTGGAATAGATGGCAGGACCTATCCCTAGCACTAGAAACAAGGGATTCTAGAAAATTCTGGTCTCCGGTCAACACTGGTACAGGAGAACCAAAAACAGCCGTGGAGCCAAATATTGCTGCCTCTGTATGGGACTCCCATTTTAGCAAATTGTATCAAGATACTTCGGAATTTGCTAATGAGGTGGCCCTTGATATTACATTTGACCCCGCAGGTAAATTAGAATTTACATTGGGTGAGGTAGTGAACGCCATTGAGAGACTGGCGTTGGGGAAGGCCCCGGGACTTGACAGACTGCCCGGCAATTTATTTAGATATCATCCAGAGATCTGGGGCCCGTACCTCCTAATTCTTTTTAATTCCATCCTAGGAGGCATGGAGATCCCCTGTACTTGGCTCGGGGCAGAGATAGTACCAATTTTCAAAAAGGGCACTCCTCTGCTCCCAGCCAACTACAGGCCGATCAGCCTTATAGATGTACCCCAAAAACTCTTTTCCCGCCTTCTCCTGGACCATCTCCTCGACTGGATGGAGGATAATGCGATTCTTAGTCCCTTCCAGGCGGGCTTCAGGAAAAACACGTCCACCATGGAACAGATTTTCCGCCTCGTCCTTCTCTACTGGAAAACAGTGAGGATTGAGGGGGGGAGTCTGTACATGGTGTTTGTGGATCTGAGGTCCGCATTTGACTTGCTTCCCCGTAAGAAATTATGGGAGGTTCTAAAGGAGTTGGGCGTCCCTCCACAACTACTACAGGCTATAATTAGGCTCCACGAAGGCAATTTTGCCCAGGTTAGGTGTGGGAGGGATGGAGCGCTGTCCTCTAGCTTTCCAGTTCTCAGAGGGGTAAGACAGGGTTGCGTTCTTGTGCTGACCCTGTTTTGCCTCTTTGTTAACAGTGTCATACTCCACCTTGACAATGTCAGGGACAACGACGCACCCTTGTTGGCAGGCAGGAGGGTTCCGGCTATCATGTTCGCCGATGATACCCTCCTGCTTTCCAAATCCCCAATGGGGACTCAACGGATATTAGATGGGTTTGGGGATTTCTGTAGGTTACACGGTTTAGAGATCAATACAGAGAAAAATAAATTCATGATATTCAATCCCTCCTTTACTACTAGGCCCAATCCAACACTGGGTTCTGCAAGGCTGGAAAGGGTCAGAACTTTCCAGTATTTGGGGGTAACTTTACACAAGAACTTATCATGGGGTCCTCAGATAACTAGATCCCGGTTAAAGTTGGCCCAAATGTCGGGGGCAATTCTGAAGGTCGCAAATACATCAACCTTTAAACCCATTAGTCCAGCAGCCACATCCTATGGCGGTGAGTTGTGGGGTCAAAAAGCCAGGACAGAACTTGTCAGGGTAGAAAATAACTTCCTCAGATGCCTTTTGGTTCTCCTCCAAGGTACACCCTTGTTACCTCTAAGATTAGATCTGGGGCTCCCTTCAATAGGGGATGAATTGGAACTAAAACCGCCTAGGTTTTGGCACAGGCTCTGGTACACTGGGGAACTTGCCCACTATAGGGACGACCTTAAGCACGTTATGAATCTCAACCAGCGTGACAGAATCCCGTGGTTGGCTTTAGTGAAAAGAGAACTCTATCGTCTGGGACTTCCTGAGTTATGGGAGGTTCCTGAAAGAGGTTGCCAAAGGGTGCCACGCAAAAGGCTGGTTGAAATATCCAAAGAGTAAAGTCTAGGCTCTCTTGTGTGTGCATCCAAAGTCGGCACCCTAACTGAACAATTTCTGGACTCCAAAAATTCTTATAATTTTGAAGGTTTTATGGACATTATATTTCCTATTTTGGCAAGGAAACTGTTCATTCAATGGAGGCTAGGCACCCTGCCCCTCAAAACTTTCACTTACAAATGGACAGTGCCCTGGGTGCAATATGAATGACGAGGAAGAAACACACATCTTGTTTGTCTACCCTGCCTACACTAGACCGAGGAAATACTGGCTAGTGTCATTGTGTAGGAATGTGAGCATAAGAAACTATTTACACTCATACAGAATTCTGAAGACAAGTACCCTCCCCCATAAAGTTTTTGCAGTTGCCAAGTTTTTAATGGCCATGTGGCAGACAAGGAGAAAAATACTAAAAGATTGATTTTCTATAAAAAGTGTTATGAACTGTAATGAAATTGAGTTAATCGCCTCCTCATGCCCAGACCCCACAGGGAATTGTACTACTTGTGAAATGCACCCTGCCATGCTTTTATTGTGTGTCTGATGTGTTTTAAATGTTTTAAATGTTTTAATGCTCTTTTATGGTCTCAAATGGCCGAAATAAAGAATTTTTGGATTGGATTCGATTCAATAGCTTTCATCCAAGATCATTCTAGGAAAATCCCACATTTGGTCAATACCTACCAATGTGTAAGAACTGTACAGATATCAATGCTTTGACGATCAAGCTGATGCACTTATGAACAAACTCACATCCCACCTATACACCAAAAAGATAACATGAAAAGCCTGCAACAGAGCAGGCAATAACAATTGAGATACCCTCCTAAAATGTCAGCTGTAGCAGAAAACAAATAGATTAACCTGTATCACCATCTATTCTGCAGGCTCCAATTTAGTAAAGAAAATCATATTGTGGCATCCTACTTTGACAGAACTGTTAGGAGACTCAGGGTCTCCCACTGATGCAACCACAGCGCTTTCTGGAACTTGGCTTAGTATAAAATGGACCTCGATTTGCAGGCTCGCTTACTGGGTGGAACATTCAGTGGCTGTGCCACATCCCACACAAGTAGGTAGGATCCAATGTCACAGCACTTTACCTGCAAAAGTTGTGTAGTCAGTGAGAACAAACCTCGTGCAAGACAGAGTACACAACTCTGCCTTTGGCTTCTTACTATGAAGCATATTGTTTAGAATTTATCTTAAACATTGTTGTTAGAAATTGGGTTTCTGGTTGGCAGAGGTAAAGCCCCTGTCCAAGCGGGAACCACAAACCTAGTCAGGGTGTCACTACACAACCTAAATTATCCTGTACTCACCCTTTGGCAGCTTGGTACAGAGCCATCAGGCTTTACCCAAGATGCAATATGTAAAGGATTTTTGCAACACTTAAACTGTAAAACCTTGAAAACACATCACAAAAAGCATCCACACCAGTTTAGACAAATAGAACGTAATTTAATAAATAAAGCAAGCCCAAACTGAAAAACATCCAATGTGTTCTAGTTGAGATATGATTTTTTAAAGAATAAAAGCAAAAAGAGAGCTTAAATGCAAATGGCATCTAAAGAGGTAATTTGTCACGCCGGACTGTGACAAAGTTAAGAGTTCAGACCAACCGCGATGGAGCGTGGGCTGGATACAGGACCCATGCAGGGCCCGCTGAGCAAAGAACCTTAATCCTGGTCACAAGCATGAGATGTGGAGTGCAGGTAAGTGATACGTCAGCGATCCCCACACAGTTGAGTTCATGTGCTGGATTTCTCCACCCAACAGTGCTGAGGGGATGGTTCTGTGAGTGAAATAGCAGTTCAGAAGTGCTGCAATTCCGAATGCGATGAGCCGGGTTTCTCCACGCTGTACAGATGATGCATCGATCTTCTCCAAACAGTGGTGACAATGTGTTGCTTTCGAAGAGGCAGTTCCGAGTGCGATGCAGTGTTTCCAAGTACGATGTGCCGATCCGGTTCCCACAAAAGCAGTGATGCCTTGATTCTGCTCATGCAATAGAGGTTTGGTTCCACTGGAGAAAGCACTAGGTCCACTTCCAAGGGCACAGGACTGGGTTGGCACCACTTGATAGGACAGACTCACAAGCTGATGACCCAAGGGTTCTTAAAAGAGGGTTCTAAGTCTTTTGTATCCCTGAGACTTAGGTAACAAGGGGAAAGCCAGCAAGTTCATGGAGTCACTCTAGGTTGAAGTGATTCAGGTCCAATCCATCTCACCCAGGCAAAGAAAAAGCAACAGGCAGCAGGGCAACACAGCAAGGCAAGAGTTCAGCAAACAGAATTTCCAGGAGATTGGCAGTCCTTAAACAGCAGCGCTGATCCTCTTCTTCCTGGCAGAGCGGTCACAGGTCCAGAAGTGTGCTGAAGTTGTGGTATCATGGGCCCAGTACATATACCCAGTTGTGCCTTTGATGTGGGGGAGACTTCAAAGAAGGTTTGAAGTGGACAGAGGTCTACCCTTCCTGCTCTGGCTCCAGCCTCACTACAGGGGATATGCAGCCATTCGTGTGTCTGTGGGGAACAGCTCATTCAAGTGTAAGTGAAAGGCTATGCCCAGTTCCTCCCTCTCAACCCCCCTGGAAGATCCAGCAGCCCCACTAAAGTGTCCTTTGTGTGTTGCTGCTGCAAGGGAATACATAAATCCCAGCTGTCCTCCCACCCAGACTGAACCGAGACGGGCAACATGCACCAAATGGCTAAAGCAAGTAAATGCCAATTTTCTAACAGTAAAACTGCCAAAAGGGCGACACATGGCGCCCCAGCTGCTGCACTGCTAAAGTGAAGAACTTTTCCTCTTAAAGTAAACCACATTTTTTTCACTCTTAAACAAAGTAATCCATAGTAATCCCCAAATTTTTAACTATCAAATAATCCATGTACTCAATATGTATTCGATCACTCCAGAGACAGGTGGGTTGAAATAGAATGCTTTATTCTGCATTTTCAGATACCATTTGCTGCCAATCCAAGCTTAAAAACAGATGTGCTGTCAAACATCCTTCGAGTCAACAAAATGATAACCCAATGCATTTTGAACTTTTAGTTCTTTGTTAGGGTTACTGCAATAAATCAGAAAAGTGTGCATAAACAATTCGCTTTATTCTTGTAACTCGTAATATCAGCAATGACCATACTGACGTGTAACCGTGATCTGCCTCATTAACTCACCTCATAAGTATTTACATGAACAAAAATACATGAAATACATAAAAAACATGATGCGCTTAATACAAATAAATTGTAATGTCAACCACAATTGATCTTCCCAAATTCTCACATAACCCCCTTCCTAATCCCCCCACGCGAATGCACGTGCTCAAAGTCCAATGGTTAAAGTTAAATAAAATGCTAAATCCAACGAAATCTGTTCTCCTACCCCTTGCCCTTTTGGCAGTATCATTGATAAGTTGTGTTTGGACAGTCACAGCGCTGTTTTGCATACAGCACTAGTCATTCAAAGCAAAATTTAATTATTTTTGAAAGGGAAGGAGTGCACCTGCCTCTCTACAATTGCTTAGCAACTTTCTAGAAGTGGCGTTTACTAAAATGTCATTTAAAAACCAACTTCACCATAAATTGTGATTTAAAGTGTGAGTTCAGTGACACCCACATTGAAAAGTATATCTCTTCACAATTAGGAATTACCTTAAATGATGTAATAAGGTAATCCAAATGTTATACACCCCAAGGCTGTTCGGTCTAACGATCGTCCTTTTCCATTCAAGTCACTATGACAGTTTGCCCACCCAAACTTGGAAACCTCAACACTTCCTCTAGTGCAACATCTTCTATGATAGTACTTCTTATTCAGCAAAGGGCAGTAACATCTTCACATCAACAAGACTGAAACTGAGGTGCTAGAGGGTACTTGCGGGAAGAAATCACACAGCAAAGAGGGCCCTGTTTTGCTTGTACGAAGTTACGCTTTTCGGCTTTGGTTTAAAACTGTAATCACTGGTAAAACACTCCTAAACTTCTACAACCAAAAAGGCGTTAAATGAAAACTACATTTGTCATTTTTGGTTTACTTGAGGAGTCAATAGGTCTGACTATTACTTCTCTCATTTTCCTAATCCATCTGACCTTTACTTTCATGCAATTTCATGGATAGCACCTATACCAAGTCTGCATTTACTGATTTAACTATCACTATAACTTTAAACACAGCTTCACAAAAACACATTTTTAAGGTGACTCTCAGTCTTATGCTTAACATATAAGGTTACATTTATAGTTTATTATCATCTTATTGTAACTTCATTTAGGGATGTGGTCATAATTCCACGTAAAATAGATTAAGTACATATTGAATTAGATAATTTAAACAACGTTATTTCCCATCATCAAGTGAAAAAAAATGAAATTGAGTGCAAATTGCAGGCCTGCTAATTAGCACACTATCATTCACGGAAACTATCCAGCAAAATGCGGTCCAGTTGTGGTCATATCCAAAGAATACAAGTCATTCAGTTCTACAACTCCATTCAAGAATCAATTATTATCATTTACCACTTATGTTATGTTATTTGAAAAATGTTTTATCTCTGGCGAAGGTATCCTGGTCTCTACGCCTGTAGTGCTACACTTTATGTAAAGATTAGGAATATTTTCAGTGCTTTTGAGTAATTTTTTATTGTTCACTTCGAAGTTATCTGATGGTTTGTGGGACTTACACCAGTGAATTTCTTTCTTGCAGTGAAGCAAGGGGAGTGTCCCTATCAGTTTAGAGATTTTGACACTCCACCGCCATATCTTCATGAATGTAACGCAGACACCGATTGCCCAGGACCCCGGAAGTGCTGCATCAGCTTCTCCAGTCGGGAATGCAAAAACGCTGTGCCAGGTAGCGACCTCATTCAGTGCATGAGATTCCTGTTGAACTTTGTATTAGTATCAAACAGCTTGCATTGTTTCCAACTGCTCATAGCCAATGGCCTGCTCAGTGGGTGTGATCTGATTAGCACTTTCCAGCCATAGGAAGTTAGTGTGAACACCCTACAACCCCCACCCCACTCCCCAACAAGGGAACTAGGCAGTACCAGAAAAAGGTTCTGTAAGTGCCTACCACAGAAGACAGTCTAGATAAGTTAATGCATGTAGCCAGAGAACTTCTTGGCAGCTTTGAGTAAACTTTCGTGATAACTATTAAGGATTTATTTAAAATCCTTAGGGAGTTTACCTTTGTTCAGTGTTTGTTCAAGGACATATGCATTATTCACTGTAATGTTGAGTGCTACTGCAATTCCAGGAAGAACTGAAGAATTAGCCCCACTAGGTGGGCTTCCCTTAGTGGCCTTGGGTGATAAAAGTCACAAGTAAGTATGGAGTTCCCCTTCGTGAGTACAGTAATAATCAAACTCGATACACTGCTCATATAACATGATCCAAAAAAGTAAATTCTTTTGTTTTGGATGACCACATAAATGTAAGGTGGTCATTTCATGTGTTGACTCAAAAAGAAAAGTTAACTTTTTGAGAAGGCCACTCCAGATACAGGTGTAAGAGTTCAAGAGTTGTATATGACAGCATTAGAGGTTCTTATATCTTAGAATGCAAACTCCTCTAGTTCTTCTACATAAAGCTAGGCTTAGATCACATTTTGCACACCTAGAGGAGCCTCCTACTTGGTAATCAAATTATTCAGAGGCAGAGCAGTACACATTCAAAGAATTCTCAATGAATTGCTCAAAAAGACTCTGAGATGTGAAAGAAACATTTAGAGACCAGTCTTGCTAGTTCCACGACAACAAGGGTAGAGGAAGGTGTTGTATGATGCTTCGATGTCACAAGTAAGACATATTTAATATGCAGGGTCATATTGGAATTCTTTGATCACATTACAGACCTGTGTGTTATTCTTTCTGTATGAATCCATACTAAGGACTGGGGTCATGTTTACTAATGCAACTCATCTCAAGGCAATGCAAGTACTTAAATGGTATTTACTAAGCCACACAAAGCCATCTTGTGTGGCTCTGTGTGATTTAGTAAATCCAAAGTACCGCAAAGAAGTGAATTGCACTGCTTTGGGTTACCTTGAGGCAGGGAGTCGTTCCATGTGTGGAGTGTGGGTGATCCCACTCATGCATCCATTGTTTTTTACATAATCCTAGATTTATTGAAGTCAGTAAACCTGGGATTGCGCAATAATGCTGCTCCTCCCTGCCCGAGGCTTAACGGCTCAGAACCAATCATCTTGGGCAATATCCTAAATAGAATTTCAAATGCAATAGCAAGGGGGGTACAGATCCCAAATATATGGTGGGGGGCAGAAATGTTTCCAATATACAAGAAAGGAGACAATCGTTATGAGTTATTAGGGGTGGGTTGGGGGGTAAGTTCAAAGGGGATTGTGTATGTTGTCCAACCCGATGCACTGATTCTACTATTCCAAGACGGTATGCACTGATACATGACTATCGATCACTACATTCTGCAACCAACATAGCTAAATGAATCCTCCTTGGGCCAAATACATATCGCAGCTGGAACGTTAGTTGCATGCTAGACAAGGTAAAGCAAGGCGCAATACTCGACCAAGCACGGTGGATTAAAGCAGATATACTATTACTACAAGAAACCCATCTTATGGGTACTAAAACACACTTTCTGGCCCGGTTTGGGTATATACATGTCTTTCACGCAGGTTTCGAGGGGTTCGAGTGGTGTAGCAATCCTAATACATCATAGACTGTCATTTACACTTACTCATTTGTGGAAAGATACACAGCGAACATACATAATAGTTAATGGAAACGGATGTATGTCGTTACAGCGCATACTTTTACAACGCATACCTTTACAACGTATTTTTTACACCGCAACATCCATTACAACGCATTCCATTACAACACATACCATTACAGCAAATTCTTTGAAACTACCTTTACAACGCATTCCACTACAACGCATACTACATTTCCAATGCATACCATTACAACGCATACCATTACATTGCATGTACGGTAAGTATTGGATAGTGTAGGGGTAAAAATTACTATTCTAACTCCAGGGGGTGCAACAGTAGGGTTAGTGTTGGATAGTGTAAGGGTAAAAATTACTATTCTAACTCCAGAGGGTGCAACAGTAGGGTAAGTGTTGGATAGTGTAGGGGAAAAAATTACTATTCTAACTCCAGGGGGTGCAACAGTAGGGTAAGTATTGGATAGTGTAGGGGTAAAAATTACTATTCTAACTCCAGGGGGTGCAACAGTAGGGTAAGTGTTGGATAGTGCAGGTATGCATTGTAATGGTATGCGTTATAATGACTACGTTGTAATGACATGCGTTGTAGTGGTATGCGTTGTAGTGACATGCGTTGTAATGGTTGCGTGTAATGGCATGCGTTGTAATGGATGTTGCATTGTAAAAGTTTCGTTGTGAAGGTAGTGCATTGTAAAAGTTACGTTGTAAGTGTTGTTTCCAGATGGAAACATATCAGTCTACTAAATAATGATTGGTAGCCTTTATGCCCCCCCCCCCCCATCACTCACTTTAAAGCTTTATTGATCGCCTGGTGGATATCTGGGGAGTAGTGCCCGAGGTACTGGCAGTTATAGGTGGAGATTGGAACAACACAATAAAAATGTCCAAAAATCACTGGCACACCACAGGAATTATAAAGAACCCAAAGGGATCATGGCTTAAATCCGTCACTGACTTGGCGGGCTGGATAGATACTTGGATGGCTCATCACCCGCAAGAATCAGGATACACATATTACTCCTCTGCCCACAATTCTTTTTCGAGGATAGATTACATTTTCATCCCAGATCGTTATTGTCACAGAATATTACACGCTACAATCCTGCCCCGGAGATTGCGGGATCACTCTCCTATCACAATACAACTTTGACAGGCTCAGGCTGAGGCCTGTTTCGGTGGAGACTCTCTACATGGCAGCTACAACATCAGGACTACAGAACCCAGATCCCTAAGGCACTAACAGTCTACCCCACACTTAACATGGAGACAACCTCTTCCCCAGAAATACTATGGAAAGCTATAAAACCTAGTTTTAAAACATTAGTTACTGTGTTGCAGAATGTAAACACCACAACAGTAAACTCTCACACTTAGAAGACAGAATAATGATGTTAGAAAGACAGGGACGGGTATATGGAGCTCATACGACATGTAGGCAGCCCTGCCATACCCAACAACAGTATAAAGCAAATTGATGGAAGAGGCCCGAAGTGTTTAGCTAGCATCTCAGAGCAGGATCCATCAATCGGGGGACAATCAGGAAAACTCCTATACCGATTTTGTAGAAAGGCTACACATTCAATCCGTCTCCCAACTATACGCGATCCACAGGGAGTGGTTCTTAAAGACCCGGTTGAAATAGCACACAGTTTCACTGACTTCTATGCATCTCCATATACGCCCAAGGAGGTAATTGATTCCACCCTGATTGAGAGCTTTCTTGACAATATTCCACCGAAGACTGTACCTGATGATTCACAGAGGGCCCTGGATACAACCATCATGCTAGAAGAATTAGCAAAAGCAATATCGGAACTACGAACAGGAAAGGCGCCCGGCCCAAATGGATACCCCAGTGAATTTTACAAAGCCTTTATGCCCCACTAGGACCGCACCTTCTCGGTGTCATTTAAGAAGCAGTTAAGATAGCCCGCCTGCATTCAGATTGGCTACATGCGGAAACAGTGGTCTTCCTTAAAGCAGGCAGACCTCCCGAACAGCACGCCTCCTACCACCCTAGATTCCTTTTGAATACAGAAGTGAAACTACTTGCCAATAGATTAATATCACATATGCCGGAACTGGTCCGTCCAGATCATGGAAAGTGTTATACCCCATCCTTCCACTCGCTATAACATAAGAAGAGCCCATAACGCAATAGCAGCAGTGGACTGGCTGGGCAGGCTAGCCGCCATCTTATTGGCAGACATAGACAAGGCCTTCGACTCCGTCAGATGGATATATCTCTTTACATTGCAAAAACGGCAGAGCTTTGGTCCAAGCTTCATGGCTTTTTATTCGATTATTATCCACAGACCTGACAGCCGCAGTATGGGTAGTCAGTAGTGTCTCAGCCCCCTTTCCCTTTACAATCAGACGAGGTACTCCACAGGGGTGTCCCTTTTCTCTTGTGTTATTTGCATTAGCAATTGAACCACTGGCTAACTGGATCTGTACAGATGCTCTAGTTAGAGGTTTTGAATGGACCGCTGAAATTTCGTATTGCATTATAAGCAGACAATGTTTTATTTTTCTAGGAGACCCACATGCAAATATTTGGAGAAACTTCAGGCCTCCATATGAAAATACATAAATTGGTCATTTGGCCAATACAGGGAACACTTTGGAACAGTAAATGGGTGACCGACTTAACCCTGGCTACAGACGGGCTGCAATACTTAGGGGTCTTTCTGTCTGATGTGCAAAATATATTGTGGGATTGTAATATAGGCAATAAGACTTAAAAAAGTATAAACAGACATATGAACCTGGACGGGACTACCATTGTATCTCTATGGGAGATCTTCTATATTTAAGATTATGTCCCTCCCATGACTGCTTTATCATTTACAGAAGCATCGGTACCCAGTTCTGTTATCTTGATTTCACCAATTTAATGCTATACAAGGTCAATTCCTGTGGGGAGGGGGACATCCCATGTGACGCTGCGCAATGCTTTCAATCCACATACTGTGGAGGGATTGCGGGCACTGACGTCCGAGTTTACCATGCGGCATCCCATCTACAGGTGGTGAATGGCTGGTGGTATGGATCCAGTGAAGATCCATATTGCGCTGTAGAACGATGGCTGTTAGATGACCCTACACATATCTCATATTTATACAGTAGATCGGACATCCAGACCCTACCACCTGCCAGTAGAGTGGTGATATTTGTGTGTCGACAATCTCTCAGATGGTTGGTTTGGTGGGGACGCATCACTTGTGGAACACCGTTGTGGCGGAATAGATTGCAACTTCACCTATTGGGCCCACCTATTGGGCCTGCAGGGTTTATGTTTGTGGGACCAAATAGGGGTCTCCACCATCGGGGATGTAATGCTCAGCCTTCCACTTAAGTAATTTCAATGCCCCACTCCCAGTTCTATCAATACCTACAGTTTTGTCATTCTATCTCAGCCTACATCGCTATGATGGAGTCACTCTCAGATTTTAACCCACTAGACGGCAAACTTTTAATGGGTGATTTAGGGGATCATAAGATCTCAAAATGACACTGATGATTGGACTGAGGCACTTTCAGGGGACAGCCATCTCATTACGTTTACGCGTGATACAATATAAATACATACATAGGGCCTATTACACACAATATAGGT
Source organism: Lissotriton vulgaris (assembly GCF_964263255.1). Classification (NCBI taxonomy): domain Eukaryota; kingdom Metazoa; phylum Chordata; class Amphibia; order Caudata; family Salamandridae; genus Lissotriton; species Lissotriton vulgaris. The sequence continues at coordinate 1,866,163,357 of NC_141694.1, forward strand.
TATGGAGAGCGGGAATGATAGAATCCCAATATGCTTAAGATGTCGGAATGACGAGGGTCCCTTTATACCGACCATGTGGACATGTACAGCCTTGGATAGATTATGTTAGACAACAAAAATGGGGTAAACCCAGTATCACTATGAACCTGGGCAATTAAGTTAAATTGCAAAGAAGGCTGTACAAAAATGGTGAATAGTGCTGTCCGCCACAGTCCTGATGAAGACCAGTTGTTGACTCCACATGCTTGCTAGTTAAGGGTCGAAACGTCGACGTCGACGATTAAGTGGATTACGTGCATACATATTGTGTACCATTACTGATTAGTATGGTGTACATTGTGATAATTGTGTAATACGCATAGACCACACGTTTTTTCCTTTCTCCCATTGTATATAATAATTGTATAGTATTCACTTTTGCGCCGTAAGCACTGAGCACTTTAAGTCACTTTTGCACTATTCAAAATTTTTGTACAGCCTTCTTTGCAATTTACCTATGAAACTAGTGTTTATGAATGACTATAATTGATAAAATAGTGCATAAATACGTAGAGGTCTCTGGATTCTGCTTTGTGTGTTTCAAATATCTACATAGTCTATGAGATAAGAAAAGTAATTTTGTGTTCCCCTATGAACCAATTGTTTTTGAATATAAATTGGATAGATTCTGGTCGGGTGATCAAATGCCTGGCTAATGTGCTGGCATGGGAGCTCCCTAAATCCCCTAGATTAATACTCCTTATTTCCAACAAGATCGGGGGTAATAGATATCAGCAATATCTCTTATTGCTGGGCCTGACTCTTGCCAAACAAGACATAGCTAGGCTATGGAAGTCCGACAACCCCCCTGCAGAAAGGACATAATTTGACAGACATGGGATGGATTTTTGCATGGGACTAGAAATACCTGTTTTTCGGGTTTGCGGGTGCCCCCAGAAACGTACGAAAATACGGTAGCAATGGGCTGGCTCATGTGGCATTGTCCTAGAATAACAGATATCGATGGCAAACCCCATAGATACTGAAATCCAGGCATATGACATATTAACACAACATATCTCATGAAATATTTTTTGTGAAACCTAGATATTACCGGAAAACATTTAAATTAGACTAAGATAAGCAAAAGTGCAGGGGTTACATTGTTACAGTTTAATATAAATATGATGCAATATTACTCATGAAATGCATGTGTAGCCCAATGGGCTGTTTGATCATAAAAATGCAATAAAATGTGTTGTAAAAAAAATGAAGGGAGACAAGGGGGACACAATTAATTACAGACCCATTAGTCTAATAGGTACATCACAATAAATCTTTTTTAAGCAGCTACGAACTAAAATACAATCATGGATTGAGGAAGATCAGATGTTATCCCCCCTGTAGGCAGGTTTTAGGGTTCACTCGAGCACCATAGACCAGGTGTTTTGGTTTTATTGATTTTATGGAAATGGGTTTCAACTGGTAAAGGAAATCTATGTGTGTTGTTCGTTGATCCTAAATCAGCATTCAATTTAATACCAAGGGTGGAAATGTGTACAGCTCTGAAGGAAATAGGGACGCCTTTAGGTCTGCTGCACTTGGTAATCTGTCTCCATGTGGGGAATATTGCACAAGTGAGGTGGGGCAGTGTTGGCAAATTGTCTCAACTATTTAATGCAACCTGTCCAACAGGGATGCATTTTAGCTCCTACACTGTTTCACGTTATTAAAATTGCATACAAGTGTAACAGCAATTCAGTGAAACTGGTAGACCAGCAAATACCAGCTCTCTTATTTGCTTCTTGAAAACCCCTATGGGTTGCCCTATGGCATGTACATCTTATGGTTTGTAACTAAACAGGTCAAAACCGAAACATATGGCTTTCCATTCTCATAAGTCCTTCAAAGGGAAAATGAAGAGTGTTTCAGGGATCTTAGAACAGGTTAACCCCTTGTATGCGGGATGGATTCCCCCGCTGTGCTGTGGGGTGCGGACAGCGCCCCGGTTGACATGACGAGCTGAGCTCGTCATGAGCCACGTTGCTTGTGTGCTCATGACGAGCTGAGCTCATCATGACTAAACCCGTTTGGGTAGAACGTTCGCACAGCAGGGGAATTTCCCCAGTGTGCGAGCGTTCTAACGGTCATAACGAGCTCAGCCAGTCATGAGCACACGACCACCGTGGCTCATGACGAGCTGAGCTTGTCATGAGCGTTCAAGGGGTTAAGGAATGCGATTACCTAGAAATAAGGATGGCAAGTAATCTATCCTTGAGGGCCAAGAATACAAAGAGCCAAATGAACCTACAACATGTGGTGATGGTCACTACAAAGAAAATGAACAGAACCCACTACAGTACTACTAACTCAATGTTAGATATTTACCGTACTAGCGGGCTTGGCACTGCCCTTTACAGAGGGGAACTCTTGCATCAGTTCTGGTTAAAGGGATGGAAAAGATTAAAAATACGTTTATTTGAGCCATATTAGCTATGCCAATGACTGACCACGTGTACCAATCCGCATTGACTTAAGCATGAAGAACATTACACATATTGCAGCCTTAAAGCCGTTACTTTATTGGGTTAAAATCTGGACGGAGAAAACACAGATCCCCATTAAACAAGCTGTACTCGAGGTTAAAAAAATGGACAAAAGTTAATGGAGCCCCTGCTTCAAATATTGTTTGTTTTAGTTGCTCAAACTGGGCCTAAAAGAATTCTGGGATTAACCAGACACTGGTCAGTAGTATGCTGGCCACACGTAAGACAAGATACTGGGCTCATACCATAGAAAATTGGTTGTTTACAACGTCACATGGCACTTTTAACTAATGATTTTAACAATATTAAATTTATTTTAGTTCACAAATCATTCATGGATTGTATAAAACCCTCTACTGCAAAGACATTACTTTTCAAATTTAGATATGGGATTTTACCTGCAAATGCAGAAAAAGCAAAATCCCATTACCCCAGCATGTACGATATTTAACCATACTCTAGAGTCTGTTGAGCGTTTCATGTTGTTCTGTCCCACTTATACGAAAACTAAGAGGCGGTGCATAGTGCCAATTCGTCTGCTTCTACCTTTTAATCAATTAGCAGAGGCTACCTGTATTCGTGGATCGGAAAACACTGATTGGCTCGTGTATGGAGTATCCTGATATTTATCAAACATATGGGAGATCTGTTGTATGGGTTGAGGTTATACAGACTCAGGCATCTTTCAGCATGTGATTAATATAACTTAAAATAGTTTTGTATTTTATATATTATTGCCGATTTGTAAGGAATTTTTGTTTTTTGTATACAGATATACTTACTTATTGCCTTCGGTACAGCTACCAAATGGCTGTATGTGCCTATAGTTGTTTTTATGCTCTTATAATTCTTTGTTGAATTGCGAGTTATTTTAATATATGGATATTGTTTATAATTGTTTTAGGTATGTGTTAGACGGGGACCCGGAGGGTCGGCCGAGTACAGGGGGAGAGGCCTCCGGTTATGTTATGTTATGTTATGTTGTTATTTAAAATTTATAAAGCGCACATACGCCCAGGAGCTTCTTGGCGCTGGAAAGAGATAAAAAACATAACAAAGGATGTACCAACAAGAGTCTCTATTTCAAATAGGCCTGTGTGAGAAGGTGAGTCTTGAATGCCTTTCTAAAAGCAAGGAGATCCTTGCTCTGTCTGAGGGCCAAAGGCAATGAATTCCACAAGGTGGCTGCTAAAAAGTGAAAACTGCTGCCTCCCTGTTGTTTCTTCTTAAAGCGTGGTACCTCAAGTAAGTCTTTATGGGCTGATCTCAAGCTGCGTAAGGGGATGTATCTTCTAATCAGCTGCCTGATGAATAGGGGGCCCTTACCTTGCAATGCCTTGAAAATGATGCACCCGGCTTTGAATTCGGCTCTTTGAGCCACAGGTAGCCAGTGCAAAGTCTCTAAACCTGGTTTTATCGATTCCCATTTGGGTACATTGCAAATCAGTCTAGCGGCTTGATTCTGCAGGTACTGCAATCTTCTAAGTTGACCTACAGGTAGGCCAAGTTAGAGGCTGTTTGAAAAATCGATGTGGGAGAGGACTAGGGCCATGACCACCTGAATTAGGGCAGTATGAGTAAGGAGGTGTGCAATTTTCCTAATTTTCCTTAGTTGAAAAAATCCAGAGGATACCACAGTTCCAATCTGGGATTTTAATGTAAGGTCCTCATTGATGGTCACTCCCAGACTTTTTACTGTTTGTGATTTTTTTTGGGGGAGACCCATGTCAGAAGGCCAGAAATTAGGGCTCCAGCTGATTTCGCTCTTACCGGGCAAAATCAGCTCGGTTTTCCTCGGGTTTAATTTGAGGTGATTTAAAGACATCCAGCTCTGAATTAAGGTCATGGTTGCCTGAAAATCCTCCACAGCATTAGGTGAATTGAGTACGAAGACTAGCTGCAAGTCATCTGCATAATTATATACAGTGACTTTGTGCTCTCTTAAAGCAAAAAGAAGGCGCCGTATATACAAATTAAATAATAAGGGAGATAAAGAAGAGCCTTGAGGGACCCCACAGAAAGAATTGATTTTAGGAGCTGAAAAGGATCCTAGGCAGACAGACTGGGTGCGTTCAAATATGAACGATTTCAGCCAGGCCAAGGCAGAATCTCTGAGGCCGGCCTGTTCGACACGGTTGACCAGAATGGAATAGTCAACCGTGTTGAATGCTGCGGACAGATCAAGAAGCACCAGGGCTTGGTGAAGATTTTTGTCGGCATTGGACCTCAAGGTGTTCTGGACGGCCAGTATTACTGCCTCGGTAGAATGACCAGGCCGGAATCCCGCTTGGTTAGGTTGTAGATAGCCCGATTCTTCCACAAAGTTTGAGAGGCAATTGGTAACATGAGCCTCCAAAATGTTGGATAAAAAGGGCAGCAGGGATATGGACCAATAATTCGTGAGGTCCAAAGGGTCAATACCAGGTTTCTTAGTGAGGGGTATCAATAAGGCTTGCTTGAAGCTGCTGGGGACTGTCCCCGATGTGAGAGAGTTGTTAAGCAAGGGTATCATGCTGTTGGGGATGGCCCGGCCAATTTCCCTCATGATTTGAGGGGGACAGACATCCATACGGGAGCCTGATTTGACTCTAGACAGTAACTCTGAGAAGACTTTCAAATTGATGGGAGGAAAAGAGTGTAATGTTAAAGGATTAAAAAAGATGTCATCCACAGGGGCACAAGCTGGAAGTGTGGATATGTTCTGTTTAATCAGTAGACTCTTTTCGCTGAAGAAATCATTCAAGGAGTTGCAGAGTGTTTGTAAAGGAACTACCGGAGGAGAGGTTCTGTCATCATTGCATAAGTCGTTCACTATCCTGAAAATTTCTTTCGACTTGTTGGTAGAGTTTAAAATTTTAGTTGAGAAATAAGCAGTCTTATGGTTATGTAGAATTTTTTGGTATGCTTTCCTGGCTAGGCAATAAGTAGCCCTAGCTTGAGGGCAGTACTGAGAGCGCCATGCCCTTTCCTGTTGCCTCACTTCCAATTTTAATTTTTTGAGCTCCGGTGTGAACCATTTATGTGCGTCCGAGCTCCTAGAGCTGCAAAGACGAGTAGGAGGGGCATAGATATTGATCGCTGAAGTTAGCCATTCTTTAAACCTGAGGTCAGCTACCTCCACATTAGTACTCTCTAGGGGAAGGGAAGTATTTAAAAAGTATAAGAAAGCTGACATATCCATGGAAGTCCATTTCCTAATGGTCTTACTGGTTTGTAGCTTAAATTGGATGGTCTTGTCTAACTGGAAAGAGAAACTTATGCTGTAGTGGTCAGACCAGCAGCAGGGTTTTATAGCAATAGAAGATATTGGTAAGTTCGAGGACCAGATTTGATCAAGACTATGACCTTTCTGATGAGTCTCAGTGTGAATATGTTCTATCAGATTGATGTCGTTAAAAAGTTCTTTCATCTCTGCTGCTTGAGGGTCTAGCAATGTATTATCAAACCAAAAGTTTAGGTCCCCGACCAAAAGTAATTTAGAGTGGTTTGTAACCAGCGGAGCCAATAGCTCTGCTAGGGTTGAAGGGAATGTGACCATAGTTTGAGGTGGACGATACAGTAGCACCAATGCAAGTGTTCCCTTAGGAGTGTCTAATTTAGCAACTATATTTTCTGTGTTGGGCAAAGGCAAGGATGTTAGTTGTCTAAGTTGGTGTTTTTTGTTAACAATAATGGCCACTCCTCCCCCAATTTTCCCTCCCGGACGTGTTGCTGATAAAATATAATAGTCTGCTGGTAGGGCAGCTCAAATGTCCGGTAGTGAGTCCGGGGTGAGCCAAGTTTCGGTCAGTAACAACATATCAGGTTGTGTGTCCGTTAATAACAGGAAAATGTCCGTCTGATGTTTAATCATGGAGCGAGTGTTTAAATAGATGCACCTAAAAGTGCAAGTTGCGCTGGGTGTGGTAGTGAGCACAGCATACTTGGGAGCGGGGTCAGCAGTAAGAATGGCGGGGTTACTTATGCCCAAGCGAGATATTCGTTTTGTCGTGTTGTGAGGAACGGGAGGACACATCATAGTAGTTGGTCGTAACACTTGTAAATCAGCGGATGTGTATGTATAGGAGCTAGCAGTATCCTTAGCCCCTAGTCCCGGACGCTCACGGACGAGCGCAGACGAGCTTGACTCTAGCGCGACTCCGGCGCGCCTCCGTCGCGCCCGCTGCGCTCGTCCGCTGCGCTCCCTCCAACACATCACGTTTTATGTTAAGGAGCCTTGAGCAACTGGACCGCTGCCTCAGGTCCCAGTGCTCTCTGACTCCTCCCAATATGGCGCCAGCTCTCACCACCAGACCAGTACCAGGAGCCGCGGTAGATGAGCCGCCCTCCACTCAATCGGCAGAGGAGCCGCGGTGGACCGGGGCAGAGGGGCTGCTGTCTGAAGGTAAGAGAAAGGTGGCGCTAGTAATCAGCAGCGCTGCATGCCTTAAACATTACAATTAAAATACTCCTTCAGCATGTAAGAGAATCTCAAATTAAAAAGATTACCGTTTTGCTCACAGTAAATCAGTAATACATGAAAAAAGTGCAGATAAACACAAGTCAGGATTTAAAATACGATTCTCAAGATATGCCCTTGTGCGATGTCTCTCTTTCTAATGGCGCCGGGATGCTGCCACCAACCCGGAATCCACGAGGGGAAAGCGAATCCCTATTGTTTTATGGGAAGGAGCCTTGAGCAACTGGACCGCTGCCTCAGGTCCCCGTGCTCTCTGACTCCTCCCAATATGGCGCCCGCTCTCACCACCAGACCGGCACCAGGAGCCGCGGTAGATGAGCCGCCCTCCACTCAATCGGCAGAGGAGCCGCGGTGGACCGGGGCAGAGGGGCTGCTGTCTGAAGGTAAGAGAAAGGTGGCGCTAGTAATCAGCAGCGCTGCATGCCTTAAACATTACAATTAAAATACTCCTTCAGCATGTAAGAGAATCTCAAATTAAAAAGATTACCGTTTTGCTCCGGTGAGGGCCGTCTCCGGCGATCGTACAGACAAGTAACTTCCCCCCCACAGATGGACACCACACAAGGATGAGTTCAACACACTTTATATACGAATCTTGAGGCAAGGTGATAACGATACAGTGGAACCAGGATACGAGGATCCTGCCAATTCTAGTCTCTGTAGGGAAAAGGGGTAGCGGGACAGTCTTAGTACCGGTCCGGTACAGGTGCGGTAAAAGGGAAGCTCACAATCCTCAAGCCTGGGGGTCCGCAAAGATGAGCCGCGGCAGCGCCAGCAGGCTAGGACAATGGTTCACAGCGAGGAGGGCCGCGGCAGCGCCAGCAGGCTAGGACGATGTTTACAGCGATGAGAGCCGCGGCAGCGCCAGCAGGCTAGGTCGATGGTTCACAACGAGGAGGGCCGCGGCAGCGCCAGCAGGCTACGAAGGTGGCGCACGATGAGAAAGGCCGCAGCAGCGCCAGCAGGCCAAGACGATGGTTCACGTTGAAGAGGGCCGCGGCAGCGCCAGCAGGCTTCGGAGATGGTTCACAAGAAAGGGCCGCGGCAGCGCCAGCAGGCCTTCAAGGATGAGTTCCTCACGGGGTCTCTCGACTCCAAGATACAACTGGCTTCCTGCTCTGGAGCTGCCCCAGTTATAGGTCTGGTCTCCTTTGATGTCCGGACCCTCGCACTCGGAGGTCGGGAGGTCCGGGATGAGGGAGTCCAGACACCCAGCAGGGGGGTGGAGCCAGCGCCCGGGGAGGCCGAGGCGATCGACACCTGGTGGATAGGAGCCATTGACACTCCTTCTCCCATTGACCTGCCAAGTGGTCTCTTCACCCCCTAGGTGGATGGTGGTGCCTCGATGTCGGGGCCTGACCAGGCCCAGGGTTGGGGTCGAGCCGAGGCCACGCGGCCTTGTTACGTAGGGTCCAAAGATGGCGGCTGGGCCGGGGCAGTGGTGCAGACGGGGGCCTGGGCCAGCCGATACCGGGGTGTTCGGGGGCTGGAGTTCTGTTGTGGACGGGTCGTGGGTTGCCCCCGCGGGTTGCCGGGGTGGTTCTTGTCGGGAATACAAGGAGAGCAGGGGTCCGGTCCCCGTCGTGCGGGGAGGGAGCGGGCCTTCCCCGAGGCCTGTCCAACATGCGTCCCCCCCAGCTGAAGGCAGGGAGAGTCACCCATCCTCTTGGGTACTCTCCTCGCAGAGGCGGAAGAAGCGAGACAGGCCGTCTGCGTTGGCGTGGTCCTGGCCTGGACGATGTTCCACAGTGAAATCCATCCTCTGCAGGGAGATGGACCATCGAACAGTTTTGGGTTCTCCCCCCGCATCTGCATCAGCCATTGAAGGGGTCGGTGATCTGTCTGCACCCAGAAGTGGGTACCGAAGAGATAGGGCCGGAGCTTTTTGAGGGCCCATACCACGGCGAAGGCCTCGTGCTCGATGGTGCTCCAGCGCTGTTCTCGGGCCAGCAGGCGTCGGCTGATGAAGGCCACTGGCTGATTGACGCCCTCGGTGTTGAGTTGAGAGAGGACGGCCCCAATGCCGTGATCTGAGGCGTCCGTCTGCACTATGAACTCCCGGCTGTAGTCCGGGGCCTAGAGCACGGGGGCGGTGCACATGGCGGCCTTCAGTTTCTCAAAGGCCGCTTGGCAGTCCGGAGTCCAGTTGACGGTTTTGGGGTTCTCCTTGGATGTGAGTTCTGTGAGGGGCCCCACAATGCTGCCATAGTCCTTCACAAACCGCCGGTAGTACCCGGTGAGCCCCAGGAAGGCTCGGACCTCGGTTTGGGTGACAGGTGGTTGCCAGGCCTGGATGGCAGCGATCTTGAGCTGGAGGGGGGCCACCAGACCGCTCCCCACTTGGTGTCCCAGGTAGGTCACGGACCCTTGGCCAATCTGGCATTTGCTGGCTTTGATGGTGAGCCCGGCCTGCCGGAGGGCGTGCAGGACCTCCCGGAGGTGGTGGAGGTGGTCTGCCCAGTGGCGACTGTATACAGCAATGTCGTCTAGATAGGCGGCGCTGAATTCTTCGAGGCCCGCCAGTACTTGGTTCACGAGTCTCTGGAAGGTAGCTTGGGCGTTTTTCATGCCGAATGGCATCACCTTGAAGTGGTAGTGGCCATCCGGGGTAGAGAATGCGGATCGCTCTTGGGCCCTGGGGGTGAGGCCGATTTGCCAGTAGCCCGCTGTTAGATCGAAGATGCTCAGGTAGCGGGCGGCCCCCATGCGGTCAATCAGCTCATCCGCCCGGGGGATGGGGTGAGCGTCGGTTCTGGTAACGGCGTTCAGGCCCCGATAGTCCACACAGAACCGGAGCTCGGGGGCCGCACCCGGGGCGGCAGCCTTGGGGACCAGTACGACTGGGCTGGCCCAGGGGCTGTCAGACGGCTCGATCACCCCTAGTGCCAGCATTTTGGAGACTTTGTTCTGGATGCAGGCGCGTACTCGATCTGGCACTCGGTACGCCCTGTGTCGAATAGGGGGGCTATCCCCGGTGTCCACGTCATGAAGGCACCAGGGGGTGACTCCGGGGATGAGAGAAATCAGGTCTGCGAATTGTAGCAGGAGGTCTCGACAGTCTTGGCGTTGCTCTGGGGACAAGGCATTGGAGAGTCTGACCCCTTCCACCGAGCCATCCTGCTCGAGTGTCCTCAGTAGGTCAGGAAGGGGCTCGGAGTCTTCTTCCGTCCCACTATCGGTAGCCATCAGGAGGCTGAGTTCTGAGCGTACGAAGTGGGGTTTGAGTCTGTTGGCGTGGAGGACCCGTAGGGGGTTCCGGGGGGACTCCATGTCGATCAGGTAGGTGACGGGACCCTTGCGCTCTACCACCTTGAAGGGCCCTGTCCATTTGTCCTGTAGGGCGCAGGGTCAACCGGGGACATCACCCAGACTTGTTGTCCCGGCTCGAACTCGATGGAGGAGGCATGCTGATCATACCATTTCTTCATGTCCTCCTGACTGGCTTCAAGGTTGGCCCTGGGGAGTTCCCTGAATCGCCGGGTCTGGTTGCGGAGGGTCAGGAGGTACTTGTATACATCCGGAGGAGTCTTCTGGGGGGCCACCTCCCACCCTTCTTTGACCAGGCTGAGGGGACCCCGGACGGGGTGTCCATACAGGAGTTCGAATGGGCTGAAGCCCAGGGATTTCTGGGGGACTTCTCGGTAGGCGAACAGGAGGCACGGGAGCAGCACATTCCATTGGCGACGTAGGGGTTCTTCTAGGCCCATGATCATCCCCTTGAGGGTGCGGTTAAACCGCTCGACCAGTCCATTTCCTGGCGGGTGATATGGAGTCGTGAATTTGTAGGTGACCCCGCACTGTTGCCAGAGAGACTTCATGTACTTAGAGATAAAGTTCGTGCCCCTGTCGCTGACAACTTCCCGGGGGAAGCCCACCCGAGAGAAGATCCCCATCAGGGCTCGGCCCACCACGGGCGCCGTCACGGTCCGAAGAGGGATGGCCTCGGGATAGCGGGTGGCGTGGTCCACCAGGACTAGGATGAACCGGTGCCCTTGTGCTGTTCGGGGGTCCAGGGGCCCCACAATGTCTATTCCCACCCGTTTAAACGGGGTGGTGACAATGGGGAAAGGCTGCAAGGGGGCTTTGATCTTTCGGCCGCTCTTCCCACTGGCCTGGCAGGTTGGGCAGGCCCAGCAGTGGTTGGATACATCATTCCGCATTTTGGGCCAGTAGAAGTGGGTCACCAGGCGGCTGTACGTTTTGTCCTGCCCCAGGTGTCCGGCAAGGGGAACATCGTGTGCTAGGTTCAAGAGGAAGTCTCTGAAGCGGAGGGGGACCACCAGCACCCGGCTGGCCCCCAGCTCAGCAATCTTTTGCTCACTGTAGAGCAGGTCATTGTCCCAATAAATCCAGTGGGCCCCCGAGGCGTCTCCTGCGCTCTGGGCGAGGGCTTGTTGCCGGAGTCCCTCGAGGGAAGGACAGGTTCTCTGCTCCTGACGGAATTGTTCCTGGGTGGGGCCACCCTCTTGACGCCACTGGGCCAGTTCAGGAAGGCCCTGGAGCCGGTTGAGTCCCTCTTCGCTGGGTTCCGGCGAACTGGTTTCCAGGGTGGCTCCCTCTGGGACGATCAGGGGAGGAGGCTCTGGCCATTTGGGTTCTTCGGGGCTGGGGATGGCGCGGGCGGCCATGGACCGGGTCGTTACGCAGACCCATTAAGGGAGGCCCAGCATCCCCAGGTGCTCTCTTCTCTCGACGGCGGACCAGGGGGAACTTTAGAGGTCGTTCCCCAGGAGGCAGTCCACGGGGGCATCATCGCGGACAGTTACTTTCAGCATTCCGGATACTCCTCCCCACTCGAAGGGGACGCAGGCCATCCGACATAGGCTTTCTGAGTTGTCGGCCGACCATACGGGGCAAAGGATATTTGGCAAGATCTGGTCCGGGGTCACCAGATGGCAGCAGACTGCGGTCACACTGGCCCCGGTGTCGCGGAGGGCCTCAGCCCGGTGCCCATTAATGTTGACCCACTGGCTGTACTTCTGCGTGTTGGCGGGAAGGGGTGCCCGCGGAATCAAGTCTCTTTCCCCTAGGCAGACCAGGGACATGGCGGCTGGTTCCCATTCGGGCTGGTCTGGCTCGTACTCTTCAGTGTCTTCTTGTGTTTGCTCTTCTCCCAGGGCGGCGGCAGCGACCTGGCGGGGCATAGGGCTCTGGTTCTTCGGGCAGTTGGGATCATTGGCGTAGTGGCCGGGTCGCTGGCATCGGTGGCAGGTAACGTTGGCGCGGAAACCTGGTCGCATTGGGGGTTCCCCCTGCCGGCCGGAGGCGGGGTGTTGCTGGCGGGAGTCACGGGGACGGTGTCTCTGCCCCGACCCTGGCCTCCTCCTCCCCCTCGGGGGCGATGGAACCCTTGGGCGGCTCTGTTCTGTTCGCTGGGCCCGTTTCTGGAAACTCGGGTGCTTTCCCATCGGTCAGCCTCGGCGGCAAGTTGCCGAGGTTCAGTCAGCTTGCTGTCAAGGAGGTGCTGCCTGAGCTCGACGAAGCAGTTGTTAGAAAGGTGCTCCCATACAATAAGGTCAAAGAGTTGCTCGTAAGTGGTCACCTTGCTGCCCTTGATCCACCCCTCGAAGACTCGGCTAAAGAAGTTCACGTACTCCACCCAAGTCGTACCCGGGATCCGTTTGCAGTCGCGGAACCTCTGGCGGTACATCTCGGGCGTGAGTCCGTATCGAGTGAGGAGGGCGGCTTTCATGTGGTCGTAGGATGTCATCTGATGGTCCGGGAGTTGCAGTAGGGCGTCTCGCCCTTCGTTGACAAACGTCCCCCATAACCCGGCTCCCCAGTCGCTCCGGGGAATCCGGTGGGAGGTCATGGCTACCTCGTAGGCTCTGAACCATTGCTGGATATCATCGTTCCGGTAATATTCTCTGACTACATCCTTGGGGATGTGGACCTTGGGGTCCGTAGTGACAGGTGGGCTCGGGTGCCCGGGGACCCCGAGATCTTTGTTCTGCCTCCGAATCTCTAGTTCCTTCAAGTTGCGCTCATGCTCGTAGGCTAGCTTTTTCTCTTCTAACTCTCTATGCCTTTGTTTTTCTTCTCGCTCCTCTCGGAGCCGTAAGTGTTCCAAAGTTATTTTTTGTTCCCCCAATTTGAGTTCTCCATCTAATCGAAGTCGAGCTAGTTCCAATTTGTGGAGCCTGCTCTTTTCTCGTTCTCAGGCCTCCTCTGGCGAGAGACCCGGTCTTCTTTCTTCTGTCGGCGCGGTGCTTGTTTCGGTTGTCTCGAGGCTTTGGTTTTGGGGTACGGCCGTACCCGTCTCTGTCCAAGATTCCAGGGCGTGTTTGAAGTCCTCTTTCGTGCTCAGTCCTGTGGTAGCAATGCCCAGTTCTATGCAGAATTGTTTTAGTTCTCTGTGGCTGTATTCTTCTAGTTTTTCCATCTGGAATTTTTCCGTTGTTCCGCTCTCTTTTGTTGTCATGGTGGTTGTGTGTCGTGGGGTGAGTTACTCTCTGTACAATTATGCGTTGGCTTGGATCGCGCCGCTGGCCACCAATGTTAGACGGGGACCCGGAGGGTCGGCCGAGTACAGGGGCAGAGGCCTCCGGTGAGGGCCGTCTCCGGCGATCGTACAGACAAGTAACTTCCCCCCCACAGATGGACACCACACAAGGATGAGTTCAACACACTTTATATACGAATCTTGAGGCAAGGTGATAACGATACAGTGGAACCAGGATACGAGGATCCTGCCAATTCTAGGGAAAAGGGGTAGCGGGAAAGTCTTAGTACCGGTCCGGTACAGGTGCGGTAAGAGGGAAGCTCACAATCCTGGAGCCTGGGGGTCCGCAAAGATGAGCCGCGGCAGCGCCAGCAGGCTAGGACGATGGTTCACAGCGAGGAGGGCCGCGGCAGCGCCAGCAGGCTAGGACGATGGTTACAGCGATGAGAGCCGCGGCAGCGCCAGCAGGCTAGGTCGATGGTTCACAACGAGGAGGGCCGCGGCAGCGCCAGAAGGCTACGAAGGTGGTGCACGACGAGAAAGACCGCGGCAGCGCCAGCAGGCCAAGACGATGGTTCACGTTGAAGAGGGCCGCGGCAGCGCCAGCAGGCTTTGGAGATGGTTCACAAGAAAGGGCCGCGGCAGCGCCAGCAGGCCTTCAAGGATGAGTTCCTCACGGTGTCTCTCGACTCCAAGATACAACTGGCTTCCTGCTCTGGAGCTGCCCCAGTTATAGGTCTGGTCTCCTTTGATGTCCGGACCATCGCACTCGGAGGTCGGGAGGTCCGGGATGAGGGAGTCCAGACACCCAGCAGGGGGGTGGAGCCAGCGCCTGGGGAGGCCGGGGGCGATCGACACCTGGTGGATGGGAGCCATTGACACTCCTTCTCCCATTGACCTGCCAAGTGGTCTCTGTCTTCACCCCCTAGGTGGATGGTGGTGCCTCGATGTCGGGGCCTGGCCAGGCCCAGGGTTGGGGTCGAGCCGAGGCCACGCGGCCTTGTTACGTAGGGTCCAAAGATGGCGGCTGGGCCGGGGCAGTGGTGCAGACGGGGGCCCGGGCCAGCCGATACCGTTGTGTTCGGGGGCTGGAGATCTGTTGTGGACGGGTCGTGGGTTGCCCCCGCGGGTTGCCGGGGTGGTTCTTGTCGGGGATACAAGGAGAGCAGGGGTCCGGTCCCCGTCGTGCGGGGAGGGAGCGGGCCTTCCCCGAGGCCTGTCCAACAGTATGGGTGCCAAATATCCAAATGCCACCTTTAATACACTTACAGGACTTAAATGCTCATTTCAAATATAGATAACTGACCCAAGGTCTAATTTTCCACCTGCGGGATTCTAGATACAATTTTAATGTTTTTAAGATATAGTGAAACTCTTATACTCAGTGCTGCTAATTAATGTGTACATATAATCTTCCTTATATATAAGATGCGTGCAGTATGGAAATGAAAATGCTAACTAGGAACCAGTCTGTGCACTTTAACTGGATTTCTACCATTTCATTTTAACAATCTGTGTGAACTCACAATGATGACGTACTACATTTAGACTATATGAAATGACCTATTGTGTTTATTCTTTATGTGTGTGTATTTATATGATCATATATTGATCGAATACATTATTAGTACTACTCCTTCAAAACATTGGGTCTGATTCACAAAAGGTAATCTGAGACAAATGTCTAACTTTACAACTTTTGGTATTCACAGAAGTAATTTACGAGTCGTATCTATACGTCTGCAGTCGGGCTGGAATCTCTGGCTCAAGCCGTACTCTCCAGTTCGGGCTGGAATCTCCGGCGTGGACCAGATGAAGTGTAATCAATACCCTGTAATCAATACCCTGGAACACAATTTCCACTCCCTTCAGTGTTGACTGTACTGAGACAACACTGAGGGGAGCGCAAATTGTGGATTGCATGTACCATGATGCAAAGGAGCAAACATTTCTGGGATGTGGCGCAGTGTCTGATCACAAACTTTTCCCTGCCCAAACTGATTTTTGTGACTGTAGGAAGGTGGATATCTGACTATGGTTACCCCCAAACTTTTTGCCTGGTGTTTAGCTGGTTTTTGACTTAGTTGGCCTGGGATCCTGCTATTCAGGGCCCCAGGCTGATTGCTCTCTCCTTAAAATGGACTCCATGTACCTTAGGTGCATAACACAATTGGAATTGGTTCACCTTATAGGCCCCTGTAACAGTGTACCATAGGTACCCAGGGCATAGGTGTAGCCAAGGCCTGCCAGGGGCTGCAGCATGTATTGTGCCACCCCTAGCCTGGCCTCCATATTTGACACAACTGGCTGATCACTCAGCTGGGGTAAGTTGGTGTAATCACCTCTTACTTAGGTACAGTATGCCTGTGCCTAACCCTAAACTGGACACATATGTTCCTATCAGCCACTCCTATGGAAGGCCTCATCAATCCTAGAGGCAGAGTGCTTGGAGATATGTGAGATGGTGCTCTGGCATGAGCTGAGCCTGTCTGCAGCTGTCGGGAACCACTCCCTAAGCTGTTCCGGGATATTGCCATACCATATACTCTTAAGTGCATTATAATCCTCGCGGTTAAATGCTATCTTTGGTTTGGCTTTATCAAAACATGTCGAGTAAGGTGTCATACGAATTGGAATACTATCCCCTCGCCAATTCTGGCGACGGGGATAGCATTCCACCCTTCTAGAGGGATACGACATGTGTGTAACCTCAACCCCGGTTAAAGTTAAACAGAGCCTCAGCTTCACAAAATGGACGCTGCCACCACAGACACAAGTCTGGCCTCCTGCTGCTGACCGAAACTCGGCAGATGGTGGCCTGGACAAAGGGTTTCCTGCCTTGGGAGGTGCGAGCACCACCCCAGACAGGATTTTGTGTATTGGGTAGGACAGGGCTGAATAGAATCAGACATGCCCGGGGCACACAAGGTGTCCCCGTGCATAGGCCAGCCCAAACCGGTTCTGGGGCCTTCCAGCCCCAGTCCTGGCGCGGAGCTGGACAAAGGAAAGGGGGTGTAACCACCCCCCTTCCTGGTTCCTCCCAGAGGAGGGACCTAGTAGGTGATCCACCCCCTAGATTGGGAATAAGAGGGGGAGCAGTGCCATTGCACAGCAGATCATCCCGAAATCAACTTAAAACTAAGAAGAAGACTGGACTTCGACATTCTGCTGCACAGAAGACTGAAGAAGAATCTCCCTTGTGGCCAAGGAGTGACCACCCTGTGAACACAGGCACCAACCAGCAACTCGACGTCTGCTTTGCCGCCGCCTCCCGCCGGAGCCCGAGCCCAGAGCCCGACAAGAACCAGATTCCCAGACCTCTCAGAGCCCGATCCACAGTCCCTGCAAAGAAGGGACCCGTGGAGGCACCGAGTGACGTGGGACCGGACCTCTTGGAAGACACTCGAAAAGCTGATTGCGCAGCTTCTGAGGCATCCTCGATGTTGTGCTTTGGGGACTGAGAACCCCCACCACCGAGCAGCCCTTGCACCGAAGATCAGCCCTCCAGCATCTCCACGATCTGCGTGGGGCCCTTTTGCATTGTGCCACTCGACGCGCCATCCCGGCCACTAGCCACGTGGTCAGCGGCCATCTTGGCGACGAACCCGAAGATTTAAACAGCAGGTCTGGTTGCTCCAGACCTACCCAAGCTCCTGTGAAAAGGAGCACCCGCTCTGACCTTGCTGGTCCGAGTGAACAGCATCTTTCAACTTCTGCGTGGCTTGCATTTGCCAAGGCCTGTTTGCTCCGATCAGGTCGCCGACACCGCCAACAGCGAGAAGCCTACGTGGGACAGCTCGTGACCAACTCCTGGACGTCCTCGACCCCGGGTATCCACGTGGCTGCAGAAAGAAGCTACCCGACAACGCCTGTTTGCACCCGACATCACCTGGTTCCACTCTGGTTCCACGGCAGTCACTGGCTAGTGACTTTGAACACTGTCCCCTCTGCTTTCAGGTCTTCACATCTACAGATCCACCCTTGGATCCACCGGAACTCTTCTCATCGAGCCGCCTGCAGCATCTCCTGCTCCAAGCACCATCGACCAGCGTGACGAAACCCGACACATCTTCGACCCTGTGCACCCGCTTCCTGTGGGTGAGGTAACTCAGCTCCGCCGGTGCTCCTGCACTGGTACACATCCCAAGGGCCTGTGTTTTAAGTTTCAGCTCCGTAGGTCACTCGGAAGGTTCCTAACTTTCTAACTTTGTGCTTTTTACGCACCATTGACTTTGTATTGCAAAGTGCGTGCACTTTGGACACTGCACCCGAGTCCCGTGGGCCTTTCCCGACTTAGTTAACTCCAGTCTCGAATAGCTCCAGCGATTCCCAAGGCCCTAGGCCTCTTCACTTTCCTCCTGGTATCTCTTATACCACTTATTTAGTATATGGTTTAGGTGGCCCCTAGGGCTCATCCATATTGTGCAACTTTTGTATATTTTAAACTGTCTTGTGATTTTACGCTTGTGCTTCTGTGCTCATAAAGAGTCCAGGGGATTTTAATAGTTAATAAATCAATATATATTTTCAATATATATCTGTGTGGTGTCCCTTTCATTTGGTATTCAAGGGGGTTGTGTATGGTGTAACAGCTGGCTTCACATGCCTTTCAGAGTTTAGCCTAAGACTGCTTTGTCCACGTTACCACTAGGATAACTGGTCTACAAGGTTGAATTACAACCATCATCATAAGGGTTGCTTGGCATGGTACAAAGTGATCACTAGAACTAGTGAGCATTATATACCAGGCCAACTTCTCACAGTGACCTTCTTCACCATTTATCTCACGTTCATAATGTTCCTTTTTTTGAAAGCCCATTGATTACACTTCATCCAGTCCAAGCCAAGGAGCAAGGCTTGAGTCGGAGAGGATGGCTTGAGCCAGGGATTCCGGCCGGACTGCGGACATAAAATTTACGACTCGTTAATGATTTCTGTGAATACCAAAACTCGTAAATTAAGACATTTGTCTCTGATTGCTTTTGTGGATCAAGCACATTGTGCATATCACCCCTGGTGTTACAGGTAAAAATGCACTTGTAATATAGCGGACGGGACAGCCTCCACAGTTGTGATGGAACATCATATCTGCTGGATTCTAAAGAAGGCACTAAATGTCTCCCTATATTTACTTAATTAGATAGAACCGGATCACTGTAAATGAGTACATTTTCACATCTCATTTAGTTGAACTTACTCACCAATTGGGGTGAAACTTGTAGCTTAAGTTCCCAAAAAAATCTATGCTCTTCTGTCGCTAGAGTAAACTTTTGGTTCAGGTCATTTGAGAAGAATGGCTGGGAGTGTCCCCTTGAAAGGGGCCCTTCTCTTCGTTCTGAAACTTTTCTAGTGACACTCCCTGAGGAAACCTTTTGACAGCATTAAAGTGTAAAGGGGTAAATCGTTATGTAAAATCAAGCCTCGCACCAATTTGTGATACTTAATTACCAAAGGACCATTAAGGAAGGTTAGCTAAGTTTTATTACAAAGCCAAAAATAATTGAAAATAAACACATCTCAGCACGACAGATTAGAAATGCAAACTTATTAGCAGAATGCCAAATTTGTGCATCCAATTCAAATGATGCAGCATAAGTAAAACAATGAATTCAAGAATGAGTATACAAATGATCAGGAAACAAGAGTCCGGATTTCCATGCATTGAGGATGGATGAATGAAAAGCATCTAACCCATCCCTACACTATCACTAAAATGGCACCCCTACATTGTTGGCTAAGTAGTTTAAGTCAAGAGGAAAATAAGGTGTCAGTCGTGGAATCTCCCTGAGAATCTACGCCACTGTCAAGATGGGTCAGATAGCATAAAGCCAACATCACAAAAGAAAGCACTCACCCTAAGATGCTCTCTTTCCAAAAGCAAGGAAGATGTGGACACTTTCCCTAGCTCCAACAATCAGTTATCCACAGGTAGAATTTCCATAGAGCACCTCGCACTTGCCATCCAATCTGAGTGTAGTCCTCAGCATACTTTTCCACAGTGTTCTCCATGTACCTCCTTTGCAACACATTGTCCTTGGCTCCCAGGCCTTCTCTTGTGTAAACCCCAATTTCTTTCCTTTATTAACCCAAGTCACACAATTGTAACTTCTTCTCGGCTTGCCTAGCTGCTAAAATAAGGACATTATTCTGCCTAAAAATTGCTTCTTCACCTGCAATACAAAACGTGCGAAAGAACAGGTTCCACAGCGCACATGAAATTCAGACCATTAACTATAAAGCGAGACTTTAAGGGGCTTGCATTTCAGGCCTACGA
This sequence comes from Lissotriton vulgaris, assembly GCF_964263255.1. Classification (NCBI taxonomy): domain Eukaryota; kingdom Metazoa; phylum Chordata; class Amphibia; order Caudata; family Salamandridae; genus Lissotriton; species Lissotriton vulgaris. Next base: position 1,866,183,057 of record NC_141694.1, read on the forward strand.
CTTTAGCTAACATAAGAATGCATCATTTGAGCATTACGGATTCACATAATCATTATTACATTTCAACAAATATGTTTACCTACTTATGAAAATATCATCATTAATGAACCCTTTTAGTACATGAGCATTGTCAGTTCATTGAAGTTCTTCATGTTAACGCTTTCTGCTAGTCACATCCATTTCCTGGGTTAATTCTCCACGGCACTTGTCAATAGCCTAAAATATGTCAGGTAGTTATGTCAATACATTTCACAATTCTAGCACTTCACGTTTACTCAAACAGGTGTATGTGTAGGTGGGCTCATGATGATGATGCACCCTACAAATAAGAGTATGCAAATATGGAATCTCTGCTCCTTTACCCTTAATTTGATTATGAAGTCAATGTGCATCACCTGTCTAGACTTCATCGCTGGCAGTAACTGATTGAATAGTATGGTAGCCAAGTGATGCATAAGGGAGTAAGTGCATGTCACAGTGGTGTCTGTTGCCTTCCTTATTCCCTATAACAAATCTAAATAGCTTCAGAAACATGCGTCTTCATACAGCGCATGCAGATGAGATGTCATACAGAAGAAAATTAAACATACTCGCAACAAACCTCTTAGACATCGGAGTCTTATTCACAGACATATTATTCAACGTATTTCAGGAGATGCACGTATGATTGGGGCAAGTCCAGTTGAATTGTCTTGCAAGTTTAGAGTCAAAGCACGATGATGGCACTTCTAGTCCGGTTTCCATGCCAGAAGAAATGAAAACCCCACAGTTTGCACATTTGGTGGTATTTACATACCTCTTGAAGGCTATTTCACATCATAAGAATACATTTCTTCCTAGAAAGTACAGGGGCAAGCCTGTTAATAGACTTGAAGGAAACACCATCATATTAATGGTACTACAACAGAAGGGGCTTTTTGTCAGAGAAAACAAGCAAACACTTTAACAGAGCCAAATGCACATTTGCCCTTCATTTATATATGTGATTGTAACCCATGCGCCTCTTTTATCAGCAAAAGGAAAGCCAGGAATCTGCCCAGGACAACAACGGGACATGTACCCTGATTTTGAGGATTTGTGTATGGTCGACAGAGACTGCCCAGGAGAACTGAAGTGCTGCTACTTCCATGGCGGGAACACATGCATGAATCCTGTCAGAGGTAACTATACTTCTAATTCTGGTCTAATCCGTAGTTTCACTGTATATCTGTTCTATATCTTGCCTCTCTTTTTGATTAATGGTGCCACAATTGCACACCTTGGAATTGCCGTTTGATTCATGGTGCAGCTATTGCACACCCTGGTTTTGCTATTTGATCCATGGTGCAGCTATTGCACACTCCTGTCTCGCCCTTTGATCCATTGTGCATCTATTGCACGCCCTGGTCTTTCCCTTTGATCCATGGTGCAGCTATTGCACACCCCGGTCCCGCCTTTTGACCCATGGTGCAGCTATTGCACACCCTGGTCTTTCCCTTTGATACATGCTGCAGCTATTGCACACCCCGGTCTCGCCCTTTGACCCTTGGTGCAGCTATTGCACACCCTGGTCTTGCCCTTTGATCCATGGTGCAGCTATTGCACAACCCGGTCGCGCCCTTTGACCCATCGTGCAGCTATTGCAAACCCTGGTCTTGCCCTTTGAAGCACGATGCAGCGATTGCACACCCCGGTCTTGCTCTTTGACCCATGATGCATCGACTGCACACCAAGGTCCCGCCCTTTGATGCATGATGCATTGATTGCACACCACAGTCTCGCCCTTTGACCCATGGTGCAGCTATTGCACACCATGGTCTTGCCCTTTGATCCATGATGCATCGATTGCACACCACGGTCTCGCCCTTTGATCCATGGTGCAGTTATTGCACGCCCTGTTGAAGCCCTTTGATGCATGATGCATCGATTGCACACCACGGTCTCGCTCTTTGATCGATGGTGCAGCTATAGCACAACCTGAACGTACTCTTTGATCCATGGTGCAGCTGTTGCACACCACGGCCTCACCCTTTGATGCATGATGCATTGATTGCTCACGACGGTCTCGCCCTTTGACCCATGGTGCAGCTATTGCACACCATGGTCTTGCCCTTTGATCCATGGTGCAGTTATTGCACGCCCTGTTCTCGCCCTTTGATGCATGATGCATCGATTGCACACCACGGTCTCGCCCTTTGATCCATGGTGCAGTTATTGCACGCCCTGTTCTCGCCCTTTGATCCATGGTGCATCGATTGCACACCTCGGTCTCGCCCTTTGATCAATGGTGCAGCTATTGCACAACATGAACTTACTCGTTGATCCATGGTGCAGCTGTTGCACACCCTGGTCTCGCCCTTTGATGCAGCTATTGCATGATGTAGGTATTGCACACCCTGGTCTCACCCTTTGATGCACAATCAGCGATTGCACACCCTGGTCTCTCTCTTTGATCCATGATGCACCAATTGCACACCATGGTCTCGTCCTTTGATCCATGATGCATCGATTGCACCCCATGGTCTCACCCTTTGATCCATATTGCATCAATTGCAACCACGTTCTTGCACTTTGATCCAGGGTGCAGCTATTGCACGCTCTAGTCTTGCCCTTTGTTCCATAGTGCAGCTATTGCACGCCCTATTCTCGCCTTTTGATCCATGATGCATCGATTGCACACCACGGTCTTGCCCTTTGATCCATGACGCATTGATTGCACACCACTTTCTTGCCCTTTGATCCATGGTGCAGCCATTGCATGCCCTAGTCTCTCCCTTTGTTCCATGATGCATCGATTACACACCACGTTCTTGCCCTTTGATCCATGGTGCAGCCATTGCATGCCCTAGTCTCTCCCTTTGTTCCATGATGCATCAATTGCACACCACGGTCACGCCCTTTGATCCATGATGCAGCTATTGCATGATATAGGTATTGCACACTCTGGTCCTGCCCATTTGAGCGATGGTGCAGCTATTGTACCTCACGGTATCACCCTTTGATTCATAGTGCAGTTAATGTGTGAGGGGGCTCCTGTGTATTCTGGTCTTGGGTTGCGAATCATGGTTCAACTACTGTACATCTTCCACACTTTGCTACCATGATCGTAGCTCTTGTTTCACTATATCCATTTTGATTTAGTGTTTCGGTGTGTACCTATTTTCTGAGCAGGTGACATACTAATATTCTCATTCTTAGTTTCAGTGTTTAGCTATTATTTTTTAATTACTTAGTAGGAATTGAGACTAGGGCCCGGATTGAGAGTCTGTCAGAGGAGCAGGTTCAATTCATATCAACTATTTATAGTTTTTGGAGAATCACATGAGAATTTTGATGCTAAACGCAGCAACATCCAAGTGATACAGTACATATATTTGCACTTTCTCCCTGTTAAATTTCAGAAGGTTGTACCTGTCAGGGTGCAAAAACGCATAAGTTATGTAATGACCAGAAATTACCGGTTGTGTTGAATACCACCCAACTCAGAATTTGGAGCCCTGAACAAATAGGAGTTTGCTCAGGGGTTTGATCTGAAACCAGTTATGGACCTTACAAGACGCTGACTTAAACCACAAACTAAGGGAAACTAATGCACATATCGGCATGTTTGTGGGACCGAATGTTGACAGACAACCTTGACATCAGAAACACATTGGTCCATCCACAAGTCTGATCGGACAATTGTTCCTTGTTTTCTTCTGCTACTCAAACCTGAACTAAAAACACACCTCTTGCAGAAAATCAATCTCCCACCCCTCACAGAAACACCACAAAATGTTGAGAAAATATGAAAAACCATCATAGACAACCATCACATTGTCCTGTTATAATGCTTTGTGGGTTTGCACCACACAATCCCAGGTCTGCAGGGTTAGTCCCAATTGTGGACACAAACACTCCTACATCATGCAACTTATACTCAAGGCTTAGGCCTTTGAATTTGCTGTCCAAGTACATCATTGCTGACTCTCCAACTGTGCCCTCGTGGTAGCTGTGTCCAATTCCTCTAGGCAGAGGCCTGTAACACCACCTTATGTGTTCCCTCAGAATTACCCCTGAGAACTGTTTTGAGATCATCGAAAAGCAGTTCCCTTTGGAAATCAGTGTTGATATAGTCTTCTTTCGGATGATCACCTGTCTGTCAAATCCAACGCGGATTGCAGACCTGGGGCCTCATCTATTAAAAGTGACGCATCGCTGCGTGAAAACAGCACTGCGTCACTTTTCACTGCGCACTCCTTGCGACATTCTTGATGCGTCATATTTAATGTATGACGCATCATATCATAAGGGGTTACAGATATGTCAGTATTTCTGATGTATCTGTAAGCACAAAAGTGACGCATTGCTGGAGTGTGTCACAAAAGTGACGCAACTCCAGCAATTAGTCCTTTCACATGGGGAAAGCCCCATGTGAAAGGGCTTGCGTCAGTCTTACGCCTGCTGTGAGGCAGGCGCAAGATTTTGACGCAACAGCGTCCTAAAAGTGACGCAGTGAAATCTCATAGATTTCACTGCGTCACTATTACGAGGCTTTTTGCGGGGGAACGCCCCCTCTGCATACATTATACCTAGATGCGTCACTTTTTAAATATGGCGCAACAAGGCGCATTTTTTACACCGCTGGTACGTCACAAAAAGTGATGCACCAGCGGCGCAAAACTGACACAAGGCCTTCATAAATAAGGCCCCTAGTATTTAGGACTAAGGTGGTGTTCTTTTCCTTGAATCTTGAAAACTACATGCTCTGTTTTGCTTATACCAGATTCAATGTAGAGTCTAGATTGCCTGCCTGAGTATTGGACTTTTTATTTTTTGGTACCCCATCAGATGCCGGTGAATGCACAGCTTGAACAGAGGAAGACTATCAGAATGTACCTTAAAGATGACCCTTTCTTCTGCTTACAAGGAACTACTCACATGTGTGTTGTTCTTCACCACATTGAGTCTTCTCCCAATCCACCACTTTACACAATAGTGACATAGAACTCAAAGTCAGGAGTATGTCATACAAAGCCACAGAACAGAATGAAGTGCATACACCAACTTACCCCCCGTTAGTGTTGTAGAGATGAAAGAGATCGCACAGAAAGTGGTGATAGGATTTGGGTCCTGGCCCCTGCTTTGCCTGCTGTTCTATGTCTATGAAGATGTTATGGAGAAGTAGCCGGGTCTGGTAGCTGAGTGGACTAACGCATCCACTGCTGGCGCCTGTGTTCGACCTCATGGTCACAGGTTCAAATTCTGGTGGGTCCACTCAGCCTTTTATCCATTTGAGGTCGATAAAATGAGTTCCATTGAGTTGGGTAACAATATACATCTGTTATTTCAGCGCCAATATGCCCCGTTGCTGGGGTGAACGTGCGCTTTACAAATACACGTTATGTTATGTACGTAGAAGTCAGTTGTTGCGTCTTCTCCCTCCCCAACTTCAAGCACTGCAGTGGATGTGGGTGTGGGCTTCAAATTCAATATCTACCAGTAGCATTGGACTGGAAAGGGATGCTACCTGAAGGACATTTTTTGAAAAAAATGATGTCAGCATAGTATAACAGAGTATGTCGAATTAGTCATCGATATGACTTCAGGCTTCGCCATGGCAGCTCATACAGTCATAAAAGCAGCCTCCAAGCTTGCAGGCCAGAAGAGAATTGCCACAATGCCATAATAGCCAATCTGGCTCTGTATGCACAGACTACACAATTCTAGAACATGACCATTCCTGCGCTTGCTACTGCCCCAACAAAGTCAAGCACATGAAGATCAACAACACACCTGCTCTCAATCTTTCTTTTTGTGGGCAGCCATCCTACCCCTGACCTTACCCTTGCTTCATCATGCAGCTGATTTCATCTTGGTTTTATTTTTTGATCCAGTGTTTATTCTGCATCAGATCACTTTCTTTTTTTCTGGGTGAAGCTATTCTGCACCTGTCTAGTGTGATACCAATGTAGGCAATTGCTTCACCACCCCACATAGGGGTACTAAGCATTATATAAATGTGTTTAAGTTGTAAAAAGCTGCATAGTCTTGAATCCGCCTCATGTGTTTGTAGTCTACTACCAGACACTCTCTGCCCCTTTATCTCTCTCTTGCAGGTTCCTATTTCCTCCCTTTCTGGTGGCTGATCTTATTCTCTTACTCCTTCTTTATCCTGTGTTTTTTTCCCCTCTCTCCCTCCGGTCAAGGTCTGATGAAGAAAAATAAGTATTGGTCCTTACAATTGAGTGCTGGTGGTGTCCATCGGAAACCAGCAGCTTAAATTAGGCACATAAAACAATACAGTACAATACAACCTGCTTTCATGCCATGGTTTGAAGGGTCGCTACTCTTCACATGGTCTCTCTTGCCTATTTCCTTTCCTCTTTATGTTGGTACAGAATATTTATAGTCAATCAAAAAAGGTAGTGACTAGGAGCAGATTGAAAGTCCAGAACCCATGCTCCAATTTAGAAATATATTAATACAAGTGGAGGGTAACTGTTCCTATTGAGAAAAAGATATGTATAGAGTGAGGTGTAGGCACACAATCTGAAAGTTGAAGGGGTCCTCCCTATTGGAAGTTTTACCCAAGTGGGTGCCATGCTTCATCATAGGGCTTAGCTCCTCTTGTGGCACGTGCTGCAATGTCCCCACGGGCCCCGTGAGGGGGCTCTTTGGCAGAGATTTTCTCTTTAAGCTGTATGAGTGAGTGAGGGTCTGTGGATCTTTAATGATAACGTACATTTTTAAGTCAAAATTTTGAAAATGCCACTTTTCGAAAATTTCAATTGCCTAGTCCTAACCATTTGGTGCCTGCAGCCTGTTCATGACTAGGTGCAGTTGGCAGTTGGCCTTTGTTTATTCCTCCCAAGAGTATCATGAAAGGGGGACTGGGTGTTGGCAGGATAAGCCATCCTGACATAATGGGAGGAGTGGGGCTGTCACCTACCACACCTACCACACCTGAAAGTTAAAGGAACAGCCTCAACCCAAAGACAAAGAATTTTGCAATAGCCTGTTGTGACAACCCCCCACTACCCCCTCCCCAGACCCAGTAGAGCCTGGGCAGGGAGACAGGAAATTCTAAACACTTCAATGTGGGAAAACTCCAGAAGCTGCTTTAATTTAAAAGTAGGTGTAGGAAGGTGAATACCTGACTATGCTTACCCCAGATTTTCTGCCTAGTGTTTAGCTGGTTTTCAACTTAGTTGACCTGGGCTCCTGCTAATCAGGGCCCCAGGCTATCTGCTCTAACTGTAAAATGGACTCCATGTACTTTAGGTGCATCTCCAATTGGACATTGGGTCACCTTATGAGCCCCTGTACAGTGTACTATAGGTAACCAGGGCATAGGTGCATCCAAGGCCTACCAGGGGCTGTAGCATGTATTATGCCACCCCTGGCTGGCAATTCACATTGACAAAACTGGCTGATCACTCAGCTGGGTTCATGTAAAAGGGGTGACCCTGTGTCCCTCAGAACCTGGGTAAGCATGGTTAAATACAAAGTGGTTCTGTTGGGTAACGAGAAATTACTTTAGCCCCTTGTATGCTGATGACAGAACCGCTCCGTCATCAGCTGCGGTGGCGCTGTGCTGATGACGGAGCGGTTCCGTCATGGCCCGCCCGCCGCTCATGCGCGGCGCGAGTTCCGCACCTGCGCTGAGCGTTCTATTGAGCGGGCGGGGCCATGACGGAACCGCTCCGTCATAAGCACACCGCAACCGACGCTGGTGACGGAGCGATTCCGTCACCAGCATGCGCCCGCCGCTCTTCCGCCCCACCCCCTTAGCACTGCGGCGGAATAGCCGCCGCAGTGAAGGGATTAAAGGAAGGCTGGATCAGCTCATTACACACTGAATAAACCTCTCTGAAAACAACTGAGAATCAAGTCTTTATATTAGTAAAAAGCAATCACGATACACAGGAATTACTTCATTCTGTGATGCCACAAGTTTCAATAAATGGTAAACCGTTAGGGAAACATGTGATAAACGTGACTGTTGGTGAACAAAGTGATCAGTGCATTAAATTCAGTGACACATATATACAAATTATACATGGGGAAGTAAGAAGGCCAGAGTATTGAATTAGTCCTCCAAGGGGACAAGGGATAACTGTACCAGCTCCTGGAGTTATCTTGACCAGTGGTAAGCGTCGACGTTTCGACCCTAAAGCGCCCCAGTTGGTGGTCGCGGCGGGTCTTTATCAAGACAAGGGACAGTCTGGAAAGGAAAGGGAGAATGTTTTCAGAAAGGTGTGGGATTAAAAAACGTCAAGCTTGACGTGTGTGAGCGAAGGTTACTCACATGGGAAACAGGTGGAGATATCGCAGCCTGATGAATAGTCAATAGGTCAAACCTAGAAAGGGGAAAAACGGACTAATTCAAGGCGGCTGTACTCCCAAGGGAATTGAGGGTCTCTCTGAACGTGCTTATATGTGACCAGATTGTGGTTTAGAAGTGGTCAGTGAGGGAGATGCACAGGTATTGTTATATTGGTTAAGAGTAATCCCTTTGTACTGAGAAAGTTTAAATCATGAGACTAACAAGTGAACTGATTCCCACTTAATAGGAGCTACAACAACGTAGTGAATGAGACGAGTGCAGTGACCTTCCACAGCAAGCCTAGGTCTGTGTTGGGAATCGGTAAGGTAGCCAAGCTCTAGTGGTGAAAGCGGAAAGCGTGGCTGAGCACAAGGGTTATAGCGACGGTATTAGATCATTAAAACCGAACGAAGGTGTTCACTACTAAGTTAAATTGCCGTTTACGGAGCGCTCGCTACGTAGAGCAAGTCAGGATTCCCGATGGTGTCGGAAAATAGGTACTCAACCCCTGAGTTAAATTTAAATTTAGGCGCCTGGTACGCAGTGCCTGCTATGCGGTGCCGGAAACTCCAATGGAGCAGGTCGTGATTCTCGATGGTGTCGGAAAGGGTTCTCGAACCCCTGACTTGAATTAAATTAGGGCACCAGGTTTGCAGTGCTTGCTACTTGGGGCAAGTCGTGATTCCCAGGATTACACAGTGGAGATAGATAACTTACCCCGTGTGGATCAAACGAAAGAACCGGATTACGCTGTTCATCCGAACGCGATCACAGCCAGCGATGTGTGCCGAGGCCACAGTGAAAGTGATTAATGAAACCTCGTGTACGTGCAGTACGTCTGTTGCTAGGCAACTCGGGCTAGGTTTACTGTATTACGCCTAAGGCACGGTGACGGGGGCAGGCAAGCACGTTGCTAGGTAGCGCGGGTGCGCGTGCCAAGTATCACGCAAAACACGTGATTAAAAGGGGATGTTTAATTCAAGGTTAAGATTGGGATCGAGAGGGTTATTCAAGTCACACAATGGCCATCGGTGAAAGCGAGATGGTGGTTGGAAAGATTCTCGCAAGTGGGACAAGATAATCAAACCTCGGCCAGGGGTGAGGGCAAGCGGGTGAATGAGACGAATCTCACAAGCAGAAACGCAGGAAGCAGTTAAGCCAGACAATGAATGTATACACATTTTGCAATTGAACCTGTTAAAACATAGCACAATCAAACAGTATAGGGCCAAGCAATTGCGGGATAAACAAATTATACAAACTACGTAGTATATGGTGAAAGTATACACATTTGGCAATTGAACCTGTTACAACATAGCACAATCAAACAGTATAGGACCAAGCAATTGAGGGGTAAACAAATTATACAAACTACATAGTATATGGTGAAATGTTCAAAGGAATGATCAGTTTATAAATAGCAGGCAGTATAGGGCTATGCAGGAGGGAAGCTGAATCAGGCCAGAGAATTTACAGTAAGCCCATTTGCTTAGAAATTTCCTCGTGCTCATTTAGTCCATGGGTTACAGAGTTCAAAGTATGGATCCATTTGCACTCTTTTCTGTTGAGTGCGGAAGTCATGGATCCTCCTCTTGGATTGGCATTGATCTTTTTAAGTATTCGTGGCAGGCCCAGATGGTCTCTTAGGGTAAGTGGCTTTGGAGGCTCCAGAAATGCTTTGACCATATTGTCCTTTATATTGCGCCCTCTCTTGAATGCAAATAATGGACTTTCATCCATCTTTAGCTCCGAAGAAACCAAATTCCAGTATTTATTTACTGTTTTTTCATGATGTTGCTCCTAGAATGAAAGGTTGTGACCCAGACCAGGTTGTTTGTGGCTGGTTTCTTTTCTTTCGGAGTAAGTAGATCCTCTCTTGGGCAGTACAAAGCTCTCTTTTTAGCACGTTTGAGTAAACCAAGAGGATAACCCCGGTCGCGTAGGCGTTTAGTGAGTATCTCACTTTCTTTGAAGAAGTCTGTTTTTTTGGTACAGTTGCGCCTTATTCGTAAATACTGGCCAAAGGGTAGATTGTCGCGTAGATTACGCGGGTGATGGGAGTCATTCTTGAGTAGTGTATTCCTTTCCGTGGGCTTTCTGTATAAATAATAGAATATTAGCCCATCTTCCACCTTGAACAGGAGATTCAGGAAAGCAGTGCTTTTTCTGTCATAGTTTATAGTGAACTGTATATCATTGCATCTGGTGTTTAACCATATGAAGACGTCTTTCAAATCAGCTTCTTTGCCTGACCAGATCATGATCACGTCTTCGATATACCTTTTCCATATCGATATAGAATTTATGTGAGGATTTCTTCTGTGTATAGGTGTTGTTCCTCGTAGTTATCCATATACAGATTCGCCAGGCTCGGTGCATAAGTCGCACCCATCGCTACTCCTTTGCACTGTAGGTAGAATTGCTGTTGGAAAATGAAGTAGTTGCGTTTCATAGCGATCTCCAAAAGATTGATGAGAAAGTTAGTAGGCATCCAGTGTGGCGCCGGGGGCTTGTCCAGTATGGTATGCATGACATTGATCGCTTTGTCTTGGGGCATTGAGGTATACAGGGAGGCGACGTCAAGTGTGACCATAAACTGTGTGGTTTCATCATAAGGATGACCTTCCAGCTATTGGATAATATGCATCGAGTCTCTCACATATGACTTGGTTTCAGATACCAAAGGTTGAATGAAGTGATCAATTAATTGGTTCACAGGTTCCAACACAGACCCACAACCGGATATGATCGGCCTCCCTGGGGGGTTTTCTAGCCTCTTGTGCACCTTAGGTAAGGTGTAGATCATTGGGATAGGGGTTTCCTTTTTTATTAGGAAGTCTCTTTCTGGCAGACTGAGGAAACCCTTGTTGACACCATCCTCAGCCAAGGTCTTGATCAATGTTTGTATACCTGTAGTGGGGTCTCTTGTGTCGGTTGATAACTTTCTCTTACATCAAGTTGACTCTTAATTTCAGCTACGTAGTCCTCAGTGTTTTGTAACACCACTGCCCCACCTTTATCTGCTGCCTTCACAATGATAGAGGTGTTCTCGCGCTACCTAGCAACGTGCTTGCCTGCCCCCGTCACCGCACCTTAGGCGTAATACAGTAAACCTCGCCCGAGTTGCCTAGCAACTGACATACTGCACGTACACGAGGTTTCATTAATCACTTTCACTGTGGCCTCGGCACTCATCGCTGGCTGCGATCGCGTTCGGACGAACAGCGTAATCCGGTTCTTTCATTTGATCCACACGGGGTAAGTTATCTATCTCCACTGTGCAATCCTGGGAATCACGGCTTGCCCCAAGTAGCGAGCACTGCGACCCGGCGCCCTAAATTAATTCAACTCAGGGGTTCAAAGACCCTTTCCGACACCATTGGGAATCACGACCTGCTCCATTGGGTTTTCGGGCACCGCATAGCGGGCACTGCGTACCAGGCGCCTAAATTTAAATTTAATTTAACTCAGGGGTTGAACACCTTTTTTCCGACACCATTATGAATTCACGACTTGCTCTACGTAGCGAGCACTCCGTAAACGGCAATTTAACTTAGTAATGTGAGCACCTTCCTCGGTTTTAATTATTTAATACCGTTGATATAACCCTTGTGCTCAGCCACGCTTTCACCACTAGAGCTTGGCTACCTTACTGTTTCCCAACACCGATCTAGGCATGCTGTGGAAGGTCACTGCACTCGTATCATTCACAACATTGTTGTAGCTCCTATTAAGTGGGAATCAGTTCACTTGTTAGTCGCATGATTTAAACGTCCTCAGTACAAAGGGATTTCTCTCAACCAATATAACAATACCTGTGCATCTCCCTCACTGACCACTTCTAAACCACAATCTGGTCACATATAAGCACGTTAAGAGAGACCCTCAATCCCCTTGGGAGTACAGCCGCCTTGAATTAGTCCGTTTTCCCCTTTCTAGGTTTGACCTATTGGCTACCCATCAGGCTGCGATATCTCCATCTGTTTCCCATGTGAATAACCTTCGCTCACACACGTCAAGCTTGACGTTTTTTAATCCCACACCTCTCTGAAAACATTCTCCCTTTCCTTTCCAGACTGTCCCTTGTCTTGATAAAGACCCGCCGCGACCACCAACTGAGGTGCTTTAGGGTCGAAACGTTGACGCTTACCACTGGTCAAGATAACTCCAGGAGCTTGTACAGTTATCCCTTGTCTCCTTGGAGTACTAATTCAATACTCTGGCCTTCTTACTTCCCCATGTATAATTTGTATATATGTGTCACTGAATTTAATGCACTGATCACTTTGTTCACCAACAGTCACGTTTATCACATGTTTCCCTAACGGTTTACCATTTATTGAAACTTGTGGCAACACAGAATGAAGTAGTTCCTGTGTATCGTGATTGCTTTTTACTAATATAAAGACTTGATTCTCAGTTGTTTTCAGAGAGGTTTATTCAATGTGTAATGAGCTGATCTAGCCTTCCTTTAAAGTAATTTCTCGTTACCCAACAGAACCACTTTGTATTTAACCCTGATCACTCAGCTGGGGGAAGGTCGTGTAATCACCCCTTGCTTAGGTGTAGTATCCCTATACCTACCTTTACATATAAACACATGTATACCTATACGTCACTCCTATGGCAGGCCTTAACAACCCTAGAGGCAGAGTGCTTGGTTTTATGTGAGATGAGGCTCTAGCATGAGCTGAGCCTGTCTGCATCTTTCGGAACCATGTCCTTATAGCTGTTCTATGATATAGCCATATGATATACTCTTAAGTGCATTATCATCCTCGCAGTTGAATGCTAACTTTGGTTTGGCTTTATCAAAACATGTTGTGTAAGGTGTCATACACTTTGTAATACTACCCCCTCGCCAGTTCTGGCAACGGGGGTAGCATTCCACCCTTCTAGAGGGAGGAGACATGTTGTTCCTACTAAACCCTGTTAAAGTTAACCAGAGCCTCAGCATCACAAAATGGATGCTGCTGCCACAGACACAAGTCTGACCTCCTGCAGCTGGGAGTCCTTCCAGTGAGGGAGGCTTGGACAATAAGTTTCCTGTCTTGGGAGGTGCTAGCACCACTCCAGACAGGCCATAGTGTATTGGGGCAGGAAGGGCTGAATGAAATGAGACACTGCCTGGAGCACACAAGGTGTCCCATGCATAGTCCGGTTGAAACCAGTTGCTGGGGCACTCCAGCCCCAGCTCTGGCGCAAAACTGGACAAAGGAAATGGGGTGTAACCACCTCCTTCCCTTGTCCCACCCATAGGAGGGACCTAGCAGGTAATCCAGCCCCTTAGATTAGTATATAGGTAGGAGCTGAGTCTTGAGACTTTAGATTTATCCTGACTGAAACTTAAAACGAAACTCTGGACCTTCAACGTTCTACTTAAAGATAAAAGACTGAAGAATCTCCCTTGTGGTCAAGGAGTGACCACCCTGCACAAGCAGGCACCATCAAGCGATCAACAGTTTGCTTTGTCGACACTCCCGCCGGAGCCCGAGCACAGAGCCTGACAAGACCCGGACTTCCAGACTTTCTTTAGCCCGATCTACAGCAACAGCAAAGCTGAGACCCTTGGAGGCGACAAGAGAAGTGGGACTGGCCATCTTGGAAAGCCAGCAAATTGCTTTCCGTGCAACTTCTGAGTGCGGCCTTCGACACTGTCAGCCACCAGGTCTTAACTCAACGCCTGGGAAACATCGGAGTGAAGGACAAAGCACTGAAATGGCTCGCATCATTTCTCTGCCAACGCTCCTTCCAAGTATGGGAAAGTGACAGCCGCTCCCCTGCCTTCGTCATTAAGCCCCACGTTATTTAACGTGTACATGGCCCCACTGGAGGAGGTGGTCACCCCATTTGGAGTTACTATCATCAGTTATGCTGATGATACTCAGCTGGTGGTAACGCTATCTCACCCCAAGCAAGAACCCTCCAACCTACATGGCTGCCTCTCCAAGATACATCAATGGATGAACGACTCAGCCCTCAAGCTCAATGGGTCAAAAACAGAGATTCTGCTCCTAGGACAAAAAGGGCCCTCTCTACCCCCGAACATCTGGCCCGCCTGCCTTGGGGAACCTCCTGCCCCCAAGGCGGAGGTCAAGAGCTTGGGAATATGGTTAGAAAAAGATCTCACCTTTAGAACACAGGCAAGGAAGACGGCCAGCGTCTGTTTCGGCCTTCTAAGGTCATGTAGGAAGGTGCTCCCCCTACTTCCTTTTAACACCCGGAAACTGCTGATCCAAGGCCTGATTGTTGCCAGGCTGGACTACAGTAACGCCATCTATTTGGGAGCCCCCGAAGCCACCCTTCGGACCCTACAGAAAATCCAGAATGTCGCTGCCCGGATGCTCACGAACACCCCGGCCAGAACATCCGCGAAACCCGCCCTGAGGACACTGCACTGGCTGCCGGTCAGGGAAAGGGTGGTTTTCAAGGCCCTCTGCCTGGCCCACAAATTGCTCCACAATGAAGGCCCACCAATTCTCAAAAACTGTATTACCCCCTATAGACCCACCAGAGCACTCCGATCGGACCACGAAAACCTTTTAGTGGTACTTAGAGTGAAAAAAGCCCGCTCAGGAGGTCGCCGGTTTTCGGTTCACACAGCGAAGCAATGGAATGCGCTCCCTCTGAAACTAAGAACAGAACCGAACCTCCTCCGCTTCAGGAAATCGCTCAAAACTCTTCTCTTCCCATAAGCCCTCCATCTCTTCTGCACGCCTTCCCCTCTGGATTACGAGGCATAGCGCTGGGATACTCACGGGTGACTACGCGCTCTATAAAAACCTTAAATAAAATAAATTAAATAAACTGCTGAGGCACCCTCGAAGTTGTGCATCGGGGATTGAGAAGCCCCTGCCCCGAGCATCATCTGCACCAAAGATCATCCCTCCACACTCCACCAGTGCTGCGTGGGGCCCTTTTGCACTTTTCTGCTCAACGCGTCTGTCCGGTCACTTGCCCATTGGCTAGTGGCATCTGTGATGACGAACCTTTGAATTTCCACTACTGCCTTGTTGCTGTGGGCTGGCCCTTGCTTCCCTGAAAAGAAGAAGCCCATCAGACTTTGCTGTTCTGATCCAGAAGCCATCTTTGATTCCTGCGTGGGTTGCCTTAGCCAAGGCTTGTTGACTCCAATCCGGAAGCAGACACCGCCGACAGCGAGATCCTTTGTGGTACAGTCCGTGCCCAGCTCCTGGTCATCGTCGACACCTCCTGGTCCACGTGGCTGCAGAGACAAGCTTCACAACATTACCTGATTGCTCCACAACATCGCCTGGCTTCTTCCTGGTTCCTTCCTGGTCACTGGCTAGTGACCCAGACTCTGTACCCTCTGCTTTCAGGTACTCTTCATCCTCAATCTGCCCTTGGATCCAACCGGACACTCTCTCCTGGTCGCCTGAAGCATCTTTCTCCAAGGCTCCATAGGATTCAGCGACGAAACCCGACACAATTTGACACCTATACACCCGCTTCCTGTGGGTGAGGTAACATGAGTACTCCGGTGCTCCTATGGCTCCTATGCAAATTCTGAGGCACCCTCGAAGTTGTGCATTGGGGGTTAAGAAGCCCCAGCCCCGAGCATTATCTGCACCAAAGATCATCCCTCCACACTCCACCAGTGCTGCGTGGGGCCCTTTTGCACTTTTCTGCTCAACGCGTCTGTCTGGTCACTTGCCCATTGGCTAGTGGCCTCTGTGACTACGAACCTTTGAATTTCCACCACTGGCCTTGTTGCTGTAGGCTGGCCCTTTCTTCCCTGAAAAGGAGAAGCCCATCAGACCTTGCTGTTCTGATCCAGAAGCCATCTTCGATTCCTGCGTGGGTTGCCTTAGCCAAGGCTTGTTGACTACAATCCGGAAGCAGACACCGCCGACAGCGAGATCCTTTGTGGTACATTCCGTGCCCAGCTCCTGGTCATCGTCGACACCTCCCGGTCCACGTGGCTGCAGAGACAAGCTTCACAACATCACCTGATTGCTCCACGACATCGCCTGGTTCCTTCCTGGTTCCTTCCTGGTCACTGGTTAGTGACCCAGACTCTGTACCCTCTGCTTTCAGGTACTCTTCATTCTCAATCTGCCCTTGGATCCAACCGGACACTCTCTCAGCGAGATCCTTTGTGGTACAGTCCGTGCCCAGCTCCTGGTCATCTTCGACACCTCCTGGTCCACGTGGCTGCAGAGACAAGCTTCACAACATTACCTGATTGCTCCACAACATCGCCTGGGTTCTTCCTGGTTCCTTCCTGGTCACTGGCTAGTGACCCAGACTCTGTACCCTCTGCTTTCAGGTACTCTTCATCCTCAATCTGCCCTTGGATCCAACCGGACACTCTCTCCTGGTCGCCTGAAGCATCTTTCTCCAAGGCTCCATAGGATTCAGCGACGAAACCCGACACACTTTGACACCTATACACCCGCTTCCTGTGGGTGAGGTAACATGAGTACTCCGGTGCTCCTATGGCTCCTATGCAACTTCTGAGGCACCCTCGAAGTTGTGCATTGGGGGTTAAGAAGCCCCAGCCCCGAGCATTATCTGCACCAAAGATCATCCCTCCACACTCCACCAGTGCTGCGTGGGGCCCTTTTGCACTTTTCTGCTCAACGCGTCTGTCTGGTCACTTGCCCATTGGCTAGTGGCCTCTGTGACGACGAACCTTTAAATTTCCACCACTGGCCTTGTTGCTGTAGGCTGGCCCTTTCTTCCCTGAAAAGGAGAAGCCCATCAGACCTTGCTGTTCTGATCCAGAAGCCATCTTCGATTCCTGCGTGGGTTGCCTTAGCCAAGGCTTGTTGACTACAATCCGGAAGCAGGATTCAGCGACGAAACCCGACACACTTTGACACCTATACACCCGCTTCCTGTGGGTGAGGTAACATGAGTACTCCGGTGCTCCTATGGGCATTAATTATCCTAGTGTCCTAGTTTTCAGTGGCTTTCTCCTAGTCCATCCGGAAGTGTTCTAAAAGAACTAGTTTCTAATTCTTTCGTTCCCATTCTAACTCTATGGTAACTCACGTGTGTGCAAAGACACTGCACACGCCTCCTGTGGGCCTCCTACTTCTTATCCATTGGTAGTACAGTGTAGCCCCAGCGATTCCCTAGGCCCTAGGCCTATCCTTTGTTTGTGACGTGGTTCTTATACTGTTAATCAAAAGAGAACGGACACTGGTATCTGCAGAAACCATTAGTTTTTATCGAAAACCCTCATAGACATCCTGGAGTTGTTATAGCGGTATATCTTTTCATCCGCCCCATCAGGAGTCTTGGCATAGTCATAGGGTCAACGATTGACGTGCAGTATGCCTGCCTCACCCGAGGCTACTTCTGGTGTGTACAGAAGTGTCCAGAAATGAAAAAAAAAGGAATATTTTTAAAAATAATGACTTAGCCTAGAGGACTTGGTTTTTAATCTAAAAAATTTGACTAGTCACTAATGATAAAAGAGAATCGGATATTGAGGTAGTTGAGTTACTAAACTACCATATCACTTTTGACAGGAGTCGACATGTTTCAGCTCTTCGGGCCCACAGAGGGTCAGTGGAGCTTTCGTCAGGACATAAACAAAAAACATATGAACAAAAAGGTATAACTCATACACCCTTTATGTGTATGGTGAAAATAACACAATGGAATTTCCGATCTGTGAAAGAAACCAATAAAGTCATTGTAACAACAGTGCGTTAACTGGGTTAAGGCAGACATATACAAATAGTAGCATTGTTAAATGCGGAGACGGGAGTAAACCTAATTATGGCTTGACTCTCGTGGAGTGAGTACGTAGGAGAAAACTCATGGGTTTGGAAGCTACGGGCAAACACTTCCAAGCTTTATATTTTTCGGGGTTTTTTGTGACATAATATATGTACAAGTCTATTGTGGGTGAATGATTTGGCGCGGAGTTCAAAAGTCGATAGAGGTGATTGCGGACAGTTACAACAATTCAGGCTTAAAAGTAAAAAGGCATGGTAAGAATACATATCGCCGATTGTGAGTCAATACATTATATAAGAAACGACTCGCGTGTTCAGTGAATCGCGGGTGTTGGGAGACCTGGGTTTTACAAAAGGGGTTTACAACATTTGTGGTTTGTGCTACCAACTCCATGCACACCCCAAAGAAAACCCGTAAGGTACCTGGTGTTTTCAGAAGTTTGGTATCCAACAGGGAAACCTTCTACAAACAACTAGATGTGGATCCCACTGAGAGATTGACCAATACAATCGCAATGATGGTACACGAAGCAGAAATGAATAGATGGATTTCGAAAAAAGAGGCCGAATTTTTAACACCAAAAACACCCAAAATACCTTTCTTCTACTCATTACCCAAAACCCATAAGAACAAAACACCTCCACCTGGACGCCCGATAGTCTCGGGAATCGGTTCCTTACTCGAGCCCCTATCGAAATTTGCTGACGAGTTCTTAAAACCATTGGTACAAAAGACACCAACATATCTTAAGGACACTAGAGACCTGCTGAACCAGATTGGAGATGTAAATTTTGACCAAAACAACATGCTACTGGTAGGGCTGGATGTAGAATCCCTTTACACCAGCCTACCTCAAGAAGACACTCTAAAAATGTTGGAGGACTTGCTCTTCAAGCTTGATTGGACATACAAAACCCCACGTCACTTCATACTCGAATGCTGCAGACTTGCATTGCAAGAAAATTACTTCGAGTACAATGGCCAATTGTTTTTACAATGCCATGGCACCTCCATGGGGAGTGCGTTTGCGCCTTCAGTGGCGGGACTCTACGTGAGCCGCCTTGAAGAAGAAAGCATCCTTCACGAAACCAACCCATACGTTTCCAGTATAAAATACTGGAAACGTTATATTGATGATGTTCTCCTTATCTGGGATACCAAAATTGACCTCCCAATATTTTTGGAATGGCTAAACAACAGAGACCGCTGGCTAAAATTCACCTCCACAGCACACAAGTAGACAATTGATTTCTTGGACCTCACCATATTTGTGGAAAACGGGAGATTGGAGACAAAAACATTTACTAAACCAACAGCTAAAAATTGTTTGTTGTCCTATCACAGTTACCATCCCCGTCCCCTGCGAGACAATCTCCCATATAGTCAATTCCTGAGGCACAAACGGAATTGTAGCAAAAAAGAGGACTATAAAAAACAAGCAGACGAATTGAGCCAAAAACTCAAAAAGAGGAACTACACATCATCAATAATATCGAAATGCAAAAAAAGAGCCTCTAACCAACCTAGAGACTGTCTACTACAAAGTATACAAAAAGAACCAGTCAAAGATCTCGTCACCTGCGTGACTACGTTTTGCCCAGCAACCTATGAGGTGCAGAAACTAATAAAGAAAAATTGGCAGATATTGACCTCTGGAACATTGAACTGGCCAAAGCTGCGCTTTGCCAACAAAAGAACCAAGAACTTAAAAGACTTCCTTGTACACACAAGACCTAGAAAAACACCCTTAAAATCTACAGTCAGAGATGTACATATGATGCCAGTCACTGGACATTATCCATGTGGCACGTGTGGAGTATGTAAGTTCACGTCGAGTACCAAGACCTTACAGTTAAATGACAATCTCAAATGGACTCAAAGGAGCCATACTAACTGTAACTCCTCACACGTGATATATCTGATCACATGCCCTTGCCAAAAGCAGTATGTTGGCATGACGTGCAGGAAAGTCAAACTCCGCATAGGGGAACACCGGAGCAATGTCAGATTAAAAAAGAATACAACCAAACTGTGCACCCATTTCATAGAAGCGGGCCATACATGTGATGAGCTGAAGTGGACAGTACTAGAAATGCTTGAAATCAAGGATCAAAACGCAGAACAAGTTCTTTTTAATAAAGAACAGAGATGGGTTGATCGCCTTAAGACTGATGAAATAGGAATGAATGACCACATTCCGTGGAATCATCTTTACTAAAAATGTACTTCATCTGTAACTGTTAATATACTGCATCTCAGAATTTCACATGAATATGTGGTCAAAATATAGGTTTCAGGATACGTAAAAGCAGGTTCCGTAAGTCCAATACACTAGCCTACTATAGCGGCCACATAAACAACTGGTCCTTCCTTTGTGTTATTGGCCAGTACAAAAGACCAGCAATTCATGACCCGCCCACAGCCGGGGGCAGAGTCAGCACAAGGCTCACAGACTGATGCCGCATGGGTAAGAATGGCGTTCTTTGATTTCTCACGAACAAATGAGGTAAGATGACGGCCAATAATAACCTGAATGAATATATATTATCCCGAATGTAGAGTAAATCCAGATGCGACTCTGATTCCCTGTTGGATACCAAACTTCTGAAAACACCAGGTACCTCACGGGTTTTCTTTGGGGTGTGCATGGAGTTGGTAGCACAAACCACAAATGTTGTAAACCCCTTTTGTAAAACCCAGGTCTCCCAACACCCGCGATTCACTGAACACGCGAGTCGTTTCTTATATAATGTATTGACTCACAATCGGCGATATGTATTCTTACCATGCCTTTTTACTTTTAAGCCTGAATTGTTGTAACTGTCCGCAATCACCTCTATCGACTTTTGAACTCCGCGCCAAATCATTCACCCACAATAGACTTGTACATATATTATGTCACAAAAAACCCCGAAAAATATAAAGCTTGGAAGTGTTTGCCCGTAGCTTCCAAACCCATGAGTTTTCTCCTACGTACTCACTCCACGAGAGTCAAGCCATAATTAGGTTTACTCCCGTCTCCGCATTTAACAATGCTACTATTTGTATATGTCTGCCTTAACCCAGTTAACGCACTGTTGTTACAATGACTTTATTGGTTTCTTTCACAGATCGGAAATTCCATTGTGTTATTTTCACCATACACATAAAGGGTGTATGAGTTATACCTTTTTGTTCATATGTTTTTTGTTTATGTCCTGACGAAAGCTCCACTGACGCTCTGTGGGCCCGAAGAGCTGAAACATGTCGACTCCTGTCAAAAGTGATATGGTAGTTTAGTAACTCAACTACCTCAATATCCGATTCTCTTTTATCATTAGTGACTAGTCAAATTTTTTAGATTAAAAACCAAGTCCTCTAGGCTAAGTCATTATTTTTAAAAATATTCCTTTTTTTTTCATTTCTGGACACTTCTGCACACACCAGAAGTAGCCTCGGGTGAGGCAGGCATACTGCACGTCAATCGTTGACCCTATGACTATGCCAAGACTCCTGATGGGGCGGATGAAAAGATATACCGCTATAACAACTCCAGGATGTCTATGAGGGTTTTCGATAAAAACTAATGGTTTCTGCAGATACCAGTGTCCGTTCTCTTTTGATTAACAGTTATCAGTTAAGGGGAAACGAATGGACTCTCTATCCTCTTCCCTCCCTTTTGTTTGATATAAGTGGTTCTTATACCACTATTTTAGTATATGGTTTGACGGGCCCCTAGGGAGCTACTGTATATTGTGCAACTTAGTGTATGATAATTAAGTATATTGTTATGTGCTTGTGCCTCTGACCTCATAAAGAGTTCAGAGGGGTTGGGTTAGAAATAAATACATATATATTTTATATATAACCTGTGTAGTGTCCTTTCACTTGGTATTAAAGGGGTTACATATGGTAAAACAGCTGGCTTCACATGCCCTCTTGAGTTTAAGCTAAGACTGCTTTGTCCATGCTACCACTAGGATAGCTGGTCTATAAGGTTGACTTTACAACCATCACCATAAGGGTTGTTTGGACTGATACAGGGTGCCCACTAGAATAGTGGACATCACATATCAGGCCAACTTCTCACAGTAGGCACCAGGTAGAAAGCTAAGACTCTCAGACCCACTCTTTAGATCACTCCTGGGCCTATGGACACTACAAAAGAAGGACTGTCCTGATGCCCGAAGATTGCCCTACTGCATGAGGCCTCCCCTACTGTCTGAGAAGGAAGACTGGAACTATTTCCTTCTTCCTAGGCTTCCGGAGTGACTCAAAGGGTTAGTTAGCTAACCTCCTCTTCTGAGTGTTCAGGAACAGAACAAGCTCCAAAGGCCTCCCTTCATCTACCCAACTGACCTGCTGTGCTAGACATGCCTGGACATGCATCTGGATATGACTGAGCCCTGCTGGTCTCTACCGGGTCAGTTCGCGCCAATATCTTGCCATCCAGGCCAATCACCATTGCGGAGTTCCAGTGAACACCACTCTGCTACAGCGACCATCATTGACAACAGGCCATGTGAGATCTGCACTCCGTGCTACAGCATCAACAGCCCCCGTGATCACCACTGTGAAACTCTAGCAATGAGAGTCTGTGGAGCTGGGTAGGCGCTTTGCGTCAGTGACAAGCCTGCTCTTTGCACTCCAGTGGCAAACACCTGCAAAGCTCCCCTTGCGGCCTCCCCTACCACTCCACAGAACTCTTTACACTAGACTATGGAAGGTAAAATTTTCAACCATACAAACCCTGGTCCCTGTATCCAGCCCATGCTCCATCGCGTCCAACTGAATTTGTGACCTTTACTCAGTCTAACATGACCAGATGCCCACAAGTGGCACTTTGTGCTTTTAGGTGCTATATTTACCTTATTATATTTTCAGCTCTAATGATTGTGTTTTTGCTGTTTTGGTTTCAAGTAATTTAATACATTCTATTTCATTTTTCTAAGTTGATGTGGGATTTTTCTCGTTGTGTGTTTTCACTGTATTACTGTTTGTGTGCTGCATAAATACTTTACACATTGCCTCCAAGTGAAGCCTGGCTGCGTTTTGCGTCAAGCTTCCGGAGGGTAAGCACAGGTTCATTTAGTGACTTTTCTTGTTCACCCTGACAAGGATTGCCGGTGTTGTTTTAGAAGGGCCCACATCCCCCTCAAACAACAACCCAATTTCTCACAGTCTTCAATTCTGAATTTGGGATCAAGGCACCTTTGATCACCCTATTGTCAAAATCATATTAGCAGTCCATCAAGGTATGAGTACAATAAACCAGTTGAGTCTGCCGGACCCTATCATTCAAAATTAGCATAATAAGATAAAGACCCAAGAGGTAATTACTCACTTCCTGTCTGAGAATGGAAAGAACAACATAACCATTAACACAAGGCGGTCACTAGAGGCTCTTTGTTATGTAGGCCAGAATGAATTGGATTTTATAAGGTAACTTTTTCAGCAGGACTCACCTGGTCCTTGTATTCTGTCCGCACTTCATCATGTCAGACTGAAGTTCTAGTCTTTGTTATGCATATGGAACCACTGGCAGAGCGGATGAGGAGAAATTAATATATCTCAGGCAGTAAAACTGGGGGTGATATACATACATTACAAATGTATGCTGATGATGCTCTAGTCTCACTGAGTGGCCTCATAAAATCTCTTTCTGGCCTCATAGAGAAAATGAAAGACTTTTCCCAGTTCTCAGGGTTGTGTTTAAAACTGCAATAAGCTCAAATGTTGACTACATCCACCCCTCCTGACCAACAACCCCAGGTATGAAAACAATTCCCTACAATGTGGGCTGCACACTTAATCACATATTCGGGGTTCCATATGCTGCATTGATATGTTCTTTAGGAGAACCTAGATTCACAGAGATCAGAGATGCGATCTCCTTTCACTAAGGACTAAGAGCCATATTTAAGGTCAAGCTGTGCAGTGGCGCTGCGTGACAGGAAAAAGCAGCAATGTGCCGTATTTAAGGCAGTACAACCGTTTCCCCTGCGCTATCGTCCTTTCGGCTGCCTAGCTCTAACGCAGACACCTTTGCTCCTTCATTGCATGCAGGATTGCTTTTGTGCAGGAAGGATAACTTTCCTGCAGAAAAACAATCCCCTGAGTCAAATTCTTCTATCTATGTGTGCAGCATTCTGCAGCGCACAAAGAAAGGGGAAGTAACAAGGACAATAAAGATATTTCTTCTCATTACGCCTCCCCTGGGAAGATGGCACATTTTCATGCATGCCCAGGTTTGCCAGTTCTGGTACATCTGTGAATGCATCAAACTCCATGGATGTTGCCAGGGAACACCCATGCAATGCCCATGGAAAGCCTTCCCGGGGCAGAGTACGCAACCCCGTGATTTGTTCTGCGTTGCGTTACTCCAGAGTTCAAGTCACAGACGGCCACCTTAAGATCCCTTTACGTGGCTTCAGATATCTGCCTTTAAAGTTGTGTTGCACTTGCACCACGTTGCGTGCTGCATTCCCGACACAACTGGGATCATAAATATGACCCTAAATGTGACAACTCCACCGCAACCAATGCACAACCCACTGAGCAATGTTTGCATAAGATGTGTTTCTGCTAACGATCTATCCCTTGAGACAGAACACAGGGACCGTGTGTGGAAAATCAAAATCTCTTTCATTATTCAATAACACTCAAGGATCACTAGAAACGCAGGATGCATTTTAAAATGTCAATTTTACAATATTAATCTCATTCACAATTGTAACAACACATTATTTGTGACAATGCAAGATCAATTAAATTTACAAATAACACTGCAACATGGTTGTTGCATGTTTATGGCCCTAGCAGCACCCTTTACATCTTCTAGGCACTGTATTAGTTCTAAACATTAGAATACCTTTCTTAGTCATGGGTTTCAAAGGGGGGCGCCACGCACCCCTGTTACAGCACAACAGGGTCTGTTGTGCCGATTGAAATAGCAATCCCACTGTTCCTGTCACAAGGCAAAGGAAAATGGTGGCTGCCCAAGATCACACACAGCATCACACCAGCTGCTGAAGGCCAGAAGCCTCACAGGAGCCTTTGATGACATGCACGACCCCTCTCGATTGCTCATTTGAAGTCCCTCTAGCCTCTCATTTTCTAAGTCCAGTTTGAATACCATTGATTCAGGGCCTGTCAAAAACCTTAAAAGTAAACAGTAGACATGGAATGATAAACTGCCCTTGCTGCTACTGCGGAACGGCCGTGCAGTCCTCTTTTCTGACTGATGCACGCAGTCACTCTGGGGACGATTCACAGAACTAATCTGGGACAAAATCCTAAATTTACTATTTTGGTATTCACTGAAGGCATTTTGTAGTAGTAAAGTTAGGATTTTGTCTTAAGTTTGACTTAAGTTTGACTTAAGACAGACTTAAGACAGAATTACGACAAACTTAAGACAGACTTAAGACAGACTTAAGACAAACTTAGGACAAACTTAGGACAGATTTAAGGTAGACTTAAGACAAACTTAGGACAGACTTAAGACAAACTTAGGACAAACTTAGGACATAGTTAAAATAGACTTAAGACAAATTTAGGACAAACTTAGGTCAAACTTAGGACAGATTTAAGATAGACTTAAGACAAACTTAGGACAGACTTAAGACAAACTTAAGACAGATTTAAGACATACTTAGGACAGACTTAAGATAAACTTAGGACTAACTTAGGACAGATTTAAGATAGACTCAAGACAAACTTAGGACAAACTTAGGACAGATTTAAGATAGACTTAAGACAAACTTAGGACAGACTTAAGACAAATTTAGGACAAACTTAGGACAGATTTAAGATAGACTTAAGACACACTTAGGACAAATTTAGGATAAACTTAGGACAGACTTAAGACAGACTTAAGATAAACTTAAGACAGATTTAAGACAAACTTAGGACAGACTTAAGACAAACTTAGGACACACTTAGGACAAACTTAGGACAGATTTAAGATAGACTTAAGACAAACTTAAGGCAGATTTAAGACAAACTTAGGACAGATTTAAGATAGACTTAAGACAAACTTAGGACAAACTAAACTTAGGACAGATTTAAGATAGACTTAAGACAAACTTAGGACAGACTTAAGACAGACTTAAGACAAACTTAAGACAGATTTAAGACAAACTTAGGACAGACTTAAGACAAATTTAGGACAAACTTAGGACAGATTTAAGATAGACTTAAGACACACTTAGGACAAATTTAGGATAAACTTAGGACAGACTTAAGACAGACTTAAGATAAACTTAAGACAGATTTAAGACAAACTTAGGACAGACTTAAGACAAACTTAGGACACACTTAGGACAAACTTAGGACAGATTTAAGATAGACTTAAGACAAACTTAAGGCAGATTTAAGACAAACTTAGGACAGATTTAAGATAGACTTAAGACAAACTTAGGACAAACTAAACTTAGGACAGATTTAAGATAGACTTAAGACAAACTTAGGACAGACTTAAGACAGACTTAAGACAAACTTAAGACAGATTTAAGACAAACTTAGGACAGACTTAAGACAAACTTAGGACAAACTTAGGACAGATTGAAGATAGACTTAAGACAAACTTAGGACAGACTTAAGACAAACTTAAGACAGACTTAAGACAAACTTAAGACAGACTTAAGACAAACTTAGGACAGACTTAAGACAAATTTAGAACAGACTTAAGACAGACAAGACAAACTTAGGACAGATTTAAGACAGACTTAAGACAAACTTAAGACAAACTTAGGACAGACTTAAGACAGACTTAAGACAAACTTAAGACAAACTTAGGACAGACTTAAGACAGACTTAAGACAAAATCCTAACTTTACTACTACTAAATGCCTCTGTGAATATCAAAAGAAGTAAGTTTAAGATTTTGTCTCAGAATATTTCTGTGAATCTGGCCTCACGTCAGTAACTCATCACAATGATGCACTCACCCTGAGAGGCTGAACAAGGGCTGTAAGTGCATAACCTTGATTATCATTTGCAGAGAAGAACATTCTGGGAAGATGCATTTGGTGAAATCAGTTACTCCCTTGTTCCCTGTTTGAATAACATACGATTCCTGCTGTGAAAAGGCTTTGCTCTGGAAAAACACAATATTTTATACGTCCTCGGAACTATAAGTAGGTGCATTAAGAAATATTCATGATTATGTGCAATGAATATATGGGCAATGATAAATGAAAGTAAACTAGACAAACCATTCAATTTCTAAATATGACGGCTGGGTGTAAAAAGGAGAAGGAAACACATTAAGAAATTTACAAAGGTACAAGCTGCACCGTATGTGACATTCAAACATGCAGGAGCAGCTCCTTCTTTGCATGGTGATGCAATAGGTTAACATTTGAGTTCTCTCGGCTGGCGATATTGACATCAACTTTCCACAGAACTCAGAGGTCACTCAGGGTTCAAAGCCATGGAAAATGGTTTAACCCTTTGTGGCCCAGCGAAGGCTGCAATACCTTGTGAAGCGGTGGCATATGTTTTGAGTAAGACAGCTCCCCCTGTTGATGGTCTAGAGGAAGCCCATGGATATCCAGCGAAGAAGAGATGCATTGTGCTTGAGTCTGGCTAGAGCGGGGGCTGGTACTGCTGGTGCACCGGGTCTTGGTGGCATTAATGGCCCATGAACCCCTGCATCTCTCAGGATGGCCAACTGCTGTGCAATGGGACTGGCTTGGCCCAAGTGCTTCCTTCCGGTTGAGATGGGCAGTAGGCAGCGGCGACTAATGAATACCAAGCCAACAGATCATTGACCAGGATATTGGTCTTATTTGTGGACCTTTAAATTCATCCAATGAGAGAGTTCCCTGTTCACAAATGGCTGATAAGCATTTGGTTCCAAAATAAAAGGGTGTGGCTCCACAGCACTGCTTCTCTTATCAGTAGGAAGGCCTCCATTCGTATTGCTGTTCTAGCTGGCTTCATCTCTTTACTAGAAGAAAGGTGAGAACAGTTCAGCCAACAACCTAAAGTATTCTTGGAAATGCAACAAACAAACTTGAGAATAATGAAATGAAGAACACAAGGATGAATCCTAACATGCTCCTAAGACCAACCAATAAACTAGGTTCACTGCTTTTGAAAGCATAAGTTATGCTATTGCAGAGGGAGTTAGCAGGTCAGTGAAACAAGGCAAGGAAGGAATCTGAGGAGCTTCTGAAACACACATGAAGAGGGAGATGTTTGTAGGGAAAATATTTTCGCCTGTTTGCATCAATATTGCAACA
The DNA here is from genome assembly GCF_964263255.1 of Lissotriton vulgaris. Lineage (NCBI taxonomy): Eukaryota > Metazoa > Chordata > Amphibia > Caudata > Salamandridae > Lissotriton > Lissotriton vulgaris. The sequence goes on from NC_141694.1 coordinate 1,866,211,287, forward strand.
AGCTTATTTAATGCATCAAAAATGTAAACTATCATGTCTATTTTGGGCCAAGGCAGACTTTAAAGAAATCTTCATGGTGGGGGATATACAGTAATATAGTAATATTTCCCTGTTTTTGCACAGCTACCATGTAGGCCTTGATGAGAATGCAATCATTGTTTAGAAGTGTATGAGAACTGCAGTGAGGCTGGAATGTGCAATCCATCGGTGGCACAGTTTACCTATATTGTATGTGGTCACTGTCATGGCAGTATTTATATTATAGCTGGAATATGGTCTGTTTACTAAGGGACCAGGAACCTTGGAACAAAACTGTTCATGTTTACAGTAGTGTCTCCTGGTCACAAACATACTGCATTAGAAACACAGACAGTCACATTGTAAGTACCACTTTGATCATTTAATTCAAGTCATTACAGTAATGTTTTAATTCCAATGTCAGCCTGAAGACTGTGTAGAATTGAGCTTTGGAATGTATAGTATTTTAAATCTATGGTGGGAGCAGGGGGTCAGCTGAAAAGTTGTATTCAAAGCCATCATTTTTCTCTGTATCAAGCTTGAAAATATTTTTTTAGCCAGAGCTTTTACTGGGCCCTCCAGCTTTGATGTTGACTAATGACATCACCCTCAAGTGATGGGAAGGTCAGGTTTAATCTGAAGTATAAGTCAGACCTGCATCTCGATGAAAATTAGAGGTGTCGTAATTCCACTCATTCTACTCCAAGTGAAGGAAAGTGTCCTTTTTGTATCATCTCCCCACACATTTTTCTCCAATACTGCTGTTCATGACTCTGAATGTGCATTAGAGGCTGCCGCCCAGTCCCCAGTGCACTCTCCCTGAAGTATGATGTATGCAAATTGGTAACCCCAATTGGCAAGGTCTTTACCCCCTTATACGTTCCTGGTAAGTGGTACCAGTGGAACGCAAGGCATGGGAGTTAAAGCGGTCACCAGGGCCTGCAGCACACACTGTGCCATCCAGACTGTCCCAAGTAAAAAAAAGTCCCAAGTTATGTATTATTGACTAGGAAGAACGAGGAAGTTGTTCGCTTATGGGGAGGAGCACGAGGAGCCCATTGTGGCATTCAAGCTCATCAGTGATATATTTGTTCACCTGCTGCCTGGCATGATCTGCTAAATTATATGGATGGATGTAGCCAGCTTGGAAATTTTCGATATATCCTTGGACGGTCTAACATCACGCCCGCCCATCTTTTATTTTAATATAAATTTTGGAACTCTATTCTAACTAATGCAAGCAATACAGGGTTGGATTGTTATTCAAAATATAATTTTTGGACGCTCAATTGACTTCCCAGTCCTCATGATGACCGTGTAATTCTACAGAGGTCGAAATGCCGTCGACGCATTGTGCCCATAAAATTAATGAAGGACACATTATTTTCTTCTATGTTGTTCCCTCCTTGTGACGTGTATTTTTTCGTTTGTCTGGTCTGTAATATACACTGGTTTTGTACCAGCACATTGTATTGAGTGCCATTGTCTCAATTGCTTTAGTGTTTATAAAATGTAATACATTTGTCATATTTTTTCAGAATTATTTTTGTATATTGGCATCCCTACACTTCCTCCTGTTTTTTCTTTCTTTGCTGCTCAGTCATTGATTTATTAACTGTTCTGTTGGTAATTTGTATTTTTTGTGAGTATTGTATTTTGATGTTAATTGCTTCTTTAACCTTTGTTAGGATTATGCACTCACTGCCCCTGGTTCAGGTGTTCTGGGCTCCCCCTGTGACTGGTAACCAAGTAAAGAAAAGGCAGGCCTGACATTACAGCCTGCAGGAGTAGTGCAAACTACATATATAAATGCAAGTTTCTATGTCACTATAGTAGCTTTTTTTGTAATAAGGGATACTTAAGTGTTCAGGGGACCATAGGATAAAAATGGGCTGTCACCCAGGCCCCCCAAGGCTGCCTGCTCCATTAAGGTCCCACTGAAAAGTGTCATTTTGGTATCAAACAACATGTTTCATCAAATCTTGACATGTTTCCCATTTCGGATTTGATGTGGCATGTACCCTTGCTAGCTAAGGAGTTGCCCACCTGGTTGCCCCTGTCTTTCCTGTGCACAGGCGGACAGTCTGCAGCTGCTGCCACCGAGACAGGAATCTGGCCCCCTACCAAGAGGTGGGAACACTCCAAGGAGTCAGTAACAAATGCCTGCCTGGGTGGGAGATGTCACCTCCTGCTTTGAGAGGATGGCTAGTGAATTTGCACATCAAGGCGGTCAGCTTTAAGGCTCTCACCGCCTCTGTAACCTGGCTGTTTCCCAAAGGAGGAAACAGCCAACAACGTGCCCTCAGACAAATTTGCTCCAGGGCCGGGGGTAAAATCAGGTAGTCAGTAGGCAGACACCCCCAGCAGGCTAGCCACACCCCTAGGGTTAGCTACATGGTCTCTACAGTTGAGGATGGGTGTTGTCATTTTTAAAAGTAGCAGAATAGTGGGTTTAGGGTAGAAAGGACACCACACACCCCTGAATGTAGTCACATCAGGAGCGTATTAGCCGCTGGGGCTAGTAGCCGATTGGCTACTTGTACCCACACCCCTAAAGCCTCTAAATCTAGGATTTAAGAGGCACCCCTGGCATCAGAACCTCAGATCTGCCTGAATTGCAACCAAGGACAATGAGGAGACCTGAGTGTGTGACTTCAGGACCTGCATAAAGCAAAGGTGTGATAATCTGCACCTGTGGAAACTACTCTGCATCTGCACAACTGTCACTCATCTTAGACCAGAGACTTGTTCAATCCTATCCACTAACAGTCATAGGAAGGTATACTTTCTTTAGGCAGCAGTAACTGTGCCACAATTTTAGAATTCTCCACATTATTCCACCTTTGTAAGTGTGATGCACTGTACTATAAACATGCAAAGTATGAAAGCTATTAAACCATAGTTTATGTACTGGACACGTTTACTTCCAGAACAAAACCTATGCTTGATGGAACGCATGCACCAATAACTGTTATGCAAGAGTCTGTGGTTTGCCTCTTGACAATTTCTTTTGGGGGCGGGAGTTTTATGTAGTGGAAACTCACCCCACAATTATCAGAGCGCTTTACACAAGCACCAGTTGGATTACAGACAGACATATTCATTCTTTTGTTAGACACAGGGAGATTAAGTGATTCACAAGATGTGGAGTATCCATGCCGATACACGAACCCGGTTCCCCATGTTTGATGTCGACTGCTCTAGCCGTTAGGCCACATCATCTCTAATCTCAAGTGCACCACTACTGGGGAAGAGAAACACTGCAGATCTCTCAGCAGATATGATGCTGTTTTTCTCTCACTGTTTGACATGATGCAGTGCAGCAACTTTGGCTGCTGTGTTGTGTTGCATCAAAACCAAGTAAATCTGCCCCTTAATCTTTTCCTTTCTGCAAAGAGCCTCGTTAGGATCACCCTCGCATCTGGCATAGATAAGCTACTGCTTCCAATTCCATGCAAGACTCCTGAAGTCTGAATGATCATACAATTCAATCCTTAGATATGTCCTTTAGGCTTACATCCCATCCACCACTATGTACCAGATGGTAGTGGTAATTTGGGGCCAGATGTATCAAAGGGTTTTACCCATTCTGTGTCTATGGGAACATGTGTTCATACATATGGCCTTTGGTCTCATATTTCTATAATAAAAGTAAACATTATCTAACGTGGCTGTATAAGTGCCTTCACCTTTGCATCACAGTGTCCGCTCACTATTTCAAGACCAACTGTGGCTGCTGCATCTGCTGAACAGCCCAGCAGCCCCCTCCTATCTACCTCTAGAAATGTCATAACCACCCCAGAGTTCTCAGCCTCTTCTGGGTAACTTGGCTCTGCCTCTCTTGGCTTAACCTATAGCTTGGTCAAGTAGGAAGCCCTACCCCACCTATCTGAAGGCAATCTTGGTGAACTCAATGATCTCTTGGATAGCTTCTACTGCATCTTTCCTTTTTGATAGACAACCACCCTAGTACTACCGGGTGGAGGTCGTATTAATGCACCAGATGACGGCACAGAGGATTGTGCATTTATGCAACTCACACTCCTTCTACAAAATGTCAAACGACACAATTAAGAGCAGCACCTAGAACCTCACGCATGACCACAGTCTGCAACTATAGATCATCCTACCGCCATACACTTTTCCAACAACACATTCAGTCTCAGCCATCATCAAGGTTGAGGGATGCAAGGCCTCACAGGTAGCACTAGAGGGCCAAACAGATCCAAGGAGGAGTTGCATGGTGGCTGTTCTTAGCTTTCTCCACATTAAAGGGGGGGTGAATTGTTCTGGAGATCTCACTGAACGACTCTGAAATGTGTATATTTGACTCCATCTGTTTATTGTGTCTACTTGGAAGTGTTTCTGTTTAAATAAAGAATCTTGTATTCCTACACTAAGTGAGGCAATACAAATGAGCCAAGTATGTTGTTATATTGTGATTTATTTTACTATGTTACAGCAACAACATTTGGATGTCCCAAAAAGGATGCACTTTGTAAAAAGCCGCGGTGGGGCACATGTGAGGATGACACCGACTGCCATGGATACGAGCGCTGCTGTGACTCGCACTGCGTTTTACCCTGTGAAGACCCTGTGACAGGTAGGAGCTGTGGTAATTCAAAAGAGGGTCACAGTATGAAGTAAGACTTAATCAGGCTTTTTACAAATTATTAGCTATAATACAGAGCATAAAACAAGGACTACTGGCCTGCTCTACAAGAACCAAACTGTATGAAAATGTAATATAACACACCTACATAAATAATTGTAGACTGTGATAATCATTCCACTTAAAGGACACAATTTAGTAGGCGATGCATTCAGAGTAACTCTAAGTAAATGTAAATGTAAATGTATAGGCATTTATATAGCGCACTACTTACCCGTAGGGTCCCAAGGCGCTTCGACCGCTGCAAAACCCTTCCTGGCTTCCCTGAGAGATGGTCCCTTAATGGGTATCTCCAGGGTGAGACCAGGCATCCCCGGCGGTCTGGTGGGGCCGTTGGTGAAGATGAGGCAGGCTAATGCCCAGAGTTGCCGAGTGTGATCGCTGATCAGAGTGGGCACCAAGGCGAGAGAATTATCGAGTCCACTGACCCTGGTCCAGAAACCTGCCGCGCCGAGAATCGAACCCTGGTCCCGGGCCGTCCTCTGCTCTTGGGTCTGCCGCCTCTAACCAGTGAGCCACACTACTTCACTAGTTAACTTTTCCTGTTTTCTTGTGCCTTATATTTTGTTAGAATGGAAACTGCTTGAGTGTATCCCCAAATGTTATAAACAAGGAGGCATATTTATTATGATTTTACATCGCCCTTGCCCCGTGCAAGGGGTGACACAAAACCTAGAATTATATTTTCCTTGTCTTTTTGGTCCTAGTGGTACTGCAGCCATTGATATTGGCTCTTCTGATCCAGGTTGTACTTGTTCAGGTCATCTGAAGCCTGGGTATTTTGTTCCTGGTCCACCTGGCCACAATTATTCCCTATCTTTCTTATCCAGGTTTCCTGGTACAACTGGCCAGTGCCCTCCAGCACATGATCTTTGTAGTGCTCTCCAATGGTTGTGATCCTCCTGTCCCTAGTCCTCCTGCTCCTAGCTAGGTCTGCAGCTAACTTTACAACGGACAGACTCTGTACTTCCTGGTCTTTCTGATCATCATTCCCATGTACTGCTGCAACTAGGCCTTTGTACCTTGGGACTCATGTTTCACCGACTCTGGGTATTGGACCGTTTCACCCCCCTCGCTAATTCTGATCCTCAGCTATCCTTGTCCTGCTGCCCGGGTTTATCTGTTCCTAGTCCTCCTGCTCTTGGCTGTTCTGGCCCATGTAGTCCTGGTCTTAGTTCCGGTACATCTTTGTTTGGTCCCAATGCATCAAGTTGTTATGTGCTGGCCCCATTGACCTTGGTTTCATTAGTCCTCCCAGTCTCCAGGTCCTCCTGCCCCCCATCCTGGTCTTACTAGTTCTCCAGGTCCCCTGGTGTTCCTGATCCAACTTGTTTATTTCAATCTGAGGAATGGGCTGCATTTGAAAAAAAGTGATCACTTTATTTAAAAGCAATCACAGAAATGAAGGCCTGCTGATTCCAGCAGGCCACCATCCCTGTGATTTCATTAATATTCATGAGGTAGGTCAATTTACAACCCACTAGGACTCGCTAAATGAAATTCTATTAGTTTCATATATTAGGAATAGTGATTACCTAATTGCGATACGCAGACAATGTCAGTTAGGTAATCGCTATTCCTAATATTGATACACCCAGCCCCTCCTTCACTGTTTATCCATCCTCAGGTCAAAGTGTACATCATCTCTCCTATTTAGGCTGCGTCTGGCTAAACAGCAGTGATATGTACTATTTTGAAAATTGCCTGGTAAATAACTGATATTATGTCCTATTTGGCAGCGGCATGATAAATAGCCACTTACTTCTAATATATGACATAAATTAATAGAATACTTTTCTGGATTAGTCTTTAGTTTTAAAGCATGTTATTACAAAAAACGCCCAGCTGATCCTCTCTCTCACTAATGAACCCACAGTCACCAACTTCCACAATGGGATGAAGGCCGTCGCCACCTGGATGAAGGACAGCTGCCTCCAGCTCAACTCAGAGAAGACCTCATCCTATGCTCCACTCCCTTTGCCTGGGATGACTCCTGGTGGCCCACAGCTCTTGCCCCCACACCCACACACCATGCACAAAACCTCTGCATCATCCTAGACTCCTCGCCCACCATGAACCGCCTGATCCATGCTGTCTCATCATCTTGATTCCATACACTATGCCTGCTCCAAAAGATCTTCAAGTGGATCTCTGCCGAGTCCAGAAAGATGATCACCCACGCACTCCTCAGCAGCAGACTCGACTACGACAACGCCCTCTACCCCAACATCACCCAGAAACTCCTCAAGCAACTGCAGAACATTCAGAACGCACAGCCAGACGTGTCCTCAATATACCCTGCAGCAGCCACATCACTGGTCACCTGAATGAACTCCACTGGCTCACAATCAACAAAAGAATCACCATCAAGCTCCTCACACATGCCTACAAAGCCCTACATGACGTGGGACCTGTGTACCTCCACAACCGCCTTGTATTCCACGCACCAACCAGAGATCTTCGCTCTGCCCAACTGGTCCTGGCCACTGTCCCACGTATCCGCAAGACCACTGCTGTAGAAATATCTTCCCCTACCTCACAGCAAAGACTGGGAACACCCTGCCTCTCCACCTCAGGCAATCACCCTCACTGCCTCAATTCAGGAAGACCTCAAACCTGGCTCTTCGACTGTACCACAGTGCCTTCAATTGATCAGCTCCCCCCCCCCCCACCAGCGCCTTGAGACCCTTACAGGTGAGTAGTCGAGCTTTACAAGTCACTAAATTGATTGATTGATAGGGGCTGAGGGGCAACGTTCCCTGACCTTTTGCCCCTCAAGAAAAGTGTCGATCTGGCTGAACTAAGGTCAGCCTGACAGACATGCTTCATTCTCAGGTCAGCAAAACACACAAGATGATGGAAGGAATGTTGCACAATGGCAAAACATTCACCCCCAGTCACAGATCTGGGTTAATCCATTGTTATTTTGCTCACCAAGCCACCCCAGTTCAGACATGGCCATAGGCAAATCAGTCTTGACCCTGTGCCTGATGGGAGCAGTCCAGCCAGAACTGCCAAGCCATGTCTTTCCTGGCCCAGAATTGAGCATCCTAGGACCGGTTTCTGGCTATCAGCCGTCTTCAGCCAGGATAGCTTGACTCCAGTGCCTTAGTGAGCACGGGACCCACGTCTGGGCATACCCTTCCCACATAGGGTTAACAGCAAAACACACAAGATGATGGACGGAATGTTGCACAATGGCATTGAGAATGACATTCTCAGGTCAGGCAGCTAGGATTAAACATGCACTAAATGTGCAGGGTCCTGGCTGCCTGAGCTGAACTTTGCTGGGCTGAGGATGTCAAGGCTCCTGTAGGCGTGACCTGCTCAGCTCAGTAACGGTTCCTGGAGCCCTCCTTCTTGGTGACGCGGGGTAGAGTCACTCATTGCCTCGAACCTGGGAGCTTCCAGTTTAAGCCCTGAAGCGCACAGTGCTGAGTGCCAATCCATGACACTTAGTCACAGTTGTGGTGGGGTCAGCAATATCACTGACCCCATCCCACTCTGTGATGAGTTTGGGACTGCTGTCTTCCACCTTAGGTAAACCAATGAGCAAAGGCCGCAGTACAAAGATTATTGTTTGGTGGGTGCGTGTGAGCATGTATGTTTGAATATTTGGTAATGAGTGTTGTGAATGGACGTGTGTATGTGCGCGGGTGTGTGGATGCATGGGTGTGAGTTTGTATGTGTGCGTGTTGTCCCGTCCCTCCCTCCTAAAATTACCACCCTCCATTGGTCTGTTATCACAGCAGCAGCATGAGTGACTGTTCCAAGAATCTGGAATTTGTTAGTTATTGAAACTATGATATTACTACATGTAAGATCAAAGCGAGAGACCAAATAATATTTGAACTAAATTTGGAAATGTCTTTTCTGGAAATTACAGACGTTTGAAGTGATGTTCTTGTGCTTCAAATCCAGAGGGAGATTTAAAGATTGTGCTCATGTAAAGCACTGCAATACCTTCTCGTCAAGTGTGAGCTATATAAATCTACAAAATATTAATAATAATAAAAATAAGGGTTAGTGAATAATTTTCCAAAAGTAACTTCTGTTTCTCCTACTCTTTGCGCCTGAACTGATTTTTGCACAACAAACTAAAAATATTTAATGGCAATTTGTAAAATATGTTTCTATGCTGTGGTTGCTTAAGTCTTCATTACTTTCCTCTTAAATCTCTCACCCATTCTAAAAAAATGTTCTCTGCTTTTTAATCTGCAGAGAAGAAGGGATCGTGCCCACTGCCTCCCACCTACCCGACGTGTGCTGACTTCCACAGCCCACCCATGAATGCGTGCTTCACAGACCAGCAGTGCCCGGGAGAGGAGAAGTGCTGTGAATATGGCTGCCAGCTGCAGTGCAAGGAGCCCTTGCAAGGTACTGAGCAGTACCAGCTATGGAACCCGCGCGAGCACGCGCTGTCGCCGGGGTGATCCTGAGCCGAGCCCCAGGGCCGGCTTTGGAACTGGTGGCGCCCTGTGCGACGATGTTTGTTGGCAGCCACCTCACCATGGATTCCCTCACTACCACCATTTGACAATGCCCCCCCAGTCTCCATAGCCACTGTCTCTTATATTCATTTATACCAGTTTAAGGTGGCAGAAAACCTTACAACTCACACATTGCACAAATGATTATACAAGAATAAATTAGTGCATAGGAAATGTTATATAAGACAGAGGTCTACAAGGTGTAGGATTCACATGTCATCCATTTTGGTTTTGAGGAAAGTTTAAAAGCCCTTAATCTGGAAAAGGGCAAACTCAGAATGTAACATGTAACACCGTTGTTAGGGGTATTCTTTAATAATAAGAAGTTATTTCTACTCAAATGAATACTTTTTGCAATATTATGATAAGACTGGACAAAAAACATGTAGCTATAATATATTCCTTGCAGTTTGCATGCAGCTCGTTGAAGACAGTTACTAGCTCACTGCTCTATATTAGGATTTTAACTTTTAAACTGCTAGTAACAAAATGAGATGTCTGACAAAAGTGATAACCCATTGACCTAATTATAGTGTATGCACTGTGTGATCTGAATGGGGCAGGTTCTTTGCAGCAGGCATATTAACCCTCTGCCCTATGATGAGTCAAAACTTCCTCTTCCAGACAAAGCTCTGGTGTCTCTCCAGGAAGAACCTAAATCACTGGAGTTATCGTGACATTTTTATTGATGCTTGAAAACTGCTGGGACAAGGAACGTGGCATCTGCTGCTTGGTGGCCCACCCCATGTCAGCGCCCGGTGCGGCGGCACCGATTGCACCGCCCTAGAGTCGGCCCTGCAGAGCCCCAAAGAGAAAAGTGCAGGTTATCACCGGAAATACCCCGTACTCAACATTTGACATTAACGGGGAAGGGCCTGAAATGAGGCATAACATGCAGACTTTATCCGCATGTCCCTGTATTTACCTGTCCTTTTCTGTTGTTCATTTTTTATAAGTTATCGACTGTCAACATTTCTTGGGGGCGGGATCCGGGGGTGCAATCTCCATCCAGGCACGGTAAACATCGCACAACTTCCACACAGACTGGTGTTCACGCAGGGGTCATAATGTCGAGACGGCCTCGCACATGAGACATTAGAGGTGCCAGAGCGTGAAAAGATTACACCGAGTGTCGATTGGACGCCATTGCTTGACATCTAAACACCTGACGATGCATTTAGCCGTTAGTTGATACAGGGGGGAACACTAAAACGTTGGTAATTGCCCCTTAACATAGGAATAATTTTGTGTTTGTCTTGAAAGGTTTATAAACTATACTGAGTTGTTGGCGCCTAAAATCAGAAACGCAACACATTTCTTTTTTCGGGGGGGGCTTATACAAATTTTAGGGGGGCTAATTCTTTCAGCAGTCGTCAGTGCGAAGATGCAGGGGCTCTAAGAAGGGGTGAAAGAACCACAAAGCCTCGTTAACAAGTAAATGGTCTTTTAAAGACCTGTGAAGTACTCGGGTAGGGTTCTGTGTGTGCCCGAGAAGCTGCCTCTGCCCGGCTAACGCATACAAGGGGGTGGGGCTGAAGCCCTTTGAGCCCAATGGGCGTTACGCACCTACCTAAAACGTGTGTAGTTACCGAACACTCCAGCAATTACAGAGGTTCAATGGAGTCTCGGTCACTGTCCCTACAGTGATCATGATCCTGTCCAGTGTCTTCTTTACTGTCCACTCTACAGTTCTAACTCCACCACTACTACGTGGCCTCTATGAATGATAAACTGGGGTGCCCTGTCGGTGACCTTGGGTCAGAGTGCATCTTTGTGTTGGCTGGAGTGAGTCTTCCACAGTGTCACTCTGGTCTATTTCCCTCGACCTTATAGGAAGGTGGATTATTTGCCATGTGGTGGGCCTAGTAAGATGGTGTAAAGAGTGGGTTACTTCTAGTGAAGGTCATTACTTACAGTATGTTCACTGCATCCTTCATCGTGATAGAGAGATGCTGTGTGTGGGGACAGCGTCCAGGTGTTGACATGTATCCCTGTTGTGTCATGGGCTAATGTGCTGTGAAGTGTTCCATTTCCTATCTTTAGTGTGTGCCTTTCTCGTGCTGTGGCCACAGGTGGATTTCCTTTTTTGTTTGTTGTCATGGTGGGAGAAGTCCACAGTAAGGGGCATATTTACAAGCTCCTATAGCCACCACAACGCCATTTTCAGTGGCGTTGTGGTGGCGATAGGGGCTTCAACCTATTACGAAGCAGCGTTAAGCCATTTAACATGGCTTAACACTGCCTTGTAAATACGGCTCCCTTTCCCGCTCTACTTCATGTGAAAGGCGAGGGCAATGATTTATTTCTTCTCAATGTTGCTGTTTCCTTGTGTGCTCCCTTGTGCAACACACATGGAAACAGCAACTTGCACATTAACAATTAAAAAAAAAAGACATTGAGTTTTGCAAATTCTATGTTTGCTGCCTTAAGCAACACACATACAAGTTATAAAACATCATTTTATTATTGTTTATGTGTCTGTGTTGGGGAGAAGGTTGTTTATGTGCAGGAAGGCTTCTCTTCCTGCACATAAACAACCTTCCCCTCAACACAGACACTCTTGCCCTAAGCTGCAAGGGTGCCTGCGTTGGCGCTTGGCTGCTAAGTTTAGTGCCAGAGCAGGGAGAACCACAGGGCTGAACCATATTGTTGTAAATAAGGGGCAGTCTTGTCTTGTCTTGTCAGTACAGCGTTAAGCCAGGAAGGCTGACGCCGCTTCGTTGGTAATATGCCTCAATGTTTGACGTTCCACTTTTGAATGAAGTGCATCATTTAATATAGATTGTTTTATATGCATTTTCTTCAGCCTGCCTTATCTACGAAGTTGGGGGGAGCTGCTTTATAAGATTTAGGGGAATATGTACAAGCCGCTACTGCCATCACAACGTCACTTTCAGTGACGTTGTCGTGGCGATAAGGGCCTCACCTTTTTTACAATGCAGCCGTAAGCCACTTAACGCGGCTTAACGCTGCCTTGTAAATAACACCCCATTTCAAACTATGCTTAACATTAAAGCGGTGGGCAGTGGAGTGCGTGTTCCCCCGCAACACCCATTGATTCTGACTCTGCCCCCTATTTACAAGGGAGGTGTAAATAGGAGGCAGCGCCAAAATTAAGACCAGGGAAAGCCTGGTCTTAACTCTGTGAAACGAGGAGAAATGCTTTATTTCTCCTCGTTTTTGCTTTGTCCATGTGTGCCTCCTTGTGTGGCACACATGGTAAAACGCAACAAGGCTTGGATTGTTTATGTACAAGAAGGTCCCCTTTCCTGCGCATAAACAATCTTTAAAAAAAAAGTCATTTTGTGACTTTCATGTGTGCTGCATTAGGCAGCACACATAGAAGTGACAAAATGGAATTTAAAGATTGTTTATGTACAGGAAGGGGGACCTTCCTGTACAGAAACAACCTTTACCCTTCACGCAGACACCCTTGCTCTATGGTGCAAGGCTGCCTGCGCTGGAGCTAGGCTGCTAAGTGTAACATCAGCGCAGGGGGGAACGCAAGGCTGCACCATATCCTTGTAAATATGGTGCAGCCTTGAGTTTCTGAAGTGTCAGAGTGAGGCGTTAAGCCAACGCGCCTAACGCCTCACTCCGCCACTTCCTTGTACATATGCCTCTTAATTTTTGCACCTGAGTCCTGTTACCAAGGAGAGCTGAGACATCTTTTTACACATCTGCCTGATCATCTACTATATTAACACAGGTAACCAAGGCTTTTATGCCCAAGGAATGAGTTGAGGTGAAGATAACTTCGGCAGACAGAACACAATATCTTCATCCTTCATTTGGCTGAAGGTCACCTGAGTTGTTGGCTCTATTCCAGTTTGGGAGCTTACAAATTCAACCATGGTTGGTTGGTAACATCTCATGTTCTGGTTTGTGAGTCTCTACCAGGGGTTCAAGAGTAGGAGTGTAGAATCTAACAGCTCCCCAGTACTGATGGTGTGGTTTATCCCAAAAGGGCTAACGAGCTTCATTGGCCAATGGGGGAAGGGTCCTCCCGCTGCATGGATTCTGTACAGTGCATGCATTCTGATATCCGTAGTGCAAATGCTGCAGTACGGATTGGTGTCAGTACAACGCGAAATATTACATCGCATTCCGTTACAACGGAATTTTTACAACGCAGGATCCATTACATCGGATGCCATTACAACGCATGGCATTACATAGCAGATGGTATTACAACGCATGGCATTACATCGTAAGTATAGGTAAGTATACCTTTTTTAAAAAATGTTATTAAGTTAATTTAATTAATTTAATTAAATTAAATTAAATAAAATACATTTTAAAATAGCCATTAATTTAATTTAATAAAATAATATCTATTTAATAAATGTAATTTTAATAAAAAATGGGAATAATTAAATTTAATTAAAGTAATAAAATTAACTTAAAGTACATATTTTTATAATTGATAATAAATTAAATTAATTGAAATAATTTATTTAATTTAATTAATTTATTTTAAAAATGTAATTAATGAAATAAAATTAATTTAATTTATTAAATATATTTTAATTAATTTAAAAATGGTAAATATAATTTAATTAACCCAAAACACAAACCCCTGTACCCCAAAACCCAAACCTTGCCCTAAAACCTAAAAACACCCCTGTACCCCAAAACCCAAACCCTGCCCTAAAACCTAAAAACACCCCTGTACCCCAAAACCCAAACCCTGCCCTAAAACCTAAAAACACCCCTGTACCCCAAAACCCAAACCTTGCCCTAAAACCTAAAAACACCCCTGTACCCCAAAACCCAAACCTTGCCCTAAAACCTAAAAACAACCCTGTACCCCAAAACCCAAACCTTGCCCTAAAACCTAAAAACACCCCTGTACCCCAAAACCCAAACCTTGCCCTAAAACCTAAAAACACCCCTGTACCCCAAAACCCAAACCCTGCCCTAAAACCTAAAAACACCCCTGTACCCCAAAACCCAAACCCTGCCCTAAATCCTAAAAACACCCCTGTACCCCAAAACCCAAACCCTGCCCTAAAACCTAAAAACACCCCTGTACCCCAAAACCCAAACCCTGCCCTAAAACCTAAAAACACCCCTGTACCCCAAAACCCAAACCCTGCCCTAAAACCTAAAAACACCCCTGTACCCCAAAACCCAAACCCTGCCCTAAAACCTAAAAACACCCCTGTACCCCAAAACCCAAACCCTGCCCTAAAACCTAAAAACACCTCTGTACCCCAAAACCCAAACCCTGCCCTAAAACCTAAAAATACCCAAACACCCCAAAACATATACATCAGTACCCCAAAACATATACTCCTATACTCATACTTATTTTAAAAATTACTTAAATTAATATATTTAATTTATAATATTTAAAAACGAAATAAATATTTTTATTTATAATTAATAATAATTAAATCAATTATATAATATTAAATAAAATAAAAAAAATTATATACTTACCAATACTTACGATGTAATGGTATGCGTTGTAATAGCATCTGCTATGTAATGCCATGCGTTGTAATGGCATCCGATGTAATGGATCCTGCGTTGTAATAGCTGCGTTGTAACAGCATTACGTTGTAATAGTTGCGTTGTAAGAGTAACATACCTGCCCTACAAATAAATGTTAAAGTGTTAAAAGTAGGGACATCTTGGGAGCTGCAGCACTTTAACATAGTACCACTAGTGTAGCCAAAAAGAAGAGATTAATTGGGTCTTGAATAGGAAACAGCAAACCGGTGAACAAAGGTGAATTGGTGAAATAACTCTTGCATAGCATAAGACAAGATTTGAAGAGAATGATACAGGTTTACCATGGATTTCAAATTAAATTTGGCTAATTGTTGCAATTTTAATAAGAAAAAATGGTGGAATCAAATGTTTCTATAACTGCATATCTATTTTTTAATACTTTATTATTAACTGAAAAAAGCAGCAATATCAGAATCTAATTCCATTCTGATGAATTCCGTTTCAGATAAACCTGGATTCTGTCCAGCCTTCAACGGGTCCAGCTGTCTGTTTTCTCCTCCTGCTCCTGCAGAATGCAGCAGTGACAAACAGTGCCCAGGGACACAGCGGTGCTGTTGCCATGGAAATTGCAGTATGGCGTGCACAGAGACTGGTGAGGATACTTTGCACTTCAATGTGAGACTGGCTCAGGGCAAAAGTTACAGTGTTATGACAATTTTTAGAAATTGGGCAGATTTACAAGAAACTGACGCATCTGTATAGATTCTTCAGTTTCCCTGCACCTGAGTGAAAAACCCTTGCGCCACCATAGATGCCCCGTATTTACAATATAGCACACTACGACGTAAGGATTGATCCGAATTTCGGACGCATCTGTTGGTGGAAAAGTCACGCATTGCTGGAGTTATGCAATGCGTGTTGTGGCCTATTTCCAATACACTGCCTCACTCCTTACGCCTGCTTCAAGCAGGCGTAAGGTTTTGACGCAGTGGCGTCCTAAAAGTCACACCGTGAAATCTTGTAGATTTCACTGCATCACTTATACGAGGCTTTCCTGCGTGGGAGTGCCTACTCTGCATACATTATACCTGACGCAGGTATAATGTCACCTAGGACTGTACAACGTGATGCATAAAATTGCCGAATTTTTTACCCCGCCATTGCATCACAAAAGTGACGCAACAGCAGTGTAAAAGTGACGCAAGGGGCTTGAATCTGCCCCTGGGAGTCTGGTTGGCAGTGTATACACCCTGTCCGAGCAGGAACCATAGTTCTAGTCAGGGTAAGTTGGATACACAGAAAAAATCAACTTGTGTTCATCCAGTGGACACTTAGCACAGAGTCCGCAGTCTTAACTTAGGAGGCAATGTGTAAAGTATTTGTGCACACGGTAACACAGTGAAAACTCCACAAACATGATCAACTTGAAAACACCACAAAGATACACAATAACATTATAAAATAGCTGTGGCTTGGGGAATGCAAGATTAAGTAAAACCATGTGAAATAAGACAGGAACTTAATCACTAAATAAATTGCTGTAACATTTTTATCATTCATTATTAGTGAATCAATTCATGTATTTGGCATCAGGGTTAACTTAGGGGCATGAAGACAGGGCCAATTTGAAACTCATACTCTTGCACACTGACTGCTTAAATGGCAGACACACAAGCATGTTGGGAACCTGGCACAGAATGTGGGGCTTTTCCACTGACAAGAGGATAATGTGCAGGTACAGTGATAGAGGGGCACAGATGATGTGACCAGGGCTGTGACCTGAGCACACTGTCATGAGGGCACTAGCAATAGTGGCACAGGAGCATTAGGGCGAATATGACTGTCTTGGGATAATTACATGAGGCGCTGGACAGGAGGACACTGTAATGTGGAAAAGTCCTATAGGTGTGGAAATGGTCGTCCACAGTACACAAGTATACATGAGCTCAGAGCACGTACACCTATATCTTATGCATGGTGCAGCGTTCTATCCTGTAATGCTGCATTTTGTTCCCAAGCCTTGCAGCCATTCCTGCAAGGAAGGGGTTGGGTGTGTTGTCAGCTCTTGCCAGGGATTCCCTGGTCTGCTCAACCGTGGGGACAATGGAGTCTGTTCTGTAAATGAGAGGCCTTGGTTTCTTTTAGCTGGAATTCCGAGATGTGCTGAAACGTAGGGATGAGGTTGAGGGCAGCGCTACCATTGGCGTAATACATCATAATGGTGAAAGGCAAGACACTAAGCTCATGCCTTGCGTCTTCCAAGTTTTCAGCTTGAGCATGGTTCAAATGTTAGTGACCTGGTAGCAAATCTGGCCTAAAAAAAGCCCCAAAATACACAACTAGATACACATCTAGTGTAAGAAACAATCCTTATTGTTTAATAGATTTATTATGCTCTCCAATTCTAAAGAAATTTTAAGATTGCACTCAGCCATTTCACCACCCTAGTCTCCTCGCTTCAAAAGCGGGTGAAGAGTTAGGCCCACATGCATCAATATCGGCTTTTGCGATTTCTAAATTGTGAAAAATAGCGATTCGCAATTTAGAGATCGCAAAATCCTATGCATGATTATTCTTTCATTTTTTATGCAATTCGGTAAAAATCGCTATTTTTACCGAATCGCATAAAAAATGTGAATTTCTAATTGCGAATTCGCAATTCCCATTCATTCCTATGGGCCAAAATGCCCATAGGAATGAATGGGAATTGCGAATTCGCAATTTGAAATCGCAATTCATCAATCCATTTCAAGGGTGGAGAGGGGGGTCTAAATGACCCCCCCCCCCGCACCCATGACATGAACTTTTCAGTAGAAGTTACATACACACATGTCCTAAGGTGTCTGTAACTTAACAGTTTAAAAAATGCATTTTTGTGCATTTTTAAACAATTTCGCAAATTACCACGAGGTTGAACTTCGTGGTAATTTGCACTTCCAATTTGAAAAATCGCACATTTTTTGGAAATGATGCATAGCATTTAAGAAATTGCAAAATTGCGATTTCTTATATGCTATCGCAATTTTAGAAATTGCAAAAAAGTTGCGATTTCTAGAATAGCATGATGCATCCCAAACAGCACTTTTGGAATCGCAAACGGCCGATTTTAAGGAATCGCACCGTTTGCGACTCCAAAAATGCTTGATGCATGTGGGCCTTAGAAGCCACTAGCATCAACATGCTTGCTCAATGGTGGTCCATATTCCCACTATTATTTCATGTACCTCTTCATCTACGATTGATATTTAGTGTTTTAGGATCACTCAAGAAGCTCTCAGGCTGTGACTCACACTGGATCTTAGTAGGGCCATCATAGTACATACATATTTGAAATGCTGGTAATGAACAAATAATGAGAGCCATGAGGACCTCTTATCTAACTTGTTGGAAACCATCATACATCAGAGAACTGTCCACTGTAAGCACATATGTTTCACTATGCACACATTTTTTACTTTTAACTCAGATATTTGGATCAACTTCACGAGGGAAAAGGAACCCTGGCTGGCCTGCTCATCTTTTGGATCAATTTCACATGGAAATATATGCTACAGCTTAATTTCTAATGGGGCCAGCGACGTGCAGCCAGGGCCTGGGGTGTCACAGTTGGGGAGGTTAGCACAGTGAGGGGTCTAAGCACAATATATATAACACCAGAGATTAGTATTCTAACACTTACCATTACTGAGAACTAGATACCAAATCAGACTTGCTTGCATCCACTCCCACGTATGCCTAAAGGGTGGGACCTTTTGGGTGTGATTGACAGATTTCGGAAATCACGCAGGGATGAAGTTTCTGATGCCCGAAACCGTGACACTGATCACATCACAGGCCTACAGATTTCATACCACCACAGACCACAATGGCAATGAAGGGCTTTACAACCGAAAGACCTGTGACCTGCGTCACATTATAGAAAGTTGATTTAATGCCTGGCTTCTGTCTCCTGCTTCAGAACGAGGCGGAGCAGGCAGACTGAAACATACAGCCCCAACTTAAATACATTGATTTGTTTAGCGATATTTTGATCTATTTAATATATTTGTATGTAATCGTGTAGCAATTTAAGAGGGGCCCAGCGGGTGTGCATTTACTGGCCCTCAGCAACTCCAATAAAGTATTGCTTTCACAAAATGCTGTCATCATTCTATTCTTGAGTTATGTGTGATTCTGTAATACTTCAAATAGAGGGCCCCACCAAGTTAGTTAATGAGTGCCAGATTTACTAATGATTCACACAACACAACTCAACAAGGCAACTCTCTGGTGGTAATCACCCTGAGCCGGTGCTTGGTTTTGGTTTAGATGAGGGTCTGTTAGAGAATATAGCATGGATAGTGACTAGGAGCATTTCTTTAAGGTTTGCTATTCAGCCCGAGTGGGAACTTGAACTGGATGCAGCAAATATGAGGAGAATTGAAACATTTCTCATCGTATCGACTGTTTAAGATCAAGTATTTCCTGGTCTTATCTTTGGCGCTGCTCCATATCTTGTAAATATGGGGCAACGTCAAGGGTGTTGTGGTGGAACGCCCAATGCAACACCAATTACCTGTCCCTTTCACTCTGAGTATAGCGTGAAAGAGTGCCTTTTTTACAAGGCGGTGTTAAACCACGGTAAGTGGCTTAACGCCGCCTTGTAAATCAGTTGAGGCCCTTATCGCCACAGGAATATCAAAAAAGTGACGTTCCTGTGCTGATAGGGGCTAGTACATATGCCCCTGTTTTTTTTGTTTTTAGGGACTGGAACTGTGACTTGTTTTCCATCAATAAATCAGTTCCATTCAGAATTGATTGGCCTCAAACCATGTCTTTTGTTCTGAATAGTAACTCCAGTGAGAATGATGTAGCTCAATAGAATAACAATTTTAACCACATTTAGAATTCATTTGTTTTTCTCTCTTTTTATATTGCCCAAATTTTTCACTTGCATTGTATTTGACATTAATATTGTATCTCATTTCTTTATTGCATTCTTTTTGTTCAATAAAGTTCTTCTTTAAACTAGAATTCATTTGTCTTGGATGCTCGAGAGTCAAACCTTGTGTAATAGTTAAGTTCTGGCTCCTACTGGAGCAGACGTACAGTAGTCAGGTTTTCATAGTCTGTTGCTTTTTATTTTACTCCTAACTTTGTCGCCGGGTTTTACCAGACATCGCAGACACCCAGCCACAAAAGGGATGTTGATTCTCCTGATCCATTGAGGCAGTCGGATGGGAATGAATAACCGTGGTAGGTTTGCTTTTTCTGAATCCAATGAAGAGGAAGATGCATTACCTGCTAAAGTAGAATTAACTTTCGGCATTCAGGGAAATTGACCTTCACAGTAAAAAATCGCATGCCTTTTGTTCGGAAATCTCAGAAAAACAAATTGAGCCCAGTCTTTCCATCCTTCAACACCAGCAACCTTATTATTTTGTGAAAAGTTAAAGTGTCAGGTCATGGAGTATCATATTGAGCATAAAAATCATCATCCAGTACCAATCCCGGTTTAGCCGCGATGGTGGAGATCACCCCATGGTAATAAAATGCCTCTGCATTCAACTTAATTTTGAATAAAATATTTTTTAGGGTTGCCAATAAGTTTTGCGTATTTGACAAATCCCCACTTTTTTGCCGAGTTTGTTAATGGACAGGTGCAGGGAGATCTGTTAAGGGGGGGGCTGAAAAATACATACTCCATAATTTGTTTAGAACACAATATTGCAAAAAACGCTGAACAGAATGTCACCATATTTGGCAGAAAGCTAGATCTTGGTCCAGAAAGAATGCTTGTTGTGATTGGTTAAAATACGTTCAGTAGTTTTTGAGAAATTAAGGTTCATATAGAATAGCTATTTGGATAGTTGGTGAGCAGATATGCTCAAAGTATCCAATTTGAAGCAGATTAGTGAATCCTGATTGGTTGTTGACAACTTGAACATTGTGTTTTGGCAGCTTATGCGAGGCTTAGGGATTTGGTCCCTTTGTCCTGAAAAATAATTGAAAACACAATCATGAAGGCAGAGTGAGCACAACCAGGCCCCTTAGGGGCGTCCCGAGCGAAACACGATTCTTGGACATGGACCCCATTTGAATGCACTGTAGTGAATGGCAACTTTTAAGGATTACGAAAAGGAGCACAAACTGCACTGACACACTCGCCCCCTCAAGAAAGCCGCAGGACAACATATCAAGAAAGCAAGCTGATTCACCCCTGTACTCCAAGAATCCAAAGCTCCTGCTGATGGCTTGAAAAGACATGAAGGAAAAGCATAACCTCAGAAACACGCACCGTCTACAGAGCAGCCACCACAGCACACCACCAACTCACCAAATCCACAAAGAAAAAATCCCATCAGCAATGAATTTGCCAAACCATGCAGCAAAACAAACGACGCCCCACCTTCCCAAGTCCTCCGCCACAGTCTATGCAACTATTTTTCACCTCAAGATTAAGATGATCTATGACAACTTCGATAACCAAGACCTACGCACCACTCCAGCTCCCCTTCCTAGCGACGCCACCCAACAGACCCTGCTCACTTGGAAACCACTTACAACAAAAGACACCTTGAAGACCATGAAGAGCATCCACTCTGGAGCAACCTCAGACCCCTGCCCACCCCACATCTTTCACAATACGCTGGACAATCAACTGCTCCCTTGAAACCATCACATTTCCAAACGACTGGAAACATGCCAAAGTCAATCCCTCCTGAAGAAACCCTCCACAGACGCGACAGACCTCAAAAACCTCAAGCCCATCTCCCTGCTTCCATTTACAGCCAACTTCATAGAAGCTAACAACGTCCTGGACATCTCCCTATCCGGATTCCGCAGCAGCCACAATACCGAGACAACCCTACTCGTTGCTACAGATGACATCTGCTCCCTCCTCGACCGGGGTCACACATGAAATGCTAGCATCTCACTAGACTCATTGCTCACAATAATTCTCAAGATCAACCCTGTTTCCTTGGGCTGCTTCAACAACCTCTTCTCTCATCAGTAGCAGCCTTATTTATTATTTCCATATACACCACACTTAAAATACACAAACATTTAGAAATTCTTAAGTCATAGTTATACCCTAAATGTATAACTTACCCACCACCTTTAAAATAATATAGCCTGATTTATTCTTTATCTACAAAAAAAGGTTAAAAACACAAAAATTAAAGTTAATAAATTATACTTATTCATTTAAGTTATAATTTACGCTAAACATTCAAATGATTATAATTTGCCCACCACTATCCACAGTGTCTTTAACTCGGTAGCGACACTACATTACTTGTTCCTACTCCATGCACTACTTACACCGTTTATATTATTTCCCTTATACCATGTAACATAATAGTATTTCCAAGAACACTAATGACATCACAAATCAACTCTTTTGTGAGGACACATAGCATGGTAGAGTGGAGAGTTATAGTTAATGTACTGTGGCAATCCAGTTGAATACACTGTGAATTGAGGTGCGCAAATTATAATAATTTGAATGTGTTGTGTAAATTGCAAAATAGAAAGAAAATTGGATCTCCTTGCCTTGAACTCATGCCCTCAAGACGTGACTCCAAGTGTCAGTTGTCTGACCTGCCGTTTGAGCGACAGAGACACATCAAGCTTCCAGAGGCCTGCCCTGCAGCTGCCCAGCTAACCAGCAATAATTGGATTTAGCAGGACCTGACTGAGCCCAGCTGCTGGCCTCTGCCTGAGTGAGTCCCGATTCCTAAGAGGAGCCCCTCAGGTCCTGATACCTTGGTTGGCGTCAGAGTGTAGTCCTCTGACTCAAGGAGAAGATACAGAGGTTCCCAACTCCTTGCAAACAAGTTTCTGCTGAACAACGACCACCCATGACAGCAACAGCTAAAGCTCCAGCAAAACCTGCACTTCGTGCCGACTGCGATCACCTGCGATGACCGCCAATGCAAAGTTGCAGTGAGACTTGCTCTTCATGCTGACAGCATCAGCCCGCTATGACCACTAACATGAAGCTCCAGCTACTACCGGGTCTTCACGCCAAACCAGTAACTGTCCGTGACAACCTAATCTTGCTTCTCATGCTGACAATGACCTCTTTGCGCCCCCCATGTGAACAACAGCTGCTCATGAAGACTTGAGGAGGTAACTCTTCAGATGGATGAACCTGGTCCATCCTTCCGCCCCTGCTTCATTGTGGCTGGAAGGAACGTATGATTTTCCCTTGGTCCAGCATAGTCATATAACCGTGAGTGACTCTGTGTGTATCTCTGGCTATTTTTACCTACAATTTAAAAAACACATATTTCCATGTGTATTAATTGGATTTTTGTTGTTTTGATTACATTTTATTTTTTACATTTTATCCTATTCCTTAATTGGTTTGGGATTTGTCTAGTGTGTTTTCATTATGATACTGTTACAGTGATAAAAGAAGTACTTTATACATTGCCTCTAAATTAATTCTAAATTCTTTTGTGCCAGACTAACAGATGATTAAGCACAGGTATATTTAGATACACTTGTGGTTCACCCTGACAAGGATTATGTTTATTATTTGAGTGGGGCTTCCACTCCTCTCAACTAATTAACCAATTTCTTACACATAATATGTTGTAATCTGCTCATTTCATAATCAAGTGCACGCTTCTGTTTTTGTTACCTCTCAAACCATTATAAATTATTTAAATCCCTTTGTATTTTGAAAGGCACTTTGTTTACTTGACTTGTTCATCAACTGCGATGGATTTATAACATTCTGCTCTACCCAGCTGCCAATCAGATTTTGGAAGTGTGCCTGAAAAATAATAATGTAAATTAAAAAACATACTTTTTTTTCTCAGTTACAGTGAAAACAGGAATATGCCCACCACCACCAGCCGAGTGTGAGCTCCAACTGCCTGCGCAGCAGTGCGAAGATGACCGTGATTGTCCAGACAGAAAGAAGTGCTGTTCCCAGTGTGGGATAAGGTGCACCAATCCTTCAGGTGTGGTTTGGTCGATATTTTGTAAGGATGGAGTAATGTTGGGGTTTGGTAAAAAATTACTCATTCGAAAGTTTTCGAAAGCTTGACCTTGGGAGAGAGCTGTTTCATGATAAGGATTCAGAAATAGTGTGCTTAAATTTCGAGATCATAGCTGAAGTCCCGGGTCAGGCACACAATTTGAAGAATGTTAACCCACTTGCAGCTCATGGGACTGAGTTGAGTCTAATTTCCTGGCTGTCATGGCTAGAGTGAGCACTTATTCAGGACTTTTAGAGTAACTCCAACATCCACAAGAGAGAAAGGGTCTGGATATTATGTTCTTGGTCTGCTTAGCAACCATAACAGGATTAGATGAGAACAAAGCATCCCCAAGGCAGTAGTGCTGTCTCTTCCTACTGTCTTTTTGTTTATATTTATAGCATTTTGAAGACAATCTAATCAGGGAATCCAGTTTCAGTGCGATGGGCAAAGTGTTCCTTCGGTGTTACACCGCCTCCGGACCCTGACTTGTTACTCCCCCATGAGATACGCTGTTCCTAGATCCAAGGGTTTTCTACAGCTCTCCTGAGATACAAAGGTTTACTACAGCACTCCCTAGATTGAGGAGCATACAACAGCTGTCTGGAGATACAAAGGCTCACTACAGCTCTCTCTAGATCCAAGAGCTTATTATAGCTCACACTAGATCCAAAGGCTTACTACAGCTCTCCCTAGATCCAAGAGTTTATTAAAGCTTGCACTAGATCCAAAAGCTTACTACAGCTCACCGTAGATCAAAGACTTTACTACAATCTCCCCTTAGATCCAAGAGCTTACTTGCACTAGATCCAGTGGCTTACTACAGCTGTTCCTAGATCCAAGAGCTTACTACGGCTTTCCCTAGATGCAAGGGCTTACTACAGCTTTCCCTATCAGCAAATTATAGAGGATAGTGGTGGTTTCATTTTCGCACCTCATGAGGAACAAGATATATACTGTGGGTATAGTGTAATTAATAAATAGTAAAATAATGGAGGATGATGCTATTTGGTTAAGACCTGCCTAATACCGGAGGTGTTATATACAGATTGGGACTAGGACCCCACCTTTAAGTAATATTTATAGAATTGGAAGCCAAAGCACTCATGTAGTGTCACAAGAGTATGACAGTATGAGATCCAAACAGTAAGGATTTTTATTAATCCAGTTTGTTCACATATGTATATTGCTGTGTTTTTCTGTACATTTAACTTTTTATAGAACCAAAATATATATATATATATATATATATATATATATATATATATATATTCACTGAAAAAACCATAGGTTATAGACCATATATAGTTAGGAATTTGCATTTACAAAAACATTGAAAATTCACTGAAAAAACCATAGGTTATAGACCATATATAGTTAGGGATTAGCATTTACAAAACTTTATTTTACTCGCACAAAACCATAGAAATTTGCATATATAGTTAGTTGCAATAACTATATATCGCGCACCCGCAATCCACTGCTGATGATGTCACATATTACATCATTCATGACATGGTCAGTGACATCACTGATGACATCACTGATGACATCATCCAGTGACTGTAAGTTTCTGTAAAGTTAAAATATGTCTTACATATTGAAGAATGAGTGGATGTATAAGTGTCTGGATGAAGGATTTAGTAGGTGCATGACTGACTGTATGAGTAAATGATTAAATGTGTCTCACTGAGTGCATGGGTTAGTGACTAAACTGTCTGAATGTGTGCATCAGTATGTCTGTTGTTGTATAAGATGCTGCATGTGTTGATCAGTAGCTATATGAGTAACTATATGGGTTATTGATTGGTTGCCCAAGTATTTGTATGGGAGACTGAGTGGGAGGTGTGTGACTCTGTGCATAGATGTGTGAGTAGTTGATTCACTATATGTATGGGTTCAAAAGTGCATGTGGAAACAGCTGTATGGGCGGTTGACTGTCTGCATGAGTGTATTTGCTACATGTCAAAGTAAGTACATATGTAAAACACAGTACATGTGAGAGTTGACATATATAAATAACTGTGCATAAGAGCCAGGGAATGTGTGAGTGGCTGTATGGATCATTGTGAACTTGTATCAGGGATTGTATAAGAGAGTAAATATGTGTTAGTATATGTTTGAATAAGTAAGGTGTGTATAACTGTATAGTTGAGGAAATGGAGAAGTGATTGATTCTTTTCATGACTGACTAGGTGTGTGAGTAACTCCATGGATGTGTGACAGTCTATGAGTGCCTGTTTACACTGAGTGTATCTAAGGTTATATTAGAGTCTGAAGATGTATTATCACATAAATGATATCATCAGTGATGTAATCAGTAATGTCAAATGAGATGTCAGTGATGTCATCAGTGATGTCATTTGAGATGTCATCAGTGATGTCATTTGAGATGTAATCAGTGATGTCATTTGAGATGTCATCAGTGATGTCATCAGTGATGTCACTGACCATGTCATGAATGATGTAATATGTGACATCATCAGCAGTGGATTGCGGGTGCGCGATATATAGTTATTGCAACAAACTATATATGCGAATTTCTATGGTTTTGTGCGAGTAAAATAAGGTTTTGTAAATGCTAATCCCTAACTATATATGGTCTATAACCTATGGTTTTTTCAGTGAATTTTCAATGTTTTTGTAAATGCAAATTCCTAACTATATATGGTCTATAACCTATGGTTTTTTCAGTGAATTTCATTGGTTTTTTAAAAGCTAATATCTATAGCTGTAAAATATATTCGTTATTACGTGACGTATCACGTAGCCACGTGAGACGCCTCATGACACGTCGCATAAACGTGACGTATCGTCTCTGCAGCGCAGACAAAACCCGTAACGTAAGCGCGCCGGAGCACGCTTACAGATATATATATATTTTTTTAACCTTAATTAGACAAAATCCACACGTGCACATATCTTGAGGCCTTGCAAAGGCACATCAAACAATTTTGCCAAGTTTGGTGGAAATCTATTCCTTTAAATTTTATTTTACTGTTTCTCTTGGTTTTCCCCTTGTTACGCTTACCGGAACGCTACCCGGTACGCAAACCGGACGCTCCAAAAACACAAGATGTCGGACTCCCGTTACGCCGCCGGTTAGCTGGGAAGCGCTCTACTGCGAAAAATCCCAATTTTTTTTTCTTTTGCCCCGCGGGGAACTTTAATAGCCCCCTCATCAATCCTAGGGGGTCAGGAGGGGTCTACCTTACCCTTTTCCTTCATTTACACCTTTTTTTTCCACCTCTTGTCTCTCGATCCTACCGAGAGACAAGATGGCGGCCGCTCCGGACTGTTTACAATGTTGACAGCCAATCAGCTTCTCCTCAGACTCCCGTTACGCTGCCGGTAAGCTGCCCAGTTAGCTGCCCGGTTCGGGTACCGGGACGCGCCTCTACGGCGAAAAATCCCAATTTTTTCTTTTTTTTTTTGCCCCGCGGGGCACTTTAATATCCCCCTCATAAATCCTAGGGGGTCAGGAGGGGTCTACCTTGCCCCCTTTCCTTCATTTCCCCCTTCGTTTTTCACCACCTCCTGTCTCTCGATCCTACCGAGAGACAAGATGGTGGCCGCTCCGGACTATTTAGAATGTTGACAGACACCGGAGAGCCAATCAGCTTCGCTTCGCAAAGCTCCGTTACGCGAAAAGTACGCAAACTGGTTCGCTATCCGGGACGCTGTCACATATATATCTGTTTTTTAAAACGTTAATTTCTCAAAATCCACTGGAGCACATATATTGAAACCCAGCAAAGGCACATCGGGCTAACAGTCCCTACAATTTTGCCAAGTTTCGTGTGAATCCATTCAGCCGTTCGAGCTAAAAGTGAGGCCAAACGCCCTATGGAAAAATGAATGGGAAAAACGCGTTTTGGGACCCCCCTTTTTTCTCGGCCCCCCCTTGACGAAACCCCCCCAAATTTTCAGAGGCTGCTCAGAAACAAAATGTGCCATTTTCCTGAAAATTTCAGCTGATTCCGTCCACAAACGCCAAAGTTATTAGACATAGAATTTTCAAAAGTTCCATAGAGAAAAAATCCTAATTATATATACCTACTGGCTATCGCCAGTAGGTAATATATATATATATATATATATATATATATATATATATATATATATATTCACTGAAAAAACCCTAGGTTTTACACACGTTATAGTTAGGAAGTAGCATTTAAAAAACCTATGAAATTCACTGGAAAAACCATAGGTTTGACACATGTTATAGTTAGCCGGACATTTTACTCATATAAAACCAATGAAATTCCCCGTTATAGTTACTTCAGCTAACTATAACTCGCGCGCCCGCAATGCACTGCTGATGACTTCACATATTACATCACTCATGACATGGTCAGTGACATCACTCATGACATCACTGATGACATCATCCAGTGAATGGGTTAGTTCTGAAAATTAAATATGTTTTATATATGTATATCTGAAGGTTAATGGAAGAAGAATTGAGCATGTAAGTGTATAAATAGCTGCTTTTTAGGTGAAAAATAGATTGTATTACTGACTGATTAAGTATATCTTGATGAGTACATGGGCTAATGAGTAATGTTTAAATATATACATATCTGTATCTGTCTCTCAGTTTCTATGTAAGTGGCTGCATGTGTTGGTGAGTAGCTATATGAGTGATACATAATGTCTATATAGGTTATTATTTGTTTGATTATTAGTTGGAGTGTCTGAGTGTCTAAGTGTCAATATGCTTCGTTGGGAGATCTTATGTAGTGCATAGATGCATGAATGAGTGACTTACTGTTTGTATGTGTTGTAGGCAGCATATATGCTAGACTGTATGGGTGAGTGAGTTTGTGTGGTAAAAGGCATATAGGTTATTATTTGTTTTTTTTCTGTATGAGTATATATATAACTGTCTAAGTGAATGAATAACTGTTTTAATAGTGTATTTCTGAGTAAGTACATATGTTTTAAACTAGTACATATAACTTATGTGTGAATAACTCTATGGTTGAGTGTCGGTGTGTAACAGGATGATCAGGATGTATCAGTGTATAAGAACATATGATGACTGAATACATATATGAGTGACTGTATATAATATATGATTGACTGTATATATCTGTTGATGAATAAGTGGTTGTGTATATAGATCTTCGAATTACTAAATAGGTGTGTTTTAAGTGGCATTGGTATGGCTATTGTATTGAAATTGTTATTTTCTACTTTTTGAGTGTCTGTAATAAAAGTTATATTAGGGTGAGTGAAGGTCTGCCACTCTTCCACAAGGATGATGTCATCAGTGATGTCATTTGAGATGTCATTAGTGATGTCATGAGTGATGTCACTGACCATGTCATGAGTGATGTAATATGTGAAGTCATTCGCAGTGCATTGCGGGCGCGCGAGTTATAGTTAGCTGAAGTAACTATAACGGGGAATTTCATTGGTTTTATATGAGTAAAATGTCCAGCTAACTATAACATGTGTCAAACCTATGGTTTTTCCAGTGAATTCCATAGGTTTTTTAAATGCTACTTCCTAACTATAACGTGTGTAAAACCTAGGGTTTTTTCAGTGAATTTCATAGGTTTTTGAAATGCTATTTCCTAACTATAACGTGTGTAAAACCTATGGTTTTTTCAGTGAATTTCATAGGTTTTTTGAATGCTAGTTCCTAAGTATGAAAGATATACCTGAAATAAATATCGACATACCAATCTTACGTGCACAACTGAGTGCACGCACCCACCTATTTATTTCATGAAAGCTTTCCAATTTAAACCTAATGAATTTCTTCATAGGCCAATGAAAGAACTTATAGTACGTTAAGACACTGAACCTAGGCTTTTTTTTTGTCATACAAACCTTTTAATTAAATGGAGCCGAATTTTTTTTAATCGTTCGTGCGTGACTGATTGTACACACCTTAATATTTTTTTTAAAAAATTTAAAAGGTTTTATAATTTAATAATTGTATACTTAAATCGAGCTCTAAAAATATGTGAAATCCGTATGTGTTTGAATTCACTTCTTTTCACGTTTTTAAACTTCACTAAAGAACATCGCTACTTCCAAATCACGTTCATAACTAGATAGTGTCACCGCCTACACGTCCTGAGAAGCGCATGTAAAGTCATGTGACTTGAAAACAACACTTGCAATTGGTTGTTGGTAGTTTCTATTCTGGAATTTACACGCAGCACTCCACCCACTTCCATCACTTTCTTTTCTACTCTCAATAGAGAACAACGTCGAACATCTTTCCGAAGACTTTGCTGCAATGGCTACCGTTCCGCATTCATCTTCCGAATCTGAAGGAAATGAGCGACCACCTTTGACTAGAAAAACGGAGGCCACGCTATTACCATCAGAAGTGACCAGCACATCTTCTGCAGAACGACCTGTATCTCCATTGAGTGCTGACATAGACTTGAAACCATATCTGGCGAACGTGCACATGAAATGCAAGAACTGTGGAAAACTTCTTGTATACGGAGAGCAAAGCTTTATTCTAATTAAACACAAAATTGAGAGTCATAAATGCTCCAAGAAAAGTTAAATTTCTTCACTTTATTTGGATAGTATGACATACTGAAAAATGTCGTAGCAACTTTAAGAAATCAAAAGCATCATAACACTTGTTTCCCCCCCCCAAAAAAAAAAACAGTTCTTTTCAGAACTAACTCTGTGTACCAAAACGAGCTCCAAGAGCATATTAGCTGATATTTTCTCGCCGCTTTCTTTTAGTGCGCGATCGGGTGCGCGCACCCACCTATCGCGTAGAGGCAGCGACACACGCATGTGAAGTCATGTGACTTTAGAACAACACTTCCAATTGATTCTTACTAGTTTCTATTCTGCAATTTACACGGAACACTCTACCCACTTCCCTGGAAAACCAGTTTATCGAAAAACTTTTAAAGCCTCCTCTTATGAAACATTCGACATCGTTCACATAGCAGTGTAGTAAATAGCACTATATACACTCCGTCCCTTAATTATAAGAGACTTATTGCTATGTGAGAACAACTTTTGTTTTCACGCGATAATGTGAAATGCTGAGCCTGTTACATAATTTTCTTTCACATATATGTTACTATTCTCCTTCGAGCACTAACACCGTAGAAAATACCACCAATAACGGTGATATTTATTACACCGAGAACGGGCGATTTGTATCGCTTAGAGCCCTTACAATTATAAAGTTTTATTTCCTAAGTCTCTGATCTCCAACTGTGCAACGTGGCTCCCCTGTGTTGTAATGAGGTCCATAGACAAAAACTACAGGGCCAGCATTATACACATGCACAGAACCACAAAACCACAAGAGCCACCATGTTAATATATATCCTTAATATAATAAACCTCTGAGAATGGATACATATTTCCGTGGCACCCCATAACAGAAATGTGGCGTCCTCTGACTATGCTCCATTACCAAACACCCTAACCCCCGCCCCCCTCACTCTTCACTAAACTCCGCACTCCACCTCACCCGGACCCCCTATTACAAACCCCCAACCTACCCTCCCTGCCCAAGCCCACCATGAACCTCAAACCGCCCCTGGAAAACTTATAAGACACAGGATTACTAAAACTCAAAGAATAGGCAACAGGCAGATAATCTAAATAGTACATAAAGGCACATATTTTTTCCATAATACTATTGAAAAACATGTTCTATTTTTTATAAATCTATCATGCATCTGACCCTCTAGAACCGCTTTCAAAACGTGAACTATAAACCTCTACATTTCATTTTCAAACCATACACTTTCAATTACATTTTTTTTTTTTACAATTCATGTAATGTTACACACCTTTTCTAAAATACACCAGTCCCTGTTATTTATAAGGATTTATTTTCAGTCTTCATCAGTGACACTTTTTTAACATATAATGAAAATCACTGTAACTTTTTAAACGACAATGCTAACGCGGTAAAAATAACCCTCCATTTGCTTTCCTTTAAGAATGCAGACTATCTACCCCACGCATGCGTATCTTGATATTTGCATTTGGCAGCGAATACCGACCTTGAATCGGAAGACATGAACAAGAGCTCCATTGTCACATTTAAAACTTAACGCAGCATCTGCTCACACACATATCTTTCACTTAGCTAACATTCACAGAAAACAGCATTGATGTAAAAAAAAATTGACCTTGCTTTACAACTTGCTCAAATGACTCTCTTATTTTTTAACGCATCCTCCACTTCAAGACAGGCTACTTTTTTGATAACTACTAAGCAATATGTAAGTGACTAGACTCCTAGAAAATTTATCAAGTCATTCTGCTCCTCTCCACTGCATAGCCGGCGACCTAATTCTGTGGAGTTGCTATACAACCGGCAGTGCTGCGCCGTTTCCTTTACCATCTTGGGAAATTCAAAATGGATGTCCCTCCTGCCTTCGCAAACGAGCCGGACCACTTAGAACTATTTCGACAGAGAATGCTTCTGTACTACGGCACCTTAGCACTCTCAACTTTGAATACTTCATATCGATTATCATTTCGATATTCGTATTTCACCTGTGTGCAGCCTGTATTTCATTGCCTGAGCTGTGATTTCACGTGGGCCCTGGATTTATGTCTCTGCAATTTGGTACCTCCTGAAGCGAATTACAATCACCTCATGAATCTGTTACTTGATCATGAACAGCTTTGTTACAACGGAGGGTTTATGGCCTTTGCAGCGATACAAGGAGTTCTGGGTCATTGGAATATATTCGCAGCGGCGCAAGATTTCCTAACAGAGAGCTACATCGAAAACCCACCGAGCTGCCCTATGATGGTAAAAGACGCTCCAATAATGAAAGATCATGAGTGCTCCTTTCCTCTTCTCAATTGGATGGCTGACATGTTTTCAGATAATAACAGTGATTTCTTGTTAGAAGCACTTGCTGCCTATTTTGCCTACACAAAGGACGGTTAACTCTTTCCTAACAGAGAACTACATCGAAAACCCACCGAGCTGCCCTCTGATAATAAAAGAGGCTCCAATTTTAACAGATCATGAGTACTGCTTTACTCTTTTCCATTGGATAGCTGACATACTTTCAAATGATAAAAGTGATTTCCTGTTAGAAGCAGAAGCTACCTATTTTGCCTAAACAATGCTTCAATAACTCTTATACAAGCCATTGACGTCCTCATTTCCTTTTGCTTCCCTATATTCTTCACGTTCTTTTCCATATTTTCTTTTGAAGAACAGACCTATTGCCTTTACTAACAGTGGACATTATGATTTCGTGCTGGTTAAATTTTGGTCTTTTATGTGGACTACATTTGTTTCTTCAGCTACTCGATTTTCAACTTTATTTTTTTACAGTCTAATCTCAACAATTCTATTGAATATCTTATCTAAGGTTATTTCAAAAGTACTCGATGCAAAACTCGCTAATATATGCTACATGTGCCCTAATTAATGTGTAAATTTTAAACGAGTTTTTTATAACTGTAAACGCCATTTCGCATCTCAACTGCTTATTTCCGCCTCACATGCCTCTACTCCTTTAATTTCCTATAAAATTATGTTTTTAAAATACTTTACAGAAAAATATGTTCTTTCAACAATATTTCCATTATTACTTGTGCTGTATTTCAAATGCAATACTGCAACCTTCAAAAGATATCTCAATACAGTAGTTCTCCTCAATAGTGATTTGCGCAGCATCCAACAGATTACATACATGCACCTCTCACCATTTTATCGCTTTTGGCGCCTTTTTTTCCCCTCACACACTGACATAACACAAACTTGATAGTGCTTCGCATGTAGACAGCTGATTCATAAAGTAATGATGTATAACCACTTGCATTTTCATATATCGTTCCCTAACTGAAAGACCAGAGACCTTCTTCCATTTATTAAAATATGATATACTTCCTTATAAGAGTGTACAATGTTTTTTTCCAACTATATTCATTTTTCTTCAACTATAGCGTTTGTATTCCATGTACTACTGACAATACCAATTACTGTGTTTTCTGCAATTTCTGTACTCATATTACATAATGATTTGCCTTTAAAACAGTACATTTCTAAATAAACATTTCAAATATTCACGGTTTCTCTTTTAATCCATAATTTCAACTGAAATGATTTCATATTGAAAAACTATTCATGGGTCCACATAACCTTAATTGTAGTCACTGTGGACCTTATTTATGAAGACCTTCCGCCGCCGGTGCCTCATTTTTTAAAATGGGAAAAAGTGACGCACCGGTGGCGCAAGGCCTTCATAAATAAAGTCCTGAATGTTTTCTTTTCTCGACCTTACTTACTGATACTAGAACCTGCAAGCCAATTACGGCCCGTGAACTCTTTCTTAGTAGGTCGCGCACCGTACAGACAGTTGTACCTCTGTTAAAAAAAATGTTTTACTGTTACCAAACACCGCCACAGTTCCGCTTCACTCAGAGTTAATCACTGCTCCCACGCTTCTACAGGCCAGACGCTATGCCGTATTTCTCTCCTTATCACCCTTTCATCTCCACAATAACAAACAGTTCTCCGCCTGCCACCACAGAACAGAGTCAGATGCAGAGGCACCAAAGAGTGAACCCATCACCAACTGCCATCTCCAGCTGTTTCCATGGTTACACCTCATTCTGCACCTTGCTGAAGGCAGAGGTCAAAAGTTCATGTCTCAACGTTCTACAGCAAACTAAGAACACTGTTTTCCCTCCTGAAACACCTGCCAATCCACAACTCTGTTACATGTCTTTTTTTTTCACACCCAATAGTACTTTTCGTTTAACATAAACATTAACATGCAACGTACTCTTCAATCTCCACTTATTACAATCAACCAATCATTTTTATCTTTTTAACCACACCCAGCCTCTTCCTTTTTCTTTATTTAGAATTTCAACTTCTAACTACCATTCCACTTCCAGAACCGATCGGAGGACGACTACAAATCCCTTGAAAATGAAGGTCTGGCTAATAGGACACAGTTATATTCACTGGAGTGAAAAATATGCAGTAAGCAGACGAATTTGCAACCTCGGCTTACCAAATGTACACATAACATGGATTGCCAAAAGAGAATTGAAATGTCACCAATTGATTCCATTGGTGAAAACTTTTATGCATCTCCCAGAACCAGACCTTATAATTGTGCACTGTGGTGGGAACGATCTAGGCACAATCACTGGGGTAGGTCTGGAAATGCTTCTAAAAGACACCTTTCGACAATTGATGACACTTTTTCCTCGATCTGCCTTGGTATATTCCAATATATGCCAAAGACAGAAATGGAATTGGTCCAATCAACA
Source organism: Lissotriton vulgaris (assembly GCF_964263255.1). Taxonomy (NCBI): domain Eukaryota; kingdom Metazoa; phylum Chordata; class Amphibia; order Caudata; family Salamandridae; genus Lissotriton; species Lissotriton vulgaris. Next base: position 1,866,246,167 of record NC_141694.1, read on the forward strand.
TTGTGCACAATTTGAGAAAGCAAGGAGACATGTAAATAAATCTGTTTCTGCGTTCCTCAGAGATTATAGCATGGGTTCTATTTACCACAACAACTTGCGATACCACATGCAAGACGTCTATAGGAGAGACGGTGTTCATTTCACGAATGAAGGAAACAGAATCTTCCTCTGCAACATCAGGCTCTGCATCGGTACTTACTTATAAATGCAGAAAACACTCAATTAACACAAGGGCTCTTTTCAGAGCCACCTTATATCTAAGCACTCAAACTTCTGATTTATCTCCATTTTCACACTCTTGTAAATAGGTGTGCGCGACCGGGTGCGCGCACCCCGTATTTTTTTTCGGAAAAAAATTATGTCTTTTCGCGTTTAAGGGCCTTACTGCACACCCCGAGAAAACCTACGCAGCAAGACAATCTCTACCTTCTCCCCTTTCCATGTTTCCACGCTTTGAAATGAACAATATATTTACTCGCAGTGACAAAATGGCGGACAAAACTTCCTGATTTCCTTCGAATCGAACGTTAACAGACGTCACGCAGCAAAAAAAATTCCGCTCACGCGCAGCCGCTTGAGTGCGCGCACGCGTGCGCGCCTATAGATATATAATTGACTTTAACTTTAATTTTCTCAACAACTACTGAACAGATTTACACCATTCCAAAAAAAGCGTAATCTGCGAACCGGACTCTACAGTTTTGCCAAATTTCTTATAAATCCATTCAGCCGTTCGACCTGTAGCCGAGTCTAAAGGTCCTATGGAAAATAACATGCAGAAAACACGTTTTGGGACCCCCCTTATATCTCAGCCCCCACTTGACCAATACCCCCCCAAACTTTCAGGGAAGGAGCGCAACGGACCGAGCCATCTTCTTTGAGAAATTCGCTAAGATTCTTCAACCAGGGCCAAAGTTATTCCAAATAGAATGTTGAGGATTTCCTATGGAAAACAATCCTAACTATAACTACCTACTGGCGACCGCCAGTAGGTAATATATATATATATATATATATATATATATATATATATATATATATATATATATATATATATATATATATATACATATTTATTTATTTATTTACAGCATAGTGTGTGCTAACAGACAAAGCCTACATCCTGGGGGTGGTGTTGCTATTATATACAGATCCCACTGGACTGTCTCCTCTTTCCCTTATAATCAATTGGAAGTCATTGAAGCACTTCCTTTTTGTATTAAAACCACGCCCAATTTCACCTTTTCTGGCCTTCTGGTTTACCGTCCCCCCAACTCTAAAACATCTCATCTCCCTGCTTTCCTAGACTACGTCCTACAAGCCACACTGCGATACGCCAATTTCACCCTCCTTGGGGACTTTAATCTCCATGTTGACAATACCGAGGACTCTACCTCCCTTTATTTTGTGTCCACTCTAGCAGATGGAGGACTAAATCAACTTATTAGTTGCCCTACACATAAAGCAGGCCACACCCTCGATCTGATCTGCACCAACCTGGACGGTCTGACTATCAGTGATCCTGTTCCAGTAACATGGTGGGATCACCTTCTTGTCCCTTTTTTGTTCTCCTGCCATCGCAAAGATCGCCCCATCTGTCCGGTCAAACTACAGAGCAGAAATTGGAGTAAGATCTCCCCTGACAGCCTTGCTCCTCTCCTCCAACCTACTGACCTGTTAGATACAAGTTCTGATCTAGATACTCGCTTGACCAACTTTAACGATCGGATCTCTACTATAATCAACCTTCTGGCCCCTACCAGGCCCATCAAAACCTATCGCTCCACTCCATCGGCCCCATGGTATTCTAATGACCTCCGAATTCTCAAATCAGAATGTAAACATCTTGGGAGACGTTGGAGAATAACCTATTCACCCAATCGTAAATCTATTTATAAGTCTGCCTTAAAAAATTATAGGAAAAAGATCATTGAACATAAAAGAATTTTTCTTGAAGGAAAAATTAATCGTTCACAGGGCTCATCCAGGGAAATATTTGACATAGTCAGATCTTTTACGGATCCCTTGGCTTTAAAACACCCTCCAATGGTGTCGCAGATCCTCTGCGATAGCCTTTCTGATTTTTTTGAGAATAAAATAGCTACCATTTATGATTCCTTTCCCAATAACACCCACGTAAACATTAGTTCCACCACCTCTCCTATCCCAGGTCTTAGGTTTACGTTCTCCGATTTTAAAGAGATTACTCTGGATCAATCTCTTATGGAACTTCTAAAAAGCAAATCTGGCTCTCCCCTTGACCCCTGGCCTGCTAAGCAATACAAGTCCCTAGCTCCCATCCTCAATCAAACCTTGAATGGAATCTGGAATGACTCGCTTCAGGCAGGAGTATTCCCTGATTCCTGGAAGCATGCGCGACTAGTCCCCATAATCAAGAAAGCTAACGCCGACCCTAGTGAACCCTCCAACTACAGACCAATCTCTCTTTTACCAGCCCCCGCTAAAGTGCTCGAAAGACTCGCTCAACAACAATTAGCGGGTTTCTTAGAAACATCAGGTGCCTACCATGATTCTCAGCACGGCTTTAGGCCAGGATACAGCACTGAGTCTGCACTAATCGAGATGTCTGATGCAGTACGATGGCGGATGGATGAGGGATCAAGAGCGGTGTTGGTGCTGCTGGATCTGTCATCAGCATTCAACACCGTCTCCCACCCCCTCCTCCTAGACCTCCAATCTAAGGGTATCCAGGGCACAGCCTTAAAATGGATCACATCTTTTCTGTCCAACCGTACGCAGGCTGTGTTCACTCCCCCATTCACCTCAGATAGTCGTCCGCTTCGGTGGTGAGTCCCTCAAGGCTCCTCGCTGAGCCCACTTCTATTTAATGCTTATTTTTCACCCCTTTTTGATATCATCGCCCAAACAGGAATAAGGGCCACCTCTTACGCCGATGATATCCAACTTTTGTTTTCATTTAACAGTATCACCCCCACAACCTTTGATCCCCTAAAAAATTGCCTCCGCACAATTGCCCCGTGGATGGACAACAATTTTTTAAGGCTAAACGCAGGAAAAACTGAGGTACTTTTCTTCCACCAGCCTTCTCCCCTTGACCCCAACATCTGGTGGCCCCTTGATTTGAGTGCTCCCCCTCTGCCCAAAGACTATGTGAAAAATCTAGGGGTTAGATGGGATTCCAACCTCACACTCCACCATCAAGTCCACACAGTCTCCGCTGCATGCTTCGCCAAGATCAGAATGGTAAAAAAGTTTATCCACTTCTTGCCTACCAACACCAGGAAGACTGTAGTCCAGGCGTTGATTACTTCGCACCTGGACTACGCTAACGGCCTGTATACTGGCCTGTGTGTGGGGCTCTGTCATCGCCTCCAGACAGTCCAGAATGCTGCAGTCCGACTGGTTAGTGGTATCCCCTTACGCGAGCACATTTTGCCCCATCGTCGTAGACTTCATTGGCTGCCGATACAGAAAAGGGCAGAATTTAAGGCTTTGGTTCTGGCTCACCGAGCCTTAAGAGGCAAGGGCTCTGCTTATCTATCCACCTGTTTGACTCCCTATAACAACATTAGGACCCTCAGTTCCTCCTCAAAAAACCTCCTCACGGTTCCCAGATTTAGGAAAACTCGTTCAGGCGGGAAAACTTTCCAAGTATTGACCTCGGCCCTCTGGAACAAGCTACCAAATGCCATTCGGTTGATTCAGGATGAACAGCCTTTCCGGAGAGCCCTAAAAACCCATCTGTTTTCTTGATCATTTCTCCACTTAATAACACCTCAGCCAGCATGTGATCACACAAGAGCGCCGGGACACCCTGTTGGGGTATCTGTGCGCGATATCAAAATACACTAAATAAATAAATAAATAAATAAATAAGCGGATGATTATGTTCTTATCTCCTTGCACAAGTATTGGCCTACAACTTTTATTTTCACTTTTGCCGATTTTAGGGAAAGTCTGGGCCTAAAGATCATTATTATAAATCATATACTATGATAATGGAACCTAGAAATAATTAAACTTAAACCTAAGCAATAAGGGATCATGTCATGGGAAAGGCGGATACATTTTCCTAATTAAGCATCTTACTGGAGGAATAATTGTCCTGAGATCCCTTTTTGAAAGCACACACCCAATCTTTTAATTGGGTCTCTTCCAGTTTTGATACCTTCTCTAGGCATATACGCTATAGCCAAGTAAAATCTGTAATATTTATTTATTTATTTAAGAAGCTTATAAAGCGCGCGGCTACCCCCAGCGGGGGTGTCCCGGCGCTGAGAGCACAGGTTAATCACTAGAGAGGGTTGCCTGGTTCAAAACCATCCAAAAACCATGGGCTGCGGAGGCACACCTAATCAGCATTTGGTGAACAGCCAGGTTTTTAGTTTGCGTCGGAAGATTTGCTCTGACTCAATGAACCTGAGGTCCAGAGATAGGCTATTCCAGTGCTTGGCTGCTGTAACGGTGAACGTTCTGCCGCCACTTCGGGTAAGCCTAAATCTGGGAACAATCAGTAAGCGAAGGCTGTTTTATCTCAGATGTCTTACTGAAGATGATATATTGAGTCTTTTGCTCAGATAGGCCGGGCCAATTCCATGAATAGCCCGAAAAGCAAGGATCAGGATTTTGAACTCAATACGTCGGGCGATGGGAAGCCAATGTAGCTCATCCCGATAAGCTCTGACCGAGTTGCGGGTAGGGATGTTTCCAATAAGCCTTGCTGCCGCGTTCTGAACGATTTGCAATCGGTCTATAAGATAATGGGGGGCGCCGGCATATAGGCTGTTGGCATAATCAAGATGTGCCGTAATGAGTGCCTGGACAACCGTTTTGCGGGATGTCTGGGGGAGATAGGGAAAAATCTTCCTGATCATACGCAGCTTATAGAAACAGGCCGCAGTGACTTTGTTGACCTGCGCTTTGCAAGACAAGGTGTTATCAAATAGGAAGCCAAGGTTGCGGGCTGACTGCACTGGATTGGGCGTGGGATTCAGGACAGTAGGCCACCACAAGGTGGCAAGGGGAGCAGATCTCTGGCTAAAAAAAAGTACCTCCGTTTTATCCGTATTTAGGGCCAGATGATTAGCAGCCATCAGAGCGCAGATATTGCCAAGGCAGTTTCGAAAGTTGGAGAAGTGGGAGTCTGAGTGGTCTCTGAATGAAAAAACAAGCTGAGTATCATCAGCATATGAGACCACCCTGACCCCCCACGACTCAACTACCCTGGCAAGCGGGCCCAAGTATGCGTTAAACAATAGAGGGCTTAAGGCGGAGCCCTGAGGCACACCGCACATAAGGGGTTTATCCTCTGATTCGAATGGGTGCAGCAATACCCTTTGGGACCGTCCGGAAAGAAAGGATTTAATCCATGCCAGGGCTGTGCCACCAATCCCCAACTGTTGTAAACGAGTCACAAGTATGTCATGTGACACAGTGTCGAATGCAGCGGACAGGTCGAGGAGGACCAGCATGGTCTCCTCGCCCCTGTCCACTGATTCCTGAATAGTCTCGGATACTTCCAGCAGCGCAGTCTCGGTGCTGTAGCCGGTTCTAAAACCAGACTGAGAATCGTGCAGCAACTGATTTGTTTCTAAATACTGGGCCAGTTGTTTCTGAACTACTTTCTCCAGCACTTTGGCAGGTTTAGGCAAAAGCGATATGGGTCGATAGTTGCTGAATTGGGAAGGGTCCGCATCTGGTTTCTTCAGGATGGGAAGCAACCTAGCCTGTTTCCAGACTGAAGGAAATTGACCACGAGTCAAGGAAGAGTTCCAGATGGAAAGGAGAGGGTTGATTAAAACAGGGGCGAGATTACCCATCACTTTGGCAGGGACTGGGTCTAGTGGCGAGCCTGACTTGACCTTATATAAAAGTGTCAACGCTGAATCTGGCATCAGCTCACTGAAAGAATTAAAGGAGCAATGTTGGAGATGTGAAACATCTGACTGAGGACTAGGTGAGACGGAGTCAAAGGAGGAAGATGGTTTAATGATTTTCTCCTGAAAAAAATCAGATAGTCCATTGCAAAGACCTTGAGTGGGGACGCACTGGTTTTCAAGGCAGGATGATTCACAAAATCTTTCACAATTGTGAAGAGAGTTTTAGAGGAGTTCTCCGCCAGTAGAATGAGTTTTGAGAAATGAGCTCTCATCGTGGCACGTTTGAGTTTTTGGAACTTGTTCAGGGCCGTTTTGTAGGGCAGTTTGGTAATGGGGTCATAGGCCTGGCGCCATTTGCGTTCCAACTGTTTGCACCTACTCTTTTCCTCACGTAGCGTGGGGGAGAACCAGGGGGCGGAAGGGCGAGATCTGGAGGAAGTCAGAGGAGCTAGAGGGGCAATGGTATCTAGAGCAGAAGTAAGAGCAGAGTTATATCTGACTGTTTCCTTATTAAGATCTTCCATCAGATTGAATTGATAATGAAAACAAGAGTCGATGGACTCACACGTGACTTTGGTCCATTTGTGACCACTATCTCTGTTGAGGGAGGAGGGAAGGGGCGGGGAAGGAATAGTAATTACAATGGGGAGAAGGAAATGGTCTGACCAGGTGAGGGGTAGGGGAGGAAGGGAAGATATACCGGGATGATTCGTAAAAATAAGATCAAGCGTGTGACCTGCTTTGTGAGTGGGGCCTTTAACTAATTGGGACAGGGAAAGTCCTTGTAAGGTTTCGAGAAGAGAGGAAGCTTGTGCACAAGAGGGATTATCGATATGAAGATTGAAGTCTCCAAGCACTGTAAAGTTGGAGTGTTTAAGTGAGAAGTCCGCGATTGAGTGCAACAAGGAGTTGAGAGAAGAGGAGGTGGCCGTGGGGGGGTTGTAGACCAGGATGCCGGCAAAGATAGTGATGGCGGAATCCATAATCGTGAGGTGCATGGCTTCAATAAGCCCAAGGTTAGGTATTTTTGTAATATTCAGGATCAGGTGGGATTTCACGATTACGGCGAGGCCCCCTCCAGATTTGGAGTTGTCTCGATTAATGCCTAGTAGTCGATAACCAGGGCGAATGGCCAGGTGTATGTCCGGTTTGGACGAGTCTTTGAGCCAAGTTTCATTAAGAAATAATATGTCCCATTTGTGAATGTCCAGCGACAGCCAAATATCAGAGGCATGAGCAGGTAGGGATCTACAGTTTATTAAGGCTGCTTTTAAGGTAACAGGGGGCTGGGGTTTTATGACATTCAGAGTATGGAGAATCCGTTTTTTAAAAGCGGGAATAGGGAATTTACACCGTGAGCAGGAATAAGTAGATGTTTCAAGGCATTGGGGATTACAGCAGGTAACGGGGCTGCAAGCACCTTGTCTTAAATGAATAAGCTGATTACTGGTCCAGGTGATTATTGGGGGGCGAGAGGCAGGGGGTCTGGCGCTAGGCGCGGGTCCGGCGTGGACGGGCGCAGACGGGCTTGCCTTAGGCGCGCCCGCTGCGCCCGCCCGCTGCGCGGACGGGATGGCCCCTTGCTCTTATCCATTTCCGTCTGAGGGTGGGAGGAGGGTGGGAGGCGTCCAGGAGCTGGAGCGCTACCCTGCCTCCCCCCAAGATGGCGGTTCCGCGTTCTCCCAGCCGGCGAGAGCGCTGTGCTCGGCTGCGCCGGGGGAGAGCGAGCAAGGTCAGGACCCCTGTGATGAAGGAATCTCGTCAGGTCAGGCAAAGAGGTCTTTTTCCCGATTTAAAATCGCATCGGTTAAAATATTTACAATTTTTTAAATGAGTCAATCGTAGTTACATCTGCACACACCAGTATTCAATCACCATGCATACAGATTTAAATTCACACTCCCGCTGTATTGCTTTCCGCTAAATAGTCAAAGAGAAAGGAGATGTCCCCGGCTTCCGCCTCAGGGGTGAAAAACAAGTAATACACTTTTATAATGTAAAGTGTGTTCCAACTGTATCCTTCGGAGCAGTGGTTTGGGACTCGCAAACTTCAGTTATTATTCAAGCGGCGGAAAATACATTTTTTAGAAAACTGTTATGAATTGCGCAGCATGCACCTGCAGAAATAGTACATGATGAGATAGGTGCAGGCTTTATTGACGATTACATACATTTGGTTCCTATACTTTTATGGCTTTCGATATGGGTAAAAAATAAGTTGGAATTCAACAGATTGATTCTGAGAGATTGTCTGCAGGTGCAACATAGCCTGCAATACCTTGGTTAATTTATATAAAAACAACACTGACAGATTTGGGTAAACCTGATCTTTCTAATGATCCAGAGCTGATTTCTAAATCAGATATGCAGGGGTTATGAGAGCATTTAGGTACATACTAAGGGAATTAGAACCTTAGGTTCCCCGCATAAACATTTGTATACGTATTATGTTATGGTGAAATCTATGGAAAAAATTTAACTTTACCTCAAACTGGATATGGCAATTATGCACTGAAGGTTTTTAACATACATTTGTCTGTAAATGTTCCCTCAATTATTAGTAGGATGGCACAAGCCATCAGACCCCCCTCTTGTACACGTGATGCGTCCTCTGCACTAGACACTTTGCACATTGTTTTAATTTGGCCTATATGGGCCGACCTTCAACATAAATATATTTGTCCATTACGCGTGCCAGCTCTTGTATATTTGCAATTTTTAGATAAAATTGAAATAGTTTGTTATTTATCTAGATTTTTAGTAGGGTGTATTTTGCTTATGTATGATTTAGTAAATGTGTTGATTGTTATGCTATGATCATGAATTTATTTATGTGTTTACTGTATTTATATGATTGCTGTTGCTAATCGAAATAAAGAACTAATGATGAACGATGATGATATATATATATATATATATATATATATATATATATATATATATATATATATATATATATATATATATATATATATATATATATTCACTGAAAAACACAGAGGTTACAGAGATGTTATTGTTATGAAGTAGCACTATAAAAACCATAGAAATTCACTAAAAAGACCAAAGCTCACAGGGCCGTTATAGTTAGACTCACATTTCACTCTTACAAAACCATAGGAATTCAGCAGTTATACTTACCTGAGCTAATTATAAGTTAAACCCCACAATGCACCGCTTATGACATCACTCCTGAAATCTTGAGGGACATCACTGATGACTTCTCAAGAGACTTCACTTATTAGTGACCGTCAGGTAACACAGTTTGTATTGGGACAGCAGGGGAGTCTCAAGGCCATCTTGTACCTGGCGTCTCCCTGCTTCCTGCGGGACCAAGCATTGCTTTCAGCTCCATGTGTCTGAAAGCATCTCATCTGTTTTCCTGCTAGCTTGACAGAGGACAGAGAAACAGGCACATGCTCCGCTTTCAGCAAGTGAGATCATTTCTCCACTCTCGCCTGCTGGAATCAGAGTGTTTGCTATGGCTTGTTAAGACCTGTCAAAGCTCTTGCCAGGCAACAGCAAACATCTATGTCCTGGGTCTGGGCAGTTAGTGACATTGCAGGAGCCGCCCCTCGGGGGTGGCGCTCTCTATAGCCATATAAGAAGCTAACCGAGGAGAAGGGCGCGCCCCCTCCATTGCAAATCTTTGCCCCGGGTAGGTGGTGGTCCCCAGGGATTTGTGACAGACCCCCTAGATTGATTTATGTCATCCTGCGGAGTCCCCATGGTAGTGAGGAGGGCTGCATTCATTTAATTTGACTTTCCCAGGGAGGTGGCAACTCCTGGGGAGCAGGCAGACCTCTTGCATATTTATTTTGATAGTGCTCTGGGGAGGTGGCGGTCCCCAGAGCTGCGTGGGGGCCGCGTAGGACCCCCACATTTATTAAGGAGGGTGGAGCTCCAGCACCCCCCACATAAATTACATGTGGTAATGACCCTGGAACCTTCCCCATCCAGGAGCCTATTACAAAAGAAGAGTTGGAGCCCGCACATTTTGTTTTTTTAAATTTCGGCTGGCACCACTGCTCCAGCATGGCTCCCACCAATAAGTTTTTGGGGACCCTGGGGCAACCACAAGAGGCCATGCGATTAGGGAATTCCTACCCTGTCCCTTCTCATTTCTTTTACTATACATATATATATATATATATATATATATATATATATATATATATATATATATATATATATATATATATATATATATACACACAAACACACACACACTCACACACACACACACACACGCACACACACACACATACAATTTCATATATTTCTTGGACTTGCTGCAGTTGTTCAAAGGCACATTTTTTTTTCATCCTCCACATGCCTCTATTTGTGTTACAGAGAACCCAGGATTTTGCCCAGTTGATCCAGAAAAAGAGAACAAGTGCAGCTATCTCCCCCCACCGCAGTGCAGCAGTGACAAAGACTGCGAGGCACATGAGAAGTGCTGCTTATTCGGCTGCGGGGTGCAGTGTGTCAAAGCCCTGTCAGGTACGGGTTTGCCCTTTTTTCTTATCTAAAATCACTTGCAGAGGCTGTTTGTCCTACTTCTAATAACAAAGTCCTTACACTAGGTATTCAAGATTCAACAACAGAGAGGTGTTCAAGATTTAAGCCTCATCCCCATCCAGATCTCAAGGGGGCCTCATTTAAAAGGAACTCAATTTACTTAACTCATCTCTGTGTTTGAACTGTTTGGAGGAAAATATTCATTTTGCCCTGCGGGATTTTTTTTGCTACTTTATAAATGTAGCGCATCCTGATGAAAACACATGCTCAATTTTCTTTAAAGGTATGTAATAGTAAGACACTTTCAGGCTACTCACACCTTTGACAAGTTATATCTATACATAAGTAACATTTACGCTTACTGCTGATCCATTCTTGCATCTCTGCTTGGCACTTTTCCATATATTATAATCCTACTCCAGCTCGTTCCGTGCAGTTCAGGACCTTACCGCTGGTGGCCAACTGGCAAAGATGCAATTAGTGACATTTCAAATGTATTTATATATTTATTACATTCTATTGACTAGCTACAAAGGTATCAAACTAGAATCCAATGTACAAGAAATCAGAAAATACACTATTGTGTTAGATCCTTTCAATAAGGTACCGTTCAATTGATTGAACCAGAGATTAGGCGTGCTATGTTAGACATGACATCTGAATCGAAGTCAAAAGTATACGACAAACATTAAGGAACAAACAGTAGCACACATATTTTGGAGGTCACTAAAGAAACTATCTCAAGGTTTAAATAACTCAAGACAGCCTAGTGGTAGGCTACTCAACTCAAAATTCGGATGACTAAGAACATTGGGAATTCACAGAACGGATATAAGAGGCTGCAATACTAAAAATGGAAGTAACCATGTGAAATAGGACCCTGACCAAAACTAAAAATGGCAATCTAAAAAAGACCTATCATTAATAATCAATCAGAGTACTTGTAAAGAGCGCTATTTATCCGTGAGGGTCTCAAGGTGCTGAGGGGAGGGGGGTGCCGCTACCGCTCGAAGAGCCAGGTTGTGAGAAGTTGGCCTGGTATATAATGCTCACTGGTTCTAGTGATCACTTTGTACCATGCCAAGCAACCCTTATGATGATGGTTGTAATTCAACCTTGTAGACCAGTTATCCTAGTGGTAACGTGGACAAAGCAGTCTTAGGCTAAACTCTGAAAGGCATGTGAAGCCAGCTGTTATACCATACACAACCCCCTTGAATACCAAATGAAAGGGACACCACACAGATATATATTGAAAATATATATTGATTTATTAACTATAAAATCCCCTGGACTCTTTATGAGCACAGAAGCACAAGCGTTAAATCACAAGACAGTTTAAAATACACAAAAGTTGCACAATATGGATGAGCCCTAGGGGCCACCTAAACCATATACTAAGAAAGTGGTATAAGAGATACCAATAGGAAAGTGAAGAGGCCTAGGGCCTTGGGAATCGCTGGAGCTATTCGAGACTGGAAATAACTAAGTCGGGAAAGGCCCACGGGACTCGGGTGCAGTGTTCAAAGTGCACGCACTTTTCAATACAAAGTCTATGGTGCGTAAAAAGCACAAAGATAGAAAGTTAGGAACCTTCCGAGTGACCTACGGAGCTGAAACTTAAAACACAGGCCCTTGGGATGTGTACCAGTGCAGGAGCACCGGCGGAGCTGAGTTACCTCACCCACAGGAAGCGGGTGCACAGGGTCGAAGTAGTGTCGGGTTTCGTCACGCTGGTCGATGGTGCTTGGAGCTGAAGATGCTGCAGGCGGCTCGATGAGAAGAGTTCCGGTGGATCCAAGGGTGGATCTGAAGATGTGAAGACCTGAAAGCAGAGGGGACAGTGTTCAAAGTCACTAGCCAGTGACTACCGTGGAACCAGATTGGAACCAGGCGATGTCGGGTGCAAACAGGCGTTGTCAGGTAGCTTCTTTCTGCAGCCACGTAGATACCCGGGGTCGAGGATATCTAGGAGTCGGTCACGAGCTGTCCCACGTAGGCTTCTCGCTGTTGGCGGTGTCGGCACCTCGATCGGAGCAAACAGGCCTTGGCAAAGGCAAGCCAGGCAGAAGTTAAAAGATGCTTAACACTCGGACCAGCAAGGTCAGAGCGAGTGCTCCTTTTCACAGGAGCTTGGGTAGGTCTGGAGCAACTAGACCTGCTGTGTAAATCTTCGGGTTCGTCGCCAAGATGGCCGCTGACCACGTGGCTAGTGGCCGGGATGGCGCGTCGAGTGGCACAATGCAAAAGGGCCCCACGCAGATCGTGGAGATGCTGGAGGGCTGATCTTCGGTGCAAGGGCTGCTCGGTGGTGGGGGTTCTCAGTCCCCAAAGCACAACGTCGAGGATGCCTCAGAAGCTGCGCAGTCAGCTTTTCGAGTGTCTTCCAAGAGGTCCGGTCCCACGTCACTCGGTGCCTCCACGGGTCCCTTCTTTGCAGGGACTGTGGATCGAGCTCTGAGAGGTCTGGAAGTCTGGTTCTTGTCGGGCTCTGGGCTCGGGCTCCGGCGGGAGGCGGCGGCAAAGCAGACGTCGAGTTGCTGGTTGGTACCTGTGTTCACAGGGTGGCCACTCCTAGGCCACAAGGGAGATTCTCTTCAGTCTTCTGTGCAGCAGAATGTCGAAGTCCAGTCTTCTTCTTTGTTTAAAGTTGATTTCAGGATGATCTGCTGTGCAATGGCACTGCTCCCCCTCTTATTCCCAATCTAGGGGGTGGATCACCTACTAGGTCCCTCCTCTGGGAGGAACCAGGAAGGGGGGCAGTTACACCCCCTTTCCTTTGTCCAGCTCCGCGCCAGGACTGGGGCTGGAAGGCCCCAGAACCGGTTTGGACTGGCCTATGCACGGGGACACCTTGTGTGCCCCGGGCATGTCTGATTCTATTCAGCCCTGTCCTACCCAATACACAAAATCCTGTCTGGGGTGGTGCTCGCACCTCCCAAGGCAGGAAACCCTTTGTCCAGGCCACCATCTGCCGAGTTTCGGTCAGCAGCAGGAGGCCAGACTTGTGTCTGTGGTGGCAGCGTCCATTTTGTGAAGCTGAGGCTCTGTTTAACTTTAACCGGGGTTAAGGCTACACACATGTCGTGTCCCTCTAGAAGGGTGGAATGCTATCCCCGTCGCCAGAATTGGCGAGGGGATAGTATTCCCATTCGTATGACACCTTACTCGACATGTTTTGATAAAGCCAAACTAAAGATAGCATTTAACCGCGAGGATTATAATGCACTTAAGAGTATATGGTATGGCAATATCCCGGAACAGCTTAGGGAGTTGTTCCCGACAGCTGCAGACAGGCTCAGCTCATGCTAGAGCACCATCTCACATATTTCCAAGCACTCTGCCTCCAGGATTGATGAGGCCTTCCATAGGAGTGGCTGATAGGAACATATGTGTCCAGTTTAGGGTTAGGCACAGACATACTGTACCTAAGTAAGAGGTGGTTACACCGACTTACCCCAGCTGAGTGATCAGCCAGTTGTGTCAAATATGGAGGCCAGGCCAGGGGTGGCATAATACATGCTGCAGCCCCTGGTAGGCCTTGGATACACCTATGCCCTGGGCACCTAGGGTGCACTAATACAGGGGCTCATAAGGTGAACCAGTTCCAATTCGTGATGCACCTAAAGTGCATTGGCATCAATTTAGAGAGAGAACAGCAGGCTGTGGGTCTGATTAGCAGGCCCACAGCCACATTAAGTCAGAAACCAGTGAAGCAAAAAGCAAAAATTTGGGGTGACCATAGGATAGCAGACCCTACTCTCCTACATAACCCCCCCCCCCAAATGCAGGGACATTAGACTAACCTTGACCAGTTGTGTCTTCATGTTCTAAGTGGAAGTACCTGGAGAGACCATCTGCGTTGCCATGGTCAGTCCCTGGGCGGTGCTCCACTGTAAAGTCCATCCCCTGTAGGGAAATGGACCACCTGAGTAGTTTGGGGTTTTCACCCTTCATCTGATTAAGCCATAGGAGGGGCTTATGGTCGGTCTGAATCTTGAAGTGAGTACCAAATAAGTATGGCCTCAACTTCTTCAGGGCCCACACCACAGCAAAGGCCTCCCTCTCTATAGCTGACCAACGTTTCTCTCTGGGGGTCAGCCTTCTGCTAATGAAAGCAATGGGCTGGTCCTGGCCATCTACATTAAGCTGTGAAAGCACTGCTCCCACTCCCAACTCAGAAGCATCTGTTTGGACAATGAACTCTCTTGAGTAGTCAGGACTCTTCAGGATAGGTGCAGAGCACATGGCCTTCTTCAGGTCATCAAATGCCTTTTGACAGATTTCTGTCCACTGAACCTTTTTGGGCATCTTCTTGGATGTCAGATCATTAAGGGGAGTCACAATGGACCCATAGTTCCTAACAAACTTCCTGTAGTACCCAGTCAGGCCCAAGAAAGCTCTGACCTGAGTCTGGGTGGTTGGAGGGGACCAGTCCTTGATGGTCTGGATCTTACTCTCCAGTGGTTGAACTTGGCCTCCACCTACAAGGTGGCCCAGGTATACAACCTTGCTCTGCCCTATCTGGCACTTTGTTGCCTTGATAGTGAGGCCTGCCTTCTGCAGAGCCTCAAGCACTTCCTTCAGGTGGACCAGGTGATCCTCCCAGGTGGAGCTAAAGACAGCAATATCGTCCGGATAAGCTGCACAAAAGTCATCCAACCCAGTGAGGACTTGATTCACCAACCTTTGGAAGGTGGCAGGTGCATTTTTCAAACCAAAGGGCATCACCACAAACTGATAATGCCCACTAGGGGTAGAAAATGCTGTCTTGGCTTTAGACTCCTAAGCTAACCTGATTTGCCAGTAGCCAGCTGTCAAGTCAAATGTGCTCAAATATTTGGCAGAAGCCAACTTGTCAATGAGCTCATCTGCCCTTGGAATAGGGTGTGCATCTGTCCTGGTGACAGCATTGAGTCCTCTGTAATCCACACAGAACCTCATCTCTCTCTTGCCATCTTTGGTGTGAGGTTTGGGGACCAGAACCACTGGGCTAGCCCAGGGGCTCTCTGAAGGCTCAATGACACCTAATTCCAGCATCTTTTGCACCTCAGTCTTTATACAGTCCCTGACGTGGTCAGGTTGCCTGTAAATCTTGCTCTTTACAGGAAGACTGTCACCAGTGTCCACCACATGTGTACACCAGTTAGTCTGACTGGGTGTCAATGAGAACATATGCCTGTATGCCTGTAGAACTTGTCTGCAGTCATGTTGCTGATGTTCAGTGAGGCTGCCACCTAAGGCCACACCATCAACTGAGCCATCCTCAGGGTTCTGAGTGAGCAGGTCTGGGAGAGGGTCACTCTCTTCCTCCTGTCCCTCATCTGTAGCCATGAGCAAGCCCATGTCTGCCCTGCTGACATATGCCTTCAATCTGTTCACATGGAGCACCCTGTGGGGGCTCCTGGGAGTTCCTAGGTCCACCAAGTAGGTAACCTCTCCCTTCTTTTCCAGAATTGTATGGGGTCCAGACCATTTGTCTTGGAGTGCTGCTGGGGCCACTGGCTCCAACACCCATACCTTCTGTCCAGGCTGAAATTCAACAAGGACAGCCTTTTGGTCATGCCAAGCTTTTTGCAATTCTTGGCTAGCCTCAAGGTTTTTTGATGCCTTTTCCATGTACTCTGCCATCCTGGAGCGGAGACCAAGTACATAGTCCACTATGTCCTGTTTAGGCTTTTTGAGAGGTAACTCCCATCCTTCCTTCACTAGACACAGGGGTCCTCTTACAGGGTGCCCAAACAACAATTCAAAGGGGCTGAAGCCAACCCCCTTTTGAGGGACCTCTCTGTAAGCGAACAAAAGGCAGGGCAGAAGGATGTCCCATCTTCGCCTGAGCTTTTCAGGTAATCCTTTAATCATGCCCTTTAGGGTCTTGTTAAATCTCTCAACAAGCCCATTGCATTGTGGGTGATAAGGAGTGGTGAATTTGTAGTTAACACCACATTCCTTCCACATAGCTGTCAAATATCCAGACATGAAGTTGGCACCTCTATCTGATATTACCTCCTTAGGAAACCCCACTCTGGAGAAAACTCCAAGTAAGGCCCTGGCCACAACAGGAGCTGTTGTGGTCCTAAGTGGAATTGCCTCTGGGTACCTGGTGGCATGATCCACTACCACCAGTATGAATCTGTGCCCAGATGCTGTAGGGGGATCCATTGGACCAACAATATCAATCCCCACTCTTTCAAAGGGAACCCCCACCACAGGTAGTGGTATCAGGGGGGCCTTTGTTGTTCCACCTGCTTTACCACTGGCTTGGCAGGTTTCACAGGAGCGACAAAACTCCTTGGTGTCTTCAGACATGTGAGGCCAGTGAAAGTGAGGGACAAGCCTGTCCCAAGTCTTGTTCTGGCCTAGGTGTCCTGCTAAAGGAATATCATGGGCCAAGGTGAGTAGGAAGCCCCTAAATTGCAGAGGTATAACCAACCTCCTGGTAGCACCAGGCTTGGGGTCTCTAGCCTCTGAATAAAGGAGTCCATCGTCCCAATATACTTTATGGGCACCTTGAGCATTCCCAGCAGCCTCAGCAGCAGCCTGCTGTCTGAGGGGTTCAAGAGAAGGACAGGTTAACTGAGCCTGCCCCAAGTCTGCCCTAGAAGGCCCCCCTGTCCCCAGAAACTCAACCTGATCAGGTTCAAGTTCTTCAGAGACAGTTCCTTCAGGGGTCTCAAGATCAGTTTCCTGTGAAGCCTGATCCTCACTTGTAGGCAGTTGGGAAGGCGCAGCCTTAACCCTCCTGTTCTTCTTCTTGGAAGGTGCTTGGTCCATTGTTCCAGGATCCAAGACCTGAGGTTCAGAGAGGCACTTTTTGGCCTGTGACCTGGTCACAGCAAGGACATGTGATGATATCCCTAACATCTCTGCATGAGTCCTGTACTCAACTTCTGACCATAGAGAGTTCTCCAGGTCATTGCCCAACAAACATTCTACTGGGAGATCAGCACTAACCACAACTTTCTTTAGGCCAGTTACCCCTCCCCAGGAAAAGTTAACAAGTGCCACACTATGTGTAGTAGTGACATTGCTGGCATTGGTCACCAGGTAATCATCGCCTGGCATGTATTGTCCAGGGTCCACAAAGTTAGGTGTCACCATAGTGACACTGGCACATGTGTCCCTGTAAGCTTGAGCCACTTTGTTGTTGATCAAAGGCGTCTGTCTGTATTTGCCCAGGTTACTGGGACTTATGTCAGGGGTCAAATCTATGTCCCCTTCACAAACCAGAACAGCCTGTGTAAGGGTTCTGACTAGGTCAGAATCTCCTTCAGTTCCCAAAGTGATACCCACTAAACCCTTGGCTTGAGGACCAGCACTGCTAACTGTACTAGTGGGTGCAGGTGCCTTAGGGGCTGCAGTGCTGGGGGCTCCACCCTTTTTACACTCACTTGTCCAGTGAGAGGTGTTCTTACAAGTTTTACACCAGGGTTTCTTCTGACCTTCTTTCTTCTTCTTCTTGGAAGCTTGGGACCCACCCTCTGTCTCAGTTTGGGGCCCTGTTGAAGACTTCTGGTCTTTAGCTTTCTGCTCCCCACCCTTCTGGTCTGTTTTCTTCTGGTCACCACCCTGGTTCTGGTTCTGGTTCTTTTGCTTAACTCTGGTTCTTACCCATTTATCTGCCCTCTTTCCCAATTCTTGGGGAGAGGTCAAATCTGAGTCAACCAAATGTTGATGCAACTGCTGGTTCTGACAATTATTTAAAATTTGTTCTCTCATCAGCAAATTATACAATCCTTCATAGTCTGTAACCTTGCTTCCCAGCAACCATCCCTCCAGAGCCTTAGTGGCACACTCAACAAATTCAGACCAGTCCTGAGTCTGTGTCTTCTGGGTATCTCTGAACATTAACCTGTACTGTTCAGTGGTTAAGCCTAACCCATCAATCAGAGCACTCTTCAGGACCAGGTAGTTTCTAGAATCCCCATCACTAACTGTGAGGAGTCTGTCTCGGCCTCTACCTTCAAAGGAGAGCCACAAGATTGCTGCCCACTGCTCCTGAGGGATCTGCTGTACTCTGCAGGCTCTCTCCATTGCAGTAATCCATTTATGGATGTCATCCCCAGCTTTGTAGGGGGGCACAATCTTACTCAGGTTTCTATTATCAAAAGACCTGTCTTTATCCTTGTGGATATTGCTGCCACCAGTGGGTTCTATTACCCCACTCTCTCTAGGCTGTCTTGCTCTAGCAAGTTTCTCCTTGGCCAGGGCAACCTCTAACTCTTGCCTCTGGATCCTAAGCTCAGCCTCTCTCATCTTGGCCTCATGTTCCCTTCTCTGAGGGCTAGTCATCTCCTTCCTGGAGTGACCATGAGAGCCTCTAGAGACATGGGAGGTATTGGATTCACCTGAGTGACTCCTCCTCCTCCTATGTCCCTGGTTAAGTCCACCTGGGGGTCTGAATGGGTTGTTACCTGATTCATTCCCAAGTAAGCTTAAGTTAGCCTGGTTCAGCCTACTGACCAGCACCTGACTATCTCTGTCATCATCTGACTCACTGCTTTCCACCTCCTCCTCCTCTTCTTCTTCCTCTACATCTACCTGAGGAGCTCCAGTGGTGGAGGCCTCCTCATCTACCAGGATGATAGGGGCAGGGGTGTCTACAGTGTCATCCTCTGAAGGATGGCCTCCTTCAGCTTCCCCTGTGGGGTTTGCCTTAGAGGGCTTTAGAGTCTCAGACTGGTCTAAGAGCTCTCTTAGGTGGTCTGTAGTAGGGGAAGGCCCTGTCTTCAGACCCCTTAAGACACAAAGCTGTCTTAATTCCTTAAAGGAAAAAATAGCAAATTTGGATGGTGCCCTTGGAGGGTCACTCTCAACAGGGGTAAGTCCACTGGACCCCTCTGCTCCAGACATTGCTCTAGTGTGGGTGGATGTGTTGCAATCTACCTACACTGGTGTTTACCTACTAAACCTATCTAGTAGTTGTAGCTAGGGTGTGCTACTCCCTTTGCTCTACAACAACTAAGTTCAGTAGAACTTAAGTATACTAGTCTTGTTTTATATGTACCTAGCAGGTACCTGTGTGATCTTTCAGATGATAATCTCAAAGATTGTAATGGTAAAACAACAGCAAGCTCAGATCCCACCGCTGCCACCAATGTGAGAAGTTGGCCTGGTATATAATGCTCACTGGTTCTAGTGATCACTTTCTACCATGCCAAGCAACCCTTATGATGATGGTTGTAATTCAACCTTGTAGACCAGTTATCCTAGTGGTAACGTGGACAAAGCAGTCTTAGGCTAAACTCTGAAAGGCATGTGAAGCCAGCTGTTATACCATACACAACCCCCTTGAATACCAAATGAAAGGGACACCACACAGATATATATTGAAAATATATATTGATTTATTAACTATAAAATCCCCTGGACTCTTTATGAGCACAGAAGCACAAGCGTTAAATCACAAGACAGTTTAAAATACACAAAAGTTGCACAATATGGATGAGCCCTAGGGGCCACCTAAACCATATACTAAGAAAGTGGTATAAGAGATACCAATAGGAAAGTGAAGAGGCCTAGGGCCTTGAGAATCGCTGGAGCTATTCGAGACTGGAAATAACTAAGTCGGGAAAGGCCCACGGGACTCGGGTGCAGTGTTCAAAGTGCACGCACTTTTCAATACAAAGTCTATGGTGCGTAAAAAGCACAAAGTTAGAAAGTTAGGAACCTTCCGAGTGACCTACGGAGCTGAAACTTAAAACACAGGCCCTTGGGATGTGTACCAGTGCAGGAGCACCGGCGGAGCTGAGTTACCTCACCCACAGGAAGCGGGTGCACAGGGTCGAAGTAGTGTCGGGTTTCGTCACGCTGGTCGATGGTGCTTGGAGCTGAAGATGCTGCAGGCGGCTCGATGAGAAGAGTTCCGGTGGATCCAAGGGTGGATCTGAAGATGTGAAGACCTGAAAGCAGAGGGGACAGTGTTCAAAGTCACTAGCCAGTGACTACCGTGGAACCAGATTGGAACCAGGCGATGTCGGGTGCAAACAGGCGTTGTCGGGTAGCTTCTTTCTGCAGCCACGTGGATACCCGGGGTCGAGGACGTCCAGGAGTCGGTCACGAGCTGTCCCACGTAGGCTTCTCGCTGTTGGCGGTGTCGGCACCTCGATCGGAGCAAACAGGCCTTGGCAAAGGCAAGCCAGGCAGAAGTTAAAAGATGCTTAACACTCGGACCAGCAAGGTCAGAGCGAGTGCTCCTTTTCACAGGAGCTTGGGTAGGTCTGGAGCAACCAGACCTGCTGTGTAAATCTTCGGGTTCGTCGCCAAGATGGCCGCTGACCACGTGGCTAGTGGCCGGGATGGCGCGTCGAGTGGCACAATGCAAAAGGGCCCCACGCAGATCGTGGAGATGCTGGAGGGCTGATCTTCGGTGCAAGGGCTGCTCGGTGGTGGGGGTTCTCAGTCCCCAAAGCACAACGTCGAGGATGCCTCAGAAGCTGCGCAGTCAACTTTTCGAGTGTCTTCCAAGAGGTCCGGTCCCACGTCACTCGGTGCCTCCACGGGTCCCTTCTTTGCAGGGACTGTGGATCGGGCTCTGAGAGGTCTGGAAGTCTGGTTCTTGTCGGGCTCTGGGCTCGGGCTCCGGCGGGAGGCGGCGGCAAAGCAGACGTTGAGTTGCTGGTTGGTACCTGTGTTCACAGGGTGGCCACTCCTAGGCCACAAGGGAGATTCTCTTCAGTCTTCTGTGCAGCAGAATGTCGAAGTCCAGTCTTCTTCTTTGTTTAAAGTTGATTTCAGGATGATCTGCTGTGCAATGGCACTGCTCCCCCTCTTATTCCCAATCTAGGGGGTGGATCACCTACTAGGTCCCTCCTCTGGGAGGAACCAGGAAGGGGGGCGGTTACACCCCCTTTCCTTTGTCCAGCTCCGCGCCAGGACTGGGGCTGGAAGGCCCCAGAACCGGTTTGGACTGGCCTATGCACGGGGACACCTTGTGTGCCCCGGGCATGTCTGATTCTATTCAGCCCTGTCCTACCCAATACACAAAATCCTGTCTGGGGTGGTGCTTGCACCTCCCAAGGCAGGAAACCCTTTGTCCAGGCCACCATCTGCCGAGTTTCGGTCAGCAGCAGGAGGCCAGACTTGTGTCTGTGGTGGCAGCGTCCATTTTGTGAAGCTGAGGCTCTGTTTAACTTTAACCGGGGTTAAGGCTACACACATGTCGTGTCCCTCTAGAAGGGTGGAATGCTATCCCCGTCACCAGAATTGGCGAGGGGATAGTATTCCCATTCGTATGACACCTTACTCGACATGTTTTGATAAAGCCAAACCAAAGATAGCATTTAACCGCGAGGATTATAATGCACTTAAGAGTATATGGTATGGCAATATCCCGGAACAGCTTAGGGAGTTGTTCCCGACAGCTGCAGACAGGCTCAGCTCATGCTAGAGCACCATCTCACATATTTCCAAGCACTCTGCCTCCAGGATTGATGAGGCCTTCCATAGGAGTGGCTGATAGGAACATATGTGTCCAGTTTAGGGTTAGGCACAGACAGACTGTACCTAAGTAAGAGGTGGTTACACCGACTTACCCCAGCTGAGTGATCAGCCAGTTGTGTCAAATATGGAGGCCAGGCCAGGGGTGGCATAATACATGCTGCAGCCCCTGGTAGGCCTTGGATACACCTATGCCCTGGGCACCTAGGGTGCACTAATACAGGGGCTCATAAGGTGAACCAGTTCCAATTCGTGATGCACCTAAAGTGCATTGGCATCAATTTAGAGAGAGAACAGCAGGCTGTGGGTCTGATTAGCAGGCCCACAGCCACATTAAGTCAGAAACCAGTGAAGCAAAAAGCAAAAATTTGGGGTGACCATAGGATAGCAGACCCTACTCTCCTACACAGGTCTTGAGGCGTCTTCTGAAGGCGAGTAGGTCTTGGGTCTGTGGTAGGTGTTCCAGGTCTTGGCGGCGAGGTAGGAGAAGGATCTGCCGCCGGAGGTCGTTCGTTGGATGCGGGGGACAGCGGCGAGGGCGAGGCTGGCGGAGCGGAGCTGGTGGGTGGGGTTGTAGAAGCTGAGTCTGCTGTTCAGGTAGGCTGGTCGGGCGTTGTGCAGTGATTTGTGTGCGTGGGTGAGGAGCTTGAAGGTGATCCTCTTGTCGACGGGGAGCCAGTGTAGGTCTCTCAGGTGGGGGGTGATGTGGCAGCGGGGGGGACGTTGACGATCAGTTGGGCGGAGACGTTTTGGATGCGTTGTAGTCATCGTAGGTGTTTGGCTGGGATTCCTGCCTACCGTGCGTTGCTGTAGTCCTGTCTACTGCTGACGAGGGTCTGTGTCACCGTTCTTCTTGTTTCGATCGGGATCCACTTGTAGATCCTGCGGAGCATGCGGAGGGTGTTGTAGCAGGAGGAGGAGACGCTGTTGACCTGCTTAGACATGGAGAGGGAAGAGTCGAGGATGAATCCTAGGTTGCGTGCATGGTCGGTGGGTGTCGGTTCTGTTCCCAGTGTGGTCGGCCACCAGGAGTCGTCTCAGGCTGAGGGGGTGGTTCCGAGGATGAGGACCTCCGTCTTTTCCGAGTTCAGTTTCAGACGGCTGCTCCTCATCCAGTTGGCGACGGCCTTCATTCCCTCGTGGAGATTTGTTTTGGCGATGTGTGGGTCCTTGGTGAGGGAGAGGATGGGCTGGGTGTGGTCGACGTAGGAGATGATGTTGAGGTCGTGATGGTGGGCCACTTGTGCGAGGGGGGCCATGTAGACGTTGAACAGCATCGGGCTGAGGGATGAGCCCTGGGGGACGCGGCAGATGATGTCGGTGGCTTCGGATCGGAAGGGTGGGAGGCGGACGCTCTGGGTTCTGCCGGAGAGGAAGGACGTGGTCCAATCAAGGGCCTTCTCTTGGATTCCGGCTTCTTGGAGGCGTGTCTTTAGAGTGTAATGGCAGACCGTGTCGAAGGCGGCTGACAGGTCCAGGATGATTAGGGCTGAAGTTTTGCCGTTGTTTAGTTGGCGCCTGATGTCATCTGTGGCGGCGATGAGGACTGTCTTGGTGCTGTGGTTTTATTTGAATCCGGACTGGGACGGGTCTAAGATGTTGTTGTCTTCAAGGTGACGGGCAATTGCATGTTGACGATATTCTCGATGATCTTCACTGGGAACGGGAGCAGGGAGATGGGCCGGAAGTTCTTGAAGTTCTTGGGGTTCACCTTGGGCTTCTTGAAGAGGGCGTTGATTTTGGCGTGCTTCCATCTTTCCGGGAATGTCGCTGTTTCGAAGGAGATGTTGATGAACTTCCGTAGTTAGGGTGCGATGGCTGTGTCTGTTTTGTTGAATACGTGGTGTGGGCATGTTTCTGACGGAGATCCTGAGTGGATGGAGTTCATGCCTTTGCGTGTCTTGTCGTCGTTGACATTGGACCAGGAGGTCAGGCGGTTGGCGCTGGTGGTGTTCACAGGGGAGGTGGAGTCTGGCATAGTTGGAGCGGTCATGGTGTTGAAGCTGTCGTGGATGTCAGCGATCTTGCGGTGGAAGAAGATGGCCAGTGAGTCGCACAGTGCTTGTGAGGGCGGGATGTCATTGGCGTTTGCGCTGGGGTTGGAGAGTTCTTTTACGATGCTGAAGAGCTCTTTGCTGTCGTGTGCGTTGTTATCCAGGCGGTAACGTAGAGATTCCAGAGTTGAAAAACCTATGGAAAGTATCTAAAAGCACTCTATTCTACTGTCAAGTCTGCTGTCTTCAGAAAAAATATAAATTCGTAATGTTGTTTGGAATAGATGCCGGATATAATACTAACTTTCCACCTGCACAGAGGAAACCTATTTATTATTTGATCCTCTTGGCCAGACAGTAAATCTGCAAAAACTGGGTAGTATCACATCCTTCTTGGGTGAGGAGTGACTTACGTCAATCAATCATACCAGCTAAACCCATATGGAGAAATTCAATGTCCAATGCATACACCTCATTCAAATCTGTGGTTACCAGCTAAAATATGTATTGGATGGCTAAGAACAGCTTCAATCCACTTGCTATACATATTTCATGACTGCATTTGAAGGTGATAAGGTAAAATAGAATTAGGACATGCTTGGAAGGGAATTGTTGAACATTAAAACCACTTTTATATAATTGAGAAACTACCTCCTAGGTGCATGACTTACTGTGACTATTTATACTGATTAATGGAACCTTGAGTTCCTTCACTTAGCAAAAGTACCATATTCTAGACAACTAAGGTGTATCTAGCTTTTAATTAATAGGATTTAGGTATCATGTTCTAAGTAGGAGCATAGAATGCCAAACAGACATATTGTCACGACTCAGTAAACTTGAAAACACTGAAAATATTTCCTCCTATCCTTACAGAAAGGTCAGTGCTCAGTCTACTAAACGCATTATATTATCATCAGCATGTGAACTCTGAGACCACAGAATAGAGTAAGGCTAGAAAATACAGAAAATATGTGTCAGCATTAAAATACATGGGTGAATGAACAGGAATAGCCATGCTCCGTTTATGTAATTTATCCCTGACGCAAAGTATACAAGGCAGGCTATGTGATTTCTTGTGTACCTTATGGGTTTAAATCTCATGCAAAGCCACCCAATTGTTGATATGGGTGGTGTTTGTAAATTCCAGCGTGGAATTTGCATTGGTGCTGCACCACGATAGTACGCACCGCCATCACAAAATATTTCTGAATCTCATCTGGTGATTCTTTGAGTATAGTAAGCAGGAGTCCTCAAGTTCAATTGAAATGAGTCTTGATGCAAATTTTTAGGATCAGCTTTCAATGGTCTGACACCAAATACAGACTTTATTTATGGTGACCGAAGATTTATAGGGACTCTCTTGCAAGATCAAACACCTTCCAAATTCACCTGTTCCTGGTCTCTTCATGAGAAATGTTTGCATCTCAAGAGCAGAAGTTGAGAGACCCTTAAGGGTAATGCTGGTAGAAACACGTGTTTTGCAATAGAAAAAGAGTGGGCAGGGTGTGTCAGGCAAAAAAAAATATCTGGAAAGTGGAGATTGCATATTGGCCGCACTAAATCAGTTCTGAATTCAAAAGACAATGCAAAAATCTGAGTTGAAGTGACCCCCAAACTCTAATAAAGGTGAGGTGGATGCACAGGTTGATCCATCAAAACTTCCTCCTTGGAGAGAAGTCCTGCCTGTGGGGCTGATCAATCAAAGCGCCATTCTCCATGCAAAATGTCTTGTTCTACCCAGTGGGCACACACCACCAGAGCAGCCTCATACGAATGGAATCAAACTACTGGACGTCATGGCGAGGGTCACTATTTTACAGAGTGGCAAGGACAATGCATTACAGGAAGGAAGGGATGTACAGCTTCACAGGGTCTTGAAGGCACATCATGACAGTGAAGAAGGGAATCAACGTGGCAGTTGTGTTAGTCCAGGGCCAAGGACTTGTGCTGTTGACTCACTTAATGACTGGAACATCAAAGAAAGACACAGTCAGATAGATACTGTTGTACAGGTAGTCGAAAGGGCATTTCTCTTCCTTTTGCGAACGTCGTCAACAAATATGCCAAACAAGGTTTGAGCCTGCTGGAGCACCTCAGACCATGCCCAATTACAAAGCATCTATATTTGCGTTGGTGAAGGAAAAGATACTGCAGAAGGACACACCACTCAATAGAAAATGTGTAAAGTTCCTCCACATTGTGTGGTGGACTTTAAGGCCCACATGTGTCCTAAACAATAGGTTCTCCTGTTGATATTAAGCAATGTGGGAACCACCTAGCTGCAGTAAATATTAAGCAAGGGACAACTGCATGCACGAAGTAAAATATTCCTGAATATCGGCCATGGAATAGCAAAAGAGCAGAGAGAAAGGACACAATTTTATCCGAGGCCATGAGACATCTTTATGAACTTAGGGGCATATGCACAATCACCTATCGCCACCAGAAAGTCATGTTTACCGACGTTGTGGTGGCGATAGGGGCTGCGCCTTAGGTACAAGGCAGCGTTAAGCCAGTTAATGTGTCCAAAAGCTGCCTTGTACCTAAGGCTCCCTTTCAAATTATGGTTAGCGTGAAAGGGGTGGGCAGTGGGTGTTGTGTTGGGCATTCTACCGTAACACCCATTCATTTTGACGCTGTCCCCTGTGTACAAGGGTGACGTACATAGGAGGCAGCACCAAAATTAAGACCAGGAATACCAGGAAAAACCTGGTGTTAAGTTGGTGAAATGAGGAAAAATGCATAATTTCTCCTCGTTTTTGCTTTTTCCATGTGGGCTGCCCTGTGCAGCCCACATGGAAAAAGCAAAATGTCATGGTATGTTTATGTACAGGAAGGTGTCCCTTCCTGTACATGAACATACCTTTTAAGAAAGGCCAGTTTGTCACTTTCATGTGTGCTGCATGAAGCATGAAAGTGACAGAATGGCATTTTAGGATTGTTTATGTGCAGGAAGGGAAAGCTTCCTACACATAAACAATCCTCCCCTGCACGCAGACACCTTTGCACTCTGGTGCAAAGGTGCCTGCCTTGGTGCTAAGTTGCTAAACTTAGCGCCATCGCAGGGGGAAACGCAAGACTGCACCACGTTCCTGTAAATAGGCTGCAGCCATGCGTTTCAGAAGTGGCGGAGTGCTGGGTTAATCCAAGGTAGCTAATGCTGCGCTCTGACACTTCCTTGTACATATCCCCGTTAGCGTATTCCCAGCTGCAACTTGAGCCAATGATTCACAGTCAGTAACTATTTTTTAACACAAAGCACTTTTGTTTACTGCACAATGGATCGGGACCATCACAACACAAACATTTGTTAGTAATCTACAAAGCAATCGTAATGGCAGGGCATGTCTGTCATTAAGGCTGATTCAATCAAAAACGTTGTTGGCCTTAGGTTGTCCACCCAGGATGACCATTTTCTAAAAACTAGTTTTATTAAACAGTAATCCTCAACTCTACAGTTCATTGATCTTGGCAAACAACTTGTGGTTGTTAAAGGGTATGCCCTAATGGGAGTGGTTGAATTTTACTGAACTAAAGAACGTATTTGATCATTTTATGCATTTCATCTTTTATTTAACATGTCATTGAAGTAATGTTATTTTTATCTTTGTTTAGTTCTTAAGCATCTTAAAGCTTGTTTAGGCCTAGTTTGTTTAAACTACTCAGTGAGGTTTATAGAAGTCAATGCTGATTCCCTGGAAAATACTGTGGCTTTCCCAAGGCCACTTATTTTGCTATGGGACACACCTTTGTACGTAGTAGGTAGCTTTAGAGCTCAGAATAGCAGTATTGATGGTTGTTGTTTTGAATTTCACAGTCAAACCTGGCATGTGTCCTCCTGCTGTGGCCAAGTGCAAGCCTCCTTTGGCTGACCCAGAGTGCCAGGATGACGGCGACTGTCCACTGAACAAGAAATGCTGCAAACACTGCGGTAATAAATGTTTAGAAGCTGTAGCAGGTAAGGGTCTTACCAGTGCTGGAGATGACTGTGATCTAACTTGAGAAGCTGGCATGGGCAGAATGAATTACTAAGAGCTCATGTGAAAGAACCAGCCAAGAAATCATGTCTGACCCCATCCTAATGTTTTCACTGTAGAAAGGGTTAAGGAACATATGGGCAGTGGCAAGCGTTATGACTGCTACTCTTCAACTCAACTCCAGATGTAATTTGTGCATCTGCACACTCCCTTGGTAGTGCCTAAAAGCAGCGGAAGGAAGATTGATTTCAGTCTAAGGAAGTAGGGTATTTCAGAGGCATTTAGATATGGAATATCTTATTGTTTCAGTTTATGAATGCCCTTGTATAGGGCCTAATTAATATTATCGATATCACCGTGTGATACCTATGAATTATATTTGCGGGAATTATATTATTTTTTTACTGAACAGACTCAATGCCATCACAAAATGTGTTGCCTGTGGCACAGTGTAAGGCCCCTGCTTCCAGCTTGTGGAACCTCGGAGGTAGTCAGAGAGTAAAAGACTACCTCACATGTTTTCCTCCCTCATTATGGGCCTCATAAGGATGTCGAGCACGACCACCAACAACAAGCTGTTGGTGGCAGTCCGCGGGACTGCCAGATTAAGATGCTTGCAGATGGAGTACAGCAGACAGGGGAAAAGACCACTGCCTCGAACAGGTTCAAGAAACCCCCTGGAGCAGCGGTTGGATATAATTCCCTACAATGAAGGCGGTACTTGCGCAGGCACCACTGTAGGAATTACAATGTCTGTTTACATATCAGTGCCCCCATCCCTTGTGGGCCTCCAATATGTGGCTGGGGGGCACATGTGGTTTCCCCCCAAACATCCATGTGCCAGACACCATGGTTTGCTTGAAGTTGGCTGTGAGATGCTTCCATTGGGCAGCAGTCCCTCACTTGTTACAGAGAGGGATGGGGTGAGTGAGACTGCAGGCCCCACTCCACTCTGTGACAAGGTGTTACTGATTGACATTAGGCCCTGGGCATTTCAGGGCGTAAAACTGAAGTTCCCAGGAACAAAGAAATCAGTGATACTCCCCCTTTTCACAAGGAGGGCTCCAGCCTGCTCAGGTCAGACAGCCAGCAGGAGCCTGTGCTGTTAGCACATGTCCAGCACCTGACTGCCTGACCTGAACAAGAAGAGTGTCTGTCAAGCTGACCTTTGCTCAGCCTGACAGATCCTCCTCTTCTCCAGAAAAAGGTGACGGGGCATGGCCCCAACCTGGGCCCTGCGCTTCCTGGTTTCAAGGTTATGCCTATATGTCTTTACAGGGTCATTGAGATTCTCTGTTGGGTCAGTGGTGATTTGCTTGTTGAATTGCGCTCCTCTACATTCTCCAAAGGTGTATGTTGTGTTCTTCATCCAAGCATGACTGGAGGCTTCAGTGTAAGCAACAATTGACGTTTATTCAGGAGATGAAATCCTGTGCATGACAAGCCAGACCCCAACAGCTTCTTACCGTGCTGCTAAACCACCTCTGCACCCTAACATGTCATAAGGCTTGCCTCTTACATAGTCACATTCCATTATATTGAAAGATGCCCCGTCCATGTACATAAAAGGTAGAACCCCACAGGAAACTACATCATAACAGTGTTGCTCTTTGGTGAAGATTTTATATTTCTTGGTATGTGATTACAAGTCATTTCCATCTAAGAGTGGTATCAATTATTGTTTGGTGAGTGTCTTCAAAACAGCTTATATGCCTCATATTTCTGCAGTAAAACGTTAATAAATCCATCGGAAAATAAGTACACTTATTTTGATTCTTAATCAGGGATTTCACAAAGTACAAAGGTTAACAATAAACATTAAATGGGGTCTATAAAAGGGGCAGGGATTTTTGGAGGACCATAGTTGGACATAGTAACAGATGGGCCCGCTGAGGATGGTGACCAATCCAGTGGGACCTTCTAAGATGATCAATAGCTTCGTTTGTGGGGTTACAATGGATTGGCCACATGTGTTGATGCTGAATGATGCCCCTCATGGAGGATTACGTTATGGAAAACAGGGTTAGACCCAATAAAGTCAATGGGGACCTGGGTAACAGTTAGAATGAAAGGAAGGGGTCCTCAGACTTGGAACAAAGAAATTTACAAATTCATTTAATTATATTAAATTAGTTCAGAAAACAAAGTTATTGGATGCAAATGGAGTTTAATTCAACATTGCATATACATCCTATTCAAATAGGTTGATGGTTCATATTATAATCAACAAATTTCATTAACATGTGTGTACCCACATTCACAACAGGGAGGGGTGAAGTGAGGGAAGTGTCGGGGATAGGATAGATGTGGTCTGAGTCATTCAGTGACAAATCTTATTCATAATCCAAAAAACAACTACAAGTGGTCCTTTAAAAGTAAAGGCCACACCATGAGGCTCATAAAGAGTCCAAAATATAACTCGCAAAATTGGCCTAACTCCGTTAACGCGATAAATGTCTGGATTGGGACCGGAGTTGGTCGATGGATGTGTAGTCGTCTACGTTTCGACCCAAACAGACTGTAGTAATCTTTTCCTTACGAGCGGGTCTTCATCAGGACAATGAAGTTGTGGGTGGGCAAATTCCTTCCGCCTGGGCGAGAGGGTGTGATCAACTAAACGATGGATATTCTTGGTCCGGAAACTGGATTAGTACCTGTAGAAAATCTACAGCTTTGGCGGGTGTCAGCGCTTTTGGTTGAAGGATGTGGCCCCTTATCCGGTGGAGAAGTAGTGGACTATTGCCTCCAATGAATTCATTCATTCAGGAATTTGCCCACCCACAACTTCATTGTCCTGATGAAGACCCGCTCGTAAGGAAAAGATTCCTACAGTCTGTTTGGGTCGAAACGTAGACAACTACACATCCATCGACCAACTCCGGTCCCAATCCAGACATTTATCGCGTTAACGGAGTTAGGCCAATTTTGCGAGTTATATTTTGGACTCTTTATGAGCCTCATGGTGTGGCCTTTACTTTTAAAGGACCACTTGTAGTTGTTTTTTGGATTATGAATAAGATTTCTCACTGAATGACTCAGACCACATCTATCCACATCTAGGTGGCAGAACGGTTCCAAAGAGGCATGACAGCTATCGGTGAGTGGATGGCAGGAAACTGTCTGAAGCTCAATTCTGAGAAAACGGAGGTTGTCATTTTTGGCAATCTCTTGCCATCCTGGCCGACTACTTGGTGGCCATCAGCATTTGGCATTCCACCTTGTCCTACCCCCAAGGTGAGAAATCTAGGAGTTACCTTTGACAACCAGCTCAACTTTATGGCTCATGCCAATAAGGTAGCGTCCGCGGCCCATTTTAAACTAAAAATGATAAGGAAAATTTTGCCTTTTCTGCCTGACACAGCCGCTAAGACCCTGGTCACGTCATTGGTTTTAAGCTCACTAGACTACTGCAATGGACTCTTCCTGAATGCACAATCCAGAGTCACAAAAAAGTTGCAGACGGTACAGAATGCGGCCGCACGCCTGCTGTCCAAAAAACCAAAATTCGCACCCATCTCAGATACTCTGAGGACCTACCACTGGCTGTCTATCCAAAACAGGATAAAGTTTAAAGCTATGTGTACAGTCTATAAGGCAATGCAGTACCAGGGGCCTCGTTTCCTTAAAGATCATCTAATACCTTACTGTCCAGCCAGAAAGCTACGATCTGCATCACTTAATCAATTAGTGGTCCCACGTAGCAGAACAGTCACATGGGGCGACCGCCGCTTCCTAGTTGCGGCCCCCAAAATCTGGAATACCCTACCATACCACGTCAAAGCCAGTCCATCACTCTTACAGTTTAGAAAAAACTTGAAGACATGGTTATTCAACCAATAACACAGTACACCCACCGTATACCTCACCTCTATGGAATGATATTACTGCAGTCTAGCGCCGAGACACCCAAGGGTAATTGTTCGCGCTTTATAAGTGTCAGTAAATAAATAAAATAAATAAATATCCTATCCCCGACACTTCCCTCACTTCACCCCTCCCCGTTGTGAATGTGGGTACACACGTGTTAATGAAATTTGTTGATTATAATATGAACCATCAACCTATTTGAATAGGATGTATATGCAATGTTGAATTAAACTCCATTTGCATCTAATAACTTTGTTTTCTGAACTAATTTAATATAATGAAATGAATTTGTAAATTTCTTTGTTCCAAGTCTGAGGACCCCTTCCTTTCATTCTTTCTTCCTCATGGAGGATTAGCTTATTGTACACATAGTTTCCTAGTTCCTCCAGCCCCTCAGGTGAAATGCTGCTTCCTTTAGTAGGGCTAGTGATTGGGCCTTAGATCACTTTTACCAACAGCCTTTCAGAAAATAGATGCCTCGGTGTGCCCTCATTCCGGTCAGAGAACAGTAAATTGTCAATTTAATTAAATAGAATAAAATTAGGGGTGGAGTTGAAAACTACTTTGTTATAAAAATAATAATTTTATCTACATTAAATTTAATTTAATGTCATTTAATTTAGCTTTAGGAGTTTTGTTTGAATAAGGGAACTTATCATTTTGAATTATATGAAAAATGGCATTCCATTCAATTTGGAGTAAGTATAAGAGTTCTCAGTCATGAAATTTAACATATTAAAATTAAATTTAAAATATAGCAAACTGCATTATCCTAAAGTTTAGTGTTATTAATTTAGGCAGAGAAAATGTTCGATCATGTAAATGCGTGGAAGTATAGGTATGGTAATGCATGCATAAAGACATACAGGCTGCAGCCCTCAGAGCGATTTTCCCAGCACTCACCAGCCCAAATACAGAGATCATTGCTGGGCGAGTGCATGTGATGGCCTTGGCGCCTTCAGCGTCTTGTTCCAATGGGCACAGAATTGAACTAGTTATGAAAAGCTGTTGATGATTCTTTTTCCTGTATTATCTATGAATATGTTACAGTCAGGCTTGTTTTGTGTTGACAACAAAAAGCATTGTAGGCAAGCAGTGCTTATTTTGATCAGGTGCTTTCAGGTGCTCAGCACCTGCACTCCTTTCACAGGGCCGGGGCTACAATTTCTGGCCCTGCAGGTGGTGCTCTCAATATTAATTGTTCAAATTCAAAATAAAAAAGAATAACATATATTGCATGGTGACTGGCTGGTAAATGTTCATAGACAGGCCAGCATACGCCTGTCCAGGCAGGCATGATTGTGTATCACCACGTTTGTGATGATGTCATCTCGCTGATCACAAATCCAAGAAGTCATTGACAAACTATGTCTTGCATTCTATTCCCCGAGAGTGCTGCACCCTGCCACTGCCTGAGCCTAAGCCTCCCATTGGATAATTGTAGCTGGGAGCTGGCTCAAGACGGAGTTGAGGCGAGGAAGCTGTGAGAGCGCATTTGGAACTTGGGAGTGAGGGCTCTTGAGGAAGAATAAACAAAAGTAAGTGTGGACTTTCCACTTGCTGTGTAGCCAGAGTAGCATATCCTGCAGCCCTGCATTGCTGCTATCCTCAACGTGCTCGATGCGGCTGAGGCCCAGCACAACTTTTGTGCACCATGACGCCACCCGTAGGATCTGTGCGCTGCAACCCAGCATGGTAATTGCTGAGCGTGCGTGAGTCCAGTAGGCACCTCAGCCATACTTACTGGCATTGGTAGCATTATGGCGGGGGACAATGCCTGTGCTGTAGCAGGCAGGGTCACAGCAAGCTGAGCAGTGGATGCCAATGCTGTCGCCATCCCTGGACCTACTAATTGCAGGCAGCACTAGTAGTGACATCAACTGCTGTGCTCGAGCAGCTACCGGTATGCAAATAACCCAGTTATACCGCTCTGATTAATATATGCAAAAAAAAGCATTTTTATTTGGTGTACATTTTGTTTTTGCACTCATTGTAGGTAAGAAAGTAAAACACGTCATCTTCCTCATATTTAGGAAAGACAACAGGAAAACGCAGAGTTCAAAATAACAGGGACATGTACAGGCTGACGACAGGGGGCACAGGCAGCAGCACTGTTATAGATGAGAGAGAGAGCAGGAGTAAAGAGGAGAAAGAAACAACAAAAGAGGAGAGAGAGGAGACGGAGCTAAGTAAAAAAAAAGGAGAGCAAATCAGATACAAAGAGAACGCAGCCATGATGTGAAGAAGAGAGAAGATAGAATGAAAGGATGTAGAAAACAGGACAGGGGATAAAAAAAGCAGACAAATTATAAAATGGAGACAAGGTTAATCATTGCTAGACGAGTGATTGTAAAGAGCCAAGATCAAAGGGAGAGAGAGCAGAACATGGATAAAAGTGAAAGGAAAAAGGGGCAGGGGTAGAATGAATAGAGGGCAAATCAGAAATGCAGGGAATAAGGTAACACACCAGGTGTGAGAAAGATGAACAACTAGAGAGGTGAGATGATAGACTCTTAGAGCAAAGACGTAGGGGACAAACAACAGATGAAGGTTAGAAGATAGAGACTGAGGCAGTGAGAGTGTTGAAAGTGGGGCTCACCGGAGGAAGATGTGAGCTGTGGCCTCCTTGGCAACATTTTCAGCACCTGCACTTCTTTTTTTACAAATTAAGCAAGAGTCAAAGAGAGTGCAGGAATATTGCCCATGGCTACCACACCTGCACAGTAGACCCTGTGTTGGTTTGTTTGGCATTGATTTATAAAAATCGTCAGTGTTTGCACATAATTAATTATTAATCTGTGTGTACATGGAGCACAGGGCACCCTGGAGACTCCACGACTGTGGAGCGGGGCCTTTTGTTTTTGGCCGCCAAACTCATAAACTTGCTGTATTTGGCTTTCCACGAATATTGTTTACTGCATTACCGCTATGAAAACAAGGACACTATATGTTTATTTTTTTGCAGATCATGAAGGTGTCTGTCCATCATATATTTCAAAATCACTGGTCTGCCCTGCCGTCTACTTGCCCTCCTGTGACCATGATTGGAACTGCGCCGCTGATGAGAAATGCTGCACTGTGGGCTGCCAGCG
Source organism: Lissotriton vulgaris (assembly GCF_964263255.1). Lineage (NCBI taxonomy): Eukaryota > Metazoa > Chordata > Amphibia > Caudata > Salamandridae > Lissotriton > Lissotriton vulgaris. The sequence continues at coordinate 1,866,280,921 of NC_141694.1, forward strand.
GAAGTGTGTCAAGGCGCTGAAAGGTGCATTTCCGTTAGAGTAGAGGAGGAGGGGGCAACAGAGCAGGACCTGTGAAGATACTGATAGCAAGTAGAAAGAGACTACATATAACTTTTACAGGGTCATGTGTGTTACAATCCATCTTGAGGCAGGGGGCTGCTGTGGGACATCATTGTTGTCATGGCAGCAAGTTCTCTAAAACGTATATATGTCAGTCACAGCACTCACATTTATACTATGTTTTATGATTTATAACATCTGTTCAATACCACTGATCATGGATCCAGGTGTGCTGTGATCGCTGTGACAGGGGCAGGAGTCACACATCTCTTGAGTACACACGTGTGAGTTAGGGGAAATGACTATGAGTGTTAGATGGATGGTTTCTTGTCAGTCCAGGACTTACTTACAAAACATTTTTATTTGGGCCAGCTCTTGTATGTTTATTTTGTCAAGATTATGTGCAGAAGACTCCGGATCAGTGGTAGTCATCTCATCTGGTGAGATTTATGGGCACAGCTGTGTGATTGGTTATGGTGAAAGTCTCAAATACAGTGTGTTGATAAATTGTCAGTAAGTGTGCAAAGAGTACAAGGGAATACAAATGTGATCTGATATTGCAAACATTGGTGCACAGATTCTGGAACCACCTCAGGCTTTAATATCTTTCAGAAGAGATGGATGTTGTGCAAGCACCCAAAAAAGAGGATGCAATCAGTGATCATTGTTTACCCGCCACGATCCACTTTAATTATATTTCTTTAACAGCTTCACAGCTCACTGACGGGAGAGAGCTTTACATAACACTTCAATCATAACATATTTTCATCTTTACAATTTATACACTATATAGAACTGCTTGTGAATATGCATATCAAAGACTGAACCAGACATGGGGTAGTCTAGGGAGTCAACCTAGCATCACAATCATAATGGGAGGAAGGGATATTATGGTATTCTTACTTATAATATGTTAATAGAATAGAGAGGTATTATCTTGGGTACATTAATTGAACGATTGACAAAACATATCGTATTATAGTGATTCAATCTATCATAGGTTTTGTGAATCAGTGACTATTAAAATGATTTTCTTATATGGAATCCGGACACAAAGTAAAATATCCCCGGGAACACACAGAAAGGCAGGAACCAGGTGAATCAGTAACACGTCATAGTCTGTACCTCTATTGATTATGGGGTATATTTAACAAAGAGTTGCGTCGCCCTGCATCACGTAACGGGGCGCAAGAGCGACTCAAGTCTTAAGTTAGATTTGCAAGACTTTCATGGCCTTGCCTGGCTTGAGCAGGAGGTGTCCCATCCTGCACAAAAAACAATCCTGCTTACAGCGAATGCACCCTTGGATCCAAGTGCTGGTAAACAATAGGAAAGTGCCGTACACTATTAGGTACGGTTCATTGCTGCCCTTTCCTTACCATTCAGTGCAGCACAGCAAGGAGACTTGCTGTACTGCATGATGTTTTTATAAAGAGGCACCTATCATCACAGCCGGTATAAAAACAGGCGGATCCAGAGGGTAAGAGAAGATAAAATGGAGTAGCTATTGTGGAGGACCAGAGCACATTAAGCACCCTTCAAAAGGAGGAAAAGAAGGGGGCAATAATGATGAAGGGAGGGTATAGTTCCAAGGTTTGTGTTCCCTACCAGTGACTGCACGGGTTGGGACCACAAACCAGCACACCACCTCAACATCGTCTCTTACGCCGACTATACCCAGCTGATCCTCTCCCTCACCAAGGACTGGGCCACCGCCAAATCCAACCTCCACAAAGGAATGAAGGCCGTCGCAGACTGGATGAAGACCAGCCGACTGAAACTTAACTCAGACAGCATGGAGGTCCTCATCCTCCGCTCCACCCCCTCCGCATGGGATGACTCCTGTGGCTGGGGTTCGTCCTGGACTCAACGCTCTCTATGATCAAGTAAGTCAACACTGTTTCCTCCTCCTGCTTCAAAACCCTACGCACATTCCGCAAGATCTTCAGAGGGAGTTCCACCAAAACCAGTAGAACAGTCACACAAGCACTCATCAGCAGAAGGCTGGACTTCGGCAATGCCCTCTATGCAGTAACCATGGCTACACTACAGAAGAGACTCCAACGCATAAAAAACGCCTCCGCATGCCTAATCCTCGGACTCCCTCGCCTCAGTCACCACCCACCTATGAGATCTGCATTGGCTACCGGTCAACAGAAGCATCACCTTTAAACTCCTCACCCATGCTCAAAAAGCACTCCACAACGCAGGACCAGCATACCTCAACAAACGGCTGTCCTTCTACACCCCGAATGGCCAGCTTCGGTCCTCCCACCTCGCCCTCGCCACCGTACCACGCATCTGCCAAGCAACCACAGGCAGTAGATCCTTCCCCACCTCTCCGCAAAGACATGGACCACCCTCCCCACCCACCTGCGCCGAACCCAGGACCTACTAACCTTCAGCAGACACCTCAAGACCTGGCTGTTCGACCAGTAGCTGCCTCCCACCTCCCCCATAGGGCTTTGAGAGACCCTCACAGGTGAGTAGTGCACTCTACAAATGCTTGATTGATTGGTTGGTCCAGTGCAAACTTTTTCTAGAAAGCCGGAGCCTCCAAGAAAAGGGGCTATGAGCTATGGATGCAAAGAGTTATCTTATATGAATTTTTGATTACATATTCTAATTAAAAATGCAGCACCCTTCTGGAAGGATCATCAACCATGAAGAATACACAAAGCCTCACTGATGATTTGTATAATGATGCTTTCAGTACTACACACTGCTGCAAAACACAACTGGCAGTCATCCAAGAGGTGGCGCCCCCTGATAATTGTGTGCACTGGTTATTTACACAACTTTACAGTAGTTCGGGCAGGCATGTTCCTTGACTATTACCTTGCTCCAGTTTTGTGTTCTTCAATTAAATCCAGCAGCTCTGAAATGAGCAATGGATATTGTATTGCTAAAGAATATATATATATATATATATATATATATATATATATATATATATATATATATATATTACCTACTGGCGGTCGCCAGTAGGTAGTTATAGTTAGGATTTTTTTCAATGTTAAATCTGAAAATTCTATTTGGAATAACTTTGGCGCCGGTTGACGAATCTGCCTGAAAATTCCCTCAAAATGGCCTCGCGGCGTTCCGGTCCTTCCCTGAAAGTTTGGGGGGGATTCGTCAAGCGGGGGCCGAGATAAAAGGGGGGTCCCAAAACGCGTTTTCCCCATGTTAATTTCCATAGGGCGGTCGATTTCACTTTTAGCCCGAACGGCTGAATGGATTTCCACCAAACTTGGCAAAATTGTAGGGACTGGTAGCCCGATGTGCCTTTGCTATGTCTCAAGATATGTGCTCCAGTGGATTTTGAGTAATTAAGGTTCAAAAAAATATATATATCTATAGCCGCGCTCCGGTACGCGCACCGGTACGCGCACCGGGCGCTTACCGCGACTTGCGTGCAGAAAGCTGATTGGCTCTGGGATGTCTGTAAACATTCTAAACAGTCCGGAGCGGCCGCCATCTTGTGTCTCGGTAGGATCGAGACACGAGAGGTGGCCAAAACAAAGAGGGAAATGACCATAAGGGGGCAGAGTAGACCCCCCTTGACCCCCTAGGTTTGATGTGGGGGCCATAAAAGGGCCCCGCGGAGCAAAAAAAAAATTAAAAAAAAAATTGATTTTCGCGGGGTGAGCGCCCGGTACGCGCACCGGTACGCGCACCGGTAAGCATACCGGGGAGCATACCATGGGGAAAAAGAATGACAGTTTTAAAAGTAGCTGTTTAAAAAAAAAATGTTTTGTTGTTTTTTTTTATACATACACATACATATATATATAAATGCATATGCATATATATATATGCATATATGTGTATATGTGTGCGTGTAGAGAGAGGTAGAGAGGTAGAGGTGTAGAGGTAGAGAGGTAGAGAGGTAGCGGTAGAGAGGTAGAGATTAGTAGAGAGAGAAGAAGAGAGAGGTAGAGAGGTAGAGAGTAGAGAGTGAGTAATAGAGAGTAGAGAGTGAGTAGTAGAGAGTAGTAGAGAGCAGTAGAGAGAGTAGCAGAGAGTGAGTAGTAGAGAGTAGTAGAGTGAATAGTAGAGTGAGTAGTAGAGAGTAGTAGAGAGTGAGTAGTAGAGAGTGAGTAGTAGACAGTAGTAGAGAGTAAGTAGTAGAGTGAGTAGTAGAGAGCAGTAGAAAGTGAGTAGTAGAGAGTAGTAAAGAGTGAGTAGTAGAGAGTGAGTAGTAGAGAGTGAGCAGTAGAGAGTAGTAGAGAATGAGTAGCAGAGAGAATAGTAGTGAGTAGTAGAGAGTGAGTAGTAGAGTGAGTAGTAGAGACTAGTAGAGAGAGAGTAGTAGAGAGTGAGTAGTAGACAGTAGTAGAGAGTGAGAAGTAGAGAGTGAGTAGTAGAGAGTAGTAGTGAGTAGTAAAGAGTGAGTAGTAGAGAGAGAGTAGTAGAGAGTGAGTAGTAGAGAGTAGTAGATAGTGAGTAGTAGGGAGTAGTGAGTAGCGAGTAGTAGGGAGTGAGTAGTAGAGAGAGAGTAGTAGAGAGTAGTAGAGTAGTAGAGAATGAGTAGTAGACAGTGAGTATTTGAGAGTAGTGGAGTAGGAGAGAGTAAGTAGTAGAGAGTAGTGGAGAATATTCCAAAGTTTGGCACAGCACCACTTTCACAATGAGTCCAATCAAATCATATCACTTAGAGTCCTTATTGAAGCGCTGAATCTTGGTGTATATTCAAATGCTTTTATTTTCCTTAAGTTTATGTACCACAGCCAGCCGAAAGGTTTCGTTCTGTACAACAGAACTTCTTCAGGGCGTTCTTATTTCCTTCAAGTTATGTCGGTATCCAGTTGTCATATAATTAGATATTTCTTCCAAATGTTAGACGAGACATAAGTATATTCTTATTCAAAGTGACTAGGTATCAATTTTACCCACACAATTCGGGCAGACTTGAGTAATTTATAGCATCCTCAAAGTCAGTCTTTCAAAAATTCCAAAGTATAGGACATGATAATCCAAATCCAAATGTTTCTCAAGAAAAGTAATTTACAATCGTTCGGAATATCGGTGTTTGGGCAGATATGATCCAGGGACCCCCAGTATGCAAGGGGAATTAGTCCCCCCTCTACAAACGCGCCAGTGGCCTGCATTGCAGAGAGGTGTAAAAAGGGTGTGGCCTCATTACACTTCTCTGCAATGCAGCTCCCTCGCGCATACTGGAGGCTCCTGGTGGACCAGTTGACCCCAGGGACCCCCAGTATGCAAGGGGAATTAGTTCCCCCTCTGCAAACGCGGCAGTGGGCTGCGTTGCAGAGAGGTGTAACAAGGGGCATAGTCTCATTACACCTCTGCAATGCAGCCCCTGGCGCATACTGGAGGTTCCAGGTGGGCTAATTGGCCCCCAGGGGCCCCCAGTATGCAAGGGGAATTAGTTCCCCCTCTTCAAACATGCACGGGGGCTGCGTTGCAGAGAGGTGTAAAAAGGGTTGTGGCTTCATTACACCTCTCTGCAATGCAGTCCCCTGGCGCATACTGGAGATTCCTGGTGGGCTTTCAGGTCTTATATAGTTAGGAATTAGCATTAAAAAAAACTTTGAAATTCACTGAAAAAACCATAGGTTTCACACCAGTTATAGTTAGGAATTAGCATTTAAAAAACCTTTGAAATTCACTGAAAAAACTATAGGTTTCACACCAGTTATAGTTAGGAATTAGCATTTAAAAAACCTATTAAATTCACTGACAAAACCATAGATTTCACACCATTTATAGTTAGCTGGAAATTTTACTGACATAAAACCATTGAAATTCCCACGTTATAGTTAGTTGGACTCACTATAACTTGCGCGCCTGTAATGCACTGCTGATGACGTCACATATTACATCACTCATGACATGGTCAGTGACATCACTCATGACATCACTGATGACACCATCCTTGTGACAGAGTGACAGACCTAATTTCAGTGTAATGTAACGCTTGAAACACATATTCAAAAATAGAAACAAACATTTTCAAAAAAATGGAGATACCCAAACCAGTAACAACAACCAATTCAGTAATTCCACCATCTATATACACATCCACTCATTCACCAACAGTTCTATATAGTCACTCATATATATACTCACTCATCATATGTAGTGATACACCTATACATCCTGTTACACATCAGCAGTCATCCAAAAGTTACTCACACACATACTCACACATGCAAATAAACTATTGAACATCCATTTATTTGCATATACATTTATACACACACTACCACCTTACTTCTAAGGAAACTTACCCATACTTACTCTCTTAAACAATCACTTATAGAAACACATACTTATTTAAACAGGAACTCCTACAATCTCTCACTATATATACTATACTCACTTATATACATCAATACTCACATATACTAGATTAAAACATATGTCGTTACTAATGAAGACACTAGTGAGACAGTCATTCACTCACTAACACACACATATACACACTCATCCACCCATACAGTCCTGCACATATGCTGTCTTCAAAACACATACAAACAGTGAGTCAGTCACCAACCCCTGCAGCCACTTATACACAAAGAGAAACACTGATACAAACATTTAAATATTTAAACAATACTCGCTAATATATGTATTCACTAAGATACACGTAATAAGCCAGTTACCCAACCAATTTTTTTTTATAAAAAAATCCATTTACACACTTATTTAAACATTTATTCTTCCATCGACCTTTACAAATACATATATAAAACACATTTATTTTTCAGAAAGACACACATTCACTGGATGGTGTCATCAGTGATGTCATGAGTGATGTCACTGACCATGTCATGAGTGATGTAATATGTGACGTCATCAGCAGTGCATTACAGGCGCGCAAGTTATAGTGAGTCCAACTAACTATAACGTGGGAATTTCAATGGTTTTATGTCAGTAAAATTTCCAGCTAACTATAAATGGTGTGAAATCTATGGTTTTGTCAGTGAATTTAATAGGTTTTTTAAATGCTAATTCCTAACTATAACTGGTGTGAAACCTATGGTTTTTTCAGTGAATATATATATATATATATATATATATATATATATATATATATATATATATATATATATATATATATATATATATATATATATATATATATATATATATATATATATACATATATATTGGACCCTGCAGGCTCCCCCAACCTCCCTGCAATGGCAAAACATCTTAGATGTATGGGGGAGATCTGCTGATGATCTTCTTAAATCTTAATCAACTACTTTTTCAATGCGGAGTTACTGTCATCAGCAGGTTCCCTGCAGTTCTATATGTTCTGCAATTGCAAGCAAATAGTGGTTGTGTCTCTGCCCTGATAGGCACATTTCATTGCCATGGATGACATTGGTGTGGCAGTTACAGTCTTAGTCTAGTTCAAATCTTTTGAATTAAATTGCCATTAATCTGTATTTTTATCCTCTTACTCTTTTGAAGCCACATTGTTGCCCAGAACAGTTACTCAGGGCTCATTGTTGCCACGTGATCTGTAGCTAAGCTGGACCACACATTTGGGTAGAAAATTATCAAGCCCCTGCGTTATCCTTGTGTCACACAAGGCGAAGCAAGGACAATGCAAAGTCTACAGTAATATGTACAAAGCCATTCAAGGGGCGATTTGTGCCATCTATGTGGCTTTGTATAGAAATGTAATGCAACACTGCAGCTTTTGTTTCATTTTGTTGCATATCACTATTTTCCCAGATTTACTAAAATTAGTAAACTTGGCAATGCGTCAACATGCTACGCTTTTGCAAGTGACGTGTGCCAAGAAAAATATCTATATTTCTCCGTGATACTTACTCTTTCTGTGCACTAGGCATTCCGCATCACACATAGAAAGAGGAACATTCCTCTCAGGGTTGTTTTTGTGCAGGTTTTCCATTCTGTACAAAAACAATCCTCCCTGTACGGCATTCTCCCTTGTAATCTGGTGCACAGGTGCCTGCACTGGTGCTAGGCAGCACCAAGTGTGTCAACCCATGGAGAGAGCAGAAATCCTCTATATCTTAGTAAATATGGAGCATTTTTGCACAACCTAGCACAGCAAATTTGCCTGCTGCACTACGCTGTGTGAAAGATAAGGTAATATACCCCATAATTTGTACTTGTGAGCATGTAGCACCCAGGTACTCCTTAATGTTTTGTGGAACTGATGATCATGGCTTAATCTTTGCAGTGCTTGGAGTGGGAAATCAGGGACTGGATGAGTGCAAACCAGCATGAGCAGTACTCTTAAAGTGCTTGGGGTAGTTGGAATGGGTAGAGGGCACCTGCGTCATTCTGGTTACACTTTGAGCTTACTCAGGTACTTCTTCTGTGGATGGCTTTCTCTATTACTTTGGCTGGGTTGGGAAGGAGGGAGATAGAATGGGATTTGCTCAGTTGACTTTGGTCGGCTGATGGCTTCTTGAGGAGGGTGCTGGCCCCTGAATGTTTCTTGTCTTCCAGGAATGTTTCAGGTGCAATGAAGGTGTTGATGATGTGGGTGAAGGTGGTGCTGATGGGTTATGCTCCAAGTTTATAAATGTGGTGAGGGAATAGGTTTCTTGAATGCATTGTTTGCATTGTCAATGCTGTGTCTTCTCTCAAGAGAGTTTTCCATTTGGTCAGGTGGCCTTGGTTGGTGATGGGTAGGTCTGCGGTGTGATCACTGAGGTCTGGTTGGTGTGAAAAGTTTCTGTAGATGTTTGCGATTTTGTTGTGAAAGAAGTTGGATAGTTTGTCGCAGAGTTCTTGTGAGGGTGTAATACCATGATGGAGGCTGGAGTTGTGGTGAAGTTCTTGATAATCAAGAAGATCTCTTTGCAGCTGTTGGAGCTCCCTGTGATGCATTTGGTTAGCACACATTTTCCAGTGAATGGGTCTCCTTTGGATGAGAATCGGTTGGCTAAAATTCACCTTCATACTATCACTAATAGCAGAGATAATTCCACTAGACTATACTTCACACTGGGAAAAGTTAAAACAAAGCGTTTATCATTTTTTTCACAAATATATTACAACCCATCTTCACTTGGGGACTGACCACATGTTAAACTTTTTTGGTTGGATATGTTTGTCTTCAATCTTGGTGGGTTTGTTGGTATTGGTAAATAAACTTTTATATAGGATGCAGAGGCAAAAAGGTATGACATAAATATAGGCATGCACACAGCTCAGACAAATTAATTTGATCCTACCACGGAGTGCACTCCGACACTTAGATTCACATGATGGTGCTCAGTTAGGAGCTAGTTTGAAGAAGATGAGGTCCTGGGGACTGTGAAACCGTGAATAACCAGAGGTGCTTTCACAGGCAAAGAGTCTAGACAAAGATGGTTGCACTGTGACTGATGGGGATCTCATAGCTATCTGGTCTCCAGCATGTGATATATGGCAGTTAGGGGTTGGAGGAAGAAGGCAGAGATGAAATGATGGACACCTTGCCAAGCATAAGGTTAAAGTGAAAAAACGGAAGGCTGGTATTGAAGGTGAGGGGAAAAGACAGCAACAATTGTAAAGTTCAGTGATGCTATAAATAATAATGTGGTCAGACTCTAGGAGTTTATTACTCTCTGGGAACTGAGGATCACTTCCACTGTGGATGGCATTTCCTTGGGTGTATAGCAGTAAAGGCTTACCCCTTAAATCTCCATACAGATGCAAGAAAAATTAAAAAGATATGTGCATGATCAATCAGAAATTCAGCACAAACTGGTGTGGTAGTGGGCACAAAAGCACATGGTTAATGGGAGAAGCCTGCAAACTCTGAATTTTTAGTTGAGGAAAGTGTAGTAATATTCTGAGGCAGCTGCTCTGGCATAGTTTAAGCTCTGGCTTGAATGCAAGAAATAGGTTTCCACACCTACAGATGAACTGCTCAGGATGCTGATTCACCATTGGATGGAGGCATTGAAGAACTGGGATAGAGAGTGACCTCCCTAGTTACAATCCTCTCCCATAGGTGGCTGTCAGAGAGAGAGAGACAGTCCGAGGGAAGATAGGTTTTCTATTGAATGATGTACATTAGGCTGTGTTTGCCTCAAGGCACTCCTTACTTGCAAGTGGAAGATTTGAAGTTAACCAGTGCAGGCTTTGGGGAGGCTAGCATGGATTTTTGCTTCTCGTGGGCCGTGGCTTCAAGTAGTTGTCCAGCGGCAAAGAGAAACTACTTGTGGAAAATTGGTTCCGTCCTCCCTTGATTGTCGCTGGAGCTGCACCAGAGGAGAAACTGTCTCTCCCTGTATGAATAAGCAGGCCTACAGGCGCTGTTTGACCGTGTCTATTCTAAGGAGAAGTAGAGCTATTGTTGGGAAAACATCCCTAAGCATCCATGACATGCATAGGCCCATGGGATAGCTCAAAGGGCTCTTTTGATGCCCTGAAGAACTCTGTGTTCCTTACGTCTAGACTGGAGTGATAGGTGATGTAATTTAATGTCCCTTTCAGAGCAAATATATAACTTGCAGGAGGAATGGCTGAACCTTTTCTTAAAAACACAGCTACCCATTTAGACATATCAGCTTCCCTTGCATCATGGTGATTACTTGTTACCTTTGAGTTCTCACATATTTCTACCCCATCATGGAAAATTCCTTTGACCAATGGTGTGGCATCTGAAACTACAGGGATACATTAGGAGAAGATGCACTTTTAGTGCTGCCATGTCCGTGACATGCAGGAAACATTTGCTGATGGTAGGGGCCAACTGGTGCCCACTGCTAGTGTTACCTTGGTAGACAGCCAAGCCACGCAATTGCCTAGAAGTGGCAATGTGAACATCACAGCCATTGACTTCAACCAAGTAGAAGAGCCTGCCTTTCTCAAGTGAGAAACTGGGTCTGCAACTCCCTGTCTTTCGATTTATATACAAATGTTAAGACCCCAGCATCTTCTCTTCCTAAATGTAGACCCAAGGTTCCATCAGAGGACACTGTTCTTGAGGGGTCTGTGAATCCTGCCCCTCAAAACGCTTCCCCTTACCAAAGGACGTATAATCTGTAAGCCTGAGCGCTGTCTCCTTTCAAGCATGTATCCTTAGTTTGTTACTAGTACTACATAATGTTTGTACATATATCAACTCTTCCCGATTAGTTCCATCTTTTGGGATGCATTGTTCACACCATTATTGTAATACAATACTTTGGATTGGAGGGCATGCTAACTTTGCAGGTGAAGTGCATGGAATGATAAATACCTAGCAAGGCAATAGATCATATATGGTTCATCAGAAAGAATTAGTTGAGAAAAACAAAAGAATTGAGCCCACATGTTTGGCAAGTCCTTTTTGCATGCATGTCAAAGGAATTAACCTACATAGAAAACACTTGTGGTTGGGAATACCACGTAACACTCAATCATGCCAATGTTTTTGCTCTGCTGTAGCATTCTTTGCAAGTGGATACAATCTGGACAAGAGCAGAGTGCAGGCATGAGTTCACTGCGAGTCAGCAGGCTGAATGGTCAAGTGGTGGGTGGAGTCTAATTGGTCAGAAGATTCTACATCGGGGCATCAGGTTCCAGACTACATTAATATTTGAAGATCACAATGTTGAAAATGCTTTTTCTATTCTATATTCCAGAAAAAATGGGTGAGTGCACAAAGGTGACAAATGTTCCTGAAACAGTAGATATCTGCAACAAATGTAATAATGACAAGGACTGCCCAGGAAATGAAAGATGCTGTGATAGACCGAAGGGGCGGGAGTGCCGTCAACCTGCCAACTTTGTGGGTAAGAAGTTGAATGACAGTGGATCCATTACACGATTTTAAAATTCCATGTACATGATTTCATCAAAACATTGGGCTAGCTATGCAAGGGACCTAATATACATATTCGTCTTTACACTTGCCCCAGGTGGTAGATTTAATATATCAACATCTTTCATACCAGATGATGAATTTAATATCTGTTTGAAATTATCACCAGTGACATGTAGTCAGCAAGTCAATCATCAATTATACACAGCCATTCAGATGATCACTCTGTGTAAGCGACCACACCTCCTGCTGCTATGTTTATTGTTTGTTGTAGTCAGCCATTTTTCTTTCTGGGAGGGACTTTGATCTTCTTCTGGGTATGTACAGAAGTGGGGTCTGCTTCTGATTTGCTCTTTGATGACACTGTCTACATACAAAAGAGACCAACAATGCCAACGTGCTGCATGATGGGAATAAGCACCAAGAGAATACAAACAAATTCAGTAGCACTGAAAGTTTACATTTCTTGTTTGTCAGAATTCAAAAACAATAACAAACTATTTTGTATTGGTGGGTACTGATAAACCATTAATCAGCCATGAGCTTAGTCCATTCAGGGCATAACAGCCGCTTTTCTTGATGAGAAGACAGATTAAACTCTGTTGGAGAAACCCAACAAACAATAGTTTTTTTTTATTTATTCCCAGACGACTCATCAGGAACATCCAGGAGACTGGACACTTGAGCGTACTGCATTCAGATGACATGCAGCCTCAGGAAGAAACATGAATAATTGCAATTGAAGCTGAAATAATAAATCAAAAGCATTTATAGTATAGATAAAGATGTCAACATTAGAGAGACAACATTGATCTCTGTGTCTTTATTAAAATCAAGACTTTCCTTTTCTATTTGAGATTGGAAAATCTACATTTTAACACAGAATTAGAGGATCATATTATACTTGTTTAAACCCCTTTGACAACTATTAACAAGGCGTGAGCCACTGGTTTCCAATAAAACACTCTGAATGATGATACTCCAGTCCAATCTGCAGATCCAAGAATTTCCACGAACCCTCTTTTAGGTGAGAAGACTCGGACGGCCAAATTTCGTCTAGTGGAAAGAGCCCCAAATAATGTTGTATCTTTTCAGCCAAATATATAGCCTTAGTACATCAGGCTAAAGTAGGAAAAGATACAGGAGCATGTTTTTTTCATGAAGATTAACCATTGCATAAGAGGACATTCCTAAATAGGTAGTCTTTATTGTTTAAGGTCACACTTCAATCAACTTTGAATGGGAAGGAAAGTAAGGCTAATCAAAACTAGAGAAGGCATTATTCATGTATCTAAAAACAGAAACTCTGAAGGGGAAAAATGTCTTGTAGAAACACCTGGAGGACTATCATTTGAGTCTCGCTCAAAAGGAAATAAAGAAGATCACGGAAGTTTGCTTTGCAATGATAGGGAGACATTGTCAGACCATGTTTGCAACATTTGCTGAATTGGCTTAGCATCCCATGTTGAGGAACAATGGAGTTTAGAGGGTTGACTGTCTGGTACCAATCATCAATTTGCAGACTAAAGGATGTCCCCCTGTGAGATTTTCCTCAAAAAGCAAATCTTAGGTCCAGCAGAACAGCGGATCTGTAGCCATTCTTAGTTCTGAAAGATTTGCCGTAGGATGCCAATGAGTGATAGTGATTCATTTGCACACATCAACCAACTCTAAGCCTGCCAAGCTTTACTTTAAGTCTTGATGTCACCTGGGTCCAGGAAGATGTCATTAGGCTAGCAGCTGAAGTCAAAAGGCCCATTAGTGACCAAGAATACCAGACATTTTGAAGCCATCAGCTGTGGCTTAGCAGATCGGAATGATTGTGACTCTTGCTAAGGGGATCTTAGAGGAGGCGAAGGTAGAAAAATAGGAATATGTATGGCCGTTTTGCAGCGAGAGATTGGAACAAAGCCTGAGCCATAGTGAATTAGGAAATTAGACCAAGCAATGCCTTCCATATATCAATCTGAGCCAGGCACCTGGAAATCATGACAAGTGGAAGAAAACCAACTAATCTTGCAAGAATATGTCTATATAAAAACTATACTGTAAAAGTGGGGCAATTGTGTGTTCAAAAATAATACAAATATAATTTCAGGCCATATTGATGATTCAAGGTTTGGTAAACTACCATATGAAGTCTTCGTTCATGAAGGTACCCGGACTGCAACCAGAAGCCATTCCACCCTGTGGATGCCAGGAAGAAATTTAGTTCAACTGATATTTTTTGATTGTGACAGGAGTGCCAAAATACATTTGCCAAATCCTACCGGGGTTTAGGCTTGGCACTTCAAGATGGTTTATATATTAAACCAAGGACGAGATGTCCAGCCACAAAAGAACAGTGAAACATTCCTTGTTCTTGACAAAATTGAACGGCCAAAGGAGACTACAATCTATCTAAATAATTGATATCCATTGAGAATTGTTTTATAGAGTATGTCCCAACAGGTTGAGCACTGGTCACATCAAGGATTTCATCTCTACTGACTGGCAAGTGACTAAGACTAAATCTGGATATCTGGTGAAGATGGTAAAACTATTCGGAGCAACAAAATAGTTTTGCCACCATGTTATCTTATTTTCTTCTCAGTACCTTTTGTCTAAGGCCACTATAACTCTGTAGATGGTATTCTGCATTCCTTTAGCATACTTGGTAACAATGCGGGGGGTTATAAAAATAGGGCTTAGTAGGCAATTGCAAAATCCCTACCATTGTGGCCCAACAAAACCAAAGGGGTGACATTTAAACTGGTAAACCCTGGTGTGGAAAATACATTAAAAGAACCTCCTATGTTCCAGGCAAATTAGAAAATATAGGTAAGAATATTTGTGGTGTAGCTTCACCAGCCATTCTCCCTGCAAAAAGAGCTTTTCGTAGAAGAATAATGACTTCCATTTTGAAGTGGCGGTTCTTTGTTCGTTCCTTTTTCATTTTCAAACTCATTTTGCCACAAACACACTTTGGCTGGAGGGAGCTCTCTTCTGTGGCTCCCTTGGAAAGAAGCTTTCAAATATTTTATATGCCTCTGTTTTTCCCACGCAGACATTAATTGTCTTTAGAGAAAACCTTACAAAGGAGAGAAAAACTGCTTTTAAACAAATGTGTACTGTTTGAAGAACCCAGGGATTATCTTAAATTACTTGCTAAATTCGAATAAACACATATTTTGCAACACGTAAAAAAGGTGAAAGAAATGGAATGTTGACCTTGAGAAAGATCTTTTTCTTATTCTCTGCTGCATGGAGAATATCAGCCCCTTCTCTGTTGGAGAAAGTAGTAGGTCCGTTGATATAGCTGGAAGTAGCCACCACATGGTTACTGTTGTAACCCATTACTGAAGTGCTAATGGTTGATGCAAACATTTGCAGACCTTCTGGCTTTGTTCAAAAACATATTTCCCAAACACCCTTTTCAGAGAGTACTGTAAATCATATAGAAAGAGAAAGTGTTGCCATGTAAAGGAAGCTCTAAGCTGCAGTACCAGTCTCTGAGCTTGTAGGTCCAGACAATTTGTATTCAGTCCTAAGTAATACAGCTTTGTACCTTTCCAACAAAATAGCCACATTGGCATTAACAGTGAAACAAAAACCTTCATCAGCCCAGTTACACAAGACAAACCACTCAATCCATTGACTCCTTGGCTTGTTCTGAAAGTTAAAACAATTACTATGTGGATCCACCACATCTAAGAAAGTGTCTTGGTCTGAGACCAGCCCCTCTCAGGACCATTCTTTGGATATCACTGAAATACATTAATTTAATTGTTTTTTTTAAATCCCAGGTGTAGAAATCAGAAAGGCCACGCTCATGTAATCCGTAATTTTAATTTCTAATATTTATGCCATGCACCAAAACGCTCTGACTTCTGTAATAACAATACCATCAACTTTTACCCCATCATATGTTTTCATCAATGCATTCAGAGAAAGACATGAATAGGTACCCCAAGATCAAGCCGTAAATGTATGTAGGTAATCATGGTACCTATACTTAGTAAATTACTCCTGATCTAAATCTACTCCACAATAGGAATGCTTGCTGTTCTTTCTAGTGCCCCTGTCATATCGGTAAACAAAATGTCAGTGTGTGAAATATAGTGTGCCAGCCACGAGGCCATGGGACCCCAAGTAACAAGAAACAGATACAAATCCCCCAAAGTATGCAAAATGTATATGATTTGTGATTTTGTGGTTTGGTTTTGTAGAAATGTGGGGCTCCCAAAACCTTAAACGCACCATGAACCCTAAAAATACCCCCGGCACCCCAAAACTCTAACCTGCCCTTTCCCCTAAATATACCCCAGTACCCTAAAACCTAAACACACCCTGAATCCTAAAATTACTGTCTACACCCCAAAACCCGATTTCACCCTGACCCCTAACATAACCCCAGCACCCCAAAAGCTAAATGCACCCTGAACCCCAAAAATTCCCTCGCACCCCAAAACCTTATACACACCCTGACCCCTAAAAATACCCCAGTTCCCCAAAACCAAATCGCACCCTGAACCCTAAAATTACCCCCTACACCCCAAAACCCAAACCCACCATGACCCCTAAAATTACCCCAGCACCCCAAAACCTAAACGCACCCTGGACCCCTAAAATACCCCAGCACCCCAAAACGTAAACCCACCCTAAACCCTAAAAATACCCCAGCAGCCCATAACCCAAACATACACATAACTCTAAAATTACCCCTGAACCCCCTTAACATATACTCCCAACCCTAAACCCTATACTTACATTTAAAGAAAATACGCTTTAACCTTTCATGCATTTACAACATATTTCGTTGTAAAAGCATGTGCGGTAAAAGCATATAAAATGTAATGCCATGCATTGTAACGGGATTGCGGAGTAATGGTAATTGCGTTGTCATGGTATGCAGGGTGATGGTATGCGGGATAAATGATTTGTGGTAATCGTTGTTTACCGCTTTGAAGTAGTGTTATTTTTTGGTGCAAAACTCTGTTTACTATTGTTAGTAGATAGAGTTGTTCATCAAAATAGAATTGAATAGGAACGCTCCTGTATCCTCCTTTGCACTGCTTTTCATTACGTTTAGGCAACTTCTCTGTATAAAACAAGTTTTGCAATGGAAAGTAAGTTAAAAAAAAAGTTTGCACCGGCTTACTTCAATTTTGTTAGGCAAACCCAGTGCAAATCTTTTGTAAATCTCAGAAAAGTAATTAAAACATTCACTCAGTTCTGTGTTGCGCCAGTAAAGCCCATCATGATACAGCCCATTGCGTCCAACCCTTGCTCGCGGAGATTGGTAAAAATTTAGCTCTTTGCAAAAAACCAGGTAGCACCAAGTGACATACGTCAACCTCACAAGATTGCCACATATAAAAAAGAAGTTGTGGATCTTTGCTAATGAAACAAAGAAAGGACCGTGGTACTCAAAAAAGTGGACCCTGGGTCAACAAGGTAAAACAAATTAGTGGGAATTTGAGGTGTACACCTCCTGTCCGTGAGGTGCCGAGTGGCAATTGCGAATAGGATAACCTTACACAGTGTAAAGTATAACCTCGAGTTCACCGTGTGCGAGGACCTCGCAGTATAAAAGGTAGTCAGGTAATCGCGAATACCTGACTACCTTTTATACTGTGAGGTCCTCGCACACGGTGAACTCGAGGTTATACTTTACACTGTGTAAGGTTATCCTGTTCACTTTGCTAATGATGCCTTAACCACTAAGAGTTGACAGCATATTTTGAAAAACAGTAACAGCTAGATTCATCAAGCATTTTTGCGGGCGCAAACGGTGCGAATTGCTGAATTCGGCCGTTTGCGCACGCAAAAATGGCATTTGGAATTCATCAATGGGTCATGAACTCGCAATTTGAAAAATCGCAAAAAATTGCAATTTTTCAAATTGCGATCGCATTTAAGGAATCTCAATTTGAGATTCCTTAAATGCTATTCATGAACCATAAAAAAATTGAGATTTCGCTATTTTTTGCCGCTATTTACTGCGAAGTCTGACTTCGTGGTAAATAGCGAAAACTGAGAAAAATGCACTTTTGTGCATTTTTCTCAGTTGTATGTTACACACGCACATGTCCTTTGGACATGTGTGTGCGCAACATAAGTCTAAATTCACATTTCAGGGGTGCTACAGGGTGTCCTTTGGACACCCCTGGCACCCTTGAAATTGCATCCTTATTTGCGATTAGCAAATTGCTAATCACAAATAAGGAATAACTCCCCATTCATTCCTATGGGCCTTTGGGCCCTTAGGAATGAATGGGGAGTTATTCCTTATTTGCGATTAGCAATTTGCTAATCGCAAATAAGGAATGTGTAGGAATCGCAATTTATTTAGCGATTCCTACATGAATCCCGTTTTGCAAGTCCTTAATAGCGATTCCTTAATAATCGCTATTAAGGACTCGCAAAACGGACAATGATGAATCTAGCTGTAAGTGTTTCAGAATGGCCCAAAGTAAAGTTAGAACAATTGCCCCTGAAATTAAAGTACTTTTCCTACAATATATGTTGAATGTAACCCTGTGTACAACAGATGTGTGGAAGTTTATCATGTGCATTTCTGCAAGGAGGTAGATTTAATGGAATGGTCTTGGTCTCCTTTACTCTAGTTGCTCTTCAGATGCAATGCACATAGAGCTTTCTTTTTTGTTTCTTTTTACTTTTTTTTAGTGATGTTCTACTGGTGTTTTTCTATTGTTATGCAAATTTTGGAAATCAGTATTTTATCAATGTTTATACAGCTTTCTAATGGAAAAAACTTTCCCAGTGCATGCATAATATGCTGTTTTTATTCCAGTGCAGCATTTGTCTCAGATTAACCCGGGTTATTCCCGCCCACTCCATTGACAGTGTTTGCTGGGCTTCTGGTACACTCTCTGAAGCACAGCCTTGGCATTTTGTTTTCCTACCTATGTCTTCCAGTATAGTGCCTCGCTCAGTCTGACTGGTTTAGTGCATGCTTAATGGCTCAGGACCTTCAGCTTTAGAGTTAGGTGATCAGCATACTCCATCCACCACTCTATCGGGAATGAGTGAACAGCCAAGGGTCCACCAGCAAAACCTTACGCTGATGGTCAATGGCGAACCCGAGTCGGCCCTAAACTTGGTTGAAAACACCCAAGGTGCCAGGCAAGAGAATTGTTTGACATTCTTGAAAAGCTCCAGTGCTTTGAGGGAAGCCTTTTGGTGCCAGTTTCTCCAAAGGCCTGAAATCTCCACAAGGCAGGCTCTGATCTCTAAATATGGCTCACTGCGGTGCATCTGCCAGCTTTCAGTTACGCCCCTTATTATGTAAGAAGATAATAACCTCTGTGCACAGTTCACTATCCTAATCCATCCTAAAAGCTCTAAAACATGTAGTTGTCGTCCAGGGGCCCACACTATGGTACTTTGTGGAATAATTACCCATCCGATTTGATAATGTTGCTTTATTAGGTACCTGGGCCAAGATTGATCAAAAGACTATGTTGCTCTTGCGTCATGCAGGGTGACACAAGGGTAGCGCCATCCTTTAGTCAGATTTACCAAGCATTGCAAACCCACCTTGTGTAGCTTGGTAAATTGGAATAATGCAAGGCACTGATAGTCACTGCATTGCGCTTCCCTGCGCCGTGAATGTTTTACATGGGTGGAAAGTGGGTGTTTCCACGCACCCACCATGTATTTTGCTGCATCTCGGATTCACCAAGACATATAAACCTGGTAATGCGTCAAAATTGTAGGTATGCCCAATGCAGGTGCCACAATGAGAAATATCTTTATTCTTCAGCACAATTAAATCGAGGACAATGCCTCTAAGGATTGTGTTTAGGCGGGAAGGTTTCCCTTCCTGCACAAAAGCAATCCTGGCGTAAAGCTGTCACCCATGCGCCAAGGTGCAAGGTCTCCTACATTGGTACCAGGAAGTCACAAATGCCCCAGTACGAGTATCGGCTGCATTGGGCAGCAGTGGTGGGGCGGGGGGTTAAAAAAGAAAAGGAAAGGACATTTAAACTTACCTTAGAAGCAGCTGCCTCTCCTCCGTCCTCCTTGCCACGATGCAGGAACAGGAAGCACCCTCTCTTCTAGAATCTTCTAGCCAATCATGACACTGCTGACAGTAGCGTTGTGAATAGTCTGAGCGCCGTGGTTCAGTGCTCAGATGGGAACAGGGGCCTGTATATGTTCTCCATCAGGCTGTGAATTGTAGCCAGTGTAGAGCATGCAAATGTGCACATGACTAATTGGCCACCTCAAGACGGGCGGCCAAACTGTCATGCGCACTTGGAGAGTGCCTACCCTATTTAAGTTTGAGTTATCTTGCTGCATTGCATTGCATCAAATATTGATTAAACTTCTCTCAGAAACCTGGCAAATTTATGCACTCTTCACATTTCAGTGAGTGATCTAGCAAATGTGCAGTAATTCATACCATGTTATGCCCCTACTATGAAGCGTGACACATTTAACCACTATTGGCATTTTACTTAACCCCTTCCATGCTTATGATGAGCTCAGCTCGTCATAACTGCTGCGGCCCTCCCAGGCGAGGCTAATTCCCCGCATGTGCGGGCGTTCTTTTGGAGTGGGCGGAGTCATGACGAGTCCAGCTCGACATGGGCACAGCTCCACTGTGCAGCATGATGAGCTGGACTTGTCATGAGTACTGCGGCCCCTCCCTTTCCGCACCGCTGGGGATTTTGCCCCACGTGGAAGGGGTTAAGATCTGGGAAGTGATGTTTTCACTTTTACAACTGTATGTGTGGGTCAGTGGATCCTTGCGAGCAAAGCACTGTTGACAAAAGCATTAGAACTGGTTGAAGGTCTTGCACATGACATATAGACATTGTATCGGTAAATATTGGCATTACTCTTGTCCAGAATCTGTAAAGTGTTCAACACCCTCTACACATACAGTGCTAATACACTTTCAATGTGTACCTGTCACTCCGCCATACATAGAATGCTTATGCCATGCGTCCTGCAATAGATATTAACTTGCAAGAAGGGATTAATGTGAAAGACACATTTCACAAATCTGTTAGCAGACCCTGTCGTGGTTGGTTTGCCCACACTCTAAAACCACTCTGCGTTGACCGCACTGTCCAGATCACCCACGGTGGTTACCCTGTGAGACCGCGCCATCTGATTAGACTGTAAAAGTGCTTGGAAATGTTCAACGGTGTATTAGGGATGCCATGATATGCAGAATGATATTGTACACTGTACATTATCATGCAGAGTGAAATTGATATCTGTTTCCAGTGTTGAGTGTAAATCTTCTCTCATTGACGCTGCTTTCCTCTTTCATGGTTACAGGGCTTCCAGTCCCTGAAGAGGACCAGGGAACCAAGCCATGACCACTGGAGCTTCAGATGAGCAGCAGTGGCTGGCGGCTCACACTCATCTTGATATGATGATGGTGTTTTTGGAACCGCTCTACATTTGAAACGGGCAGTGAGGACTCACAGAAGGACTTGTTCAAGATTGTACATCACAGGAAGGAGAATGTTGTTCTATCTCCTGTCTTCATGTCTCTGTTGCTGGGTCCTGGGACAATGACATCTGATTACTAGCCCTGCTCAATAACATCACAACATAAAGGCTTACAAAAATTAGCAGTACTGTCCCAGAATTCATTCTTTCATTAAATGCCACAGCTACGTGTTGTAGTATTTTTGTTATAGAATGGAGAGCTACCTCCTTCAACAATAAGAAACTACTACAGCATGTTACTATGTGTTGTTTTAACACGTTCCATGCTGATGACGACCCCCAGCCGTCATGCACTACGGTGCTCGTGTGCTGAAGACGGCTGGGGGCCGTCATCAACCCGCCCACTCGCGATTCTGCCGCACAGGCGCAGAATCGCGGCCGCATGGAAGGGGTTAAAAAGAGCAGTGCTTTCCTGAGTAGCACAATGATAAATTGCAATCTGAAAGTGCAATTCTCTCTCTTGTGCTGTCCTTCTTTCTATATCTCTCACTCTCTCTTTATGCTTATTTTTCTCTGTGTCACTCTGGCGGTGGAACAGGGGCTGGAAAGCAACTTTTTCAGGGAAGTGACGCTGAAATTGTTTTTTTAAGAAACTAAAGCAATGTGAGAACAGATTACAGAGAAATAATAGCAGCATTTTGGGGGCTCCATGATGTACAGAGAATATAACAATGAACATCTATCTATGCCTAATGAACCTTTGCCAGCATCTTTGGCCCAAAGGAATCGAAACAAGTTAGGTTGGGCAGAAATCATAGTGTGGCAACGATGATGCACTGACAGCACTAATTTTGCTAAGTGTTGCTACCAGATTGTATTATTGGGCAAAGAAGGATGAAATAATGTAGAAGATAAGGTCGAAAGGGACTCTGTCTAAGACTGAAACTACTTCTATCAAGAGACACCCAATGCAAGTACAATGGAGACGTCAATCTACTACAAGGGACAATAAAAAGTTACAACAACCCACATATTAACCAGTAAATCAAGGAAATGAGATATTGAATATTTCCGAATCGTTACCTTGTGAAGGAAGACCGCAGTAGTCTTTAGGGCATTCTGGCCCTGATTTACTAAGGAGTTGCTTTGTCCTTGCGTGCCGCAAGTCGCCGCAAGGCAAATCAAGTCCTTATATGGGATTTACTTGGCCAAAACAAAGCTCCTTTGCATGGATTTGCGTGGTTTAGTAAATGCAAAGTAATGCAAGACAGTGCATAGGGCTGCCTTGCATTACTTTTTGCTGGGAAAACATTCTATGGAATTTGGGACCATCCTACATTAACAAAGGCTGTCAACCCGGAAAATCATAAAAATATTGAGCCTTCCCAAGTGAGTTGTAACATAGAGAAATATCTTAATTTTTCCTCCACTTGTGTCGTATTCCACAGCACACATGGAAAGGGGAAAACTCCATTAAGTTTTGTTTTTGTGCAGCATGGTGTGCCATCAATCAATCAATCATGCCCCTTTTTCCACAACTCTGTAGTGGTGGGGCGAGGAGATCCCCTTGTGTCTTGAGGGCCTCAGGAGTAAAGTGGACTTCATCTCCCAAGCAGCAATGCACCAGGAGGCATGTTTGCAGAGTGGTGGGGAAAGGGGGCGTGGCCTCTGACCACCTCTGAGCAATGGGGCCTAGGACCACCTTTCAGCAATCCCACTATGTGTGGCTTAGTGGAGGTAACAGGTAGGCTAGTTGGCCCCTAAGAACCCCCAGCAGTGAAGGGGACTTCATCCCCCAACCAAGAGCATGACAGGTGGCACATTTGCAGACTGATAGAGAAAGGGGGCATGGCCTGCTACCAGAACTCAGCAATCATGCTATGTGGCACTTACTGGAGGTAAGGTGACACATGGTGGCCTGTCATGTTTAGATTTTCTATAAATTGGAAGATTAAGAGGGTCAGGCTGTTTAGGTTTGCTTTTGTGATCGCCGTTTTGATGGCCAGGAAGTTGCATAGCTCCACTTCTGGCAGGTTAAAACTTCCCTTTATGGTGTTGAAGGTGAGTGGTTTGCTTTGCTCCTCTAGGTGTGCCGGGTGTGAGAGGCCTAGGGCCTCATTTATGAGGCCTTGCGTCAGTTTTGCGCTTCCGATGCGTCACTTTTTGTGACGCATCGGCGGCGTAAAACATGCCTCCTGTTGCGCACTATTTACAAAGTGACGCATCCAAGCAGATGCGTCACTTTGTAAACCCTGCGCTACATTATACCTGTGTCAGGTATAATGTATGCAGGGGGGGCGTTCCCCCGCAAAAAGCTTCGTAGAAGTGACGCAGTGAAATCTATGAGATTTCACTGCGTCACTTTTAGGACGCAGTTGCGTCAAAATCTTACGCCTGCCTCACAGCAGGCGTAAGACTGACGCAGGCCCTTTCACATGGGGCTTGCCCCATGTGAAAGGACGCATTGCTGGAGTTGCGTCACTTTTGTGACACACTCCAGCAATGCGTCACTTTTGCGCTTACAGATACGTCAGAAATACTGACGTATCTGTACCTCCTTGCGACATGATGCGTCATACTGTAATTATGACGCATCAGGAATGTCGCAAGGAGTGCGCACTGAGAAGTGACGCATCACTGCTTTCATGCAACGATGCGTCATTTCTCATAAATGAGGCCCCTAGTGTCTTCCATGTACTTATGTCTAGGGGTTTACCTCTGTATTTTATCTTGGGGTTTGCACAAAGAGCTTCCCATTTTGAGTTTTTGAGGCTTACCTCTAGTTTCTGATCTACCTTCAGGAGCGCCATTTTTGTTATTTTGAAAATTGGGTTCCTTTTTAGTGACTGTTTGTTTGCTGTTAGGAGAGTTAGGGGGTCCGAGTTGTTAAGGATGGCTTTCTCCAGGGATAACCAGGTGGGTGTGTATTTCTGGTTTTGTATTATCCAGTGCAGCCCCTCCCGTGCCATGCAGGCTGTTTGAAATGTCCTTAGGTCTGCAACGTTGAGGCCTCCTAGTGCTTTTCTCAATCTTAGTTTTTGCAGGGCTAGTCTGGGTCTTTTGTCCCTCCAAATGAATTTGTTCAGTGCCTGGTCTATTTTCTTATGGAAGTAATTTGTTAGTGCTAGAGGGAGCATACTGGCTAGGTAGTTAACTATTGGCGTGACCATCATTATGACCATCTCTATTCTTCCCCACCAGGTGATAAATTTGGGCGACCAGTTCTCCAGCAGGCCTTTTATCTTTTTCAGTGTGCTCATTTCGTTCTGCTCGAGAGTGATTCCTAAGTTCCGCCCTAAGTTGATTCCTAGATATTTAATTGATTGCGTTTGCCATGCAAGCCCGAGTCCGCTAGTATTTCTCTGGTTGTGTGTAACTTCATGGGCATGCACTGTGATTTGTTTCTATTTAGTTTGTACCCGGAGTGGGAGGCATATGTCTCAATGGTGTTCATGAGGGCTGGTAAGGATTCTGTTGGATCTTCTGTAATGATCAACAGGTCGTCAGCGTAGGCCGCTAGCTTGGCCGTGGTTTTGTTGATGGAGATGCAAAAAAAGAAGAGAGCGAAAGATTGACTCATGTTCACAGCAAGTGATCTTTGGGGAAAGCCATACCCACCAAAGTAATGATCTTAATAGTGCTTAAAATTATGATCTCAGGCACAGTAGCACTGTTGCATTTGTGGACTATTGGTTATGCATAGTTTTCACCACAGGGATCAAAGCTGAGCCAGGTGACAAAAAACACATCTAACCCACACAAACTAATTGACTGTTCCACCCATACTCTTAGATGTTTTCACTGTGTCAGCACAAACCTCACAATAGTTACCAATGGCACAGAAAAAGATGCGGGAGAAGGAATGGTCTGAGCTTCCTGTGGCTACTTCTTACCTGCGCCCAGTGAGGTTATAATGGCTTGGTGGTCACCATGTACCCGCGCTTCCATCTCTTTCGATGGTGGGACTGAAATTCCAGGCCAATGGGGCATATTTACAAGCTTGTGTGCTGCCTGAACATCACTTTTCAGATGTTCTGGTGGTGCACAGGGCTCAGGCATATCTACAAGGCCACGTCGTAAATCCTCCATGCATGGCTTTTTATGGCCTTGTAGATAAAGAGTAAGGCGAGGAAGCGCAAGTCACTGACTTGCCTTATTCTTAGTGAAAGAGGCGTTCCAAGGGTGTTGCTGTAGGTGTTCCCACTCAACATCCATGGAATTTGATGGTGCCCTAGATTAACTCATTTAAGTAAAACTGGAGCTGCACCAAACCTTGCACCTCCCTAGAGCAGTGTACCGAGGAGAAATGTTTGCAATTCTCCTAGTTTTTTATCTTTCTACATGTAGAATCAAAGTTTTGTGGTTCCATTCTACTCTCTATATTCTGAATATTAGCAATGCCTTGTACCCATCACCAGGGACATGGAATGAGGCCTGCCCAACGAGGTCCTTCTAATAACCACATTTAAAATAAATTATTTTAGCAACTTTCCTCCATTCCAAGTTATCACCCCAGGAGGGCCGCACAAAAATCTCTAGGTCCTGCAACTGGCTGCTACACTCTGTTCTCTGCTTTAGCAATGGTGGAAATAAAGAGGACATGTTATGGTTTTATCTTAACACAAAACACATGCTTGGTGGTCATTGTCTCCTCACACTGGGGCCTTCCGTGTCATTCCAGAGTGTTAAGGCTGCTCTTTTGACGGCCCTTGACTCTGTTAGCTGCAGCATATCTTATGACCCTCCTTTACAGCCGGTGACTGTATCAAGCTTCAACAGAAGGGCAACGTGCTGTTGACCATTCACCCCTTCCTTGTTCAGTAGGCTTCTTAAGATCCAAAAGATACACCTCAATACACAGAGGTCACCTTCAAAAAGAGGATAAATCTACACCTCCTGCGGCCATTCTCCTTTAGTGTTTCTTCATTATTTAGCCAAATATTAGACATCGTAAAGACACCGAGGTGACACGTCAGCACATGTCGTCTGTGGTGGAAGCCTATTGAGTATAAAAGTATGGATCCCTCCTAAATTGTCCTTGTAGAAATGCTGGGCTGGAGACACCCAACATATCACAGAAAGAAGGAGACAAAGTTTAGGGTTCAGCTTGGAAAACAACTAGATTAAAAGGGGATCAGATCTAGCCTGAATCGACTGATATCTGGAAAGGGACCCAGGGCACAAATGGCGAGCAGGTCAAAGCCATAAAGGAATGAAGGCAAGCAGCACAGAAGCCACAATGGATGTCCATCAGCTCAGAGTCAATGTACCCTGTGGTCACTTTCAGTCAGCACAGCGCGTAGGCATGGACATTATCTGGATCTGGTCAGTAGACGGCGCCTTCACATGTATCCAGGAACGGCGCCTGCTCCTGTGACCACCATGCATTGCCTTAATGGCCTGGGGCAACCCACAGAGCAGAGAATGAGATGGGTTGTGAGCCTGAACCGTGTCCAGAGTTGTGTCTGCTGAGAGTGTTTGTTTGGTGTCTGCTGAGAGTCCAGGCTTTGAGCTTGATCAGCACCCAGTGGTGTGTCTGGTGTGAGTGCAGGCTCAGTGTCTGCTGAGACTCTGAGCTCTGCACCGCATCACCTTTGTCAGCTATTAGTGCAGGTTTGGTGTCTGCTGAGAGTCCAATCCCAGAGCCTGATCACTGTCCAATGCAGTATCTGCTGTGAGTGCAGGTTCAGTGTCTGCTGAGACTCTGAGCTCTGCACCGCATCACCTTTGTCAGCTATTAGTGCAGGTTCGGTGTCTGCTGAGAGTCCAATCTCAGAGCCTGATCACTGTCCAATGCAGTATCTGCTGTGAGTGCAGGTTCAGTGTCTGCTGAGAGTCTGAGTTCTGGGGCTGATCCATAGCCCATGATATGACTGATGTGAGTCCATGTTATGAGTCTGAACAGTTTCCCATTCTGTGTCTGCTGTGAGGGCAGGTTCGATGTCTGCTGTGAGGACAGGTTCGGTGTCTGCTGAGAGTCCAGGCTCGAAACCTGATCAGAATCCCGTGCTGTGACTGCTGTGAGTCCAGGTCTGAGCCTGATATTTTACTTCAGGGCCCAATCCTCTCTTGTCAGCCCAGGATTTGAGACTTGGGATCTGACTTTAGGAGCAAATCCTGTGTGAGTGCGTCTCAGAGCTCAGGCCCCTGCACCCATGTAGAGTTGTTCCTCCTGCTGACCTGTCAGTCAGCATTCCTGTACTATTTGAACAGGACTCACATGGGAACACCTGTGAAACAGCACCCAGATAGACTGAAATGGTGGCTGGAGGCGTGCGGCATGTCCTTCATACCGTGCATTACTGATCCTGCGGGAGAGCCCTGTGTATAAGCGGACACACACTCGCACACCCAGACTCAGTAATGCAAAAGTTATGAAAACTTCCTTCATAAGTGGGACAAGAGCAGCAAAGGTATATTCTTCATTCTCGAGGGCGGCCAGGGCTCTTTGGGTTGTGTGGAATCAAGAGGCACCACGCTTGTTAAGCATGGTCTGCTGGATGATAGTAAAATAGCTCTACAACAAAAAATAAAGCAGTGCAAAATACCTCAGACTCTCCCATCATAGGTGTTAGCCTTCTACAGGCTTAACATAAAAATGTGAAGAAACCAACTAATAAAGGTAGAACAGGGGCCTGAAAATCTCATTGTCAAAAGCATTCAGTAGTCTAAAAATAGTATCATCCTGAAAAAGATGTTCCTCAACAAGGGTCCCTAAATATATTCTTGGAGTCCTTCTTTAGCATGCATTGGCAAAGCCAACAGGATTGGCTTTAATGTGGTGTATAACACATGCAAACAGCATTTGGGCATGCTTGGGCCTGCATGTCTTAGCATGTCAAAGCCAGACATATTAGCTTTTCCAATGCTTGTTTAGATTTCTGTAAATCTCACACAATCTGCCTTTGTTTGAAGGGAAAGCAGAAACAGGGAACACTGGGTTTGATGCAGTAAGTTTACATCAACAGACAATAACTAGAACAGGAACACAGACTAGATTCAGATGTCCCCGCGGAAGTAGAATTCATATCCCTCACCTGCCACGGCTTCTAAGCACTTGTTCCCGCACAGCCGGCAGCATTTCTTGTTCAGCGGGCCATCGCCATCATCCTGGCACTCCGGCTTGTCCAGGGGATCCCCGCAATTGGCCACGAAATAAGGACAAATGCCAGGCTTGGCTGTGAAAGACAAAACAGCACAATCATAATGAGGATGATGATGCTGATGATGATGATGATAATGATGATTATGATGATGATGATGGGGACGATGAAGATTATTTTTTATTATTTTTCATTCCATTTATTACCTTTATTTCGGCCGCAAGCGCCATAAAAGTGCAGACAGTAAAACAGATAAAATATACTTGTGAAAAAAAATAAAGGCAACTGACAAACAACTTCTGTACAATGATTATCCCACGAATGAGAGGGAAAAACACACAATACATAGGAATACAGCGGGATGTGAAATTATACATAATGCTGTGATATACCTGTTAAAAACAGAATGTATTATTATTATTATTATTATTATCATTATCTATAAATAAAAACATAATGTGTTCATACAAAACC
Source organism: Lissotriton vulgaris (assembly GCF_964263255.1). Taxonomy (NCBI): domain Eukaryota; kingdom Metazoa; phylum Chordata; class Amphibia; order Caudata; family Salamandridae; genus Lissotriton; species Lissotriton vulgaris. The sequence continues at coordinate 1,866,309,727 of NC_141694.1, forward strand.
AAATCTTAGGATCCTCTGCTTCTAAGTGCATTGCTTTAGTAATATGTTCTGATAATACTTAAACTGCTGGACCCTTCAGCCAAGAGGTTTCACAAGGTCCTATCTGTTTTCAAGCCATCTATTCCTTTGATCTTTAGAAGTGTACTAATATTCTCCCCAGATAATAAGCTGTCCTGTGTCTCAGTTGTACCTCATATTTTCAGAGTGTTACATTATTCGTAAGGGTTTCCATTCAGTCCATGCAATATTGGTTTTTACAAGATGTTAACAAAAGCTGATCTTAATATGCTCTCCTGCAATCTTTCTACTTTTTAGATCCTTATTTCATCCCATGAGTGAAAATGAAATGTTCTCTGCATTAGATATGTGGACCACATTCCCTTGAGATGTAGTCTTTGCTAGAACCTACCTGAGTAGCATGAGAGTCAGCTCCACATCTGTTTAGCTGCCTCAGTGAGACAAATGGAAAGGGAGTTACAACTGTGAATGTGAACCCCTTTTACCATCTGCACGACCTGCCACCAAACCAGCCCCAGCAGATCTTGGTCCACAGTCAAGTTATTCCTTTGCTTCAAAGGCTTTCCCAAGCTTCACACCTGTAAACCTTGGAACAGTAATTGTGAAATTCATAGGATCTTCTACCATGGCCCTTGTCTTGCAGGCAGTGACTGCTGGCCTTGCAAATGTGATGAGTTGGATTTCCAGTGTCTTGTTTGTTGTTATGAATGAGGTCTGGTGCAGACACTCTCAGGTGGGTCATTTTCACAAACTTCTCATTGGGCTGCGTCTGAAGGGACGGTAAGCTGGGATCGCCATCGCTGGGATCTCTTTGCGAGTGCTCAAACTTAGGCTTGGGAGCAGGCTAAATGCTTGTGTCTTTTGTTTGGCTTTCAATATAAGTTGGCAATATAAGTGGTTGAAAGAGTGCTTTAGGGCAGATGACAAACTTGAATCCTCTAACACCATACCTTTTCCCACGGACGAAGAGTGGGTGAACGATGCATGTGTTAGGCAAGTAACTCTTAATGCTGGTGAACTTTGACTGCATTAGTCCCTGATGTTTTTCTGTAGCCTTGCTCCAGTTTTGACTCGAGTGCAGTCCAGCTATTGTTCCTTTCCACTGAGGTGACATTCCTACCTGGGGGACAATTTTTGGACACACTTCCCTTCTGATCCTCATTTCATTTTCATTCTGGACTTTGGTGTAATCAAAGGGTTAGTGTCTGCACAACAGAATAGGCCATCTTCTCCTGACAATTAATATTTATAAAGTTATCACCTGAGGGTACTCTGTATTTTATGTGGCCCTCTTTGAGAGCCAAAACATAATAAATAAATTGAATAGTACATGTGAGGTAGGGTGCTTCTCTGGTTTTGTGGTGATGTACTTCCAGGCACATTCAAGCTTTGCATGTGTGCAACAGCCAAGAATGTCCTCACCTTTTCTACAACACATCATGGACACAAAGAGGCAGTGTGCCATCTATGCATATGATTTATGTTTGAATATACAGCTGAAGGGTTCAATGACTCTCCAAAGACCCCAGTCTCTTATGTGAATCAGTACCTGGCAGGGCCTTCACACACTGCACCCCGCAGCCAAACAGGCAGCACTTCTCATGTTTCTTGCAGTCGGTGTCATTTCTGCACTGTGGTGGGGGGAGGTAGCCACACTGATTCTCCTTCTCTGGATCGACCGGGCAAAACCCTGGGTTCTCTGAAACTTAAATAGACAGGGTGTGAGCAAATGTATATCCTGCAAACAAATTTACAAAAAAGGCAAATGAAAAACTGGCAAATTGCAATCCTTTATTGTATAGTGTAACGGAAAATAACCAAACACAAAATACATTCTTTGACAGGATCCCAGTGAACGTCATAACATAAAATAGTATACATCAGCCTGACTTAAGGTTATGAATGTTGTTCTGTCACTAAGAAAAATAAAAGCATGCAGCAAACAAGAGGTGGGAGCCAGTGGCGGATCTCAAAAATATCAGTGGTTGTATAGGTTGTGTAGCTCAGGATCCCCAGAGGACCCATGCACCCCCAAGCAGTGGAAAGAGCTGTCCCACTCGGTAATCCATGTTCTGAATCATAAATATGGAGTACATCACTTGCTTCAGGTATCTTCCCTGATACATGGAAATATGCCGGGTTACTCCCCCTCAGGCAAAAACTCGATGTGGATCCAGGGGAGCTAAACAATTATCGCCCAATCAGCACCAGCAAAAATGCTGGAGAAAATGGTGTGGGATAGTTGGCTAACTTAATATAGAGCCAGGACATTTTATATGATACACAGTCCAGTTTTTGGTCAGGCTTCAGTACCGAATCTGCAAGGTTGGAGGTGGCAGAGTCAGTTAGAATGACTGTGGACGCTGGATCATCAGCTATGCTTGTGCTCCCGGACCTATCTGCAGCGTTCGATACCGTGGACCACCAAATCCTGGTGCAGAGACTCCAAGCAATAGGAATTGGAGGGGTGGCCCTCACCTGGCTGAAGTCCTCTCTTAAAAATCGTACGCAGAAGGTCCCCCTTCAACCCTACCAGTGGGAACCCAAACAACTATGGTGTGGGGTACCACTGGGGTCAGCTTTAGGCCTGCTTCATTTTAACATATATCTGGCCCCTCTGATGTCACTCATAGCAAACCGGGGAGTGAAGGCAATATCATACGCCGACGACACCCAGCTGGTTTTCCTTTAAGGACCAGTCTGTGGACTCCTTTACTAGGTTTAAGGGATGCCTGAGGGATATCGCCCAGTGGATAAACAAAAATATACTTAAACTTAATGCAGAGAAGACAGAAGTGTTGTTCTTCGGCAAGGCTCTTCCACCGGCGGCTGGTATTTGGTGGCCGGCTGAAATGGGCCTGCCACCTTTTCCAGCAACTACCGCAAAAAACTTGGGCGTGAAATGGGAAGTGGATCTCTCTTTCACAGCTCAAATTTGGCAGGTGACAGCCTCATGCTTCAGCGAATGAAGAAGCCTGAGGATATTTTTACATCTACTGTCACAGAGTCATTGTCCATGCCACAGTGGCATCTAGGCTGGACTATGCTAACTGCCTATACCCGGGTCTGCCCGCTTACCTAGTCAGGAGACTGCAGATGGTACAGAACGCAGCAGTTAGATTGATTAGATGTTCTACTGTTTCGTCACCATATCTCTCCGCACATAAGACAGCTCCACTGGCTGCCGGTAGCGAGAAGGATTGAGTTTAAGGCTTTAACTTTGGCTTTTCGGGTGATACATGGCAAATATCCGAGTTACCCTAAACACCGGTTATGCACCTACCAACAAAATCGCTCACTGAGGTCCAACACTGAGAGCTTGCTTTGCACACCTCACTTTGTTAAAGCGCACTTAGGGGGCAGATCTTTTACAATGGTGGCAACTCAGCTTTGGAATTCCCTGCCAACAATATCCACCAAGTCCAATTCTCCTTGGCCTTCTCTTCTCATCTCGCATGCCGCTTACTGCTATACTGCCGTGACACTTCTGTTAGAGGTCGCTGTTCGTGTTTTATATATTTCTGTATTATTATTTTTGTGTAATGGTATTTTACATTTTGGTTTGCCCTTAGAACTAGGGATACATCTAACTATTCATGTCTGCTCTTAGTCAGTCTATGTATCTAACCACTTATTATGCACCCAATCAATGTAATGATTCTAAATTATATATTTCAAAAGTATGTTTATTTGAGATATTTCAAAAAGACGTGATTGTGCTCACATTTATGAGAATTACTGAACAGATGCACAAACTGTTGTGTTAGCAAAAGGTCATTGAGCTTTGTAGATGAGCACTCAATATCAAGATTGGTTACTGACATGAAGTTAGCTGTGATAAAAAAAGAATAAAATGTTAGGTTGTTGAGGCATCTGTAAAGTTTGAAGGAGATACTGCAAGCGGCTAAGCGGTAAACTAATACTTTTTGTTAAGCCTGCAGTTGTGTATGTTACCGACTGATGCACAGTTGAGTCTCAAATCTGCCATAGACTTTTTAAAGGAATCTCCAGCCTTAGAACTATTGCAATATAATGTCAGAAAGCAGCAATATGCTGTAATTGAATGAAGGTGGAATGTATCACTGTGCTCCAAATCCAAGAATGTATCTGTGGGGATTTAGGACGGTCTGTATAAAAATAACTGTTTATGTGGACCAGTGAATGGAGTTTAATATTCTTTTGGGAACAGAAAAATAAAACACATCATAGTGGCAGCATCAAGCCAAGCAGCGAAATTGAGGCCCTCAGCTTGTGTGCTGGGATAGTCCTGGATAGGGACACACATGCGACCTACAGCAAATGTGGCCAGAGTAGGCAGAGGGCAATGAAAAGCCTCCAGTCAAACTGGGGTTGTAGGGTATCATTTCTGTCTCAAGGTAGCAGTATCCCAGCTGCACACATCTCCGATGCATCATTGTTCTGTACATTGGCTGGAGGGAAGTTTCCCTCTCTAGGTCTTCATCAGGGCTGAGGTAAGAGTTGTTAGACAATATGGAAGGACCTCAGGAGCTGGCCTGGGACTTTACGCTCAGGCTTCGGGCATCACTGGTGATCTTGTGTGGATCTAAAAGAAATACAGCTAGACAGTCCAACTGCTAGCAAAGATGAGAAGCTGCTGCCAGGATTTAGATTTTAATGGAAGAATAGAATGTGATGTTATTGCTCCAAAGCTGTGCAACTTAGTCATTTACCGGTGGCAACCTGTCCTAGGGGGATAGCGGGCTCCTATTATCCTATGCAGAATGTCTCGCCTACCTGACATCATTACCAAAGAGTAATGGATGTCCTTCGTAGTGTGTCTGTGAGTAGGTATCAGAGATCAATCAGACCAAAGCTAGGCCCTCACAGTTTGGACCTGTAGGAATATTACAGTACCTTGTACCCAGCAACGGGTATGAAGGCAATCAGGATCCTAAATAGTACCAATCACAGATGCAGAGATAGCATTGTTGAATGTACTCCCGCTCATTCAGAACGCCAGGTAACAACGAATAAATGTGGAGAGGAGAGGCTTGAAATTAGGTTGCAATAGATTCAAACCACAGGACTGGTTATCGTCAAAATGAAAAATACAAACTACATTTACGAGATTGAAACCAGAAACATGAATCAAATCCATATTCACAATAGAGGAGAAACATGAGTTCTTCACTGAGGCACCTTTCAGATCAGTCTTGCAATGGCCACTAACACTTTCCACCCTGCCTTCATACACATCCTTCAACCAAGTTTGGATTAAATTCTAAGAAATTTGCACATGCATGTCTCATGACATTTCCTGCACACTCATCTGCCCTTGTGTTGCTGAATTTAAGCTACACTGCTATGTCACTATAGTATAATGCTGAGTATGCATGTTCTTATGCTCTTATGCTCAATGCTCAATACAAGAACTTGTCGGTGGTGAAAGGGATATGCCGTGTAACACAAAGTGTAGATCAGATTACAAACAGTAGTGTGCTGACTTTACCTGCATTCTTTATCTCGTTAAACCGTCACCTAGAGTAGTTTTTGGTTAGGAAGAGAGTGCCAAATGTGCAAAAAAAAATTATTCATTGACTTTACTACAATTTTTGTATTTAAAGAAAAGTGTTATTACCACATCAAAAACCATTAATGTTGCTTATATGCACATGAAATAAGTTTAAGTTTAGTTTAAGTTCAAGTTAAGTTTGAGAGATTTTTAGAGCGCATAGCTGCCCAAGGGCTTCCCAGTGCTATGAGAGCGATACAATACAGAAGTTAGAAATGAATTAGTGGTACTGATGGAACAGCCAGGTTTTAATCATTTTTCAGAAAGTTGATTCTGTTTCCAGTAATTTAAATTGATGTGCAAGAGAATTCCACAGGTTGGGTGCAAGATGCGCAAAGAATCTTACTCCCCATCTGGCTCTCTTAATTCTGGTGGTTTTTATTAACCGTTCAGAGCTGTATCAAAGGATTCTGTATGGGACATAACGGCTCACCAGTCTTGGTTTTTAGTGGGGCTCTAGTTGTGTATGGCTCCATGTGTCAGACAAAGTGGCTTAAATTTGACTCTAGCCTCAATCGGTATTATGGCCACATTTTGGACAACCTGCTGTTTTTTAATGACATATTTTGGTGCCCCAGATGGAGGAAATTTCCATAGTAAAGACGTGATGTGACCAGGGAATGGATTACTGTCTTTCTGAGCTGAACAGGAATACGCTCCAGTATTTTGCTGAGAATTCTGAGTAACCTGAAATAAATGCCTATGAGTTTCTTGGCTTGGGTCTTCATTGTTAATTCCCTGTTGAGCCAAAAGCCACGATTTTTGATAGTCGTGTTCAGAGTTGGTGGACTACCTAAACAGTTAGGCCAACTGATGAGAGGCCTGGGAACCGCATTGTTTCTGAGGACCATCAGCTCCATTTTGTTTCCGCTCAGCTTCAGACACCTGTTTATCATCCATTCTACAACCCTTTCCAGGCAGAGTGCGAAACTGTCAGATTCAACGTTGGTTCTGGGGTCCAGGGAGACCCCCAGTTGTGTGTCCTCCGCATATGATATCATAGAGATACCGAACTCTCGAGCTACCTGGGCTAGTGGTCCCATGTTTATATTAAACGATGTGGGACTGAGCGAGGAGCCCTGTGGCACCAGGCAAATCAGTGGCATGATCTTAGAGAAAAGGTTAGCTTCCATAACTTGAAAAGTTCTTCCCTTCAAAAAAGATGAAAGACACTCCAGGGCTTTGTCTTGAATACCAAGATCGAGCAGTCTATTTTGCAGAATAGAATGGTCCACGGTGTTGAGTGCCACACTAAGGTCAAGAAGTAATATAGCGACTGAACTTCCTTGGTTCGGAGTAATTTTTGATTCTTCTACCACTGCTAGGAGTACTAAATTTGTGCTGTGCAGGAAAGCACATCCATGTGGGATGGAGTCATTGGTTAATTTCCAGAAACTCTGTTATAACTCCATTTACATGTTTCTCTAATAGTTTGCCAATAAATGGTAAAAGTCAAATAGGACGATAGTTCGCTAGTTGTGCAGGGTCGAAATTAGATTTTTTTCACAATGGTCCTATTATTTCGTGTTTTCAAGCTCTTGGAACTTCACCTGCCTCTAATGAGAGGTTAGTAATTTTGACTAGTGTTGGGAGCAGAGCCTCTGTGATCTTAATCAGCGATCTCACATCATTTATGTTAGTGAGTGGTAAGCGAGTGAGGACAGGCTTTGAGGAGATCTACACCTGATCACTGTTCGGACTGGTAGATGTCTCTCTCCGTGTCTGGAAGGAGCTATAAATATATTTAACTTTTTTGAGGAAGTAAGTGGCGAGATCATTACATCTTACTTCTGTAGCCTGAGCGATATAGTTGTCATGAGTTAGGGAGGTAATGATTTGACCACTAAAAAGAGTTCCTGCAATGAGTCCTGAGCCTCTTTAATTTTTTGCTCAAAAAATGTGCCTGTAGTGCTGAATTAATGAATAAATAGTATAAGCACACTCTGGATACAACATTGTTTTGTTCCATACTTGATCAATTGCTTGTTTAACATTTATTGTTCTAATGAATCAATAGACTCTGACCATTGCCATTGTAACTACCTAAAAAATTTGCCTGAGCATCATTAATACTGTTATAGTAAAGTCTAATGTCTGCCTTATACCTGACTTTAAGTTGTACATCATAAGTCTTCCTCCATTCCCTTTCAATTTTTTTGCAGTTTTTCCTTAGAGACACTAGTTGTGCATTAAACCATGGTGCCTTTTTAGGCGTGGTTTTTGGTTTGGCAGGCGTTTACCAGTGATTGTGTAATCCAGCTTTCCCAGTTGGAGTATCCTTCTTCAATGAGGCTTGGAGATTGCCCCATGTGTCTACGTTCAGCTTAGACCAGTTCCTCATCTTCGTGGCAACCGAAGGTCGGTGATTTTTCTTTCTGGCTTCCTTATTCCAAAGTGCAAACGAGATAAAATAGTGGACTGACCAAGGAACAGGTATTGGGGGAGATGCTGACATTTTAGGGTTGCTTGAAATTAGTGGATCAAGTGTATGTCCCTTAATGTGTGTGGCAGACGTTATCAGCTTAGATAGTTGTAGTCCTGAAGGTTAAAGTTTTAATCTCCTAAAATGGTGAACTGGGCTTTCCTCACCAAAACACTGGCTGGAGTGTCATTCAGACTGTCTAGAAAATCCCCATAGGGACCCGGGGCCTATATGTGAACAGTCCTCAGAAGGTGTATGTTGGTGAAAAGATAATGGTGAATTGGCTGCTTTCGCAGTCGAGAATGGGGATGGGGTTAATGACATATTTAAATTAATCTTTTATCAGGATGGCAAGTCAACCCCCCACCTTCCATATATGATCCAGTTTGTAGATTTGAAATCCTGGGGAGGGCCATTAAGTTATCTGGGGTGGACCTGTCATTAATCCAGCTTTCAGTGATGAACAAGGCGTCAAGATTTACCTTCTCTAGTAACAGATGAATTTCAGTGTTGTGTTTAGGTAGAGATCAACTGTTATTAGGCCTAGTTTCCAAGCCCCAATCTCAGTGTGTGAGCTACAAGCATACAATTTAAGCTCAACAGGTACTTTTATCTCAAAGTTGCAGTGCTTGCATACCTAAACTCCCGCCAACCCACTATCAAATTGCCAGCCCCTCTCACAGCGTGGTTCATTGGGAATCCTCAATCTACGTAGCGGGTTACTGGTATAGAGGGTCCATGGGTGCTGGATTTATGCAGGGTTCCTGGCCCCTGGTCCCGTTCAGGCACGGACGGGTACAGACGGCTTGCCTTTGGCGCAACTTTGGTGAGTCAGCTGCATGCCCATTGCACACGTCCGCAGCACACCTGCTGCCTAGCCGTCATTTTAAAGTTTCAGAGTTTCAGAGGTTTGGAGACTAGAATGCTGACATCTGACACTAAGTTCCCTCTATGGTACAGAGGGGTAACTACTGGTTAGTAATTCACTAAAAATTGTGGAACATTCATTTTTAAAAACAGTTAAAATCCTGCCATAGATCTTAAAATAGAGGAAAACTGAAGAACGCCTTTTACTTTTTTGCTTGAACTCGACTGCGCGCCCGCTGCCCAGCCATCATTTTAAAGCTTCAGAGGCCTGGAGACTAGAATGCTGACCTCTGACACCATTGCCCTCTATGGTAACTGCCTGCCTGCCGGAAAAGGGGAGCACCCGCTCTCACTACCAGTGAGTAATTCACTTTAAGTAGTGGAACATTCAATTTTAAAAACAGTTAAAATCCTAGCATAGATCTTAATTTTATGCTCGGAATCCGCTGCGCTTTCGGCACAATCAATAAGCTAGTACTAATTTCACACCAATTAAAATGTGGACAATCATGGTAAACCATAATTTCCAGATGGTTTTTCAAATTTGAATCCAAGTTTTAGGTAGGTTCGCGCACCAATCACTAATGAAATTATCTTAATCTTGGAATTACCATACTACCTGACCTACTCTAAATATGTTCCTTAAAGTCAATTACAAACACTAACCTGGTTTCTCTGGCTTTTTTCCACAAAATCACTTAAAAACAGAAATAATCCAGCAGCAAAATGTGTGCTCATCCACTGTTCTAGATCCTGCAACCTCAGTGTATCTTGAAAGGAGGCAGGTGCAGTTTGGACTACCTGCGACTAACAAGACCCCACAGCTCGCACTCAGGACATATGTTGTACATGCACGTGTATCTTCTGCTCCTGTAGAAGAGCCTTCAAGTAATCCAGGCACACTATGTAATATTGATACACTTTTCCAGTATATATGATCGATTAGCTCTTGGATGCCATGGTTGAATTTCAAGTATAGGGAGTAAAAAATAGAGCTTTGCTTACTATAACCACACAGCACTGAGGACCTCCTGCAAGAAAGGAATGATTACATTCAGGCTCTTAACCTTTCCCTAAAATTGTAAAACCAGACAAAGCACTTGGTTTTATGCTAAAGTAGCATGTAAAATATCACATCAGGGAGATAACTAGAAGAGCCAATTTCAAATGAAGATACTGCAGAACAGTAGGTCCTTCTGTAACTAGCACACTGCAGGACACATAGATGTAAGCCTCCTAGCCACACGTGGGCAGCTAAACACCCATCACTAGTGGCACCACCATCCCAGTCCAAACAGCATCATTCTTCAGTGAAACAGAAATGGGTCATTGTTATGCTGGCCCCACCTTCTAAGAAAGAGCATACCACAGCGGAAGAATAGCACACCTTCCTTCATAAAAAAGATTTGAAAATTGCAACCCACTCTCTGGTGATATCCCACATTAAATATTGGAATGCCTCCTAACTCGACTCCCTAAATCCCAATTTGACACTTTCATCGCGATCCTTCGTCCTGCAAGCAGATAGATCACTGCCATTGAAAGATATGAAAAAAACTCACCCTCCCTTAAACATCTAAAATGGCTGATCCTCAATACTTGATCTACCTTTAAGACTGCCCATCTCTGTGGAGATTCTGCAACAAGTGCGGAGACTCAGCACTCGTAAATCTACTACACGTACGTCTATTTGTGAATCAGACCCTCAGTTTACTAGGCATGAATACATGTAGCTATAACCCTCCGAAAGATATCTCCATCTCCTTTCATCCAATCTTGTTTTACAATGTATTTTTTATGGAAAATCACCTGAAATGCAAATTCTTAAATGATTTATTTACTGTTTTCAACCTGCATGCCTGTGTCCCTATCTGATGTTATTGATATTAGATGTTAAGAATAAAGCTTACTCTCTTAAGGTCAATTTTCAGATTACCATAGCATTCTTAACTATGTTGTTTGCCCATATTTTTTTTCTGCCTAAATTATAGCTCTTGTACAGCAAAATATTTGAAAAACATAAATATGAGCCCTTTTGCTGGGGTGCACTATTTAACATTGTTACAGTTGCTCAATACCTTTGAGGTAGACCCCAGATATAACTTTACAAACAATGTATGCAGATTTAAATGCAACGCAATGAAAGATATGTCTCTCTGTTGCGCCTCTCGGTGGCAGATACACCACTTTAACACAATCCTGCTTTTAGTCAGTCTAGGACTGTGTTTAATTAAATGGGTGTGTGCACAGGAATGCCAGTGCCTCACCCATGGACAGCCTACCACAATGAAATGTGGCACAATGCAGCTTTGAGTTATATTTCTTTACAAAGTCATGCAGACCAGTGCATATAGACTCTTGTGCGGATTTGTAAATACAATTTAAGGACATGGGTTGCCTTGTGAAGAATTGTGTCACACTAGGACAGTACACCCCTTAGTAATACTGGCCAAGTCCCTTGCATATCACAAAAAACATCTTCTCAAATTTTTAACCCTGGACTGGATAACAGCCACCCACGAAAGAACCTATGTCGCATAGTGGTGGATGATTCAGTGAATCTGGCTGCTCTATAACATCCTCCACAAGGGTGGCCTACCCAGCCGCGGTCGGTGCAAGTAACAGCGGTGGGGCGGCGGGCCGTGTAAGGGGAGATTTTTAGGAACGATGCCGATAGAAAATTAATTATTTAATATTCCCTCGTCATCGTGCCTCGGAATCCCCCCTTAACAGGCCCCACCAATGTTACCTGCATGGACCGCGGCTGGGCCTACCATATATATAGTGTACAGTGTAGTTTGCAAATGGGTTTAATGCATCCCTGTGATAGTCATTGCTTTGAATTTACTGTCCCTAAGTTATGAAACAGATCCATGTCACAGCTGAAAGCTATGCCTCATCTAATAACATTTCATTTTTTCTTCACTTAATCAAGAAATATATTAATTTCAACTGACCGTATCCAGTGGCAGCATCTAAAGGCCTCTCCTTTTATAAAACAAACAAATACACATAACATACAAATGAAAGCCATTACATCATGACTCTTAAGTGCTTTCTATATATAGTTGTGTATATGTTCATGTGGATCAGGTATTTCGTTTCCTCTAAAAATCTGCTTTTCCGCTGCAAGAATCTAAAATCCATTTTAGAGAAGGTATTTGCACAAACAGCTCTACATAATAATGATGCACTTCAATCGTGCCATGCTCCTTGCAATATAGTTTCAACAGTTTCCATGCTGGCTCTACTCAACATTCACTTGTAGCATGAAGATTACAGGATTTTTATTTATTTACAGCCAACATGGGTGTTTTGAGTGATTACCATGACATTAAGACTCGTTAGGTGTCCTGGGCATATTTGAAAATTGGTTAAAAAATGTGGAATCTTATTCCTGACATTGGACTTCAGCTCTGATCTGGAAATGCATGCACTGTCTTTCTGATTCCTGTCCACTGCACAACTCTCAGCCCCTGTGAAGGTCTGGCAGACCCTGACTTTTCAGTGAGCAGTCACTGGCCATCCCAGCATTAGTCCAACATTAGAAACTTCAACATACCTAAGGGATCCATGCACTTTATCCCACACTGGGAGCAGCACTTCTGCTTGCCGTCGCAGTCACTGTCGTCCTCACATCGTTGTGCAGGAAGCGGTAGCGGACAGTCCCTTGGTGCTGGTGGACATGATCATGGTTTTCCTGAACCTGAGAACAAGTACATTAATTACTATTAAGACAGCAATTTTCTTCTCACAGATATTCAAAAAACATAGATGATAACTCTGAAGAGGATGATGGAACCTACCCAGAAGGATGAATAATACAAAATCTTGAAAAGATTCAAGTTTTGCAATTAGTGAATGCTAGCATTCTCCAAGTTAAATGATGAAGCAGGCATACTTAAGGCACAAATATTTCCTAAGATTAATCATTTGACGGTATTCCATTTCAATTCTTTCCAGGTATGGTTATACATGAGAAAAATGTAATCATATAAGGGTACAAACAGTGGGGGGGCTTTCATACACAAGATGTGTTGTTAGCACCTCCAATGTGAACTTTCAATCTTGTCTAAGCAGACAATGAAGTAATCCTATCAGACGTTATCCAAAAATATAAATGTGTCTATTATGAAAGAGATATACCTATAGTAGTGGCCATATATTGCACCGTGGCACCAACATTGAATTTAATTCACTAAAATGCAAGAGGTAGTGGATGTAAAACTACACACATTTTGGCACCCGATGACGTCAGAGGGTTGCCACTGCTCCACACTTCAATAACCATCTTTTTTGCTGCTGAAGGGTTAGGGAAGGAACAGTGGGTGGAAACTGTAGAAAGTAAATATAGCTTTTATAGTTAGGGTGATCATCTCCATTCAGGTCATTAGGGACACTGTGTCCTCCCCAGGAATTGTGTGTGATAGCCTAAAGAATTCTGGGGCATATTATCAAGGATGGGCGATACATTATCGCCGCTTTTATCGGCAGGAAACTGCTGATAAAGCGGCGATAATGTGCTTGATAATATGCTCTACGGAATTCCAATCGAAGCCCATGTTAGATGTCTTCATATCTAACATGGGCTTCGATTGGAATCCTATAGAGCATATTATCAAGCCCATTATCGCCGCATTATCGGCAGTTTCCTGCCAATAAAAGCGGCGATAATGTATCGCCCGTCCTTGATAATATGGCCCTCTGGGTTTTGTAGTCTAGTTTTGCTTCCAGTGAACTTATTAGACAAACACACTTGAACCCATGGATTTGAGGGTAAATGTTAAGGACTGCAGACAGGGTCTGTAAAGTCCTAGAGTGAGGTGGTCACCTTTTTATAGCCTTACTTGTGTTCTTTTCAAACAACCACCTTTATGAAGAAGAGATAGCAGTGAGTACCAACATGGATCATACAGCAATATTTGTATTTCTTCAATGCCATAGTGTGATGGAAATTACCTCTTTCTTAATTAGTATGTAAGAATAGAAAGTCGGCAAGTCAATTTCATTAAATAAAATGAGTTCGCTCTTATTTTTATGAAAGGGGCATTGTAGACAGGCATGAGGGACAGTTTTTTCATAATTCATATCACATTTATTCAGTTGTAGTTTCTCAAACTTTAGAATGTTGTTGGAAGATGATGAATGTAATAAACCCAAGAACTCCAATTATCGATTTTTTATGCAGGACACATTTTATCAATGTACTTCTATTATCTATGGGATAAGATCTAGTACGGAAAGAATCTCTAGATAATTTGATGTCCATTCATCTCCATTTGTAGAATGTATACCTTCCTTTATTAAGGGCACTAAAGATTTTTTTTATAATAGGGGTGTATGATATTCCATGGGACTCTAGCCATCTATTAGTACACTATTATACAACATGATTGTTGGAAGCCGGAGTCCCAGTCTCGCACTACTGGCACCAAGTGCGCGACCCGGAGCTCCCCACTCACCTTTTGAGATAGCTCTGCTCACCCCCTTAGTAGCGTGACACCAGCAGCCAGGCCTATCTCCAAGGTACGAGTGTTCAGTATGTGCACCACACCCACAGCAACCACCTGGTGACACCACAAATGGACTCCACACGGGTTTGATAAAAAACAAGTATAAACTTTATACAAAAAGATATACAATCCGACCACATGATACATAAGCCAACATAGAATAAAGGGTAATATTTGTTCCGGCTGGCTGGTAGGTTCAAATCCAAACCACTGCTTTCAAAATGCTTTGATGGTCCCAATGCTTGAATCACACACATTGCCATAGATAAACAATAGTGCACTGCGTAACGATACAATCCTGTGCTGGACAAAGAAGAAATAATACAATGCGTAACTATACACCCTGGTACCTGCAATGGGAGAATTAATACAATGCGTACCGCTACATTCATGTACTGCACAATGAAGGAATAATGCGATGCGTCACAATCCAATCACGTACTTTGCAATGAAGAAATAATGCAATGCGGGCCGCTAGAATCATACTTTGCAATTAAGGAATAATGCAATGCGTAACTACAATCATGTACTATGCAATGAAGAACTAATGCAATGCGGGCCGCTACACTCCTGTACTTGGCAAAGGAGAAATAATGCAATGCGTAACTCGACAATCGTGTACTTCATTAGGTAATAATAATGTCAGGTGTCCTAAGACAGTCTGGCAGTTCGTTAGCAGCAATTTTGGCAATGTGTATTACGACAATCAGCCTCTTTGATAACAGTTGCCCCCCACACGGTTCAACGATGACACAAAGTACAGCTTCTTACTCTGGCACCTGTACTGCCACTCCTTTCGTCAGTACTGGCCCCACTTCCTTGGTTAGAACAGCAAACTGCAGACCAACCCAAGATCACAAAGCAAAGGTTAGTCTTTCCCCAGCAGTCTCTTCCGTTGCTCCTTCCTTAGCAGAGGTTCCTCTTTTCCACGAAATGGGTCCAAGCCTTTTCAGTCTCAATCCATTCTTTTCTGGGGCGCTGAAACTGCTGTTACCTTGCTGCATTTATTGGGGCGATGAAACTGCTGTTACCTTGCTGCATTTATAACCTTGCTCCTGACAAAGAGGATCGGAAGGGCATTCCAGCATTCTTGCTACTTTTCACAGCCCCCGCTTCGCGGGCACCGTTCACGGACTCGTGGGGCAGAGCACTGTGATATTGAGGGACTGCGAGGCCCAGCAGGCATAGCGACACACACCTGCTGCCTCTTCCCTCATCGGACACGCCCCCCTTGGGAGGACCTTAAAACTGAAATAAATTTCTAGCGGCGCGGGACACGCGCGGGACGAAGCACGGGGCTAAGCCCGGGCCAAGGGTGGGCCCGTTCTAGCCCATTACAGCCCGGGCCAGATCGGACCGGGCCATCTTTCTTGGCCTTGTTGTATTGCAGGACTACTCATCAAACTTCCTTTCTTGGTCAAGCGACGCTGTTACTAGTGAGGATATGGCGACCCGTGAGTTGCGAAGCAAAGCCACTACTTCTAGCACAGTGGTTGCAGGTACTTCGGATAATTTTTTAATTCCGGCCAGTTCAATATTGGAAAATGAATTGAATGTGGTGGAGAAACGCTTATCCTCAGGGATTGATAGTGCCAGAAGATCCTCACTTGGACTGATAGCTAACGCGAGGACTCCTGATAAGGAGGGGGGTTTTGCTGACCCAATTTTGGATAGTATTGATCAGGCTATCACCGCAGCAATACAGGATCTTGAGAGAAGTTCGGGGGGGTCTAGAGTTTCACTGTCTCCAATCCTAGGGATAATTCCACCTCCTATTGTGCCTATTGTAACTATTGAGAACCCAAGTGTTAGGACAGGCACCACGAACTCACGGGGCATAAGGGAAGGTGCAATCCAAAAAAGGAAGCGGGCTACACAGACGAAAGGGGAAAAAAAAAAAATTAGACATTAGATCTGAAATAAACCCACCCTTGGACTCGCATGATAACAGGGAAACTGATATGGTAACTCAGAATCCTCCAATCCCAATCCAAGTACCAGAGGTTTTTTCACTAACCCAACCAGTAACATTTAGTTTTGGGGACTCAGTGCGGGAGGGGGGGGGGTGAGTTTTTACTTGCTCTGGGTAACACACTAAGACCCTCCTAAAACCCTTAGCGGATAGACTTAGCCTAATTAAATCAACTTTAAAAAACTTGGAAAAATCGGGGAGCTGTTAAAAAACTCCAGTTCACACACAGCCACCCAAAGGCCCAAAGGGAATATTACTCAAGGGGCAATGCCACCCAGGGTCATCAATGCGGCACAAATTAGTGACCAATCACCCACCCTGACTGATGTAGCAGTGTCCGCAGGAGAAGTTAGGCCTACTTTGGGAGGCAGCACGGATAAATTAAATGCCCCCCTAGAGGTGGGTAGTGGTGATAGGCCCATCGCCAATAGGAGCAAGGATTCGTTCAACAACAGAGAGCCCAGGCCTATAGCTGAGGGCCAAAATTTGAAATGGAGCAAGATTGTCAACCTACCGCCGGCTGCCGCACCCTTGGTTGTGGTACTTACGGGTGTTCCGGAGCTTACTGGGGCCTCATCGGAGACCTTTTTTTCCTTAAAGAATAAAGTGATCAATTGGTTAAACATTAACAGGCCACTTCCATTACAATAACTAGCTGAAATAGTGATGGTTAGAAGGGTTCCATGGGTGGGTCCCACTACAAAAAACATAAATGGGGATTGTGTTCTGGTTAACTTTAAGAAGGAGGGTATTGTATCCTATATTTACAATTGGGCGGGGTACTCAGGGAATACTCCTATTCAGACCCGACCCCTTGTTTACTTTTACCCTCCAAAGAGTAACAGTTCAGGCAGTGAGAGGGAGCATGGATGGACCAGGGTGAATCGCCCAAGACGGTATGGTGATTCTGGGCCATCTCACTATGCCACTAAATACCTACTTACATGAGAATAGGTTTGCCTCCCTGGATCAGGTAGATTGACTTCAATTGCAGAGTACTGTGGGGGGATTACACAGTAATGGTCTTGTGACTATCCAGCAAGTGACCAATTCGCGCCCACCCCCATTGTCGTAGGTCCTCCAGAAGCCTAGGAAGTATCGGGTGCGTTCACAATTAGTGATTCATTCCTGAGGACAAACACAACCTCTACTGAAGTTCCACCACGGTTGACTACAGGGGACTGTATGGACAGACTGACTCTCCAAATTCTGTCATGGAACATTGCCGGGCTATCAAATAAAGTAGCATGTCCAAACTGGGGCTCATTTATTGATGATAACGCTATCTGCCTCTTTCAGGAAACATGGGCAAAAGAGGAGGTGTTCCGTTCTGTATTTGCCTCCTTTTTTGTTCCTGCAAAGTGGGGAGGTAGAGGCAGGCCCTCTGGGGGGCTAATAACTTGGGTGAAGATTGACCTTGGTTGTACTGCCAAGATTATGGTTACTGGTTCAGAGGACATACAAAGCACTCTTTTAGAATGGCCCAATATGCAAAAAATGGCTATTATTAATGTATACTCTAGGCCGGTGAATATAGCAGCTGAATCTAAATCAATTGAGGAGCTCTATGGTCTGATTCTGGAAGAAGACCACTATTGGAAAATCCCTCAGGTGGTGGGCCCATCACCAAAATCTTGGTCCCCCCTGAATGTTCAAATGCTTTCCCTGACATTAGCCCATTCAATAAGGGCATGCAATGGTCGGGTATCTCCGGATATCCCAGCAAGGTGCACATTCAATAAGAAGGGACAAGAGACGCGCCTGGATTATATCTTTGTTGAGACAAAGGCATGGGCAAGGGTTAATGAGTTTAGGGTGGAGGAACGAGGTGATAGCGATCATAACGCTCTGATCCTATGCCTCTATTTCCCCGTCACTCCCAACCCTCTAACTCAGGGTGAGAATGGCCCAGCTAGTAGAGCAAAGCTATTGAGCAACAGGAGGAGGATCAGGTGGGAAAAGGTAGTCATTCGCCCTGATTTGTTGTCCGTAATTTACGGCCATGTAACCGAGGCATTGGAAGCAGCCAGTGTCCTGATTACAAGGGGCAGTTCCCCTTCCTTGTTGGAGGAACTGGGGGTGTTATACCAAGCCCTGACAACTAACCTTGCAGGGACTTTTTATCCTGAGGGGGGAAGGATTAGGCCTGGTAGAAAACCCTCCTGGTTTACCCATGCATGTAGGAGGGCTAAAACTGATCTTATTCAAGCCCAGAAGCAAAATACTAGCAGGGACCAAATTAAGCAAAAAAGGTCATCCTACGGGCATCTGATCCATCATGCAAAAAAAGAGTGGGAGGTCGCTCACTGGGAGAAATTGGTTGAATCATTGGCAGTGAAAGACGCCCGTAATTTCTGGCAAGTTGTAAATACAGGATCAGTCGACCCAGTGGCGGCCGTGGAACCTAACATCGCTGCCGTGGTTTGGGAGGATCACTTTGCTAAGTTATATCAGGGAGACCAGGATTGTGACTTTGTGGAGTGGCACGAACCTGTGCCACCTCCCCAAAGTGATTTGGAAGGGAGTGAATTTTCAGTGAGGGAGGTGGAAATGGCACTCATGAGCCTGCCTTCCAGGAAAGCTCCAGGTTTGGACAAAGTTCCTGGGGACCTCCTGAAGCACGAGCCAAGGGTTTGGGCCCCTTATCTAGCACTCATATTTAACGCAATCTGGGGAGGCATGTCAGTGCCCGATACTTGGCTGACATGCCTCCCCAGAAGAAGGGATCGCCTCTGCTCCCGGCCAACTATAGGCCAATTAGCCTCATTGACGTGCCTCAAAAACTTTTTGCTAGACTGATTCTAAATCGTATTTTAGACTGGACAGAGGAACACTCTATCTTGAGCCACTACCAAGCTGGCTTTCGTAGGAATGTTTCCACAATAGACCAAATTTTCCGTCTTAAGATGATTTATTGGAAGGTGGTGAAGGCGGGCGGGGGTGCTCTGTACACAGTCTTCGTAGATCTCCGCGCAGCTTTCGATTTAGTCCCACGCCGGAAGCTGTGGACTGTGCTAGGTGACCTAGGGATTCCATCTCCCTTGCTGAAAATCTTGACACGCCTACACACTGGGAACTACGCTAAGGTCAGATGTGGTGGTACAGGGTCGTTAACAGCTCGATTCCCCGTTGGCAGGGGGGTAAGACAGGGTTGTGTCTTGGCACCAACCCTGTTCTGCCTCTATGTCAACGGGGTAATCGCACACCTGGCGTCTGTCTCGGACACCGATGCCCCGAAGTTGGCCGGGTCAAGGATTCCAGCGATTATGTTCGTGGACGATACCCTGCTTTTATTGAAAACACCGATGGGTATCCAGCGAGTCCTTGACGGTTTTGTTTCTTTTTGCGAGGAGCGAGGTTTGGAAATCAACACTTCCAAGACTAAATTTATGATTTTCAATCCTCTTGCCAAAACTCGCCCAAACCCTGTTATTGGAGGAGTCTGCCTTGATAGGGTATTTACTTTTGATTATCTTGGCTTGACCCTCAACGAATCTTTTAACTGGGTGCATCATCAAGTTAGGTCACAACTTAAATTAACCCAGATAGCAGGGGGCATTGTGAAATTACTGAATAGATCAGCTTTTAAACCACTCGGCCCCCCTCTGGAAATTTATAAACTAAGAGCAAGAGGAGCGGTGACCTATGGGGCCGAGCTTTGGGGTTTTAATCCTCTGCCTGGGATAGCAGTAGCAGAGAACAGATTTCTCAGGCAGCTCGCAGCCTTACCGCCTACCACCCCCCTGTTCCCCCTCAGACTAGACCTGGGAGTTCGGCCTATAGTAGAAGATCTCGCCTTAAGACCAATAACCTCCTGGAGTCGGCTCTGGGTTACCCCAGAGTTAAGTGTTTATAGGGGAGAGTTATCAGAGATCTTGCGACAGCCCAATGCTGCTAAATTACCTTGGTTTAAATATGTCAGAGGGGAACTTTTGAAACTAGGTCTTGAGGCACTGTGGAAAGAACCAGAGCAGGCATGTGCAGCCATTTCGAGACAGCAGCTGGTTCATTTGTTCTGAGAAAATAGGAGAGCACGCTTGTTATCTAATTTGGATTCGGGGTCACTTACAGCCACTTTCCTAATAACCAAGGACAACTATTTCTTTGAGCAGGTCTTGGATGAAATTCACCCCACTTCGTCAAGGAAGCTCTTTCTACAATGGCGTCATGGTTCTCTCCCCATTAGAGCCCTAACCTCGAAGTGGATCACTCCATCCCTTGTGACTTGCCCAGGATGTACTGCTAGTCTTGAAAGTGAGGTTCATGTTTTTTTTTTCTGTCCTGCCTTTGCTGGTCCTAGGAGGACATGGGTTGTCCCGTTATGTAAAAATCTGGGATTAACACATTGTGCTCAAGCTTATAGGATTTTTAAAACTGATCCCTCATCGGTGGTTGTATTTGCTGTAACAAAGTTTCTCGTGGCCATGTGGAACAGGAGGAGGTCTTTGCTGGAACCTCCTAAAGACTAGATTTGTGTCTGTGCCAGGACAATCGTGGGCCTGATTTGAACTTGCATGTTAGGGGCTAATTAATTGTATTCTATGAATTTTGTATGTTTAACCTATTATTTTTTAATGGAATTTTAAGTCAGAATTTTGACCTTTTTCTTTATTTTGTTAAATGTATGCAGCTGTATATGTAATCTTTTATGACAAACAAATTTGAAAAAAAAATCTGTTTCATTCCAATGTTCATGGGTTTCAGCTCTCATAATTTTACCCCTTAATGTCTTTGAAGTTTGTTGTGCTCCGGGGTCCCTGACCCCTCCCTAAATCAGTACTGGATGTCTCCCTCCCAGTGTCACCTTTCCCCCTTTGATACTGGGGTTCTAGATCCTTAATCACTCAGCAGGAGATAGGTTAACTGGTTTATAGCACCAGCCCAGATCTTTTCCACTCCCGGGCTTCCCCTCCCCTACTTTCCACATGCAGAGCAACCTGGTGCCACCTCAAACCCTCTCTGGGTCAAGAACTCTCCGAGCTCCTCTCACCTCTCAGATCCAGACAGTCGATCCACATTCAGCAGAGACACACAGAAATGCTTAAAGCCCAAAACTCAGCCACTTTCTAGAGTGGTTTCTGAACACACAGTGACAAAACCACTTTTATAGAAAGATGTGTTATGACACTGTGAGCTCATACATACTAAACTTCACCTCTCCATTATAAACTTACAGGAAACTAGGCTACCAAAACACAATACCCAGCCTCCCTCATTCTTTCCTATGGGCAGAATGGCCTTTCAGCAGTGAAAAAAGGAAATGGAGTGTTTTTCTCAGTTACTTGCTCTCTACAATGGAGCCATTCGCCCAGAGGGCTTGTGATAATCAGAGGGCTACAGGGATACATTTTGGGGAAGAGGAATATCTCATAAACTTGTACGCCGACAACGATATTTCTTCTCTTGAAAATCTAAAGGAGGCCCTCTGTGGCTTTCTGGAAGAGGTGAGGCTTTTTGAGGCGGTGTCAGGATTCAAGATCAACCTCAGAAAATCACCGGCACTGAGCCTCACAGCCTCACAGGACACACAGGCATATATCACGCAAACCCTTTCTATCCACTAGGCCCAACACTCCATTTCCTACCTTGGTATTCAACTCGCCCGACAATTCAAGAGGTGGTTTCTCTCATCTACCAGAATCTGGTCAGGAGGGTGAGGACTGACTGCGCCCAATGTCAGTTATATCCACTGTTGTGGTTGGGGTGGATCACTGAACTGAAGATGGCAGCCCGCCCCAGGATTTTATATATGTATTGCCTTTGTGGCCCTCAACGGGGACACTCCAGACACTGCAGAAAATCTTCCAAGGCTCTGTCTGGGTGGGTAGTATCTCTCAGATGAGGCGTGACTCCACTTGGCGGACCCTAGTGGAGGGCGGTCTGTGTATCCCATGCATCTTACTCTACTTTCACGCCACGCAACTTAGGTTCTTAGTGGAATGGTCAGGTCCTGAATCAGAAAAGGTTTAGCTGTTCATGGATAGCCAGACCTGCCCTGTGAAATAACCTCTTCCTGGACAGGCCTAATCACCCTGCCAACCTCTACGTATCGGAAATTGCAGCGCCCTGTCTGAGAGTATGGGACACACTGACAGCCCGAGGGGGGGTCTCTTTGTTCCCCTCCCCACTCTCCCCAGTGGTGGAGAATCTGGACTCTACTCCAGGAATGGATAGAGTCGTATTTAGCACGTGGCAAAAGTTGGGGTGTAGATCGATTGGTAATTTTTTTGGCAAGGCAGGCCTCATCATGGGTGGTGGGAAGGTATGCAGGCCCTGATGGGCTCTGCGCTGCCTTTAAGGGTAATGCAGGTACAGCAGAAGGTGCAGTGGAAGAAGGGCATAACGGGTGCCTCAGAGCAGATCTTAGTCAAGTTAAGCAGTGGTCATTATCCTCCAGCCTCTCTCAGTTGATTCCCTTTACTGACCCTCAGAACCACCAAACTCCAGCTCTCCAGATGAAAGGCACATTTACTCCCTGGTGGGGCAGGTAGTGTTCCCTCTTTCTCTTTTAAATTTCAAAACAGCATTGTTTTCCTCAGTTCTGGAGTAATTCCCTAATCCTCCAGGAAAAACGACCAAACCTTCTGCCTCCTCTTCCAAATGCATTTTTGGAACGGGTTGAGCCTGCAGGGTGCTGCTTATATCCAGTGCATGTATAGTTGGGCTCCAGCTACACACATTTAAAATGGGCCCTGTATGTTCGAGGGTACCTGCATTGCAAATCGCGTTTCCTTCCTGTGTTCTATAGCACCCTGCTACCATGGCCACTGTCCCTGAGGTTGTGGGTTGGCCACCAGTGACCTCTTGCCATGCAGAAGCTCTTTGTTGCTGGCTTCTTAAGCAGGACTTACTTGTAATCCATCTCCATTAGTAACATGCAGTTCTGCACGCTCAATAAAGAATGCTCTGCTGCCATCTGGTGGACAGAGACGTTTTATGCTTTCACTAAACAATTCCCATTTCTAAGATGTTACCGCAATTTATGACTTTAAATTGAAACTGAAACCTTTGGAGCGCGGCGCCCCTGGCTGGTTTCTGCATCTTATAAGTACACTCCTTTGTCAGGGGGTCTCGGGGGCCTGTAAGTGTGTTTATTATAAAAATATTTAAATAGTGGAATCCAAAAAGGGAAGGCAGAGTTTTTCAAACAGGGAAAAAGCAGTAAAACACGATGATAATATTTGGGAATGGATTAGATCTCCCTTCCTGTAACTGGAAGGTTCATTTTTTCCCGCGCTTGCCGCTCATCGAGACGTCTCATCCCGCCACCGGACATAGAGAGCCTTGCCGACCAGTTACAGGCAGGGAGATCTTTTAAACTTTACTCTCAACACATCTAAGGACTAATATCCTTCTTGCACCTGAAACCTGAAAAAAACAAGCATCCTTCTTCTTTTTAGGTTATCAGATCTTTAAGAAAAATACACCAACAATAGACCAGCTATCAATTTGGAATCTATTGATAAAATCCAAAGAAAACTAGATATAGTCTAGGAGAAATACCCAAGAACGAATTTTATCCAAGACCATCATAAAAGGGTTCCGGTTGGCGGGATTAACTATCTAATCATCAAAACAATCAGTCTAAAACTATTTGCCATCAAAAGAATTCGAATGAGAGAACGAAAATTTATCTTTAAACAACTCCTTGATAAAACGAACCATTAATATTGTGTGGCTGCTCCAGGAAGAAGGCGCTGGCCGCCGAAACGCGCGTAGAGACCGAATTTTCATGCCACTTATCCCTATATTTTTTTAAAAAACTGTTTATGAATTAACAATGTGTAATTGTCAATTATATAATGTGATTTTTTAACTGTCAATTGATGTCAGATAAATGATTTTTTTAATTGTGTTAATTGTTTAATAAAAACTTGTATTTTAGCCAGCTGTAGTTTACTTCTACATCTTTTTTG
The DNA here is from genome assembly GCF_964263255.1 of Lissotriton vulgaris. NCBI lineage: Eukaryota > Metazoa > Chordata > Amphibia > Caudata > Salamandridae > Lissotriton > Lissotriton vulgaris. Next base: position 1,866,333,968 of record NC_141694.1, read on the forward strand.
ATCTATATGTGATTTGTACCGTCAAATGTCCTAGGTTGTTACTTTTCAATCGGTTCGCACTTTTATGACACCCCACAAGAAGCTTGGGAGTGGTTTGAGAAATACAGAGCGGGGACGGACAGGACGGAGCAGAGGGCTCTGGACTTAGTCGAGGGACTCCCGAAGAGCCCGTCGCGGCGCAGCCGAAGCAGAAGGTTGAGGGTGCGGAAACCCTCGCAGTCCCAGCCAGCACTGGGGAAAAAGAAAGTACTGGAGGCGGTCTCGATGCTGGCGAACAGTCAAGCGTCGAAGTCACCGGAGAGCACGGACACGGAAGGGGATAAGCAGAGATCGGACACTGAACTTTCAGACACTGGGAGTACCCACTTGCCGCACGTTACTGCGGGCACTGCCGAAGACTACTGGATGAGTAACAGACTGTTTGTGAGTGGTTGAGGGCGTATGCTGGACTGCTTGGTATGCAAGGCTGAACTGGCGGATACGGCGCTGACTGCTGGAGGGGAGGCTCGGGCGGCGCCAGGCAGAGCCCGGGCAGAGGGCGGGCCGTCCGTGGCCATCCAGGGTCGGAGGGGGTCGGGTCGGGCCACCCCCCTAACGTGCACCGAACAACATGGGTAAGCGAAAACTACAAACATCTATTAATGGAGGGGGAGTCAAAGCGAAAGTCCCATGTAACTCTGCCAGCATAATTTCTTATTTAACTTCCGCTGTCGGGGCATTAACTACTGAAATTGCAAACAAAGAACGAGAACTGGGTCTGGAAGGCATTGTCCCACAGACACAGGGGCTGCCTGTCAATGTCAGCCCTCTTAGCAGGCATATCCCCCTGGAGCCAAGGATTATAATCGAACTACCCAAGAGCATCATACCATCGTACTTTATCACCCCACTCGACCCTGAGGAGGTCAACCTTGTTAACACCCTGACCGTGTTGGGGCCATCAGGGGGAGGGCGAAACACAGCGAAGAAACGTGGGAAGAGGCAGTATATAAAGTAGAAGCTGCCAAAGGATACCCTGCCGAATAGAGGAACACTTGTACCCAGCAACCTAGAAGGCTCCTTAAGGGACTTGGTGGAGAACATTTTCACAGAGAAATTGGAAGCGACATTGATACAGGTATCTAAAGACATTATTGACACTTTGAATGAGTGTGTAGCAGGGATTTTAAATAAATGTGAGCGTTTAAACACTTATTTGTTAGCAAAGGAACAACCCCCTCCCCAGCCAACAGACACCTCTCCAATTAATTCTCAGGCCCAAAAAGAACGTGTTCTAGGAGTGAGAGGTGTGAGCGCAATACCATCCTTCACTAAGCCTCAAAGTCCTGATGTGCTCCCTAATAACACAGTATCACCCCGGGATGTTAATGGTTTTAAGGGTCCGTTGATGGGACCATGCCCTAAAAGCCCCACCTCTCCCAAGAATATTTTGAAAACTAGGAGGGATTCTTAGAATGATAAAATTTTGGTACCCCAACCTTCTATTAATCAACCCGCCGAAACTACCCCTTTTGTTGCTATATTAGTCAACGCCCCCCCATTGAAAGCTGGAGAGGTAGAGTCCTCGGATACACTGTTAACAAACCTAAAGAACTGGTGTAATGAAAATTGTACTGGGGGAAAAAAACATCTCTTCTAGTATAATTATGGGTAGACGTGTAGGGTGGTTGGGTTATACACAAAACCATCTGAAGGGAGATTGCCTCATTGTGAATTTTAACAAACCGAACGAGGCGACACATCTTCTTTGGGATGCCTCAAAATTAGACCCTGAGGATGGAGGTATTAGAGCTATGCCACTGGGTTTTTTCTATCCACGGGCTAGACTGAGAGAGAAGAGATACCCGGCTTGGTACTCATGTGACCTAAGTAGGCCAAGGTTGACAGTGACCAAACCTCAACACACCACACTTCTAGGCCAAGCAGTAGTCACTGCAGGCTTGCCTTACGGGCAATGAGGGGGGTCTTGATGCCAACGGGTGATCGCTCCTGCACACACAACAATTCCGCAGTGATCCCCCCAACAACCCCTCCCCCCCCCAGGCGCCAAACATCAATTCCTCTTGATATCAATCTCCCCTACCTTGGACAAAGGGGAAAATCGATTTGATAGAACTAGACCCTCCCTAGGCTCCTTACTGAAAGAGTTGTAAGGCTTAGGTAGCAACCCCGATTTTTGTGTTACCCAGCTGGGTTGATAGGCAGGCGACACGGGAGGAGCAGCTCGTTTTTATGCGCCTCCGGGCGTGGAAGTGTTAGGCGGCAGTCTGCGTCCCCATCAGCCAGGAAGGGGACGCTGGGAGATGTAGGTCTTGGTCGCTCTCCCCTATCAGCGGCCACGATACCAGCAGCGGTGGCGGGGGAGAGCAAAGGTGTCCACGGGTCCCCTTAGGAAGCAGCCACGCAGGTGGATGTTAAGCGATGCCCCCAACGAGCTTAAGCGTAAGCAAATGTTTATTGTTTAGTCAATTAAAACCATACCAACATAAAAGCCTTCTGCTATACAAAACTAATTAATAAAAAAGAATTATACAAAACAGATTAATAAAATAGAATTATACAATATATTCATTTTATCGCTGCTTGACACTCATAAAATGTCATTATTAAAATTCTGTAGCCATGAGTTTGTCCTTTTTTTCTTTTACCAGAATTCTGACTCTTTTAACAAAGCTTCGAAAAACTTTGAGTAATTTGATCACTCTACTATTCAGTTGTGGGTCTGAAGGGATTAGGCACGCAATTATAGCAGCTCTACAGGCCTAATGCCTCTCACATTAAAACTTTGTTTGAGCAGAATTGCTTTTTCATTGTAAAGTTTGTTGCATGTGCAAATTACATGAATAAAGTCTTCTTTGTAGTAATCACACAGCCGGCATGATTTGGGACCTGTATGCACCCAGGTTGGCTGATCCGCCAAAGATGGTAATTTCCAAAATGTAATGCCATTAATTGTTTTTTAACGTCAATAGAAAATGACAAAATCAAGTATGACGCCGGTGCAAGAAACTTGTAATTATTTATCACCATCCAAGCGTGCGGCCTTAGCCTAAAGATATGTTTGTCAGTTTGTGCTGAATAAGTTTTAGCTACTTTGTTTATAGCTTGTTTGAAAGACTGATACAGCAGATTTTTGTTCCATAAGTCAGTTGTACAGGTTACTGAAAGAGATTTACAAAGGTATTGATTAAAAGGAGAATTTCTGTCCTCGTCTACTTCGGTCCATAGGGGCTCATTAATTTGTGATATGGCTGCATTTTGTTTCAGCCGGTACCAGGTTTTTACTGTAGCGTACATTCTACCTATGTCTTAATTTATTAAGCCGAATTCAAGACGGACCTGTGCCGGCGAGGCCAACCTTTGCATCTGAAATACCTTTTTATAAATGGATGCTGTTAGTTGGTTTAAAACTTCTCCGTCTTCACCATGAAAAGCAGCGCTGGCGTACGTTATCATTGGAAGGATTTTCGCAGTCATTACTGCAAGCAGTGGTTTGTATGATGGACCTTTCAACTTTTTTGCCAGTTGACTGAAGGCGAATATGAGGGCACTGGCTCTCTGAATCAAGTACTTTTTTTGTTCTGTGTGTTTTTGTGAGTTGTCAACGTAGAATCCCAGGTACTTATATTTTTTAACTTCCTCAAGTTGGTTGCCATTAAGCCAGATTGTCTGCTTACATCGCCGCTGCCTGCCAATCACAATAGTTTTAGTCTTTGATGTATTTATTTCAAGTTTATTTGCTGAAATGTAATCTGACATTTCATTTAGGACTCTTTGAAGACCGATCTTTGTTTGACTCATTAGCACCACATCGTCGGCATATGAGAGGTGAGTGAGTACCAGTTTACCAAGTTATGGCGGGTGAGAGTTATTGCAGTCTAGCCCCTGCGAAAGATCTGACATGAACAAATTAAAAATATGTGGGGCCAGGACACACCCTTGCTTGAGGCCTCTGGTCGTTGTCAGCTTCCTCGATAGTCTGGTCCCATCACCTATCTTAATTCTTAACCATGTGTTGGAATAGAATAGCAGTATACCTTTTAGTAGCCTTTCAGGTATGTCCCATGCTCGCAACATTTTCCACAGGAGGTGACGATCAACACTATCAAAAGCTGCCTTTAGGTCTTTAAAGCAGAGGTAAAGTTGTTGTTTCCTCTGCTTGCACTTGTTAGCTATTAGAGATAGTGCTAAGATGTTCGTTATCGTCCCTATTCCTTGCCTGAAGCCTGTCTGGTTGACAAGGATAAGGTTGACGTTATCAGATCAATCCTTCAGGTCTTCTAGGAAGAGCGTGGCATAATATTTGGCTTCAACGTCCAGGAGGGCTATTAACATGTAGTGTGAGGCATTAGTTCTCTCTCCTCCTTTAAAAATAGGTGTCAATATCGAGCCTTGCCAATTCGGTGGTATGAAATTTAGGAGCTCGATTTCTTTATATAGGTTAAAAAGATGATTGCCCCAGAACGATGTATCATGCTTAAAAATTGCTTGAGGGATTCCATTAGGGCCAGGAGCACCGTCACTTCTACATGTCTTAATACATGTGACTCCTTCGCTTGACAAAGATGAATGGCTTGTCCCTGTTATCGGGGAATGAATGCCATTTATTCCCAGCGACTTCCCTTTTTCCTCTAATTGCCTAGTCCCCACATCCTTTTTTTCTCTCGTATGACGTGTGGTGACCTCTCCTGAGCTGTTCGGTTAGGTTACCCCCGTGGATATATCTATTCCATCGGCCTGGGTCTGGAAGTTTACTTCTGACGTGTCTTGGGTAACGGGTTCTATGAACTTTGTGGTTAGTAATTCAGCCCACTCGTATTCTTGAATGTTTGATGAGAGTGCGTTCGCCGGCCTGTGTAATTTGTTTATAATTTCCCAAAACTTGTTTGAATTCATTTTATTAGCGCTACAAAGCAATTCAGCCCAAAATGTATTGTTGCTCAATCGTTTTTCTTCCCAAAGCTCTTTTTTGTAGGTTTTCCTTAGTTGCCGTACCTTCTCTTGGTTGAAAATATGACTTAGTGATCTGAAAAACGTTCTTGGGTCATTATTAACAAACTCAATATGAGAAGTGAACAATAACTTTTTAGCCTCCTTCATTAGGTCGTGATACTGTCTCAATCAGGTTTATATCTAAGTTTGTGTTCCAACTTATATTGATTCCTCCACTCCAATAAAAAAACTCCTGCACAATGCAGTTTCAATGTAGTTCTTTGACATCAGTTCACAACTCACTCTGCTAGATTACGATTGTAACTTATGCACTGCACAGTAACAAAAGTATCTCAGTGACAAAGGCATCTTCCTGAGCTATGATGAGCATATTATGCTGTTCTGTGATCTGCATGGTACATGTTCTTTGCAGCAGGCATATTAGTCCTCTATCCAGTAGGAACATTATTCATCAGAGTTTTATTCTCGCCTGAAAACTACTGGATATGCAAGGAAATCTGCAGTGCTTTTAAAACTGCTGCAAGGCTCCAAAAGCGGCCCCCAATAACAAAAGCTGCCCTATGCTTCTGGCCTCCCGCGGAAACGTCCAATGCCCAGGATGGCCAGTGCAGCTTTGAAGAAGGGTGCTTGAAAAAAGAGGTCAACAGACAGTTCCTCTGTGAAAACTTCATACAGACCAGGCGTTTCTCGTCCTCCATCAGGCCCAGAGTTAGTGGCAAACCCTGTCAGCAACCGCAGTATTAATATAGGGTTGTCCCCTATGAGTGCCTAACAATCACATTTACTCAGCTAAGTAACATTTTTAACTTACTTTGTCCAAAAGGTTGCAATTATGGCCTTGTACCCTTAACCACATTTTCTAAAAATATGTACTGTGCCCCTCGCCAAACAGGGTGTACATATAAGTTGAATTTAATTACAATAACGGACCTTATTACTAATGTAGGTGAATATTTCTGTTGGTCCTTGCCCTCTTTTGCAGAGTTCCCCAAATGTTTTGCATTCCTCTTTATTCTCCTACTAAACCCATTTGTGTTGGCTACTAGGAATTTGTGCACCTTTTCCCTGCTAACCAGTTGTAAAGTGTTTGTGCTGTCTGCCTAAAACATAGAACAATTGGGATCTACCTGATTGTTACATTTAATTTACCTGTAAGTCCCTAGATAAAGGTATTACATGTGCCCAGGGCCTGTAAATTAAATGTTACTGGTGGGCCTGCAGAACTCATTATATCACCCACTAAAGTAGCCTTTTAGACATGTCTCAGGCCTGCCACTCCAGTATGTAGTGCCATTTTAAACTGCCATTTAATTCGGGCAAAGTAATCTTTTTGCCAGGCATAAACCTTCCTTCTTAATATTTATGTCACCCCTAAATTAGTTCTCTGGTGTGAGGCCTGTCTCTCCCATTGACTATCACTGGGTTATTTAGTATTAAGTGTCAACTTTTGATTGGGAGACGATAGAGATATGCTGTTTGTACTCAAATAAATTGCCATTTAAAATTCTCTTTAATGGTGAAGTTGAAATTTAAGTTACAATTTTGAAAATGCTGCATTAAGAGGGTTAGCATTTTCCCAAGTAACTGTGCCTTTCTGCCAGTGTCCTGGGTCACATGACTGGGATGTCATTAATGTGTCTGGAACCCGTTCCGGGGCGAAGGGTGCTCTGGCTGGAGGTGACTGACATACAGGAACCCCTAGCTCTACGAAGAACACATTCCAATAATGAAAGTAAGGCCTCAATACAAAATGGAGACCACAACACAATAAAGAAAAGTGTCAGCAGGGCTACACTAAAGCTAAATACAAGGGTAAACCCCTAAAAATGGACAATATGAGAGGAGCATTAAATCAGACCAAAGGCACAAAGCCCCCCAAAAGACCAAATGGTGGTGGTGCCCTAAAGCAGTTCACAAACTTGAAGGTAGGAGGGAACCCCACTAAGACAGTGCTTTAAACCCGCAATTTCTCCTTGACTCCCTCACTGCACCGGACCATTCTCACCCAAGTAGCATAAACCAAGAGAATCCAACATTTTGTTCAGGAATGTTTCAATGCTATTAAGGACACAGAGACGAGGATTAGGCTTTCAACTTTCACCATTTATTACACTCCAGCCGCTTTTCAAAAGTCCACATTAAGCATAAAAACTAAACTTCCCATGATGTATAAGAAAAATGAAAAATGAAAGGGTCCAATGGAGGTAGCCAATCAATAGAGAGGACATCCAACAATTTCCATCGAGGACGCTCTACCCTTTTCTTTCTTCCTGCGACCACAAGCCAGTCTTTGCTTATTCTTGTTTGCCAGTGTCCATTCCTATCCTAGGTCAAAGAAGGGTAGATGTAAATCTGGGGTATAAGAACCAGTCCAATTATTCTCAAACAACAGTGACAACAGTAATGTCAACAAACAAAGCGCCATTAAAAGTCATTGTCAACCAAATCTAATCGTAAACGTTTTACTCACCATAAGTACGTAGGTATTCTGGAAGGGTTCAACTGAAAGGGTGGGCTAATCCTTGCCTCTGCATCCTTCATAGAATTGAAACTTTTCTGTATGATCACTAGGAAATTGTACATTCTGTGGCAGGATCGGATGCTTCAGATGAGGCTAGTTTAATGCTTATCCACCACTAAAGACCCCAGTGACACCACTGGTTTAAAGTAAAACCTCTTGAAGGTGAAGTTCGAGGACAAATCTGTGGCGTTAAGGATGTCTTCCGGCCGCGCTCCCAGGGAAAAAGCCTTGGATGCCATTGCACCCCAAACAGAATGAGCCCCAAAACAGAAGGTATCTATACCTGCCTCATGCATCTCCCAGCGAACCCATCTCGCAATCGTAGGGGAGGAGACCCTCCATGTGGTTTGGTGAGGGCGATAGACAGTTGTTTGACACCATTTGGGCATATGTCAATTGTTGCCACTTCATAGGCCTTTAGCGCTCTGACCACACGTGATTGGAGATATCAGGAAAAGCAGGATAGTACACAGACCTCGATTTGCATTGGTTCTTCTGGATATTTGAAATTGAATTCCCTCTGGGGCCCTCACATTAGAAACTCTGTGACAGGATATCAAACACAAAAGCATTGCTAGCTTAGCTGACATTTGCTTCCTAGACAAGTACTTATTAGATGGCCATGAACGGAATAAACCCAAAACTGTGTTAAAATCCCAAAGAACAGATTAACTAGGTTCTGGGTGCTCAGATAACCTGATACCCCTCAATAGTTTGCAAACCAGAGGATGGTTGCCAATCGGGCAACTATCAACCGGAAATTGATGACCGAAAAGTATTGATCGACCTATAGGCCAGACCTTCTTTTGCCAAAGAGGCTAAGAAATTAAGGACGTAGACAGCATCTTTCCCCATCAGATCCACTTGTTGTCGAATACACCAACTTCCCCAACGTGACCATGCGGAACGATATCTCTTGTTGGTATTCTCTGCCCAAGACTTAGCGAGTAACGAGGCAGCGTCTGCCGAAAGACAACCCGCCTGGTCATCAATTGGGGACCTCCCGTGACAAGGAGATGATGGGGATTCCCCTGAGGATCTTTGAGTAGACCTTGACCGGGGGGTAGATGGATTAAAAAATTCCAGGAAAGTTCCATCAGAACTGGAAATCAGGCTTGTGACCTCCAGATCGGGATGATCACCACCAGATCTGCCTGTTGACTCCTCACCTGCGAGGATACTGTCATTATCATTGCGAATGTGGGAAACGCATAGCCCTGTACCGCGCTCCAATCCTGGAGGACTGCATCCACTGCTAATGCTTCCAGATCCAGACGCCAACTGTAGCACCGTTCCAGTTTGGCATCCATTCCGGAGGCAAAGAGGTCTACCGAGAAGGAACCCCAGTGAGATTGGATTTCCCGAAACACGCTGGGGTGTAGCTTTCACAGGCTGGTATCCTTCCAGTGATGGGAGCACCAATCTACCACCTGGTTTGACGATCCCGGAAGATGTTCCACTGGCAGAGATATATTCCCAGAGGTCACGGGCCTGATTCAAAAAGGCAGTGGAACTTGTCCCTCCTAAATGGTTGTTGTAGCGGATTGCTGCCACATTATCCATTGTGTGTAAGACGCAACTCTGGGCCCTGTTCTTGGTCCAGCACTTCACAGCGAACAAGCCCGCCATTAACTCCAGACAATTGATGTGAAGGCCCTGTTTGGAGGAGGACAATTTTCCGCCGGTAGAAACTTCTTCGCAGCGGGCACCCCAGCCTGAACCACTGGTGTCTGACTCTATCACCAGGTCGGCCTCCATGTGGTAGTTCCACCACTGTAACTCGGTTTTGGCTTCTTTTGAGAGGGGCACGAATTGGGAGTAGGTAAAACCTTTGCACAGATGATAACCCTTGAGGTGTTGAAGGACCCTGTAGTGAAGGGGCCCCGGCAAAATGGCCTGTATTGATGACGATAAAGGTCCACCACTCTGGCTAGGTGGTGTAAGGATATTGTGGGCCTCACTAGCGTACGTTTCAACTTGTGTCTGATCTTGGATAGTTTGCGAGACGGAAGGAATAAAGTCGCGTTGAGCCGAATTTATCATGAAACCCAGGAATTGCATACTCTGAGAAGGGATAAGGTATGACTTGGATTCGGTGATCACAAACCCAAAGGACTCCAGAAGTGTTACTGCCTGTTGCAGTTGGATGAGGAAGTGTTGGGGACATTGGCTCATAATGAGACTGCCGTCCAGATAGATTATCAGCCGTACCCCCTCCACTCTGAAACTCCACCACTGGCTTCATCACCTTTGTGAAGCACCACGGAGCAGAGGATAGAACGAAAGGAAGGGAGGCAAATTCGAAGATCTGGGAGTTCATTGGAACTGAAGGAGGGAAAACTGGAATTGTAAGGTACATGTTCTTGAGGTCTAAGCAGTTGAGGTCCAAGCAGACCAGGCAGTCCTGTTTCTGCAGGAGGTCCCTGAGAAGGTGAATCCCTTACATTGTTAAATGACGGTTAATGAGCCTCTCGTTGAATTCCTTGAGGCTTATTACTGGGCGGTAGCCCCCATCTCGTTTCACCACTAGAAAGATGTTGCTGAGAAAACCTCAAAAGATGTAAGATTGAGGGAAGGATGGCTCCTTTCTGCACAAGTTCTGTAACTTCCTTGTCTATGAATTCCATCTGATCCCGTGGGAAATACAGGGGTTTTGGGCAAACCGGTTGACTCGGTGAATCGAAAAACTCTATTTGGAACCCCTTGATAGTCTGTAGAACCTAGGCGTCTGAGGTTAGCGAAGACCAATTGTGCAGTAAAAATTGCAAGCTGCCCCCTAGTTTCACATCCCCCAAAGTCTGAAGTCGTACCTTGTTGATTATTGTAGGAACCATTTCCTCTTTCTCTGCCACCCCTGTGGCGTGGATAAGTTTTGGTGGGGTAGAAGTTCCAGAATTTCTATGGATCCTACCACTGTCCTCTACGGGGTTCAATCAACTTGTAGGAGGCTCTGTTGTAGGGACGACTGGTCGAGCGCCCCCTGCCACGACCGGCTGCACCAAAAACATGCGGGTGAAGATGCGTTTTATGGATGTTTGGGCCTTATCTAATGAGTTGAAAGTATTTACAAATGTGCCCAGCTCCTTCACAAAGGGGGTCTCCAAAGAGATTACTCTGTGCAACTGGACCATCCAATGAGGTGGCCACTTCCCCTAACTGTGGGTCTATTTTATCAGCAAAGACCTGCGATGCTCTGTAGAGATTGCCACATTGGCTTTTCCTAGAAAAATGATTGCCCTCTGGGCCCAGCTAGAGAGTGTGTCTAGGCAGATAAGGTTGCCCGAGGCCTTGGCATCTTCAGCCATGTCTAAAATCTTAGCCAGGGAGCCTGCCGTGTCCAAGAGTTTATCTTGGCATGCTATCCACAAGCGGTCAATACCTTTTTTAGGATCACAGATAAATTTAGCTAAGAAGGTGGCCATTTTAGGGTCCACCTCTGGAGTGACTGCACCCTTCCTATCTACGGCTGGTCCTGGACACTCTGCTCTCAGGAAACTTCTGACTTCCTTATCCAGCGGTTTGCCATGTAGGCTGCTACCTTAGGGACTGGAACCCACTCTGCCGAACTAGGGTGTAGGAGATCTTCAGGATTGAGCACGTCATTATCTGTTTCAGGGTTTCCCGTCTGATCTACCTTCGCTGGGCCCCATGGCCTTACTGAGTCTCCTTCCCCATCAGAGGTCTGGGGGACTCCTCTGGTTCACCCGTAGGTGAGTCATTCGGAAACCTAGAAGGTCCAGCCAGAGCTTTCACAGGTTTATTGGGCGCTGTGGGGGATGGGCATCCATAATGCCTTTTTGAAATATGCAAAGGTGTCTGTATCCACGCCAGTGATGTCAGAGCGTTTTTGGCTGGAATTGTGCCTGAAGTTGGTCTAATTTCTTCGCCTGGGGCGCAACCACTTGAGAAGCTGCTTTAAGGATGGAGGAGTCAATTACCTAGCAAAAGTGGTCATCAATAGGTAAATAAGTAATTTCCTCCTCCTCCTTTTCATTATAGTCGTCAAAGTCTGCCATAGTCTGTTGCCACTAGAAATTATTAGCAGACAAAGGGGATCAGATGAGGTAAACCTTAGCGTGGTAAGCCAAAATGTATAATATATACATATTTTAATATAGAGGGCTTAGACCTGGGACCTCTACACCCTTCTGGTATTGAGGGTAATAGCCTGCCTGTGCTGGTCCCTTCACAATCCACTTGTTTCTGACTGGGTGTACAGGTGTTCAAGCTCCAGGCAGGGGCTCTCGAATGTAATTTGCCCAAGCGTTAAAAACAAAATCCATTATTACAGATCTTCCCCCGCGTGTGATGAAAGGCACGCAACCGAGCCAGTCTCTCCGCGATAATCTGGGCGGAAAAGATGACTCGCCTGCATCGTGGGGGGTAAACGGGCGCGCGGTCCCCTAGCGGCAGGAGGTCCGCACCGCGCCAAGAGCCTGACAGAGACCCTGCGTGCGCGAAGGAGTTAGAGACACTCCCGTGGCCGTGAGTAAGGAAAAAATTCATCGTTAGCACACGCAGCAATCAGTCAGAACAATTGAAATGCTTGCGTGCAATGAACATGCAATTTAGCTCATAAATATGATCATCATAAACACCAATCTTTTAAGGAGAATCAAAAACACTCATCTTGATGCTGCTTGAGCAGTGAAGAAAGTGGAGGGTAGAGCGTCCTCAAGGGAAGTGGTTGAATGTCCTCACTCCGGATTGGCTACCTCCGTTGGACTCTTTTGTTTTTCATCCTCCCTATGGGGAATGTCGTTTTTAGGTCTGGCCTACGCAGCGCGCCTGCGCACCATAGGCAGAAAAGACCTTTTGTGATCGCTTTGGATTTTCAACCAACAACATGCACCCGTTCCATTGCCTTCAATGGCAATGCGTGCACGTGAGGCGATTTACTTGCGCCAGCGCACGGTGCCATGTGTGAGCAATTATGGCTCCTGGCGCTGCACGCTCCCACAAGTGAAACGCTTTCACTCGCCCCCTCCTCTCGCCCCTCCCCCTGCTGCATCCTTTTAGCGCGAGGAACACACTTGTTTATAATTGCTTTGGGGATAGAACTGCTCCTTTTAATTTAGGAAAGCCACAGGAGGGCGCTCTATTCCTTGTTTTAACATACTGTTGAAAGTGGATGGCCCTTGGACAACTAGATGTCTGTGTGCTTGTTTGTGACTCTTCTCGTTTCCATGCTGCTGAGCCTGCAGCTTCGTGCCAAGTGCGGACCCCGTGTAAGACACAACCCTCCTTTTAATTTAGGAAAGCCACAGGAGGGCGCTCTATTCCTTGTTTTAACATGCTGTTGAATGTGGATGGCCCTTGGACAACTAGATGTCTGTGTGCTTGTTTGTGACTCTTCTCGTTTCCATGCTGCTGAGCCTGCAGCTTCGTGCCAAGTGCGTACCCCGTGTAAGACACAACCCGAGCTAGAGTAGGCAAGCAGGTCCGAAGCACCTACCGTTCTTCGGGGGATCCAACTATAGCAGTACACCTGCCGGGAAGGAACAGAGCGGGCAAAGCTCACTTCATGATGGAAATGCCGACCCTCGGAATAAAGTAATGAATGCATTTGCTGTTCTTTCAGCTTCATGGGAAAATGTGTGATAGAGGTGTTACAAAGAAAGTGATAACTTTCTTGTGTACGATTTAATTGCAGAAATCCAGTTCACTTTAAGAAGGAAGCCATTTTCTCGCTTAACCTTCTCAGTCACAAGCGTCTCATTGTATGTTTGCAAAAAATCAAGAATCACAGCTTTGATTCCCCCTTTCCCCCAGATTCACTTTGTATTGGTCCTAGCCTTACCTCTTACATTTGTAATGAAGCTGGCAAGCTTTTAGAGCCCAGGTCGGCATATGACACAGTAGGGAATCACAAGCCCCCAATCTTGCACTGTTACCTTTTCTATTAGCAGCACCAATCTTTCTGCATGCATTAATCAAGAATCACAGCTTTACTTATTTAGCCAGCGCCTCTTCTGAATAGGTCCCAGTACAGCACCAGGTAGAACTTTCATTTTCCACCTGTCCTCAAATTACCGGTCCTCAGTACCCCCTTATTCAGCCTATACCAGAGCATGCCCCTACGTAGCAGTAGGAAATGACTTGTCCACTCAACCATAGAGAATATTAAGAGACTCTATGGGCCTTACTCATCTTTTTGCCTTAAGAAAGCACAAATCCTAGAGGCCCCTCTCATCCTGTTTTTATTTTAGGCATGCCAGAATATGATCAAAACAAGGCCAGAGATTTGGTTACCCGGCTCCTGCTATGTAAATCACTGAATTGTACTCGACCTGTTGCTACCACACATTTGTATCTCCCATAGATCTTCATTTTTGCCATGCTACTTTGAGTAGAGAGTCCGGAGGTTACATTTGTTTGCTTTTGCCAGGTCGACTACTTCGCAGCTGAGTAGGCCTGGGCACTGATAGACAGTTGGTTCCTGGTAGCAAGAAAATACAACTGACTGCAATAGTGTTCGCAGTTTTAGCATGCCTGCATTGGTGCTGATAGAAATTAATGTTAAACATAGATTAGTATGTGTGTCCTGTGTGATAATATATCTCTTATGAGGGATGCACCATTTAAATCTGGGTGGCTGGTTATCAGTAGCTTTGCTTTGCTTTGCTTTGCTGGAAGACCTACCCCTCTCCGCCTGGACCGGATAGACTATCCGGTCCCGGCGGAGAGAGGTAGGCCTTCCAGTAGGAGCTCGGAGTTTCACAACCTGAAAACTGAGAGGTTGAACCTGTAGCTCTACCTGCCGGGTGCTGTTGTTGTAGCTCACCCAACAAGATAGGCAATCACAGCGCAACACAGGTACTTTTGTCCCTTTACACTTATTGGATAATGTCCTCTAGCAGGTATAGGCAACATGTAGATAGTTAATGATTTGCAAACTTTTTGTTTAAATTTTCTTGGTCCTGAGGAATCGCTAGTCAGAGGACTTACAGCGAGAAAAATGTCGACCGATTGATAAACTCTATAGTCTAGTCTCGCACTAGGGGACATTATTTCCCTACGAGCCTACTTTATTTTCCAATTTTAATTTGGAATAAGGGACCGCTAGAATAAACTTGATCCTGGTACCCTTTACTCCAATTTTAACTCATTCCCCACGTCTACATACCACTGGCCCCTCACCCACACTTCACCCATACGGCAGTGGGAAAAAGATCTCCGCCAAAGAGCCCCTCTTTGAGGTGTTGCCCATTGGGTATTGCACCGCCGACCCAACGAGGAGCATTGCCGATGATGAAGCATGACACCTCCAAGGGTGTGTGAGGCCACTATATCCAACACAGTGGATACCGACGCGTTCATCCACGACATTGAGTAGTCACCAATAACAATCTTTCACTCTATATAGGAACAGCTTGGTACTTCTTGTGTGTCATACCTATTTGGGCGAACACCTAGCTGGACCTACCGCTCTCTCTTTTGAGTGGGAAACTCGCCTCCCCTATGTCCTTCCCCTCTTTGAAGATATAGCTTTGCTTTAGCAAAGGAGATCTCTGCTTGTGTTCGTCACTTTAAACATTGCAGTCCAACTTTTGCATTAATTGATGAGCAACAAGCAGTCAACGGAGAGCAGGGGAGGTTTGGATGATGTGGTGAATTTGTTAATTCTAAGTAGAAGACGGGCAACAAGGCTCTGGATTCTATTTCTGGACTCTTGAACTCTTTAGAATCTGCACAGAAGTGGCATAGGCAGGCAAAGATGTCAGGTGTTTAAAGTTTGATGTAAGTATAAGCACTAATTGTGAAGGCATTCAGGACCCCACAGAACGTTGCACAGGTGAGTGTCTTTGGTAAGGCCTATAGCATTGTGGTAGATGAAGTTTTGTGGTCAGTTCTATGCTTTTTATGTCTGAGTTTTACTACAATCTCTGTTGATATCTTTGAACATTGTGGCTGTCTGGACACTTGGTCTGCTCCTGGGGCTGCTCCATTGCTGGCACAGGTACTTTACGATTTGAAATATTCTACAGCGTTCCAACTTGGTAGCTCCAGAGACGGTTTGGATCCTCTGACAAGCATTACAAATTAAATAAAATGAAAGAAAATTGCATCATTGTGAATGAAACCACACAATGTAAGTGGAAATGAATACTGAATAAGGTATTGATAAAATGAAGGATGTCATTTCCGTCAGTGCTGTGGGACCACTGTGAAGACACACACCTGTTCCAAGCATTGACATAGCCAATAGGTCTCGCCTTTGGGACCCTATAAGTATTTAGTTATGCGGCACAATATCATTGGTGCAACAACATCAACTGTTGCATGGCTAAACACTTGTAAGGTCCCAAAGGTGAGACCTATTGCCTATGCCAATGCATGTCATATTTAATGTGGACTTTTGAAAAGCTGCTGGAGTGTAATAAATGGAGAAAGTTGAAAGCCTAATCTGAAGCCTTCGGTTCTGCCGTAGAATCTCAGTGTCTTGTTGTGGCTCTGTTCTGACATCGAGGAGTAGGTAGGCATGGGGAGTTGCAGATTGACCCCTTGCATTAAGACATTAGAGCCTATTCTGGTTTAGGGGCAATCTCACTGTCTGTGACTGCATCTTAGTCCATCAAACCTTGGGAGCTCCAAACAGAGGAAAGATGGAAGTGCTTTATTAGCAGGACCAAAATAAAATTGTACCTTAGGGCAAAGTTGCACAAGACACCATGTTATAGTACCTCCCTATCGCAGTACTGATTAGAATAAGTTGTTGTTTTCATACAACTTCATATTTCTGCAGCTATGAAATAATGTAAATAGCGAAAAGATGGACCTTGGAAAGTGGAAAACTGACAGTGATCCTGAAATGTAAACTTGCGACCTGCAGGTGCTGTAAGGGGCACTGAGTCCTCCGCACATGAACACAAGTGCCAGCCATTCATGAGGTAAAACCTTCTCAAGTGGTGCAGGACTGTGCAGGTAACATGGGAGAAAAACTGGAAATTGGAATTTCTATGATAAAGAGAACCATGAAGGTAAAAAATGCACAAATTACACTAACAAACCTCTAGAAAACTTCAAATATAGCCAGCAAATACCACACCGCATCTTTACTTTCCAGTGTCCAAAGGATAGCGATTGTCCTCAAGTCCATTACCTGGGTTTGTAGACTACCGATTTGCAATGAGAGACAGGAAAAGTATTTGTGCTTACTGTGTACCATGGGCACCATGATCAAAGAAATATTAGTGAAGCCCAGGTCATGCAAGTAGCCTTTCCCTCAGAGTCTCAGGGTCATACATGGCCTGCTGAGAAACTGCGACTCACGTTGCACCCT